>NC_139224.1:132044596-133244596 GCF_055691185.1 Crinia signifera | reverse complement strand
TAAAAACTTTTACAAGACTTTTGTCATCAGCACCTGATCACTGTTCGAGCAGCAGATCGTTTCATGCAAATTTGACATTGGGTGAGAAAGCTGCAATGAAGACTTTGGGTGAGCGGTCTGACATAGTTGTGCGGTCGGCGGACAAAGGCGGTGCCGTGGTAGTGCAGTCCATCACGGCATACGCCAATGAATGCCAAAGACAACTTGATGATAACAGTGTATATTGCTTGCTTGATATTGATCCAACTTTACAGTATAAGACTGAAATTGACTTATTGCTGTGTAAAGCCTGCACTGATGATATTATTTCTAAAGACATATTAAAAGCATTGACTGTTAAATTCCCTATCACTCCGCTATTTTATACACTTCCCAAAGTCCACAAAAAATTGATTGATCCCCCTGGTAGACCTATAATATCTGCCAGGGGATCATTGTTTCAACCTATTGCTGTGTTTCTAGATTGTTACCTTAATCCATGCATCCAGGCAACAAGATCATACTTAAAGGACACCAATGATTTACTTAAACGGTTGGTTGACCTTTCTGATGTCGACCCTGGCTTGGTACTCTGCACCGCAGATGTCGTAAGCCTGTATACCTGCATACCACACGAGATGGGTATGCAGGCGGTACAAAGGTTAATCACTGATAACCCCCACTATGTGGGTCCTGACATTTCTTTTTTCATGAGTCTACTGAAATTGGTGTTGACAAGGAACTACTTCTTCTACAATGGTCGACACTACCTACAACTGCTTGGCTGTGCGATGGGGTCCTCAGTGGCCCCATCGTACGCCAATGCCTTCATGTGGGCTTTGGAGAGCGAGTTGTTTCCTCCATTGTACGATAGTGGTTCCTTGTCCATGTATGTTCGTTTTATCGACGATCTCATGTTTTTATGGTCTGGTGAAGAGAGGATTTTGTTGGAGTTGTTAGATAATCACAACAACAACGGACATCCCGTTAAATTCACCTACATCACCAGCCATTCATCGATTAACTTTTTAGACGTGTCTATCAATGTCCGACATGGGTCATTTACCACTGGCCTCTTTATTAAAGAGACCGACCGCAACTCAGTTTTATTACATTCTAGTTGTCATCCTTTACCCACACGCAAGGGGCTTCCATTCTCCCAGATGTTGCGTGCTAGGAGGATTGTAAGTGACCAAACTGAGATAATTAGAACTCTTGATGACATGATAGAGCGTTTTCTCAAAAGAGGTTACCCTAAAAATGATCTTATCAAGGCAAAAACTAAAGTGTTAAAATTATCCAGACATGAATGTTTATACAACACTAAAAAAACAGATGATTCCACGAAGGTTATACCTTTGATCAATAAATATACCACCACCAGTGCAGATACCAACAAATATCTAAAAAACCTGTGGCCAACAATTAATACAGACAAAGATCTTCCTAAATTGTTGAATTCCCGTTTAATGCCAGCATATTCACGGGGGCGTAACTTGCGTGACACATTGGTGAAATTAGATATCACAGATCTGCTAAAACCTAAAAAACCTCTCCATTTCATGTCTAAAGCACCCGGTTGCTATCGGTGCAGCGGCTGCACTACGTGCAGCTCTCTGCTTACAGGTAACAGTTTCTTACACCCATATAGTGGCAAAAAGTATTTGATTAGACATGTGTTAACATGCATGTCTCAATACGTTGTATACATTATTTATTGCCCATGTGGATACTTGTACGTGGGCAAAACTGAAACAACTTTTAGAGAAAGGATGGCGAATCATAGGACCACCATTAGAGCTGCCATCCTTTCTGGCACCAGTGACTTGCCTGTCCCTCGGCATTTTGCTGAGACGGGACACACTGTGGCCAGTCTGCGCACAAAATTGATTGATCATATTCCCCCTCTAAGAAGAGGAGGAAATAGTGGCAATTTGCTGCTCCGATGTGAGAGCAGGTGGATCATGAAGCTGGAGGCTCTAGCCCCTCGCGGCCTTAATGAAAAGTTAGGGTTGCATTGTTTTCTATAAACTACTGTTTGTGATTTGTACAATTATGTTCCTTAGTTGTCTATGACTGTTATATTGCACTTTTGCTTTACCATTGGCATATGGATATAATGTTATATTTACCTTTTGCAATATGTATTGGACACTATGTTGATACTTCTTAATATTATATAACAGATTATGTAAATTACCCGTTTTTTGTATTCCCCTTTATGTCTGTATATGTCATGCATTCAGTTTCTCTTCGAGTGCATAGTGTTTTTTATGTTCATTCACAAATGTGGGACAGCTTAGGGAAGCCGCACCTGAATACTCCTGTGGGCGGTGATCCATTGTGATTACCTACACAGGTGGAAACGGTTGTGACTGACCAGGCAGCCTCCTGTGGATTGGTGGTGGGATTTCCTGTGGTGAATAAATACCATCGATGTTTTAATGCTTTGTTACTATCCCTGAGGACGGGAGATAAGCTCCCGAAACATGTCGGTGAATAAAAGCATCTACTTATGAAATCTGACGAGTGCCGCCTATCATTCCTGCATATATATATATATATATATATATATATATATATATATATAAATGAACGGGGTAGCCGGCACTCAACTCCAGATTTGTTCTGTGCCCCGTGCCCTCAGTAGGGACCCTGCAAAAGCCGGGTCAATATACAGACAGGGGAGGGACCGCGGCACTGGGGTCTGAATAAAACAGAACTGACGCTTGCCTTTGCAGGTTAACGTTTCAGCCTTTATTCAGGCTTTTGTCAAAACATTCTCTGCACAAGTAACACCTGCCTCACCTGCAGTGCACATGGTTTTGTCCATCTAAGAAAGATTTTGTCATAAAGAGTGAACTAGAATAAGGGCCTCAGTTCCTGCTGGAGCCTGCTGAAAAACAGCCCTGTGTATACGCACACACACACACACACACACACACACACACACACACATACATACATACATGTATATACATACAGGGGCGTCAACAGCAGTGTAGACCCCTGGGCTTAGCAATGTATTGGGGCCCCTACCGATCCTCCAGCGGTAGGGGTGGGGGAAGCTTTGATGTCCCGCGGGTGGTAGGGGGTATTATATCAACACTCAGCATGTAGGGCCTGGATCAGTAATTTCCACTAATTACCCCTTTATTGCACAGATGGTGGGAAATGGGGTGGGAGAAGGGGGCATTGGGCTGAATGAAGGGGCCAGGTGTGTGGAGCTGGAGCAGTAACCAGCTGCTGGAAGGCTTATATCTCTAGTTCTGGGATTAGTAGTGACAAGCTACCAGTGTCCATCAAAGGGGAAGAGTCCCAGCTTTTGGAATATACCCTCAGAAAAACTCTATGTCAGACAGAACCTGAAATATCTGACTGGGAACAGCAATTAACAGGCTTAGATGGGGACCACTGTTTGTAGTCAGATATCTCCGGTTCCCAAGGGCCGATTTTTAAAATTCTTGCACCCATGGAAAGAGGGGACCATCAGCTTTCAGCCCCTGCGTGCGCCACTGCCAATATTTAATTAGGACTGGTAAGTGCAACTGGGTATAAATAAACCAGTAAAGGTGGCAACACACTACTAATCTCCGAGTGGAGAAGTCGCCAGCGATCCCACCTTGAGCTGTCAGTGACCTTCCCGGGCAGCAGGATCACCTGCAATATATCACATGAGATCCCAGCCTCAGTGGCAGTAACCCCCTTGCCAGCCCTCAGTGACAGTACCTCCCTCACCAGCCCTCAGTGGCAGTAACCTTCCTCCCCAGCCCTCAGTGGCAGTATACCCCTCCTCAGCCCTCAGTGACAGTACCTACCTCTCCATCCCTTAGCAGCAGTAACCCCCTCTTCCCCAAGCATTCTACAGCAGCCCTCAGTAGCAGCTCACCTCACCACTGGTGTCCCCCTCCTCCTCATATGGCTTGCTGGGCAGGCACCCCCCTGGACCATGGTGCTGGACCGTGGTGATGGTAGCTGGCTTTGCGTTCCTGTTGTGGCAGGTTGTACTTCTGCCCCTCTCCCTCCCACCAGGACATTGCAGCAGTGCCGGCGTGAAAATGTATTTGGAAATTCACGAATTTTGACTAAACAATTCTGTGTTTTGTGTCAATGGCTCTCTACTGCATGGTCTCTCATTCTGACTCCCATGCAAGGTCCCATATTGGTAACCTTAGGACAGCGCTCCTCCCTGAAGACAAGTTTTTTTTTTTTTTTATTCAGATGTATTTAACTTGCCCCTGGCCCCCCAGCCTTGTTCTGGGTCATAACATTGGAATGCCTCTGGAACTTGGCAGGAAACATTGGGCTGTGAGTCTGGGGGCAGGGGTTGGCTATTTCTGCATGCCAGTGTGGGACAGGATATTCTAAAAACTTTGGATTCAAAGTGTAAAATATGTGAAGTTTGCCAGAGATGTGCATTTGTATGTTCCAGCGAGAGTACGAATCGCTGCTTTATTGTAACTGCACAATTAAAGGGACTGGGCTGGTAGGCAGCTGGGGCACTACTAGTCCCAGTTCACCAGGACAGCTGTTAGGTGTCCGAGCACACTGACACCTGTAGTCCTACAACAGCTAGAGAGCTGCGTGCTGGCTAACCCTGATGAAGGTGGATCCTCTGAGAAACATCGCACTTCTGCGGAGCCGGCTTTCACCCCTCTCCCTCCTGCCAGGACATTGCAACAGTGTCGGCTCCTCCCCCCCCCCCCTCCCGCCGGGGAGAAGCCACCACGGGAGAAGCTGGTGGCTTCTCCCCTTCTCCCTTCCCTCACTTCAGTGCCGGCAGCTTCCCTCCTATCCCTTCCACCGGGGCGCTTCAGTGCTGGCAGCTTTCCTCCTCTCCCTCCCGCCGGGGCACTTCAGTGCTGGAAGCTTCCCTCCTCTCCCTCCCGGGAGCTTCCCTCCTCTCCCTCCCTGCAGGTTTGCTCCTCTCCCTCGCACCAGGGGAAATTGGAGTGCTGGCGGGTTCACCCTTCTGCCAGGGCACTGCAGTACTTGCGTCTTTCCCTCACTGACAGCTCACCCCCTCCCTCCCGGCGGGACATTACAGCGCTGGGGCTTCCCCTTCTACCTTTCACCGGGGCACTGCAAACAGCTTCCTGCTGCGGGACAGTAAGAGGCAGGCGGCCAGGTTAGGTGGCTGTGTGACCAGTCTGGCACCTACAGTGATTGCTCAGAAGGCCACCACACAGCAGAGATGTACATGGCCTTCTGAGCGACCACTATGCATTTACCAGCAGGTCTGTTATACATCGGGGACTCGCGGGGACGTGCATCCATATTGCTGTGTGGGTTTCACACAGAGACATGCAGCCACTTTCTGAGCGGTTTAGTAAAATTATGTAAAATCGCTCAGAAAGTGTGTGTGTAGGGCCCATTATGCTGCTTTCACACTGCAGAAATGGGTAAAGACCCGGTATTGGTAAATGGGACTTTAAAATGGGTCTGGGCCTGAAACCCCTTTCCCACTGCATGTTGTAAACGGTATATTACTGGTTAATTACCGTTTTTGTACTGTTTATATTGAACCCATTTTGAAAGGTACAGAAACGGTAATTCACCAGTAATATACCACCCTTCCCCTGGTACCTGTCCTACCCCTTCCCCCTGATACCTCCCTCCCCCCCTCCCCTGGTACCTGGCAGCATTTCATCCAGCCAGCAGGGCAGTGCATTAGGCAGCAGCGTGCCAGGGCTCCTAGTCGGCAGGTCCCCCACTGATGCATGAAACATCAAGCTGGAGTTTTATGCAGGAGGAGGCTGCAGCTGGTGCACAGACAGCGGGGGCACTGGGGATCTGGGCAGGTCTGTGGCGTGCTCAGGAGGAGGAATCGGAGGAAGCGGGTCCATTAGGAGATTGTCATTTCATCGGCAGGGATCCCTGCCGCGAATGGGAACTAGCGGGCCCGATCATTACATATGCGCATATGTAATGAGCTACGTATTACATACGCGCATATGTAATTAGTCGCTAATTAAATCTGCGCATATTTAATTAGCGGCTCAGCTACTTCCCATTCGCGACAGGGATCCCCACCGATGAAATGATAATCTCTTAATGGGCCCACTTCCTCTGCTTCCTCCTCCTGAGCACGGACCTGCCCGAATCCCCAGTGCCCCCGCTGTCTGTGCACCAGCTGCAGCCTCCTCCTGCATCATGTGAGTGCATGATGCTTTCATGCATCAGTCTGGGACCTGCAGACTAGGAGCCCTGGCACGCCCACTGCCTACCCTGCTGCCCAGATGGATCGCAGCCAGGTACCGGGGGGGGGGGGCTACCAGCTGCAAGGTACAAGGGGAGGGGGGGGGGCGGGGGTACCAGCTGCAAGGTACCAGGGAAGGGGGGGTAGGATCTTAAATACCATTTAAGACCCTTTCCCACTGTCAAAAAAACGGGTCTTAAACGGGTAAAACACTGATTTTTACCCGTTGAACAAATACCTGTATTTGTTAAATGGGTAAAGCAACCTGGAGCTTTCCCTCTGCAGCTCTACTCATTTAAAAGGGCTAAAAAACCGGCAAATTACCGTTTAAGAGCTGCAGTGGGAAAGGGGTATTACACTGTGCAGACCCGTTTAGTGGTGCTTGCTTGTCCATCAGTTACCTTCCTAGGTATAAAGATCCACAAATACAAAATGTTCTATGGAACACTAAATATCCAGCCTCCTTTTACAGAGTAAAGGTTTTTTTCCACTTAAAAGTTGGCTTCATGCCCAACTGTATTACAGGTCCCACTTGCACTTCCCTAATGACCGCCTATATTTAGTATACAGCTGTCAGAACAGCTCAGTAGAATTGTCTCATTTGCTTTTCTTTAATTTAACATCTTCATTAGATTGTCATATATTGACTCAATCACCAATATACTGTTTTAAAGCACACTGGTAAAAATTACATCTGAATAGTGTCTGTTAGCAGAAATAAGCTACATGTGTACAATAATAACAGCAATGCATTAAAGTACTGTCAGACACAGTAAGCGCTTGTAGCAAGAATCTCACTAATGCTGCTTTCCCACTGCAAACCCGTTTTAAGTTACAGGTAATCTTAAACGGTATTTAGCATTCCCACTGCAGCAGATTACAGTTTTAAATGCCATTTAAGTACCATTCCCATTGCAGGTAAAACGTTTTAGCTCTTCAAAACGTTTTTACAGCACAAATGAGTGCCTGTGACTTTAATGGGCTTTTCAGGGTTGTGGGGAGTGTCACAACACAGGCAACAACCAATCGCTTGAATTGTAGCCTGTTTACATTAAGAATACCGTTTAAGATGCATTCCCATTGCCTCTTAAACGGTAGATTACCGTTTAAAACACTGCTTTGAAAACGGGTTGAAATACCGTTTAACTTTAAACGGTATTTCAACTCTGGCGCTTTCCCACTGCAGCCTTAAACGGTATTTTGCCCTAAAAAATCGGCAATATACAGTTTTAAGGCTGCAGCGGGAAAGGGGCATAACAGTGTTCAGTTGATTCCATGTTGACAAACGGTGGCGACACTGGAGTGGGTTAACCATAGACGGTTACCATTTAGTATACCAAGAGTTGTCAGCTTGATGGTATACAACCATCAATGAGCGGGAGGGGATAACCCACACCAGGCTGCATTTATTAACACCCATGATTCTCTAATGCATTGGCTACAATTTTTCGCAATTGTTTTACAACAATACACACATATCACAGCTAAGCTAAACGGGGACACATCAGTAAGCTTAACATACCGTCCTTTTAAACTAGGCCACTCATGAATTACACAGGTTCTGTGGCTGATTAAAACCAGGTGAAATGCAGGCTTGAAGTCAGCCAGCCACAGAACCTGTGTGATTCATGAGTGTCTCGGTTTACAGGGATCGCATAGTAAGCATATACAGCCGTGTTTCCCAACTTTGGTTCAGGTTTTAGAGATTTCAATGCTTGTGCACAGATTATTACACAAAAATGATTGGGGTACTAATTAAGTCACCTGTGTTCAAGTATGGCTATCCTTAAACCTGGACTGTTAGAACGCCTATAGATCAAGATGTATCAAACTTAAAAAAGTGATAAAATAGAAAGCAATAAACAGCCAACCAATCAGCTCCTATATGTCATGTCACAGACTGGGTTTGAAAAATGACAGGTAGGAGCTGATTGGCTGATTGTTTATCACTCTCTACTTTGGTTGGGAACCTCTGCCATACAGGAAACAAATGCATGAGACACTGAACACGTCCTGTCATATAAGAATCAGTACACATACAACCATCTTGCTATGACTACAATACCATCCATGCAGCAAAGGAGCTTACCTTTAAGTTGCAGGTTAGTTAGGGTTTGTCAGCCAGGACTCATCCACTGAAGGTTTCTGCAAAGTTTCAGTCACAAAAAACCTACGGAAATCACGGCCTCCATTATGCTGTGTGCCTTCGGGGAAGAAACCAAATTTCCCTGACCTCTATAAAAGGTAATGAAGACTAGGCATGCTTTACATTTGTTTATAAGGGAAAAAATGTTGCTCTGCTGTCCTATAGAGAATGCACTATCTGTCAGTGAAAGCTAGGTTTTCGCATGCTTCTCCAACATAGCTTTCATTGTTTGAGCCCCCTTGGAAGCACTTTAATATCTAACCTCAAATTAAGCACTGCAGAGAGACGGCACAGTTTGCTTTCCTTGTAGCTGTAAGAATGTGTGCCGGGCGCACTCCAAAGGGATAAAGGTTCTGCTTGTTAGCAAATCACGGCAACTTTATTATCACATCTCTTGCATCTGGGTCTTTGATGTATGGAAGCACTGCTGCTCCTGGCTCCTTTAAAATAGTCCTACATTTGTCTTAAATGCTTTCTGTCACACTGAGTTATGCAGATTTATATTAACAGACTGTACAAGGAGCATTTGGGATCTGGGAGTAAAAGTAGTTCTAATTATTTATCCCACAGTACAAGATGGGCAATCTGGCTGGCCTACACATCAAAAAGTGCTGTCTGTTATATTCATGAGGTGCAAATAACACAGCTGTATCCAGAGCCAGATTCTGCATTAGCCACAGTAGGCCTGTGCCTAAGGGATGCAGACATTGGGGTACTCCTTTTGCTGTGTCTCCTCCTCATTCTCCTTCTGTTAGCAGGGACAAATGAATTGAGGGAATGAGAAAAAGCAATAGAAGTATCTAAGAGGTGGGGTAATAGTAATATAACAGGGTAGGGTAGATACATTTGTCTGAGGAGGGAACAGATTGGGCATGTAAAGTACTATAGTATACACTATTTGATTCTTTAAAGAGGCTTTCTACCTTCAGAAAAGGCTCAGCATCTGGCTTATACAGTACGTCTTATTACAATTTAGCCATTTTTTAAGAGGAATTTTGTATAGTTATTTAGGGCGATAATACTGTATAGTTTTGGTCTAAACGAAGCACATAATAGATGATTAGGTGGTTGCCATGTGATGTGAATGGAGAGCAATATCCAGTAGAACGGTCCCTCTGTCCAAGGGCCCAAATAACAGTGAGACGTATCCCCTTTAGTACTTTAGTACAACCCCGCAGGTACTGCTTACCGGTGGATGTCTGGGAGGAGAGTGATTCATCCAGCCAGCTCTTTTACAAAAGAAGTTCCTGGGAGGAGCTGCACTGCAGCTCATGGATTCATTGGATGTGGTACAGGGGGCCGACAGTCGGGATCCGGACAGTTATTAGCCCGACGTCAAGATCCCGACTGGCCGGACCCAGACAGCATGGCGAGCGCAACAAATCCCCTTGCGGGCATGGTGGCTCACTACGTGAGCCACTTATTCTATTCTCCCTCTATGGGGGTCATGGACCCCCACGAGGGAAAATAGCCGGTGGCCGTCGGGAACCCCTCTGTCAGTGTTTTCACAGTCGGGATCCCAACTGTCGGGACCCGTCCGGCACCCGATTCATTGAGGTAGGATCCTGCAGCCCAGTCCCTCTGTTAAGGTCATGGACAGATGACACGTCACACCCACGACTAGACATTAGAGCCCCCACAGTCAGCGTCACGGAGCGGGAGCAACAGTGCACACTGTTAAAGCTCTGTTCCTCCTTTCTCCGATCCCGAGCACATGGAGCTGGATTCCAGAGACAATAGAAAAGTCCATTGCTTCCGGCAGTTCTGCCGCTGGGACAGGTAATAACTGGTACTGACATGCCAAGGGGGGGGGGGGGGGGGTTTGAATAGGAGGCTGGCATCCTTGCGAGAGACTTGTGCACCGTACCTGCAGGCCGGAAGGCGATTATATAGGGATTATAGGCGGTTAGTATTTTCGTTATAAAAAACACAATGGTATTTACAGACAACAGAAACTACTGGAAAAACAAGGTACAGAACAGTATGATCTGTGTGTTGTGCACCAAAAAAATAACTACTGTATTATTGAAGTGGGAACGTGATGAGCCCAAAAGTGCCATATGTCCTATGAAAGTACAGTAGGTAAAGCTTCCTCTGTATATGTCCCTCTGTCTGTGTTGGTACTTTACATCCTGTGTAAATCTGCAAATGATTTGTGAAAGTTTCCCTATTTGCTATTCAGTCGCACATCCATACACAATTCACGAACCACCCAATATTTTTTCCAGTCTGCGGAAATGTAAGAATGACCCACCGGTCATCTGCTACGGAATCGGTACATCTGTCAGACCAGACTTAGGTATACAGTCATTAGGTCAACCCCGGAAGGTCGACTGGCCCCAAGGTCGACAGGGTTAAAAGTCGACATGGGTCAAGGTCGACATGACTTAAGGTCGACATAGGCCAAGGTCGACATGGTTCTAGGTCAACAGTCATTAGGTCGACATGAGTTTTTCACTGTTTTTTTACCCGAATGTCGACACAGTTGAACCCTCGAAACAATTCGACCCTAGCCTATGAATACCCAAAACATTGAGCACTAGGTCCTGACCGTCGATGTTTTGGGAACATCGATAGTCGATGGCCATCCTTAGTATACAGCGCAAGTATATACAAAGGTCCAGGTATCAAGATAGTCAGTGATGCCCTTGTGTAAATTCCAGGCACTTATTTTGTAATAAATAGGATAATGTGTATGATATGTGTTTTTACAGCAAAGGGAAATTGCTTAATAATTAAATGACTCCAGGAATAAAACCCAGAGCAATATCTGCATGGTAAACACAGCAGCTAATTGAATATGCTCCTAATACCAGGTACACACTAGGTGATGTGTGTACCCAGGGATCCGGTGCATACACACTTGCCAATGCCAGTGGGGGGTGAGCGATGGTGCGGGAGGGGGGCGTTAATGAGTGTTATTGAGGTCTAATCCTCACTCATCTCATCTGAACTGAACATGCGGCCATGGCAAACAGACTGTTCGCTGGGTGTACGCACCCAAGACTGCAGTTGTGGGTCGGTGGTGTATAGGTGGTGTATAGTCATGCCCAGGGCTTAAAGTGGTCCTGGAGAGGTGGTTGAACTCCGTTCCCCTAACACCAACCCCCCCCCCCCCCCCCCCCAATTAGGCAGAGCCTAGACCAGTGCCAGGGAGTTTGTGCCCTACCACCCATAAAAGGATAATGGTCCCACAACACATGGTAGCACAATCGTATACACATTACACCGCATGTAGTGCCCTTGATTCATATTAAATCATACAGTAATGCCCCTTATACACATAATGTCCACAGTTGTTCATCTTAACTTTACGTTACATATGCCGTGTCAGAAGAAGAAGCTGCTGGTACAGGCTTTTCTGTTGAAATTACTATTCAGGACTGTGGTAGAGGTGGAACTCAGTTCCCCCTACCATTAGAGGTGGTGGAACTCAGTGCGAATTCGTAGCCTTGCAAATCAACCAGAATAAGGTCCATTATATACGAGCATACGTTCTCACACTAACACTAGTGCTATAAGAATTCATTAGTAAACATACACAGATCTCTCCCTTTACAGAGACAGTTTGGAGGTGCGCCTCTATTCATTCCCATTCTTCTAATTACACAGCCAACAAACCATAATGTGTCAAAGTTATTGAGACAGAATAAAATATGCCCTAGGGCACAACATGTTTACCTTGGCATAACAGGAGACTTTGGATGATTAAACTACTAAATGGCTTATATTCTGCCACTGAGGGAACATAACAATGAGAATCTTTATCCATTTCATAGTCAAATAACCTGCACTGTATTGCTCTGAACTTTTCTGCTGCCACCTGCTGGACAAATTATAATATATTAAATACATTTCCAACCTGGAAGATGGAGTTTCTAGAAGTCCTTTCCCCATTACAGCATACGCTGTAAATTCCCTATTACACAAACACACTACAGGCCACACTGTGGCAACTTCTCCCCTTGAAAAAGTTGCAAGAAGTGCTCCCATGAGCCACCCGGAACCTTCCCAGATGGCAGGAACGGATGCCATTGCCATATATCTCATGTGGCCTCGCACATCGCTATCGCTGGTCTAGATCATTCAAGCATGCAGTATATATCTAGTCAGATCGCTTAGCAAAAGACTGCAAATCACCCGTGTTTTAAAAAGTGATCTAAGCGATCTACAGTAGGTCTCCCTGCCTCTCCCTGACCCTCCTAACACAAATCTCCCATACTAAGTCACTCAGCACAAATCTCTTGTCCAAACCTCTCAGCGTGTATGAGAGATCTACTGTGGGAAATCTTTCACTATAAATTCCCAGAAACATAGAAACATAGAATTTGACGGCAGATAAGAACCACGTGGCCCATCTAGTCTGCCCCTTTTTAAAACATGTTACCTCAAACCATTGGGGAAATTTAATAGGATGAGAGATTCAGAAAGTGAGAGATTTGGTAAGAAATCTCCAGTTTTTTTTAAAGCGGCAATCATTTACACTGCAAAACCAGTTTGATTTTGAAGTGTAAATGGTTGCCACTTTAAAAAAAAAACTCGAAATTTCTTTCCAAATCTCTCACTTTCTGAATCTCTCATCCTATTAAATTTCATCCCATATTTGATCCTTATTTCTTTGTAAGGATATCAATATGCCTATACCAAGCATGTTTAAATTGCTCTACTGTATTTGCCTCTACCACCTCTGATAGGAGGCTATTTCACTTATCCACTACCCTTTCTGTGAAATAATTGTTCCTCAAATTTCCCCTGAATCTTCCTCCCTCTAGTTTCAGTGCATGTCCTCGTGTTCTGTTGCTCCTCTTCTTGTGAAAAATGTCTCCCACCTGTAGCTTGTACCCTTGATATATTTGAAAGTTTCTATCATGTCCCCCTTTTCCCTTCTCTGCTCTAAACTATACATATTAAAATATTTTAGTCTTTCCTTTATGTAGGCCACGCACCATTATAGTTGCCCTTCTTTGTACAGTCTCTAATGTATTTATATCCTTCTGGAGAAATGGCCTCCAGAACTGAACACAGTACTCTAGATGAGGTTGTACCAATGAACATACAGTGGCATTATTACTTCTTTCTAATGCTTATTCCTCTCCCTATGCAACCAAGCATCTAAATTTCCTTCTTCATTGCTTTAATACATTGCCTACCTGCCTTTAAGTCACCTGAAATAGTGACATCTACATCCCTCTCCTCAGTAATTTCCATTATAGTGCCATTTATACAATATTTTTTCTTTTGGATTTTAGAGACCCAAGTGCATGATTTAGAAATTTTTGCCAGTAAAACTGTAGTTGCCATGTTCTTGACCATTCCCCCAATCTATCTACTGTCGATCATCAATCACTTGTTTTACCCCTCCTGGTGTGTCTACCCTGTTGCATACCTTTGTGTCATCTGTAAAAAGGCATCATTTACTCTCAATTCCATTTTCAATGTCATCAATAAAGATATTAAAAAGCACTGGTCCAAGTACAGAACCCTAAGGTACTCCACCGGTAACCTTCCCCCTCCTGCACTCCATTTCCTACAACTCTCTGTTTTCTGTCCTGCAACCAAGATCTTATCCATTCAACCATCTTAGAATCTAATCCCAAACTTTCAAGTTTATTTAACAGTCTGCGATGTGGAATAGTGTCAAAAGCCTTATTAAAGTCTTGATAATATACATCTACAGCCCCCTTTGATCTATTACTTTAGTCACCCAGTCAAAAAAGTCAATAAGATTTGTAATACATGATCTCCACCCAGTAAACCCATGCTGTTTAGGATCCTGTAAATTGCTGATTTTAAGATATTCTACAACTCTTTGTTTTAAGAGTGTTTCACTGGTCGGTAGTTGCTTACCTCTTTCTTGCTTCCACTTTTGTGCAGTGGGACTATAGTCGCTATACTGTATTTTAGTCCTCTGGGATTACTCCAGTAGCTAGTGACTGGTTTAAAAATTCTGTTAATGGTTTTACCAGCTCCCCTTTAAGCTCTTTTAGTATCCTTGGATGTATCCCATCTGGCCCCATTGATTTATCCACTTTCGGTTTTGAGAGTTCTGTTAGGACTTTCTCCTCTGAGCGTGGACCCATCTGTATTTTGAACACCAGCATTGTGACCTCCAGAATGATAACCACATCCCACCTCTATTACATCATCATTTCCTGGTGTAATGTAAAATAAATGTTTTATCTATTCATCAGATTTGTACTAATCACGGCCATGCCTGTGCTCATTTTTCTTTTAAAGCATGTACAGTATTTCTATATTGAAACAATTCAAGGAAAAGACAACACGTCGGATTATACAAGCAACAAGCATTGAGCATTCCAGACATAAGTGACAAGAGGCAGCTCTGGCAGAGCGCATAGAAACATCTACAGATCAAGAGGCGACAATACACTTCACATCAACAGCATATTAAGCAGCAGTGTCACTAGAAGACACATTATGAAAAATACAGCAAAATGGAAATTAAATATATATATCAGACAGAGCAGCAATATGCACAGCAGGAAGGCACATTGTATTATATAATATATAAACATAGTATACAAGTATACAAAATGGCTAAAGCAGAAGAGCAGGCATATCACAGTTCTAAGGCCCAATAGACTGGCACCAATCAGGGCCATCTTAACAGCTACTTAGGCCCTAGTCAAAGCAATACACAGGGGTCTCTACTCACCCCTTCACGGGGAAATACATTTAAAAAATCATAACTTACCCACTCTGTTTCTTCGCACTCTCTCCATTTGTCTCTCCACATGCACCCATACAGTGAGTGGTTAGCATCAGTCATCCACCAAACGGCATGCTGACAGCCATTTGCTATATGCCTATAGTCTAGGAGGCAGGTAGAGAATGCTGCCTGTCTATTCTAATTGTGTGTAATTCACATAACGGGCTGTATTTAATGAGGCCGGCTAGGGGGTTTCTGCGGCTAGGGTGGCTTCTTCGCCGCTCACCCTATTCTATGTTCCTGGGGAATCCTCACCGTCAGAGGATGACAAGGATTCCTTCCTCCTCTGCATATAGCGGTGACCCTCGCCATTTTGACAGCCGCACTCGCCGTTTCCACCTCCCTGAAAAGACCCAGCGAGGTGGAAACGGCGAATGCAGGGGCGTCAGTTGATTGCTTACTGCAAGCTATGACGTTGATCTATCGGCACTACTCGCCATCACAGCTCGCCATAGGGCATTGAATATACCCCATAGAGTGCCTGGCCAGATGCTCTAGCTTCCTCCCAAAGAGCTCCTGCGGCACCAGCTTGCCCCTACTTGAAGGCACCTAGAATTGGGATACGGTCACTAGGTCGATCCCATTTAATTTAACATGCATCGGGTCAACCACTGAAAGTCAACAGGGCTTAGGTTGACACCTGAAATAGGTCAACATGGTTGTAAGATCCACACAAGCATTAGGTTGACAATGGGAAGATCGAAAATCAAAATGTGGACATGAGTTTTTCACTTTTTTTGAGCTGACATGTTCCAACAGGAGGTATTTCATGCCCTTCCATCACACAGCGAGGTACCGTGCCCGAAGCATGGCGAACACAGCGACATTTGGGACAAAAAATGTGAAACACACATGTTGACCTTCCCATTGTCAACCTAATGCTTCCAACCCTGTCAACCTTAGCCATGTCGACCTATTTCAGGTGTCGACCTAAGCCCTGTCGACCATCAGTTATCGACCCAATGCATGTCAGCCTAAATTTGGTCGACCCAATGACCCATACCCCTAGAACCATGGGGCCCTGGGTAGCTGCTCAGTGTGCTTATAAGTGAAGTTAGACCTGGCTGCTATGTAATTACAATAGGGCTTAATCAAGAATGTGGTGCAAGGGTCCAGTAGACTTGCAATTGGCAATAGAATAATGGAGAGTAATAAAAAGGAAATATCAGAGAATGGGCAGTAAGGTATCAGAGCCTACAGTGTACACTGTGATGCACAAGAGCTAGACTTAATAAATAGGTATCCAAGGTATTTGTCCTGGTTAGCGAACAATAAGTTATCCACTTCAGAGGGCTCTGGGGTGCGTTCTTCTGCTCCGGAGGAAACAACTTTACACCACAGATCATTCAAATGATGCGCCAGTCATTTGTTAAATAAAAATGTTTATTTTATGAATTTTCAGAAAGGTGGCACTATAAATGTTCACTATGCTTATTGTAATTTCCAATAACCGCCACAAGAATGGATAATATGCTTGCCCAACATTTATTTTTATTTAACAAATCACTAGGGCATCATTTGAATTATCTGTAGTTTGAACTTGGTCTCGCTCGGAGCAGTAGAACGCTCTCCAGAGCCGTCTGAACTGAAGTGGGTAACGGTATTTTTCGCAAACCCTGTATATTTAATCACAACCACATGAAATCAGAAAACATATACTCACTTGTTTCTAGACTACTAATTGGTACCAATCTAATCTGACAAATTCATACCTTACAAATAATATTATGTCTAATCTAATACTCTACCCCCCTCTCATCCCAGACTTACTGCGTTATCTTTCCTACTCTTCTTATTCTTTCTTAAAATGCTTACTACAAATGGAGCGCCTCTCATACAGCTCCAGCCCTCGCCAGATGGCGAGAGTTGGCGGAGAGGCGCTCCATCTGACAGGGACGCGCAAGTGTCTCACACGCATGTGCATCCCTGTCTCTCGGCGGTGGGGAGCGGAATCCCTGCTCGTCTGAGACAGGCAGGGTTGGGGGGGGGGGGGGGGTACGGGGCGGTGGCAGAGGGAAGTGGAGAGCTCCATAAGAACAGGGTGCACGAGCATCTCGTACATGCATGCCCCCTTCTGATGGATGACGTGGGCTGGCAGCTGGCGATTCTATCACCAGCTGCCATCTGAATGAGAGGCGCTACATAAAATACTACTGCTGCAATTCCACCTATACAGTATCATTTAACTCCCCAAGTCCCTCACACTTGCCGATGTTGGCAGCGACAGAGCGGCTGGAGGGAGAGAAGCAGGTCCATGCTTACTGTATGACATTGACAGATTGAGATGCATGTACAGATGACTGGGGATGTCGCTAATGAACTAGTGGGTACACACTGGGTGATAAAATGAATTTGTAGGAACGATTGGTCGTTATCTGTAAATTCATTCAAAATGAACCCTCAAAGAGCTCCTTTACCAATAAACTGCAGCTTTGCCTATATTTCTATCGCTGCCATAAGTGATGGAGATTTTTAGTTATTGCTGACTCCTAAATATAGCCCTAAGGGGTTTGTTCATCAGCACATCATTTATACAAAACCAGGTGAATATTAACATATTTACCTACTCCATACTTCCCTACTTTGCTATGGCAAAGTGGCAGGGTGTTAGGGCGGGCTGGCTATGGGCGTGGCTCCAAGACTGCAAGGTCATGGCTCCGCCCCTGCAAGACAGCACCTAAAGCCAGGCACTGTATAGCAAAGAAGGGGGGGTGTGATGGGGCAAATCACATCAACGGGTGACTGCCCACTTGTGGGCAGGTGTGACCTAATTTTGTATAAATAAAGTGCCATTCATTAAAAAGGTAACATTATCATGGATGCTGTATTAGGTTTTGCATTGAGAATTGATATAGGATTGTAGGTTTACAAGCCATTCAATAAATAATTCACAGCGCTTCTTTTACACCACATGGACCATATCACATGCACAGATGTTTCATGAGTAAAGGCGGCTCCAAAAATAGGAACTATGTTATACTTTGAGTGTTTTTTGTTCCATTTCTCTTCAGCTTGTGGCCCTCCGTCAAATGGAAATGTAATTTGTGGATCTATGCAGTTTTAGCTTGAGTACGGTTCTGTGTGCCCCTAGATGGCTGGAGGGAAGCTGTAGCGCCTGGGGGAAGACTGCAGCTTGAAGTTTGTTGAAAAGAAACCAGGGTAAGAAAGCAACATCCCCAGCATTCGTAATAAGGTATCTATAAAGCTTCTGCTTTACAGTGGCATTACCCAGTGGACATCATTTCATTTATTGATGAGTTACCATGAAAAAAGCATCAATACCGTGCAGTAACGGCATGCCTGAGGAGCCATGTAGGCCTTTGTGTATAGCGAACACTATAAGTAAGGGGCTCACTGAGAAACGTTGCTAAGTTTAAGTACAAGAGATACGTGTGCAGCTTAAGGATGACCACAACAACTCTGAGACACCACATGTATCACTTTTACCTCCACATGAACAAAGAGTGCAAGAGGAGAAACCCGTGTCCCAGACCCAGATATGTACTATGCATGATGGCACATTGCAGTGAGGTGGGAGTAATATATCGGTCTCTCAGATGTGTGAGGCTGTGGTTTTCTTATGGCCTATAAACAATGTTTCCATTATGATTAATAGGCAGGGTCTGCTTAAACAATGAGCTGATTAGGCTGCAGCCTGGAGCGCTAGGTCCTGGGGTGGCACAGCACTGGCACGATAGATTGTGCAGGGATGGGTTGAGCAAGGTCTGGTGAATTCTTCCCTGGGAATTGTGGGAGCAGCAATGCCTGCTGGGATTGCAAGCGTCTCTATGAGACAGAGACGCCAGTAAGAAGAGGTCCTGTGAGAGTTGCGTCTGGCTCCGCCACTGAGGCTGTGATTGATGCCACTGCCGATGTTGCCAGGGGCGGTAAGTAGCAATATGAATGAAGCTGAGGTCCGAGCCTGTGATTTTTTTAGCTGAAAAGTTGGCGGTGCGGTGGGGGTGGGGGGGGGGGGGGTTCTGTATTAGCCTAGGGCGGCTGGAAACCTTAATTCATAGCTTTGTGGGTCCTCTAAATTCTGCCCGGTGCCCGCACAAATGCCCCCCTCCCCCCACTCAAGCCTGTGAATGGATGTTTAGCATAAACATCCATTTGCAGCCTTGTGTGCGGGGGCAAAAACATTCAGATCTAAGGCCGTCTCTGCTGGCCTTAGATCTGCGGCACCCTGTACAGGAAGAGGGCAGGCAGCTGACATATGCTGACGTCAGCTGCCCACCCCCGCACCCGCGTCATCCCTCAATTTCCATGGGAATGCTCAGTGTTTTTATGGGAACGCCCATGAAACGCTGGCCATTCCCATCGGAGCGACCACGGCCCGCTGCCCCACCATGGCCCGCTGCCCCACCCGCACTGCTGTGTGCGAGCGGCTGGTGAATAATCAATTTGCCGTGGCCGCTCGCACCAAGCAGCAGCACATGCGCATAAATGTTGATGTTCATGCGCAGCCGGTAAACATTGCTCCCCCATTCAAACGTGAGCCGGCTTATCAGCTCCAGCATGCGCACTAAAGTTTGTTAAAATTCCCTCACTGTGAGCAGAAGTAAAATCTGCACATAGCTGAAGTCATTACATAACTGTCTAATTAGAATAGCAGAACTAATTACATTTATAGCCATAGAAAACTTGCTATGTTTGCCTTGCTAATATAAGGCATCTATTCAATTACTGCGGTTCCCTTTGAATACCATATTTAAGCTAATTTATCACTAAAATAAAATAAATATACCAAATAAAGACATAGACAACCACTGCGTAAGTTTTAAAAGGTCATTAAGTATTTATTAAGTGGAATGACCCTTTTGCTAAGGGATGGCAAGGAAAACGCTTGATGACCAGCTATAGCCAATTAACTATATAATAATAGCGGCGACTTAACTGCCCCAACTTAAAATGGCGGCGTCCGTAAACGCCCCAACTATATAACATTCGGCGACTGAAACGCCTCCATTGGCCAAAAGCATAACCTGCATTGAGAAGGCAACACCACCCTACTAGGACATAATGTAACCCTTTCCGATAGATAGGCAGAATTCACCAGCTGTCCTAGGAAAGGGTAGGTGCCCCTCAATGACCACGTATGCCCCACGTGGCTGCTGGGGAAAAACACCTTCCCACCCAAGTATGAATCGAATTGCAAGTCTAAATAATCAGCTGAATCAGAGAGATCAAAATGGGATGGCGGGGGGCTTTTGAGCACACAAAAGCAAGTGATCATATTTAAATGACATTTGAATACCCCTCTAACATAACCTCCTCCAGCTACCCTGAAAGGCTCAATAAACAACAACCGACCCCTAAAAATGGGGGTGCAGTTAGTAATTGCTGCTCTTGCATGCCGCCCGCAGTGCATCTAACCTAACAGCCACCACTTTATGTTTAGTAAACCTTCTGTTAGTTGATGCTCTCTGATATAAACAGCTCATAGGGCAGTATTCAATGACACAAATCGTGCTGTGCAGCGAATCCGGTTTAGGATTCGCTGCACATTCGCCGTGTTCCGGAGGGCTGGAGCCCTCGCTGCCAGCCCTCCCATACACACTATTCAATGAGGCAGGGGCTCACTGCCCCTGACGGCGAATGTGAACCCCTGCGGCTGGCGCCGCAGGGAGCCTGAGGACGGCGGCAGGCAGGGAGATGGAAGTCTCTCTGCCTGCCGCAGAACGTATGTGGGGGGAGGTGGGCTCCCCGGGAGCCAGGCAGCACAGGCTGCCCCCCGGAGAGCCAGCAGGGGACTAGGTATTCACTGCACCTGATCGTGCATATGTAATGATCGGGAGCAGTAAATATATGAATATCTAATGAGCGGCTCTCAGCTCCCGGCCCCCTGCTGGCTGCTATATGTAAAAAATATATATATTTTTAAATTTAATATATATTCATGTGCTATAAGCACATGAATAAAAATAGCATGCCCCTTCTCAGAATAAAATTCCTGATTTTTTTGACACCAAATTAAAAAAAACAAAACATTATTTTAAAAGTTCACATTCCACTTCACCATGAAAAGATGGCGAATGCTACACGGTGACAAACGGCAAAAATCACTTAGAAAGCAATTCGCCATCTTCTCATTGAATACACTCACGGCGAATCACATTGAAAAACCCATTGAAAAACCACAGCGAATTGCGGAGAGTATCAGACGGTGAATTGTCCCTCATTCACTGTTCACCATCGGCGAAAAGTGCACATTGAATAGGGTGATTCACTTTCTGACACAAATAATCACCTTCCAAAGTGAAAAAAGCACAAATTTGCCGTGAAACATGGTGATTTGGCCTCATTAATTACTGCCCATTGAATCCTCCACCATCCTAGTGTGGCCTCTGCCAGTCTCCACTGATTGGCGAATATAGCTAATAAGAGCCCTGATCCAACATTAAGAATGACAATGACAATCCCCATTTATTTGGGATTTTTTTTCCTGTTGTATGCTTTATTTGTTTAAAAACATTTCTTGATTTTCCACCATGAACCCTCTTTTTCATTAAATCAAAATTTTGACATTGGGGGTTATTTAGACCTGATCGCTGCTGTGCGAAATTGCAGCATCCTGCGATAAGATTGCATCCATTCCCAACTCGCTAACCATCTAATGATATTTCAAGTGTGTGCATAGCGGCTGCGATACCATCAGGCTGATCGAGGCCAGGGCTGATGTCACACAGCACGCCTGCGTTTTTCCTGACTCTTTGAGAAAACAGCAGGTTACCATGCACGACTGACGACTTCCTGTTATTCGCTGAATCTTGTCAGGGTGTGTCCCATACGCATGTGCTGGGCCGCAAAATGAGCTGCATTGCAAACTCACAGGGTTGCGATTCGGTCTGAATATCCCCCATTGTCCAGTCATTTTTGTTCAGTTGTTATGTCTATTAGAGAGACAAATGTACGGGTTACACTGACAAAATGGGCAGGATTACAGTATTTTAGCTTCATATAATGAGCAGAGCTGACGGAACATGCGTAGCTTTGGTGCTAGCTGCAGAATGTGGACGATCGTGTTCTGCACAATAATGTTAAAACAAGTGTTTTTCCTAGGACTTCATAGGGTGAAACTACACCTATTTACAGAAATATTTAATATTGCAATAGGCTGCAATGCAATAACCTTTGGACATGTACAGTAGCAAAGGTTCCGTCATCTCTATAACTACCCTCCATTATAATATAATGCAAGTTCTGCAGCCTAATTACATTTTATTGCAGTGCATTGTAACTTTTTTGTCTGGGAATAACTTCTGTACCTACTGTACCAAAAACAATTACATTGTGGTCATTTAAAAGGACACAATGGACGATTGTAGCAGGACAAAAGCAGCTCCAGACAAGACGATCACTTTTCAGAGATGTTGGCTCAATTAATGCTAAGACAATGGTTTCTGAAGGTAAATGTATAAGCTTTTGGAGGGGCAATAGTGTGCAGATGGGAAGGGTTGGGTGTAGTCAGAGAAGTAAGTTCATACCAGTCGCCCAGGGGCAAGTTGTAATTTATTGCCCCCACACCAAGTGTGCCAGTGGCCGGTAGATCTGGGTCAGAGTCACAAGAGTCAGTGGTCTGCAGCCTGAATCAGCATCCCGTCTCACAGTCCAGCAGCA
Source organism: Crinia signifera (assembly GCF_055691185.1). Taxonomy (NCBI): domain Eukaryota; kingdom Metazoa; phylum Chordata; class Amphibia; order Anura; family Myobatrachidae; genus Crinia; species Crinia signifera. Next base: position 133,221,922 of record NC_139224.1, on the reverse strand, counting down.
GTTGCTTGCTTCAGCGCAGGCTGAGCGGTACCAGGCCAGAGCCATCCTGTCCCCTATATGAGGTGTTGGCAGGGCTCCTGGGACAATTAAATCTACAGCAGCAGCGGGCGTGCCATGGAGCTAAATATGCAGGTGTCCCATTAGGGCTTGGGTGTAGTATTAAATAAATGTCCAGTGATGCAGAGAAAGTGGACAAAAAGGCCCAATTTCAGGGCCATTTTTAGGAGGCCGGGGGCGATAGCTATTTCTGCTTTCTAAACAGACCTGAATTCTGTTTGGAAAGCTGGTATAGATCAGGATAGATATAAACTTAATGTTGGTGTGCATGCACTCCATGCATGGTGCCACCATATATGCATTAAAAGTGCCCCAATCCTAGCAATGTATTGTAAATATGTATTGTACATAGGCACAAATTGACACCGTAGTCTGAGTTCCACCTGTCGCCATGGTAGCCAACTCCTAGCGAGATTGCACGTCCAGTGGAACGCAGGAAGCATGCTGACGCCGGAGAGATGCGTCACCCGAAAGCGGTGTGATGAAGACATCCGGTGGGACGGCGGCCGGTGCCCGGCGGGGAATGGAGCGGACCTCACTACCTGGGGTATTTAGGTGGGGGTAAGTTGTTTGTATTTTTGTTGTTTGCTGTGCCCTGATGACGAGGTGCTGCCTCAAAAGCGCTTGGCTATACAATACAGCCATGTTCTAACATCCGCTTCAAGTTTCTTTATTCTGCTATTATCCGAGTGCCTCTGAATTTGGAGGATATGTGATTGTTTCAGATTGCGCACCGGAACTGATGATTTATTGCGGGCAGTGTGCCGACAAAAAGTGGACAGTATATATATATATATATACACACACACATACACACACATATATATATATATATATATATATATATATATATATATAAATATTTCAGATGCATTCCAGGGAATTATCATATTATTATTATTAATATTATTATAAATAATAATAATTATAAGGAGAAGTGGACAATTTCACCTGATTAGTTCTTACACAGATGACAGTTAGCTATAAATAAACACAGAATAATCACTCCTTGGATTCCTCACCTGAGGCTAACTCTTACATGATAATGTAGTGTGTTTGTTGCTATGGCAATAAGCCACTTAAATGCCTTTGTTAAAATGGCTCTCCATCAAATTATAAGACTCTATGATGTGTGCATAGAGCGTTCAGTGAGAAAATAATGATTGGTTATATATAATGTGGTATGATGATATTAGGGGTTTTTTTTATGGGATCATTCTGCCCTAATTGAAAGTATGTAAATGTATGAATGCTTATAGCATACCTACCAGCAGAGGGCACTGCCTATAATCAGCATGTTTGTCCCTACTTCTGGGCATTTGCCAGGTATTTTCCCGACCTCCATAATGAGTAGGAAGTGGAACTATTTGCTTGTGCGCATGGTGAAATATGTGTGGAGTTAACACTGTTTGTAGGGTAGATGAACAGTAGGTTGGGAGTCGTCTTTTATTTGAAATATTACATAGTTATAGGGATATATTCAATGAGGTTTTGGTGAGCTATGACGGCGAGCAGTGCCTATTGCTTGCCAACATAGCCCGCCCTCAGTATTCAACCCACCCCCCTGTACTCACCGTTTTCACCTTGCAATTTCTAAAAAGCAGAGACGTGCGGTGAGGTAAATGGCTCAAGAGACCCTGGCATGTGCCAGAGCCAGATACGCACACAATATATGAGCCATGGGGTACATGCCAGCATTATACACATGTGCAGCAGTATACACTGCTGGAGATTCACTGAGTTTTGATAAGAGATGTGCAGAAAAAGTATTCAGGTGAGACTGTCCCTGAAACATAGAATAGGGCAAGTGGCCGGCAAGGGGTTTAAACGGCGAGGATGGCTTGTTATTGGCAATCCTCATGGAAAACAAGCCATCCTTGCCATAAAACCCCCCTCACTGGCTGCATTGAATATACCCGATAGACACCCCAAAGCAGTGGCGTAACTATAGCACCGCAGCCCCCGCCACCGCGGGGGGGCACTGTGCATATGGGGGCGCCGGGGGCTGCGGTGCTATAGTTACACCTCCCCCCAATCCCCCACAGGCTTACCTATTTCGCTGGTCCCGGCGGCTCCGTTCTTCTGCTGAGGACCACCACAAAATGGCCGCCCCCATATAGCACCAGTTCTCTGAAACTGTCTGCTGTATGGGGGCGGCCATTTTGTGGTTGTCCTCAGCAGAAGAACGGAGCCGCCGGGACCAGCGCGAAAGGTAAGGCTGCGGGGGATCGGGGGGGTTTGAATGGGCGGCTGGGTTCGCCCCCCCTAACGGCGGGGGGGGCGCCCAAAACGTAGCTACGCCGCTGCCTCAAAGCAGTATAAGCCACCACAAGGCACCATGACAATGCCTCATTTTTCTGATCTGAATGAGGGACAATGTTCGGCAATAAGTTTCATTATAAGTTTGGGCTCCTTCAGTTTTAGTTGTTCCCTTGTATTGAAGCCTGAATCCCCTTAAGTGCCTAATATATCCTGAATGAGACACTTGCCTTGTGGAGGTGTGTGATTTACAGTCAGTTGTGGAACTTCATATGCCTGCTGTCAGTGGAAGTGAGCATCTTGCAGTAGCACCTGAATGATGGCCCTTCAATTCCCACTCAGCACCGTCTCATGTACATTGGGGAATCAATCTAGACTCATCAGTAAACACAGATGTATTCAGCTCTCATGAAGATACAGCTCTGCATCTTTTTCTTCTCTAGAGACTCATACACGTGGGATATTTTGCCTAGCCTATATGCTGAGCCATGTAGGTTAGGGAAATCGCCCTTGAGCCACTTGTAGCAATTTGTGTATGGGCGATCTGTGCTAACCAGTGTTCTGGTCAGCACAGGCAGGTGATTTCACATGAGCTTGACTACATGTAGCCGGGACCCCGCATCACCATTCATATGAGGCTACACACGGAGTAATCCATGCTTAATTTCGAAACCTTCTAACCAGATCGCTTAGAAAACGGGCCATTATCGCCCTATGTATATGCCCCTTTAAGTTGGGTACACACAGAAAAATGTATCTGTCTAATCTATCTGGTGGGAACAAAAATCTGGTAATGTATGGGAGCAAAGGACAATCAATCAATCAATCATTTGCTTGCAAACACTTGAAAGCAGACAATAGTCATTGAGACAAATTAGTTTAATCCATTAGATTTAACAAATTTATCCGAACAATCGTTTTTTGTCCATTTTCCAGTTTTTTTGTTAATAGTTGTAGTAGCTAAGCATAAACAAAAGATTATGAACTCACTTTTGGCTGAAAAGGGTCCCTCAAAATGTACAGTAATATAATACCCATGAACAATGGTGGCTTTTCCCAGTAGGCATGTGAGGCAGGTGCCAAGGGGGTCACTTGCTGTGTGTGTGGTTGTGTGGTGGTAGTGGTGGTGGGGGGGGCTGAGGGCTGAGGGCCCTGATAATGGGATTAATGTTTTTTGTTATGGTCATTAAGACTTTTTTATTTTGGAACTGGAGAGGGAAGAGGAGGCGATGGTTAGTATGTTGTAGTGATGCAGTTGGGGTAAGGTTGGTCATGTTTTGACAGACTAGAAGCCCCAACATAAAGGGAGGAGTGACATGATGGGGTTGTGCCTAGGGGCGGCTGGACCCCTAAATTCGTAATTTCCAATGTACAATTCCAGTTTGAACCATCATGTCTCACTTGCATAAAATGGTACATCCCGCCATCCATCGCACCGATGGTCATCACATACTGTATGTGCTAACATATTCGATGTGCAATGCAAAGGGCAGCTCACCCGATAAGAGCTGCCCTTTGCGATCCCCGCGGCTGTGCGGACTTCCTCCTTTATAAAGTCCAACTGCGCATGCACAGAGAATCTGGCGGCCGCGGGACAAGCTGTCGGATCCCTCACACAGCAGCTCTGCAAAGAGAAGCCCACAGGCTTCGATGGGGTTATTCCAGCTTGAGCTGGAGTAACTCCCACAAGCGAAGCGAGAACTGTTTTATTTTAGTATAAAATACAGTACCGCAGTAGGAGGTAAGTTTTTTTTTACACTTGTTTCCTGTGAATGGATGTGTAGGTGCCCCATTACATTGCTTTTGCAGATGGCCCTGTATTTACTATAAAACAATTTTGTGGAAAAAAGACAAAGGAGTAACTTACGAAGATGGTAGTTTTATTGAAGATGGGATGTTTCCCATAGCAACCAGATTCTACTTCTTATTTAATTGGTACCTTCTAGAAGAAGTTGCTAAGAACAACATCCCATCTTAGTAAATCCACCACATAGTTTGCGGATCATCAGTGGCGTAACTATGAAAAAATCCCCCCCCCCCCCCCGCCACAACTCTTTTGCACGCCCCTCCCCCCTCCCCCCCAAGCTCGACCCCGCCCCCCCCAGCTCAAACCCCCCCCCCCAACCCCCTCACCGTTCCACGTAGTGCCGCTGCGTCTGCCCCGGGACCTTCCGCCGTCGAATCAGTCTGCGCTGCGGCTCTCCGTCTCCCTGCTCTCCCGGCTCCTGCTGTCATAAAAAACATGTCACTCAGAAAATGGCTGCCCCCGTACAGCAGACCGTTTTTAAGCCTCCTCTAGCATCTTCAAAAACGGTCTGCATTCAGGGGGCAGCCATTTTCTGTGTTTCACATTTTTTATTGCAGGCGGAGCTGGGAGAGCAGGGAGACGGAGAGCCGGCGAAAGGTCCCATGGCAGACGCAGCGGGAAGGGTAACAATAGTCCCGCAGCCCCCCGGCGCCCTCACCTTCCAAGCGCCTCCCCACCACCGCGGGGGCTGCGGGGCGATAGCTACGCCACTGCGGATCATTACATTCCTGAACAACCATTAGCAGTCCCGGCTCCAGAGCTGGGGCTGCAGCACAGTACAAAAATCAAAAAGGGGAGCCACACCCACTGCCAGTGAATCAGTTAGGAGTGGCAGTTGCTGTGCGTCCCCCAATTAAAATTTGAACTGCGCTGAAGCGACCTCCCTCCATTTAAAATTTGAATTGCGCTGAAGCAACCCCCCCGCCCCCGTCTGGAGCCTCCCCTGACTGTTAGTCTTTTCTTGTCAAATGTCTGAATGTGTACATTTTCTGCTTGATTATATCCCCTTGCCACAAATCCAAGGTAGCAGCTTTCAAAGAATACCAATGCTCTTTAACATGAGGGTTTTAATTATAAAGCTTATCAAAAAGACAATGAAATGAAAACCCATTGACTCCATATATCTTGTCATTGCTTCTAGCTCTGCGAATATTATATCAGCTTTTCATGAAAGGAAATGTAACCATTTGTTATGCCTTTATGAACCACTGCTGTTTTTTAATTAAATTTCACCTGAGCCTCATTTTGGCCCTTATTCTAATCGGCTCGGTACGGCCCGCGTGCGGCCGTACCGCCGATGTTTTCTCTCTGCACATGCGCAGAGGTCACTCTGCGCATGTGCAGGGGAATTCTCCGTGTTAAAAATTTAGACGCCGCAAAGGGGGCGTATAGGGGCGTGAGGGGCTTCATCCCCTCATTTCCCTATGTGTACGCCCCGCGTTTCATGGGCGTTCCCATGCAAACGCGGGGCGTACGCATGGTAATGAGGGCATGACGCCACTCATGGGGGCGGAAAGCTGACGTCGCCGGATGTCAGCTTTCAGCCCCCATACAAGCTACCACACGGACGATTGTCCGTGTGGTCTCAGCTTGCGGGAGCTGCCGCGGCGTGCGGTCCTGCCTTCGATGGTCGTCGACCATCGAATGCAGGGGGCAGCTCCCAGCATGGTGGAGGCGTACGCCTCCACCATTTTCGTGCGGTTCGCCAGCCGTCCGTGTACGGACGGCCGTGGCGAACCGTATGGTGGGCGGGGATTCGTCTGGTGCGGTCGGAGCCGCATATGCGGCTCGACCGCACCAACCAGAATAAGGGCCTTTGTTCTTTGCGCAGGAAGACAACCATGATCCAGTGTTACTCTCATATGACGCTAACACCTAATCAATCAAGGGACGAGTTTCTATACAGTTTTGTATCACGTTATCACGTACATTGTAAATATTTAACAAGCACCCTTTAATATGTCTAAGTACGCTGAAAGTGGTGTCTATTGAAAAGCCACAAATCATATATAAATATGTTTAAATTATTTAAAAAATTAAGAGCTGCTTAACAAGTATCTCTTATATGTTCCAATAAATATTTAAATATTAGCCTGTACTTTTTGAGTGTAATTCAACTGGTGGGAGTACAGTGTATATCCAGCTGAATTAAACCTCGGGATATATAAAAACTCACCGCTTCATTGAACCTAAAGATGAAGCTGCTCTCATCAGAGCGACTCCCGTCGCGCCGTCCGACACCCTGCCCCAGAATGTGGAATGCGCACATTGAGACGCTTGCACACCCCATACTCGGCAATGGATGCACAACTGTGTGAGACGCTCATGCGGCGATGTCCCGTCCCCATCCACCAGATTGCAATCTGCCAGAAACCCAAGGATGGCGGTCTGTGGCAATGCCGAGAGCGGCCCCATCTGTACTACTCAGTGGTGGAACTTGTGTGTGGTGCAAAAATATGGGCCCCTCTCCTCCACCAAAACCCAAGTTCCCAATATGCAACACAGCAGTAGGTGACAGGGATAGTTTAACAGAGAGAGGCAGGGGGAGGCAGAGTGTGACAGGAAAACACAGTGGGTAACAAAAGGAGAGTGGCAGGGGCAGTAGTGGGCCCCTTAGCTCTCTGGGGCCCCCGGTGCACTGAACCTGTGGCCCCAGTGGTAGTTCCACCCCTGCTACTACTTCTCCCGTTAATATCCGGTCTCTAATCTACCCAATTTAGCGCCCCTCACTTTTTTGTCTCCCATATCTCTATGTAACTATGTAATCTGAGTGCTGCAATTTTGCAATTATTTATATATAGATAGATATGTTCTTGTTTGTATCATTTTATACAGATGGAGCACCCTTCATTCAGCGCCGGGTTTCGCCAGACCACCCCCTCTAGGGAATCGGCTCTCCATCTGATTGGGACGCACAAACTTCCTACACACACGTGCGTCCCAGTTTCCTGTCGGCAGGGGACGTGAACCCTGCCCGTCTCTACTTCAGGGAGACAGGCAGGGTTAGGGGGGAGCATGGAGGTGGAATCAGGTGGCGGGACCGGCTGCAAAGCGGTGGGGACCAGCGTGGAGCTCCGTAGTAAGGGGATGCACGTGCATCCCCTTCCAGTGGCTGGCGGGGGCTGGTGGCTGGCGAATCTACCGACAGCCCCTGCAAGAATGACAGGCGCTACATCTGGATGTAATCACTTTGGCCCTGAGTTGTATTCAAACCCAATGGTTTGTGTATAACTCTGATGCATTTGCGTAGAACAGATCTTGCGTTGTTTATCGAGGTACCCCCAAAATGCTGCATGGTTGGCCTGCCGTGGCCTCTTGGAGGAAGGAGAGAGGGAGGCAAATAAGACTCTAAGCTTTCTTAGACCAGGGGCTACGACTTGCAACACAGATTTCTTGGCCACCCCAAAAGGGGAGTTCCTGCGGTCATTCCGAGTAAATTTAGGCTTACTCTGAAAGGGGAAAGCTGCAACCATAGGTTATGACCCAATTCTGCATCATCTGCAGAGCTGGCAGTAGGTTCAAACTAAAATCTGCGGTAATAGAAGTCTGCGGGCAGCAATCAAATAACCCCAGGCACTGCTACAAGCCTGTAAATACAATGTGTAATTGAATATGTCCTTACAGAGGCGGAACTACCAATGGTTCAGCAGGTGCAGTGCACCGGGGCCCCTGATGCCTAAGAGGCCCACTGCCCCTTTTACCCTCTGCCTCTCCCCGTCACCCTCTGCCTCTCCCCACTGCAGTGTTGCGTATTGTGGACTTGGGTTGGGGTGGCGGAGGGGGGAGGGGAATTATATTATAAGAAATTCACATTGCAAAAAACAATGTCCAGGTTGTTCTGCATAATCCACATGTCACAGGAAACAAAGAGGACCAGTTAATGACCAGCTGATCTACAATTCAAAACATTGGTGCATACAGGCAGAACCGGGCACATGTAGAGGTCCAATACCTGGTTAAGTTAGAGTCATTATATTAGTACTAGTTACCAGCCCATCAAAATGACGGATCAAAATAACAGTATTGTCTTTGCTTTGGCACTTATCTTTTGAGGAAAAGAAGGCAGTGTGTGGATATATGAGCACAGTCCAGTTTTTAAGTGTGAAATTGGAATGTTATAAATAGTGTCAATGGGTAACTTAGCAACAATTTTCTGGAGGAATACATGCACAGGGTACACTATAGTGCACATTTAGAAATCCTTGTTATACAAACATACATATTTGCATTGCATTCATTAAATGCCCAGAATAAAAATTATTTTATATTCTAAAATCTATTTGCATGAATAAATGAAGACGGTTCCACTTCTGAACAACACCCTTCCCACCCCTAACCAATTTGGGTACAACTGGGTTATATCTCCTAGATAACACATAAAAAAGCTGGGAGGATAGAGGCAGTGGACTCAAATCAGTGGCATAGCAATAGCACCGCAGAACCAGTGGTGGTGCTGTTTGGCTTGTGGGCACTGGGACTCTGTGGCAGCTATTGATGCACCCCCTCCTGGGCACTGCAGATACTTGTCACTGTCCTGTTGCACCTACCCCCGTTGAAAATGTCCCTCCCAAAATGACAGCCAACTAGTATGTGCCATGGGGGGTTGGGGGGGAACCAGATTTACTGGCTAGGATGGAAGCTTGAATGTGGATTTTGCATTTAATCCCATTGGATTAAATTAATTGAATTTAATCCCTCTTGAATTTGACACAGTGGGGGAGATGTATCAAACCTTCTAACGAAGACAAGTTGCCTAATGCATCCAATAAGAGTCTATTTAGCATTTATCTATTCTTAGAAGCTGATTGGTTACTGTTGACATTTTCTCTACCTGCCCTGATCTTTGATGACAGCTCCCACAAGCCCCCTGCATGCGATGGACCAGCTGATCATCTGTATCGGCTAAGGTGGCTGGGAGTGACAGTACTGAGTGTACATGTGAAAAACTTTATTGAATTATAACGAAGTATCACAATACAATGTATTTCCCAAGACGATAAAGAGAAAGTGTTATGCCAGTACGCAGTAGGTGCTATGCATAATTTGCAGAAGGATCATTACTGCCTGCCAGGAGAACAGACTTATAGATGAATATTTCTGGGTTTGTTTGCGTTGTTTTGCTGGTTTAGTTTTCTTGTTTTGTTTTACAGTATATTTTATACATTTCTTCTATGCAACAATCTTAAAGGTGAAAGGCTTTTGGGATATAGCATTTCAATGATAGCCCTTCAGTCAATGGTTTATCCCCTGGTGTTCAGAATATGAGACTTGCATAATCTGTACTTTTGTATATCCTTCCTATAAAGCATTGACTTAACCAGCGGCTGATTGGGGACTAAAAGTGGCCCTGGAAAATTTCTGGAAGTGGCCTCATGTGGGCTGTACCAAATAAAAAATAGGCGGAGCACAGTAGAGAAACAGACAGACCCACACAGTAGAGAAACTTATACACATTACATCACACAGGAGAGCTGTTAATACACGTTACGCTACACAGCAGAGCCACATATACATGTTATTCTACAGTAGAGCTGCTTATACACACAACACAATGGTAGAGTCCCGTATACAGTAGAGTCGCTATTCCCCATTTCCCCACAGCATAGTACTGGACTGTGCAAAAAAATGTATATTTGTGTGTCACACATATATGGAATACAGTATGTGACACACAAATATACCTTTTTTTGCACCAGTTCCCAAGTGCCACTGCTTTGGCCAGGGTCTGGTATATACCTAACACCCTAAAAAATTAGGGATTTCCTAACATAAAATCAGTTTCAGATTCTTTTTATACATAGTATAAAGAAACCATATTATATGTTACCCTACTTGTGTCCCGTGTCTATCATCCTCTTCCCCAAACATTATCTGTTTTATTCCCCTTTTCTTAATTTCTCATATCACCCCTGATTCTCTTATTTCCTCCCCCTCTGTCCTTCTATGGCCATTCACTTTTCACTCCCTTCCATCTATTACCCCAGCACCTCACTCCCATCTTCCATAGCTCACATCTGCACCTTACACCTTCCTTCCATCTCTCACCCTTGTACCCCACTCCCTCCTTCTATCGCTCTCTTACCCCTGATCACTCCCTCCTTCTAATTCTTTTACCCCTGCACCTTCCACCTTCCTTCCATCTCTCACCCTTGTACCCCACTTCCTCCTTCTATCGCTCTCTTACCCCTGCACCATACACCTTCCTTCTCTCACAACCACTCCATCCATCTATCTCTTTCTTTCCCCTGCACCTTACACCGTCCCTCTGTCTCTTACCCCCACACCCAGGGTCGTCATAACTTTTTAGGTTGGGGGGCAAGGTATAATCTCAGTTTGGTGCCCCTAAACCTGCCCTGTGCAAGTCTGCGGGTGAATTGCAACAATGTCGCCATCCGCAGGCACATCCATACTCAATTCATGAACCATTGAATGATTTTCTGTGCAAATGTGAGTCTGAGGGTGTATACAGGCTGAGATTGCATCTTCAATTTTGACTACTGTACATATTCATAATCAAATCGGTATTCCATAGACATCGAATGGAGATCGAACATGTTTTCAAGATTTCGATCCTGATGCGTTCCGTTTAGCCGAACTCAAATAACCTGTACCGCCAACTGTGGAACAGATACAGGTTGATCAAGGCCGGCACTGACTTCAAACATCCTCCCTTAACCCCTTGGGTTGTGGGCTTTGCTGGGGCAGGACAAACCTACCAGGGCAGGTTTGTCCTGCCCCAGCAAAACCCACCACATTTAGCAGTGACGTCGGCAGCAGGCTGGGGGATGTTCGTGGCGGCTCGGGAGGACTCGGGTGCCTGAGCACTCCCGAGTCCCCCTGAGCCGCGCCGACCATATCCGAGCCTGCCGCCAACGTCAATGTAAAATGAGTGACGGCGGGCGGATCAGGGCAGGGAACTCCGGCACACCGATCGCCGGAGCAAAGGCTTGGGGGGGACTGAAAGGATGTGACGGGGGGGGAGGCTCTAGAGGTGCTGCACCAGTGGTGCACACCTGGACACCACTGGTGCACACCTATTCTATGTTAGTGGTATGCCCGGGCATTCCACTCAAGGGGTTAATAAGAAATATACATTACATTTAAAACATCCTACTGTACTGTATATATACTATATACTTCTGGATATGCTTATCTATGCAGATAGACTTCACTATTAATACCATCTGTGCATCTCCTTAAGTGGAATGTTAGTTGTCAGTATTTCAATCCATGCAATCATTTGTTATATTGTTTTGAGAACGATTATAACCTTTTAGTTCAGATAGTCATTGTTAGTATGTATATCCATATAGAAAATCACTGCATGTACTGTACCATAACTACAATATTTCAAATAGACATCCAAATGAAGGATTAATCAAACACAGTCCATTTAGTACACTTTGCTTTGATTAGTTCTTCGTTGAGCTGAATATAATGTGTTTTTGTAATTTTAGTTTTGTAAACTGGTGGTTAAAAACCACTCGCAAAGTGAATTCAATTCCGATTCAATAATGCCCAGGTACTCTGCTGATCTCTCTCCATATCTAGCTAAGTGTGCCAGTCATTGCTATAGTACAGTAAATAGTGGTTCCAAAGCAGCTCTTGGCATACTGTACAGCAGCATATAGTAGAAATCAATATTGGTAAGAGGTGCCAAGCTGAATGACCGTTTACACTGCCTGATTGTGATTGGCTGGCTTATTAGGGATCTCTGTCAACTGACAAAATATCGTTTTCAGTACTTTTGGAACATTCACCACCCGGTGGCTACATGTGTTTAGCATGGCATGGATTCTCTTGGGCGTACCATACGCCGTGAAAGGCTGTGACTGGGAAGCTTAAATGCCGCACTATGAGCAAAGATTTAAGAGGACACGTTATCTAGGAATACAAATCCCTGCTGACATAACCAAGATATATGCCCTAAATTTCAAAGAGACTATATCAAAACTCATACTTAAAATCCAAGGTCGGCACGATCTCCCTCTCTCCAAATTAGGAAGGATAGCTGTAATAAAGTCTATAATTTTCCCTAAAATCCTATACAATATGCAACTTCTTCCTTTTACACTATCCCCTGACGATGAGAAACGCCTTAAGAAAGCCATTACCCACTTTATATGGCATGGCAAGAAGCCCAAATTTGCACATTCCAAGCTGGTAATGGACAAGTACAACGGAGGTGCGGAGCCCCGACTTCACGTCTTACTCAATATCCATTTTAGCAAGATGTGCTGCAGACTGGATCCTGGGCAAAAGTACATATACAGACAATCTTCTAGAATTGGAAATCTTTCATCCTTACTCAGCAAACGCTCTTTTACATTCAAAAAAATCCCTCATCCCTCCTCATATACTAAACCACCCCCTATTCCATGATACATACACCGCCTGGATTAAACTTCACAAATGCTTATCTAGTGATCATTCCTCCTCACGCTATGTCACTCTATGGGGCAACCCTTCATTCCCTCCTTCCCTTTCAAACGCTCTCTTCCTGCAGTGGAGGGAGAGGGGGCTGTGCGCGGCGAACCAGATATTCGACCCAGGTGGCACTCTACTTACCTACTCAACACTGAAATCCAATTTTGATCTACCAAACACACATTTTTTTATGTTCCTCCAAGCACGCCACTATGTGAACTCACTCCACTTAGACTCTCAGATTCCTAATCCTACATCCCCTATGACAAGACTACTCCAAAAATGGTACACAAAACCGTGCAAACTGAAACACGTCTATGATCTCATAGTAAACATCCCTTCCAAACCATACCTTAAAAAGCTTACACAAACTTGGACTACAGATATCCCATCGATCACCTCTACTGATATACTAATACACAACTTCACTACATCCATGAAAACTTTAGGCTCAGCATACCTACAGGAGGTTCACTTAAAGACCATACATAGAGCATACATGTCTCCATCCATAAGGTCACACTTCGACCCAGCAGTCGGTGCGACGTGCCAAAGGTGGGGAAGGTCTCGGGCAGACTTCTATCACTGCATGTGGGATTGCCCTAAAATACGTCACTTCTGGAATAAGGTATATTTATTTATCAATTCCAATTTCAATTTGTCTTTAAAGCCTTGTCCGATGGCTAGTCTGTGTTTGAACTTCTGTGAGTGGGCCAACATCCCTGCCTCCAAGGTTCTATATCCTATGTTTATTATGTTATTCACTATAGCAAAAAAACTTATACTAAAGCACTGGATAGTGAAGACGGCTCCATCGGCTCTCCAACTTCACAAAATGATGTTACAACATTTATATTTTGATAGGAAATATATGCTACAACGGTTGCCCATACCTACGCACTCCTTTGGCAAAAAATGGAACCCATATATATCTACTCTAAATACTGACCTGAAAAATCGAGTTTTGGAATCCTTCAATGTATCAGATTGGTATACTTTGGCTTATGCATAGACCTAAGTCACCAGACACCCATACTATCAGGGGCATATAACAACTACCCCCCTCTCTATAGGCGAGTATCGTACCCTATACCAGCCTGTCATATCATATCTTTTACAATCCTGCAAGACGAACTGCCTCCTACCATTATATTGTTAAAACATTAGGATTATGATGTTGACATGTTGCAATGTGGACCTTTTAACGGTTTGTGCTAAAAATGTTAAACTCCAAACATGGGATGGGAACTTATTGATAACTTATTGATAACGTATTGATACTTAAACAACGGGTCTGGGATACATTAGCTACAAGTAGAAAAATCTAAGTTACAGCAGAATTTTGATGTTGTTTACTCTTAGGCACCCCCCCCTCCCCCCTCCCCCATTCCCCTTCTTTATCTTCTCTTTATCTTCTCTGTCGTAACCACAATAGGGTTAATATTTCTGTTTATGTTAGGTTAGTATGTTATAAGATATCAAATTAGAATGTATGAGACCTCTAAAGTACCCACGCAATAAGAATTGATGTTGCATCCATGTAATACGATGTACGTGTCTGTCACGCCGACCAAACTCTTAACCAATTTGTTGTCTCTTTATGATCTTGACGCAATTGTACCCCACCGTCTTATGTAACGTACTCATACATGACCCATCTCTATCTTACTATGTTGAACCTTGGTACATTATCTTAGACATGCTGATTGTGTTGTTTGCAAATTCTTGGAAACTTTAAAATTCAATAAAAATGTTTATAAAAAAAAAAAGAGGACACGTGTACTTGAAGACTGGAAGATTGGAGTTAAAAAGATTTATTCTATACCGATCACACTCAACTCCAGCCCTCAACTACACCAAACAGGGTATTATTCTGATGATTCTCTCTTTGGAAGCGGGTAGGATAATTACTGACTCAGAGAAATATAGTAATGGGCCTACACACGGGGTGATTTCAGCCCATTTACCTGACAAGATCGCTTAGAAAATGATCTAATCACTCCGTGTGCAAGAGCCCGCGCGTTGTTATCGCCCGGTGATTAATATCCAGCATGCACAATAAGTCTAGTTAGATCACCAGTCAGGGTCAGTGTTCTCACCGGCCCTGACAGATCGCTCAGCACAGTTGCCCCATGTGTAGGCCCTATAACTCACATGTGCATGATTAAAGAAATTAACTTTTTGGGGGTACTTGGGGACTGGAGTTTATAACCACTGTTCTACACATTGGCATGCAGTGTAGACAGATTGCAGTTGTATTTGCACGGGTCCCACCAGTAAAAAAAAAATTGCATGGTGACCAGTACATTTTTAGTGTGCATTATCCCCTCCAGTGCCAAGCATGGTGTTCATAGCAGTGACTACAGGACATTATATGGTAATTGGAGGAATGTCATAGGGACAGATCTTTATGGAAATATTGTGTCTTCTTACTGATTGTCGAGAGTTCGATAATCTCATGGGGATCATTAAAGCGGTCTATGCAGGGCCACCAGACTAAAATAAATAGAACGCTGTATCTTACAATGAGTACTTGCAGAAATAGTGCAACCCAATATGGTAGCTCAGCACAAAATATACTTTTCTTTCAATATTATTGTTTTATTCCATCAAACACCCAGTAGCGTGTAGGATATAAATAGTTGTTAAGCGCTAAGTTGTTTGGGCCTAACTGCTTATTATAAACTGAACTGTTATTTCTTTTGGCCTAGGGGCAACATGAGCGGATTGCAGATGCAGGAAGGACGCCGTGAAAGAGATAGTTTGGGAACCACTGGGACGTATGAAAGTAGAGACAGAAATTATATTACCCTCAATATACGAAAACATTAACTAGCAGTGGGGATATTATCTGTGAGATTCCGGGAAATCTTCATTACAGTACCGTTTCTAGAGGCCCTCCATACATGAGGATTTTCACATGCAATTTGGGATTGATTTCTCAATTGCAGCAATTAATTGCATGAAAAGCATCCAACTTGAATGTGATTGACTGCAGGTCCGATGCGATGCGCAGTCCCAAGTCAGGGGAGATCGCGGGTGACTTCCCCAAGAGAAGAAGTCACCCCAGTGAACTGTATACCCAGTTTAATCACTTAGCATCATGTAATGTTACTACTGTTCATAAAAAGTTTCCAAAATATAATTAACAAATTGGATAAAAAAAATTGTTTCTTAAAGTTCATTAAAAATAATATTTTTTTATTGATTTGTTTTCTTTATCATCCATATTATGTCCACCTCACCACCTTCCATCCTCCTGTCGGGGTCCCTCAGGGTTCCATCCTTGGCCCCCTTCTGTTCTCCCTGTACACCTCTTCTCTGGGTGCAATTATTAACTCCTTTGGCATCACCTCTATGCTTATGACACCCAAATCTACCTCTCCTCTCCTGATCCGTCCCCCACTGTTCTCTCTCAGGTTTCCGACTGCCTCTCTGCTATCTCCTCCTGGATGTCTGAGCAAATTCTGAAGCTCAATATGGACAAAACTGAACTTGTTATCTTTCCCCCAGCCAGAGCTACGCCTCCAACTAATATCTCTATCACTGTTAACAACACCATCATCTCCCCCATTCCCCAACTCCGCTGCCTGGGTGTCACTCTTGACTACTCCCTCTCCTTTGCATCCCACATCCAAGCTCTGGCCGATTCTTGATGTTTCCAGTTACGCAAAATTGCTCGCATCAGGCCTTTTCTCTCACAGAGTGCAACTAAGCTGATCATCCAGTCACTGGTCATCTCACGGCTCGACTGCAGCATTGTTCTCCTCACCGGCCTCGCTCGATCCCAACTGGCTCCTCTCCAATCTGTCCTCAATGCTGCAGCCAGGCTTATCTTCCTCTCCCGCTGCTCTACTTCTGCCACTCCCCTTCAACAAAATCTGCACTGGCTCCCATTCCCCTACAGAATCCTGTCCAAACACCTCACACTCACATACAGGGCCATCTCTAATTCCATTGCTCCATATATCTCTAACCTCATCTCCATTCATACACCATCCCATGTGGGTGGCTGCTGTGGAACTTCTAAGACCTTACATCCATACTTTTACTTGAGGAATACATCCCTACTTTGCTGCCCCCTCCTCCTTGTAGTCTATTGTGGCTGGTAAAGGGAGGCCTCCTGGGAAAACAGGGAACTTGCCCACATTCCTGGGGGTGCTGGGAGGACCACCTAATTTTTGTGAGCCTCCCTGCCACTCTGGAATGTTACGCAAGTATGCCTTAAGGGATTGGAAACTGGGTATTGGTGGCAGTATGGGGAGGTGCAATAGGTTGAAGTTTTGCCTAGGGTGCTGAAGCTTTGCACCGGCCCTGCCCCCTGCCTGTTTACATCCTGCTATATAGCCACCACCCACTTGCTTGCACCTCTTGTAATCTCTTTTCTCAATTTTTGAAACCTCTAGTGTCCAGTGGAAGCACACCTCGTCATTATTATGATATACGGTGTTCACATACATTATGAGGTAGTTTGGATCAATTCTTATACAAATCCTAATTCCAGTACGACTGACAATCCCTCCCCCCTCCCCTTTTTTTCCTGTGCTTCTTGTAATCTGTCTATCTCCCCTTCTTACTAGATTGTAAGCTCCTCAGAGCAGGGCCCTCTTTCCTCCTGTTGTCTAAGCCCACTTCTCTTCACATTTCACTCACAGCTCCCCCATACTCAAACACTCAGTGACCATATTCATCCGCATACTCATCTCCATCATTGGCCACAAGCCTCTAGTTGTATGTTAATTGAGTCCTCACTACTTATATTTAAGCTGTAATGTGTATTGAACTGTGGCGCTCTTTACCTGTACTCTATTTTTGTTATTTATTCAATGTCATGCCAAATTTTATCTCCCTGTACTGTTCCTTTGTACGGCGCTGCGAAACACTTGTGGCGCCTTATAAATAAAATAATAATAAAAAATGATCATTTGTGTAATACTGTACATGAGCAGTTTGTTAGGTTACTATGACATCCCTCGCAGTACTACTGTATATAGACAATAATTATCTTACAAATCAAAACCCTGCCCCAGTGGAAGCTATCTAATTAAATTGCCACATACACTAGGGTATAATTTATGCACCAGCCAATAGCCCACCAGTATGCATTTGAACTTTGGGAACAAACTGGAGAATCCAGAGGTATTGGGATTTGGGAAGAACGTGCACCCCCTGCTGTGATTAAAATTGGAGGTCACCTCTAGCTCTAGTTCTCTGCATAAAAGCATTCAACCCAAAATAATGAAATATTTTTGTTTAAAACAGGTTATCGAGAGCTTTGGCTCTGAACCAGAAGCAGAACAAATGAGGACAGTAGGGAACAAGTATAAAATGTAAGTGCTGTAAGTCAGGAGAACAGACATTCTTCTTTATACAATTTTACATCATTTCTTAGTAATGAAATACATTTATAGATAAAAGACTTTTTGAAACTGATAACAAATAAAATAGGGGAAAAGTGATTTCCTCTGAAACAGCTGTATATGTACAGGTGGAGCCATCCTCATCTAGCCCTTTAATAGCATTAAGTGAGTCATAGGATTACTCTGCTAATCCCCTACTGTATTGTTCTATGTATTGTATTGCAGCTGAGAACAATCGGCCTTGGCTCACCATGGCTATCCAGAGACGGCTAGATGAGGATGGCTCTAACTGTATGTACAGTATTTGTGTATAACATATATATATATATATATATGAAAACTTAGGAAATCCGCACACTTAAGGAGTTATTTTGAGGGTGCCCGTCAGCAAGAGATCATAGAAAACGGTATATCAAGAGATATAAAGAAGCAGCACTCCTTATTTGGTTTTTAAAGTCCAAACAAACAATTTATTCCATAGGCAGCTGAGCATCAGATTTTTGCAGCTTAACAGTCGGCATTAGCATGCCTTTACCAGTAGTGGGGGTCACAAACATAATCACCCATCCTAGTAGTGTAGGGAGAAACACAGTCACAGTCGACGGATCCGTTTCGGCTCAATGGAGCCTTTCTCACAGACTGACCCAATATTAGTGATACTCGTGCAGTGTTAAATAGCCATCACCATTAACTTCAATCAGATCACAACAGCTGCTGTGTATCACAGTCCAGCCAATCATAGCTTATAGCCCAATCACGCCCATGCCCGGAACTCCATGTATGGAGTTAAACAATCATACACCCCTATCCCACTCACGTGGGTCTCACCTGCCACTACAGGACCCCGGGCTCACTCGTCCGACTGCGGCGGTATTAGCTCAGGTGCTGGAGACGGAGGTGGAACGCAGCGCTTCGCGCCGCGCTACCCGCGTCATCACTAGGCACCAGGTCCAATCAGGGAAGCCGGCGTATCGCATCATCACCTGACGCGATCCCGGCCACTCCCCTGGACCAGCTCTGGAGCGCATCGCCATGTTGGGGAGGGCAGGGTACTCTGCGGGCAAGGTGTCAGGGGATGCGGACGCCATCTTGTGGAGGTCACTGAGAGACCTATAGTAATCACATCTGAGGCATTGTCAACACTAGTTTACGGCATTTAGCGGCGGGGGCAAGTTACCAGATAGGCTTGCTGTAAAAGCACATCAGTGGAGTGAACATAACACGACAAATGACAACATATAATATATACAGTATTTACAATGGGGAAGGTTTCATGAGAATATCACTTGGTCCTAATCTAGGTTTCATAAGAATATCACTTGATCCTGAATAAGTGACATAAGGCCCAATGAGGTCGGACAATAACTGAGCGGGGGATTACATGCATGTCATGGAGTCACAGATAAGCGGAAATAGGGTATTCTTCATTGAGTCCAGATGGTGATAAGGTATCCAGTTTCCGAATCCACTGGCATTCCCTCTGTAGCAACATTTTATGTCTATCACCTCCTCTTCTGAGAGGAGGTATATGGTCAACCAGCATATACTTGAAGTCCCTTATCGAATGTCCGGCCTCTACAAAGTGCATTGCTACCGGAGGCGTATTAATATCAACCCCATTCAGGGCCTTCTTGATCGACGATCTGTGCATCGCTATTCTCTCCTTCGCCATTCTGATGGTTTTACCCACGTACAATTTGTTGCACGAACAAAGGGTGACGTAGATGACGAATTTGGATTCACAATTCAGGCGATGATAGATCGGAAATGCCTGTCCGGAGATCGGATGGGTGAAATGTGTGCCCGTAACTAGGAAGCTGCAGTTGGCACATTTTGTACATTTGTCAGTCTGTGAGAAAGGCTCCATTGAGCCGAAACGGATCCGTCGACTGTGACTGTGTTTCTCCCTACACTACTAGGATGGGTGATTATGTTTGTGACCCCCACTACTGGTAAAGGCATGCTAATGCCGACTGTTAAGCTGCAAAAATCTGATGCTCAGCTGCCTATGGAATAAATTGTTTGTTTGTACTTTAAAAACCAAATAAGGAGTGCTGCTTCTTTATATCTCTTGATATACCGTTTTCTATGATCTCTTGCTGACGGGCACCCTCAAAATAACTCCTTAAGTGTGCGGATTTCCTAAGTTTTCTTGCATTCAACCCCTGTGGATTTGAATCTGCACCTGCGTCTACACCGTGTGTGTGATTCCACACGGATCTCTTGTATATAATTGTATATATATTTGTCTTGTCTATTGTTTTGTATATATCAGTGTAACCATCTCATTTACTCTTGATCAACTATTTCCTTAATCCATTTTTGATCTGTTGATTATGGAATCTGATATTGGGTATCTAACTGGCACTAAGAGGTTTTTAGAAAAGGACATATCCAAAATCCTTTTCCCTGACTCTGACAAATTGGCCTTTGACGTGGACAGCCCAAGTGAAATCTATTCCGACTTATTGAAACTTAATAAAAGACGTATTGAACTTGAGCTCCATGGACTAACACTGACTCAGTATTATAAGGACAAACTCCTACCAAGGGGATTTCGAATTAAAAATCAACCCACCATTGGCCGTGGAAACACGGAATTCTGTAAGCAATGGTGTATGATCCTCAATCAGTGTAGTCTGGATCTCATGATACTAGTAATACAACAAGTCAACAGTGAGATAGACACCTTAAAAATTGACATTGCTGAGTGTGAGCGAGGTGGCCTGGATGTTATGACTGCAGATGAGGGGGGATCCTGGATGACTAAATTGACAGAAGGACTTGACGCATACCGTTCTGAATTATTAACGTTTAAAAAATCAAAATACAAAAAAGTTAAGGAGGATTATAAGGACCTACGGGTCTATCCCTGGCTTAACAAGCAAAATACCCGACGTCCCTGGAAGACAAACGAGGGCCCTAGAAGACGTTACGACAGAAAATATACAGACGTAGATTCCCACACTTCCCAGAGTGACTCCGACCAATCCTCTCGACCCAGGCGACCGCCGTTTTTTCGGGAGCGCGTACACACGCGCAGCCGAAATCGGAATACCCCAAAAGGACAAGAAGAGGGGGACAGCGACACAAGGGGAAGAGGGGCGACCTCCAAGTCAGGCCCAAGGAACAAGTAGTCTACAACCTCTCTGATTATACACCGACCAGAGAGGAAATGGCGGTCCTGTCGAAAGGACTTACTTTTATACAAACGTACAAACAAAAGCCCATTGATCTAGAAGTAGAACTGTATAAATTCCAGCGTAAATTGAACCTAATGGACTTTTATAAAAGACGGGGTCCCACGACTGATAGGACGGTGAGCCCCTTTAAACCGAGGAGTACTTTTGACCCACCCACAGTCAACCCGTCAATTGCCACTTTTTTTAGGCTGGTCAAAAATGACCTACATAATGCCTCTGAAAAAGTCAAGACTAGGTCCAATCTAACCAGAGCGGAATCAACAGCTATACGCTCCTTACATGATAACAGGAACATAATAATCCGCCCCGCCGATAAAGGCGGGGGCATTGTAATCCTGAATCATACAGACTACGTGACTGAGATTATGAGACAGCTCAATGACTCAAACTGTTACAAGAAACTGACGTTTGACCCTACCTCCAATTACAAGAGGGAGATAGACTCAGTAATAGATCTGGGACACACCAACGGCTGGGTTGATACCCAAACCTCACTCTTCCTTAAACAGGAGTTCCCCAAGGTGCCCCTAATCTACATCTTACCGAAAATACACAAGAGCATGGTGGCTCCCCCTGGCAGACCCATTATTTCTGCCAGGGGTTCGTTGAGTCAACCCCTTTCCCAATACGTCGACTACCACCTACAACCGGTAGTTAAATGTACCCCTTACTACATACGTGATACTACTGACTTCTTAGTCAAACTCCAGGGATTCGGGGGACCCCCACCTGGCAGCATACTGGCTACCCTGGATGTCAGTAGCCTCTATACCAACATCTCTAACAGGGAAGGTATAGAGGCAGTCCGTAAGACTCTGGTGGGGAACACAGACTACACAGGCCCACCTGTTGATTATTTGCTTCTTCTTATCGACATAATTTTGCATAAGAACTACTTTCTATTTAACAATGCGTTCTTCTTGCAGCGGGTTGGCACAGCGATGGGGTCCAATATGGCCCCATCCTATGCCAACCTGTTCATGTACCAGTATGAGAAAATTCATATCATGTCCAATGTACAATATTCTAAATATGTGGCAATCTACATGAGGTACATTGACGACCTCTTTATGGTCTGGACTGGCACACAGAAGCAACTTGATGACTTTGTCCTTTACCTCAATGGCCTACCTGGCCTGATCAGGTTCACTTGTACAAGTGATCCAACCTCCCTTAACTTTCTGGATGTAACAATAACTGTCAACAACAATGGATACGACACTAAAGTATACAAGAAACAAACTGATAAGAATACACTCTTGTCATACGACAGTTTCCATCCACAGCCACTTAAGAGAGGGTTGCCCTTCTCGCAGCTCATCAGAGTTGCGAGAATCACATCTAATCCGGATGATCTGAATGACGAACTGCAGACTATGGCACTAAAATTTCTTGACCGAGGTTACGATAGAAGAGAGGTCCATGAAGCACTACAGAAATGTAAAACCATAAAACGTGAGGACCTACTGAAGCCGTCAAAAAAAGATTCCAGTATTGACAGAATAGTATTTCCTACCACCTACTCCACTAATTCGGGACTCCTGAAATCGTCCGTGCAGAGACACTGGCACATCGTGAGCACTGACCCAGTGCTGGGCCCAGATTGTGCCAGTGTTCCACTGTTCAGCTACAAAAGGAGTAGTAATCTGAAACAGAGGGTCTCTTACTCTGACATCAGCCCCGTTAAGACATCAAGTGGATGGCTGACGTCTAGGAATGGTACCTACAAATGTACAAAATGTGCCAACTGCAGCTTCCTAGTTACGGGCACACATTTCACCCATCCGATCTCCGGACAGGCATTTCCGATCTATCATCGCCTGAATTGTGAATCCAAATTCGTCATCTACGTCACCCTTTGTTCGTGCAACAAATTGTACGTGGGTAAAACCATCAGAATGGCGAAGGAGAGAATAGCGATGCACAGATCGTCGATCAAGAAGGCCCTGAATGGGGTTGATATTAATACGCCTCCGGTAGCAATGCACTTTGTAGAGGCCGGACATTCGATAAGGGACTTCAAGTATATGCTGGTTGACCATATACCTCCTCTCAGAAGAGGAGGTGATAGACATAAAATGTTGCTACAGAGGGAATGCCAGTGGATTCGGAAACTGGATACCTTATCACCATCTGGACTCAATGAAGAATACCCTATTTCCGCTTATCTGTGACTCCATGACATGCATGTAATCCCCCGCTCAGTTATTGTCCGACCTCATTGGGCCTTATGTCACTTATTCAGGATCAAGTGATATTCTTATGAAACCTAGATTAGGACCAAGTGATATTCTCATGAAACCTTCCCCATTGTAAATACTGTATATATTATATGTTGTCATTTGTCGTGTTATGTTCACTCCACTGATGTGCTTTTACAGCAAGCCTATCTGGTAACTTGCCCCCGCCGCTAAATGCCGTAAACTAGTGTTGACAATGCCTCAGATGTGATTACTATAGGTCTCTCAGTGACCTCCACAAGATGGCGTCCGCATCCCCTGACACCTTGCCCGCAGAGTACCCTGCCCTCCCCAACATGGCGATGCGCTCCAGAGCTGGTCCAGGGGAGTGGCCGGGATCGCGTCAGGTGATGATGCGATACGCCGGCTTCCCTGATTGGACCTGGTGCCTAGTGATGACGCGGGTAGCGCGGCGCGAAGCGCTGCGTTCCACCTCCGTCTCCAGCACCTGAGCTAATACCGCCGCAGTCGGACGAGTGAGCCCGGGGTCCTGTAGTGGCAGGTGAGACCCACGTGAGTGGGATAGGGGTGTATGATTGTTTAACTCCATACATGGAGTTCCGGGCATGGGCGTGATTGGGCTATAAGCTATGATTGGCTGGACTGTGATACACAGCAGCTGTTGTGATCTGATTGAAGTTAATGGTGATGGCTATTTAACACTGCACGAGTATCACTAATATTGGGTCAGTCTGTGAGAAAGGCTCCATTGAGTCGAAACGGATCCGTCGACTGTGACTGTGTTTCTCCCTACACTACTAGGATGGGTGATTATGTTTGTGACCCCCACTACTGGTAAAGGCATGCTAATGCCGACTGTTAAGCTGCAAAAATCTGATGCTCAGCTGCCTATGGAATAAATTGTTTGTTTGGACTTTAAAAACCAAATAAGGAGTGCTGCTTCTTTATATCTCTTGATATACCGTTTTCTATATATATATATATATATATATATATACTCTGAAGGGCATATTCGGACTGGTAGGGTTACACTGTATGTGACAAAGGGTCTGATTCAGACCTGATGTGGGGGGGCAGGCAGCTCATAGCTGCTCATAGAGTCTCAGCCAATCAACGTGCAGCCAGTCATTTCAAAATATTCAGCAGCCGCATCCCACCACCCGGCAAAATGGCACTACAAGCTCCAGCCTCCCAGCCGCCACCACTGCTCAGACAAAACCCACTGCCTGCCACTATGAGCTGCCCACCACTACTACCAGCTTGCCGGACCCCACCGCACGGGGAAGGAGGTCCCAGGTTGGGTGGTCAGATGGCCAGCAGGTCTGACCATCGGCTCGGGTCCGATGCGCACGGGACTGCGCATTGGACCTGAGGGGACATCAAACTGAGCCGATTTGGGTCGATTTCCTGGCCCGATTCTTCAGAATCGGCTCAAAACTGCTCAGTGTAAATGATATATACACACAGTACAAAATAAGCTGCGCTCATCTTTGCGGCTCTCTGCATTCGTGCGGCCCATTCCCTGTCTTGGCGAGCAGAACATCTCAGCGTGCCGGCGCTACACATGGGTATGGCTCAATCTGTATAATATGTATGTACTGTATGTACAGTATGTGTGTATATATATATATTTATATATATATATGTACACACACTATACTTACCCAACTGTGCTAGATGAGAGAGTAAAACTTCCATGTGCAAATAATACATCACATGTGTACAGCAGGACCCATGTGTGTGCTGGTCCTTTACTCTCTCATCTGGCATGGTTGGGTAAGTGTAGTGTTTGACTATTGATTTATGGACTGTGCACATTATATCATATGTGTATATATATATGCCGATGTTAAGTGTATATATTGTTTATTAGATTAATTTTTTTAAATTAGTCTTATTGTGGTCACATTCTCTCATGCACCCTGTTTAACTAAGATTCCATAGCTTATGTTAACCATTTCCCTAGATGATTAGTGACAGGTGTGTTGGTAGCTGCTCACCTATAAAAGCAAAGTCTGCTGTGAGCTTCAGACCAGATAGCATGCCTGGAATCAAGCATTGATGTGATAGCTATGTGTATTGTAGCCATTTTCAGCGATAGTGTTAGGACCTGCAGAACAGTGAGGTCCCGTGAAGGGGGCTGCAGGCTTAAATGCATTGATCAATTCATGAACCAAATCTCCACTATTTATTATCAGTTAATTTAGTGTGTGCAGAGCCCCTACAATGTCTGTTTAAACAATGTGGTCACAAGCCATAGGGCACCCCAAAACTAGGAAAGGTGAGTGCCGATGTTTAGTGTGTATATATATATATATATATATATATATATATATATATATAAATTTATTTTTGCATTCTTTAAAGAATCTTGAATGTGATAAATATATATTTTTTAAATATAATCTCACCCGCTGTTGCACGTGTGTATTTCTCCTGTAAGTGTCCATTTAATGAATAGATGTGTTACAGACTAAATACTACCAAGTCAATCACTTAGCACAGCAGTACAGGAAAACAGAAAGAGAATCAACAAAGAGGCCCAGTTACGTTGTATGACTGTGTCATTAGTTTCTAAGGCAGGACTGCTAGGTTCCCAATCCATCCCACAGAACTGATTGTACTTACTCCCACTCTTTCCGCCGTGCCTGGGGTGTGCTCTGCATCTTGTGTGCCTCGTGAGCTTTTATGATATCCTTCTGCTCGATCAGGCCTCCTCTTCTCCTCTTTATTACATGGGGACTCAATGGAAATTCAGAGTCCACCCCAGTGGCCACCTCAAACATGCTGTTCCCTTCAAAGGGAAAGTGAGTCTCCGTCTCCCGTGCTCGGAGGTCGTACAAGGCATCGTAACTTGCTGTGCGTGACACCAATGTCTCTGATATGGTGTCTGGTTCCAAGAGGGTGCAAGACTGAGAAGCCTGGGTCAAACCCAGTCTGTGCTTGCGCCAAGTCTCTGCTTCTGGGAGGGCCAGGACATATCGTTGGGTGTCAGCATCCAAGGTAGGTATTCCTAGAGTGCTGGAGTGGTCCGGCTCGGCGAGGGTATGAGCACTGGTTGAGCAGGAGCTTAATCCAAGCATCTTTAATAGCATCCGAACACATCTCTCTGCAGGAAATACAATAGAGAAACACAGATGTAAGCCACAGTAGTGTAGATCAACATTGACAGGGGTTATACATAATCATGTTTAGTTCATTTTCCTTAGCAGTCACAACATGCTCTGACTATCTGTAAGCTTTGCCTGTATATAAAGGGGAAAATGTTACGTAGGATGTGGACAGAGTTCAGAATTATAGTATTGTGCGGACACACAATAGAACAAGGTTCCAAGTGAGTTTTATAATATGCTGCCTGAATCAGACAGGGGGTGAAGGTGGTTTAATGAGCGGATCTTGCATTTAACTGATGGGAGACAGCAGACACACAGGTTGTATATGGCAGGTAGAGGGGTCTTGAGTCGTACAAAATGCTCTATTAATACAGCATTCAGAATCAATAAGGTACTGCTCTTAGGGATTAAGAGGGTTATTCTGATTCACTCAGAAAGGCACAATCACTCTCTAATGGACAAAACCATATGCACTACAGGTGGGGCTGATGTAACATGTACAGAGAGAGTTAGATTTGGGTGGAGGGTGTACTTCAAACTGATATCTATATTGCAGTGTAAAAATAAAGCAGCCAGTATTTACCCTGCAGAGAAACAATAAAACGCCAGATTCAAACTCTCTCTGCACATGTTACATCAGCCCCACTTGCAGTGCACATGGTTTTGTCCATTAGAGAGTGATTGTGCATTTCCGAATGAATCAGAATAACCCCCTAAGTAAAAACTACAATGGTCCCAACCTCTGCAACTCTGAAGCTTGTAGTGCACATCCCCATTCCATGGGTATCTGTGACAGCTGTTACCAGGGGGATGATGAGAGAGAGAGAGATTACAGCCTCTCCACATGTGGTCCATACTGTTTTGGCTTTTATCCTATCCCTGGGCCAATCAGGGAAGCTGCAATCTCTCCCTGGCGCCAGCTATTACAGACATCCCCCTGGACAGGACACCCCACAGATGGGAATGGATGGGACCCCCACTACAAGCTCCATAGGGCAGAGGTTGGTACACGGAGATGGTACGGACCATTCTGGTTCTTACCCAATCCTTGCTCTTGGAGGTTACAGTAAGGTATATAATACTCACTGATATGCAGTCAGGCTAGGCAGAACCTCAGCCCTCATACTCCCTGTCAGACTGCAGAGTTTTGACTATAATAAGGATTAGAAGATTACACTAAAACAACAAAGATACTTATCATTTATGAATATCTTCTTTTTATTATTCTGATCGTTTTTAATAAGTAAAAGCAGAATTTAGGAGATCCCTGGAAGTGCAGGGAGAAACAAGAGGGTTATATGGTCCCTGGGCTGTCAATGTCTAGGTCAACAGTCACCATTTTACTATCCAAGTGGGCATAGCCCGCCAGATGTACTAAGCCTAAAAAGTGATAAACAACCATCTCCTAACTACCATATCACAGTCTGTGTTTAAAACTGACAGGTAGGAGCTGATTGGTTGGTGGTTTATCACTCTCTATTTTATCACTTTCAAGGCTTAGTACATCTCGCCCACAGTGAGAATATAACAGTGTGCTGAGCACAGCGAGGCCACATCACAGAAGCATGGAGAGCACAGTGAGACACTCTCACAGAAGCATGGAGAGCGCAGCAAGCCATGCGAGGGGATGCGGAACACTTAAAACACTTTTACGGTGTCCATGTTGACATAGGTTCAAAAAAAGTGAAAAACTCATGTTGACCTTATTCAGGTCAATCATGCCCACATCGACCTAAAGCTTGTGTCAACATTCTTTCAATGTCGACCTAGGGTATGTTGACCATTCTTAGGTGTCGACCTAGTCACTGTCAACCTTTATTCGTCGACCTAGTGACTGTTAATATAAACATTGTCTATCATTTAAACCGTAACCAGACAAGAGGTTTTGCAGCATCATCGGCCTCCCCACTTAATATTCAGATACTGCCTGCAGAGTGAAGCAGGGCTACACAGCAGCCATTAGTACAGCAAAGAGCAGAGCCATCGGTAACATGCCAGATTACACAATTCTACAGTTGGTCGCTTATAACACTACTACTAGTGAGGCTACTATCATCCAATACCACCACAATAGTGTTATATAGCGCCCAGTATCTTTTTGTCTTTCCTTAACTTTTAACTTAAAACACAAGAGGATTTTTTTTTAGATAATGGATGTAAATAATAGCCCTTATCTAAAAGAAAATCCTCTGACAAGGAACTGTTTTGAAAACTTTTTGTTTTAAAAGTGTATTTTTAATAAATGTTTTATATATTTGTGAAATTGTGTCCATGGATGTTTTAAGTTAAAAGTTAAGTAAAGACAAAAAGATACTGGGCGCTATATAACACTATTGTGGTGAGATATATATATATATTCACTGAGGTGGACTCTAGCTGTGCACGCTCCCTCTGGACTTCATTATTGTGTCTCATACCACTGAGCCTATCACCTTCTGTTTCTGGAGAAAATCAAGCTCTTTTGCTTCTGTTGGAGTTTGCCTATCTGGTTATCTATGAGAAACTCTATCTGGATATATATTTTTGATTTGGATTGACATAGCTGTATCGGTCGCTCTGTTGCTCCTGATGAAGTTGCCCCTGATGAAGTCATGAGAATGACAAAACGCGTTGGGCTTTCCACCATCAACCCACCAGAGTTGTGCATACATTTGTGAACATCTTTTGAGCAATTCATCTACCCACCAGAAGTGGCATATTGTTGTAAAACTTGTTTTTATTTGTTACACCCGATATAGGGTGATTCATGTGAAATTTCATTCTTAATCCTTTTGTATTAAATACAATTCTTTTATCTAAATTGCTGTGTTATTCTAGCGCCCTCTGAAACCCCCCTTTCTTTCTCTTTTCTATTTCCTGGATCCCTCTGAGGTGCTGCTTCCAAAAGCTCTGAGCGCAGAGAGGGGACCCCCATACCTTGTTTTATATATATATATATATATATATATATATATATATATATATATATATATGTATGTGATTAGACAGGTATTTCAATTTTTCATAAGTGTATGAAAATTATCAACAGAAATGTTCTAATCATTCCAAGTAAATGGATATATTTCACTTCTGTTTTATATCTGCAGTTGTGTCTGCTGTTGGTGATTTAAATAAAATGCATGTCACCCATTTCTCAGATTCAGGGCTGGATCACGACCAAGGCATTGCAGGGGGTATATTGCATAGGTTTTTTTCCCCAAGATATTTTTGTCCGCCCATCACAGCCATGTGTTTGACTCACAAGGGCTCATGTGCGAGCCGCAATGGGGCAGACTGCAAGCAGGGTGGTTTGTTAGAATGACTTGCCAGTAACAGGGAATCTCCTATACTTCCTGTCTTCCTCTCCTACGACTGTTCTCTTTCCTCCTTGGGGCTTGTGCATTGAGGCGATGGGACAGTCTTACACATTTATTATTTTATTGCTCACAATTTGCAATGGAGGTCCTCAGTGGCGGGCATGACTGAAAAAGAGCACGCTCTCATAGCACTCTACCATTGCCATCGATCCAAGGACCTGCCCAGTATTCTCACAGATGCTGGGGTGAACAGAGAGCTGGAAAACTGCGCTACATATAACCACCCTGACTCTCTTTATGGCCAGACCGACCCAACAGACATTTACCAGAAGTGCCAGATTGCCAATCTAACCCTGATCTAGAGGGTTAGAGTTCTACTGATATCCATGCTGTATTATCTTTCTGGAAGGGAAGCTGGTTCTGAAAAGGGTCATGACCTCTGCAAAAGGGGGCATGGTTTCAGCAATGCTGCAGTCATAAGCCATGCCCCATTTGTTTCACTCCAACGCCATGTCCCCACTCCCTCTGTCTTCCTTGAATAGACAAGGGGCAGATGTATTAAGCCTTATCAAGAGATAAATCCAAGGGTGATTAGGAGAGATAAACGTCCAGCCAATCACCTGCTAACTGACTTTTTTCAAACACAGCCTGTAACATGGCAGTTAGCAGGTGATTGGCTGGACGTTTATCTCTCCTTATCACCCTTGCATTTATCTCTTGTTAAAAGCTTAATACATCTGCCCCATTGTGCTCATGCACATAGCCACATATCCGGTTAAGCAGAGCAACAATTGGCAGGGGTACTCCGCACTACCCATTCGCCACCACCGTGGGAAACTGCTGCCCCGGTCCCAAAAAACATGACTTTCTTACTAAAACCAGGACAGTTGTGAGGTATGTATACTCTATATCAGGCGTTCCCAACCATGGTCCTCAAGGCACACCAACAGTGCAGGTTTTAGTGATATCCAGGCTTCAGCACAGATGGTTAATCAGAATCCCTGAGATTCTAATTAAGTCACCTGTGCTCAAGCCTGGATATCTAGAAAACCTGCACTGTTGGTGTGCCTTAAGGACCGTGGTTGGGAATGCCTGCTCTATATCCTATGTCTCATATGTAAGAAGGGTTATGCATGAATATTACATAGCCTGATGTTATCCATTTCAGATTGGAAAGCACATGAGCCAGACTTTCTTTACCAGACAACAAAAGCTTCATGATTTGACATTTCCGGGTCTACGCTATAATAATTCCTTACAGAAAACATTAACCACAAAGAATTGCTCCAGACGTGGAATGCAGGAATGGAAAAAACAGTATCGCACGGATTCCCCAACATCATTCCTTCTATGGCAAATGAGAAAACAGAAGAGACATATAAATGATTATGTACTGAAGGCTGAATGATGTCTATTGTTTTGCCTTCTTTATATAATCAACTTAGGAGGTGTGTGCTCACCTAGATATCCATCAACCTTTAGCGCCAGGTAATTAATACAAAAGCAGCAGTAAAATCGCTCTTATGGCTTAAGTTGTGAGAGTGTGGTATAATTCCATCACAAGATACGCTACTTTACAGAAACACGTTTTCTAGATAGGTCTTAACCCCAAACAAGGTAACAAACATAAAAAATAAAAAAAGTTTGCTTCTTTTTGTGTGATTTTAAATACTTTAAAACCCTTCTCAGTTTACAGTAGGGGGCAGACTATCCTTTATAATGCATCCATCGCAATTTGGAATGAAACAAAGTTGCTTCTACTGTGCAAAGAGATCTTCATCCTCGGGCGAGATTTATCATCACTGACAACTCTGTGTTCCGTCACGGAACACATTCACAGATCACTAAATGTATTACATTATACTGTATTACTCAAATACCATATACAGTAGTTGTGTTTGTAATTTGCGTAAACACTGTTTTACAACATTATACTGCTTATTTCCGGACCCTCCAGCACTAGGTAACCTCACCTAAACATGGGGTCTATTTACTAAAGGTGCATACACATTAGCCAATTATTGTTATTGTGCATGCTAACGATATCGTTAACAATATGTTTGTGCATATCGGCTATTGCAGTGGTGGCCAACCCGTGGCTCTTGAGCCTCATGCGGCTCTCCCCCTTGTAAAGTGCGGCTCCTGCTCCCACTGCTGCCCACCGTCTGTCCCAGTCCCCCCTGCTGCCGGATCCCTCAATCCCTTCTCCTTCTGAGGGGGGGAGAGCGTGCATCGCGCATCGCGCATCTCTCCTACCCCTTACTGTGCATCCTTGTGACTGGGCCGTCTGCCAATCAGAGCTTGGTGGCCAGCAGCCAATCAGGAGCCGGCCAGCGAGCTTTGAATGGTGGACGGCCCAGTCACAGGAGGACTGCACGGGGACACCAGACTGTCCTCTCCCCGCCCGGCAGCAGCAGCAACAATGGTGAGTGCTGCTGCTGGGGAATTTGCACTGTGGGGGCATAGCAGTTTGTGGCACTGTGGGGGCATAGCAGTTTGTGGCACTGTGGGGGCATAGCAGTTTGTGGCACTGTGGGGGCATACCAGCTTTTTTGCACCGTAGGGGCATACCAGCTTTCTTGCACCGTAGGGGCATACCAGCTTTCTGGCACCGTAGGGGCATACCCAGCACCGTGTGGTGTATACCTGGCACCGTGGGGGGCATATGTGTATCTGGCACTATTGGGGGCATATGTATATATGGCACTGCACTATTGGAGGCATATTTGTATCACACCCACCCAAGGGGTCAAAATAGACTACGCCCCTTTTTTTGGCGCATGCACCTTCGGCGCGTGCATGATGTCGGCTCTTTAGCTTGACTTCCGATATTTTTTGGCTCTTTACCTCTGACCGGTTGGCCACCCCTGGGCTATTGTGTATGTACTATGGGCCTAATTCAGATCAGTTGTAATTGTGTGAAAATTCGTAAAATGACTGCCGGCGGTAGGCTGCAGGGGGCCACCCAGCGCAGGTCAAGACCGCCCGCCATGCCGGGTTCCTCCCCACGATGCGCCCATATTGGTATTCTGTGACCACATAGCTATACAGCAAAATGCTTGCACATTAAAGGTAGCCCGCTGGCTTCAAAGTCAGCCGTGGGGCTAGCATCCTTTGGGTCACAGAGACTACGTGTGACATCAGGCAGCTGCTACATGTACCCCCCCCCTCCCCCAAAAAAGAAATGGTCTGGACATGTCTGCATTGTCCGGTCCATGCCCTGAAGTGCTCCATCGATGCCCCGCTGGCGTCCCCCAACATGCCTTAGACAGTTTCAGCTTGACTCACATGTGCACATGCAAAGATTGACAAAAAGTTGGGCACCCACTATAGTTAGTACGCTCATACCCCCACTATCCATGTTGATGTGGAGTTAATTTTATATAGTGTGGCGAGCGCAGGGAGCCACCGAGCCCGAAGTGTGGCGAGCAAAGCGAGCCCTGCGAGCGGACGTGGAAAACTAAGCAAATAGCTTAGTGGGCGCCCAACTAACATATAACTACCTATCGCGATTAGTGATTTTCAGTAGTGTGTTCATATATGGTTAACGATGAGTGCTCCCCCAGTATGTTAATCGACCTCTGTCATCTGTACATGCTTTATCTGCAACAACAGCATGCTCCTAAATGTTGTCACTGAGCGATATTGTTAACGATATTGTTTGATGTGTAGGCACTATGATGACTATTCAAACCTGATCGCAAATCTGCTTTTTACTCATATGGACAAAACCATGCTGCACTGTAGGTGGGGCAGATGTAACATGTGCAGAGAGAGTTAGATTTGGTTTAGGTGTGTTGAAACTAAAATCTAATTGCAGTGTAAGAATAAAGCAGCTAGTAACTATTTACCCTGCACAGAACAGAACTCACCCATATCTAAAGGCCCATACACACTGGGCGACTTTGAGCTGACAGCAGCTTGGTTTTGTCATTTGAGCTGCTTTTATCTCAAAAGCCACCTAGTGTGTACGGGGCAGCGATAAGCGGTGATTATCTGTGGCCCCGCCTCTCATGGAAAGTTGTCCAACCCCGGAAAAATCGTTGAGGAGTGCGAAAAATCTCCCAGTGCGTACGTACCGATCGATTTTCAGACCAGCGATTTTCCCCATCATCATTGTCCATACACGCTGGGCAGCATCACCCACTGTGTATAACTCTCTCTGCACATGTTACATCTTCCCCAACTGCAGCGCACCATGGTTTTGTCCATTTGACAAAAAAGCAGCTTTGCAATCAGGTCTGACTCCCTATAGTGTTTGTCCAGGAACAGTTGAAGGGAAATCATTAGCATTATCGCATCATTTGCTCCGTCAACTGATTTGTACCCAGCTTGAGACTTGCCTGGAAATAAAGTGGACGGAGATAAAGCAATAATTAGCTCCTAATTGCCATGATAAATGTGTTTGAAAAATGAACGTTAGGAGATAGTTTGCCATCTCCATTGACCGTTTAGTAAATAGACCACTATGTTTATTACAGTTACCATTATATAGGATACCATTCCTATGAATTCATTTATTGGTCCAGCTGCCATGGACACACCCTGATACCACATAAAAAAATATGCAAGTATGCTCCAACCATGTCATTTTCCCAGCAAGGAGCATGGTCTAATGACGCGATTATCCCAGTCCCGCACCCATCACCACCAATCTACTTCTCCTTTCTGGGTGTGTCACAGAGAGAAAATCATCAATGTCGGTTAGTATGATGTTAATGGTTACAGCGGTGTAATATCTTTGTTCTAAAAATCCCATACCCAATACCCACATGCATAGGTGCCGATTCTGTGGGTGCTCAAGAGCCCGAGCACCCATGGAAATTGATGAGCACCCACGGGCCCGAGGCCCGCTGCTGGGCAGCCATATTAACTTGCTAATTTGCGGCTGCAGCACCCACATTGCCGGACCTGCCACCTGGGAAACAGTATGCTGGGAAGAGTGTATTCTGTCCGCTGAGTACCTGCACTGTGGTGGCATTTATGTACCTGCACTGTGGGGGCATTTATGTATGCAGAACTCTGTTGCCGTAATTTGAATATTGGAGACAACTGTGCGCCGTAATATAAATTGGTATTATTTTGTGGCCACACCCCTTCCCCATGAAGCCACTCCTCTATATTTTTGGCTTGAGCACCCACCAGCAAAAACATAAATCGGCACCTATGCCCACATGGAGCAGCAGCCTACTGTATCTTGAATGATACACTGATAGATTTTCCTTACTTATTACCCAATGAATACAAAACACGATTAACTACATAAAACAGTTGAATCCAGCAGGTGTTTAGCAAGAGTACAAACTATAGCACAATGCATGCTAAAGAATGACCCTTTATCAGGTACAGGCCCCAGGGGGTTATTCATATCTGATACCTCAATAGACTGCACACGCATATTGATCATAGTATGTAAAATCCTGCTAAGTTTTTAATTGCTAGCCATACACAAGTCCATCGCAGCCGCCATGCAAGTCCTGGTCTACTCACAGACTGAACACAGTGGAACAAGGATTCAATAGTGGGCAGCTAAGCATATACCTGATCCGAGGACTCTGGTCTGAATAACCCCCCAGTTAGGAATAACTCTCATACAGTAGGCTTTATATAGTACAACAAATGAATGTGCCACTGATTACCAGCCTGTGTATATTACGGACACGGGCACAGTATAGATATCCCCGCCAATTATCCCAGGTTCATTATTTTGAACAAGACTGATCAGTACTTAAAGTAAATGATAAAGTAATGTTTTCTTTAGTTCTTTTGTATTCCGCCATTATAATCAAATACTAATTACAGTGATTTTCTTGGATTTGGCCAAGTGGAGAATTATTGGGCTTTTCCCATCATATGAATTATTTTCATTTGAAACGTAAGTGTCTGCTCAAATTAGTTACATTTCTAAAGTGAATTGCTGGAAAATAACATGAAATCAATGCACTTGTACTTGCAGAAAGTCTCATTTTCAAAATGCCCTGACATCACCCTTGTAGTCACTGGAAATAGCACATTATAAGTAATCTATCAAGGGCAAGTGTTCATTAAAACTTGCATGAAAACTGGAATAATGTATAGCGTAACTTTATTCTGTATTACAGAAAGGTGTTTGTTACTTCTGATAAAGCATGCAGCATCCAGGGACGGACTGCGCCTGTACTGGAGTCCTGACATTCAGGGCCGGCGCCACCACTAGGCAAATCTAGGCATTTGCCAAGGGCACCGGCCACTGGAGGGCGGCATTTCGGGGGTACCTGTCCTGCGGCTGTGTATATAAAGCTTGCGGCAGCGGCAGCGGGGGGGCCCTGCAGTCAAGAAATAACGAGCGCTATCCGCCTGGCTATGTGGAAGCGCTTCTGTTGTGGAAACACTGGCCGCACGCTGATTGGCGTGCGCCGTGCGGCCATTGTTTTCACAACAGAAGCGCTTCCGCGTAGCCAGGCGGATATCGCTCGTTATTTCTTGACTGCAGGGACCCCCGTTGCCGCCGCCGCCGCAAGCTTTATATACACAGCCGCAGGACAGGTACACCCCCCCCCCCCCCGGCACCGGGGCGCCCCTACCCCGACTCGCCTGGGGCGCTCCGGTGCCTTGCACTGGCCCTGCTGACATTCATGCTCACAGCTCATGGGGGGATTCTTTAATTGCATGTCATTTACACCCCACAAACAAACTTCTCCTCAGTTACAAACTACTTCAGATCAAGGCCAATATTGTCTGTAGTACCCCCCTATCACATGGAAAATGCCAGGTCCCACCCGGGATGTGAACACCTTTCCATCCACGGAGCATCCCGCCAGTTGCGAGGTGAAGGAAGCCCCCACAGCAATAAGCCGGGTCGCTGATGTCATCGGGAGGGTGGGGCAGAGCAGAGGTGTAGCACCGGGGGGGCAGCTGAGGAGGCAGTACTTGGAGTTGATGCTGCCTCCGCTCTATAGTGTGAAGAGGATCCGGTCGCTTGAGCCAGGATATCTGTTCACACTGCCCAGCAACCCAGGTCTGAACTGCGTAAGACCCATTTTTTTTAACTGGGGTTGGATTGCAGGGATGCTGGACACACAATTTTTCAAAAGGCGCTTTCAAACCGCACAGTGACACGAGTCGACCCGGCAACAACCTGGGTTGGACCCAGGTTATTTGTGTGGTATGAAAGGGGTACAGTATAACAGTTTGGGTGGGATGTGATGACGCCTAACTTCGTAGGACATGCAGGGTTCTGGCCAAATTCAAACAGTAACGTAACTATCGATTATAAATTCAAGCTAGACATGACTTTTTCACAAATTCTCCATTAAAAAAAAAAAAAAAAAGTTTTTCATACATTACCATCTGTGTAGAATACAATGGGAAATGGGAAATATAAAAAAAACCTGGGTGTAAGCAAGGCGAGCGATGCGAGTATATACAGTGCAGTGTTTGGTTGTTCATTCATGGCTAAGATCTTGGTTGTAGGATAGAAAACAGAGTGGCAGTAAATGTAGTGCTTTAACATTAGAGATGAGTGCCAGGGTCAAAGATTTGGATTTGGATTCATCTCTGGGAATTGGATTTGGGTTTGTCAAGCGGCGGTGAAAAGCTTTGAATTTGGATTTTTTTTTTTTTAAACGGTCATAAAACTCCCAGATCACGTAATTTTTGCGGTTTTGTTTTTGTCCGTAGAGTAATATTAACCTCAGTAACATTAATTTCCAGCCCTTTCCAGACAATATTGACCACTTTACAGCTCGCAATGTTGTTTTCATTCAATTTAGGCCAAGGTCTGCAGCAAGCTGGCTGGTTATTATCTCACAGAACGTCTGACAGTATAGTATGGGTGCAGTACATAAAAACAATAAAGAGAAAATTTGTTTTCAATTTTTACTGTTTTTTTTTGTAATGTGCAGCTTGTATAACGCTGCATGGATGCAGAACAGTCACCCACAGAACTTATGGTGTACAATATTGGGGTGCAGTACACAGTACAGTAGTATAAGGTGTATTGGATTGCAGAAGCTGACTAACAGCCTGTCTGTGTACTGTACACCACTACACTGACTGACAGCCTGCCTAACACACGACCAGTACAATAGAAGTATATAACCCACCAAAAACCCTCTGCACTGCACAAACCCCTCTGCACTGCACAAAGTAAGTAACCCCCTGCACAGCACAAACCCCTCTCCATTGCACAACACCCCTCTGCACTGCACAAGCACAACACCCCTGTGCGCAGCTTGTGGAAGCATGACTGTGAAATGGTGCCGAATTCTCAAGACACTGAGCCTTTATAGACTCGGAGTCTTGCGAGAATCTGACACCAGATTGCCGCATTCGGCCGTGCTTGGGTTTCCAAACAAAGCTGGAGACTCGCAGGGCATAGAGCCGGCTGTGTTCACAGTGGTTCAGATTCTGGGGACCGCTCACCTCTAATTAACAGGAGGGTAATATTACGAGTGGAGAACCCCAGGGATCTCTACTTAGACTATTGCTTTTTATCCCATTTGTCAAAATAGGTGTGAAAATTTCCAAGCAAACATTTGTATTCATCATAATGACCTGTAATGGTCACCTTGCATAGGAAATACAAGCTTTTTTTACACAGCATTTTTAATTTGAATTTATATAACAAATGTGAGTGACAATGGCATTTTTAGAAGATATTTTGCACATCCCTCACAGAGATGTTGGCATCTAACAATGTTGGCAAGGGTTAATATCTTTGTTGCTGACATTGCAAATGGAATTTTACTGAAAGCTAATTTTTTGAAAAATCACAAAGCATGACTTTTGCAGAGTCCAAGGTGTGCCAAATTGTGCCATACATGGCACAATAGAACCAGGATGTATGTGGACACATCTGTTTGTATCAGAGACACACCAGGAGGGGTAAAACAAATGGTGGATGATCAAGGTAGACTCGAGGGATGGTCAATATTATGGCAGTTACAGTTTAATGCCAAAAAATGTTAAATCCTGCACTTGGGTCTCAAAAAATCCATAGGCTAAATATAGAATTAATGGCACTATATTGGAAACTGACTCTAAGGCTGTGTACACACGGGGGAGATATATTGCTCAGCCATATATAGCTGAGCAATATATGGCTGAGCCATATATTGCTCAGTTTCTCCTGTTCATCAGTGACCAGAGATGGTCGCTGATGAAAAAGAAACTGCCCGGGGGAGCCCGGCAGTGGTAATCAGCTGGTCGCAGGAGCATGTTCCTGCGACCAGCGATCACCACAGGGGCAAAAACGGGAGCACGCACCCGGCGATATATCGCCGGTGCACACTCCCATTGCGGGCAATATGGTCGCTCAGCGACCATATTTCCCGCGATTTTGGACAAAATCGCTCCCGTGTGTACGCACCTTAAGGCAGGTAGGCAATGTAACAAAGCAATGAGGAAGGAAACCCCACCCCAATTTCCACAGAAGCAGTCTGATTATAATGGAATTAAACTCCCTTCTGTGCTAATAGCACATTATAATGTTTAGCTGGTAGGCACCGCACAGACTGAAGCTAACAGGGTATTCCAGGCTGAAGATTGGATTGGATGTGATCAATAGAAAGTGTTATGTAACATACCTCCCAACATGATCCTCTCCAGGAGGGAGACATTGCTCTGCTCCTGCACTTCACGCTTAATCTATGATTGCCATCACCTGTTTTGAACAGGTTAATTGACAAGAAAGGTGTTTCACCACAGTTGATGGTAATCATCAATGAAGAGGGAAGTCCAGGAATAGAGTATTCTGTCCCTCCTGGAGAGGGTCATGTTGGGAGGTATGATGTAATCAGCTCCCGTCCAATTACATACCGAGCTTTCCACTCCAAAATATGCTGCTGTTTTCAGTTATTGCAAAGTCTCCAAAGTCACAGTGGTAATTACTAGCAGCTTTTTAGTGCAACTGTTGGGCCATCAGATTTAAGTAACCAATTATTTTTGGTAATTTACTAATGCTGCCCATAAACTTGTGAGATATTGCATGCAATCATTCAATTTCGACCACATTTGGCCGATAAATCGAATGATTGTACGCCTTTTTAAGGGACCATTTGACGTGCGCTGGCATGCCGTCAAATGTCCTGTGCTGCACATAGTATCTATTGAATTACAGGTTTAACCACATGCGATCGCTCTAATGCAATCCGCGGGTGGGGGGCGGAGGGAATGCGTTCGGCAGTATGGGGTTTGGGGAAAGGGGGCCGGAGGGACAGCTGGTGGCGTGGGAGAGGGCAGGAAGGGGGCGGCGGACTAGTGTAGAGCTAGAAGTAGCGCTAGAGGGTGGCGGGGGTCAGCGGTGGTGGCAAAATTGTTTAAAACACTGGGCAGCCCTCTGATTGGCTGAGAGAGCTCAGCCAATCAGAGCGCTGCTCAGTGTTTTAAACAATTATGCAGCCACCACTGCCTGCTAGCGCTACTTCTAGCACTATGGCATCTGTCATCGGGTGCTGAAAGGTGGAACTCATTGCCCCACAAGATGCGATCGGATTCGATGGACATCGCACTTCGATGTTGCATCGAATCCGATCGCATAAGTGTATGGGAAGCATTATTTTCACATTAAAAGTATATTTTGATTAATATTTCCATGTGCATTTCCATGAATCATATTGTTATAGAATGTAGCACTGCATCATGGGTAGTTTCCTCAACATGTGCTTTGAGGAAAACATAAAACTGTACAATAATCAATTGCAGAATAATTTATTCAGCTTTTGTCAGGACATCTTCACACGTTCATGATTTCAAGTGTTTTGCTCATTATGCTGCGGTTCCCCCTGTGGAACATACTGTACATTAGATCACATGATCTAGCTAAAATGCGATGCGTCATAACACAAAGGTCACACAATGAAGTAAGTACTGTATACTGTATGTGCAACTTTATATCTGTAAATAGAACAATGGGATAACGATGGCAGAAGAGCTATTCGATGGGGAGAAGTCATTTAAGGATTAACCCTTTGAGTGTCAACGTCGCTGTGAGCCATCCTCAAAATATCCGCTAAAAATGCCAGCGCCGCGCACAGCGACTGTTCTTTTAGTATAAATACAACAAATACAGCCAAGTCAATTCATTGAAGTTTACAGTAGTTAAATATTGCACCCAAACCAAAAAAAATAAAAAATCGCTGTGAGCAACGCTGGCATTTTTAACAGATGTTTTGAGGATCTCTCACAGCATTGTAGTCAAGGGTTAAGCAGGGACAGAGATTACATTCTGTTATACACTTAACTGATTCCTTTTTTCCCCAAAACCACACAGAAATTGTAAGAGTTTTTTATTTTTCGTTTTATTTTAAATGAGTGGATTAGGTGAAGGTATTGTTGTGGTGGTCTGAGGTTTTCTAAGGAGTTTCTTATGTAGTTTATTTGAGCCATGCTGCATCCACTTCACTCTGACTGCCTGACTGAGTAACTGAGGGGGAGATTCTCTAAACAAGAAATGCGGTAAAAACCCCGTTATCTGGGTTTTTACCGCATTTTGGGATGCTGTAAGCATCCCCCGCCGGGTCAACGCGGCGGGGGTCATCGCCAGAAAAACCTGGCGATGCCCCATAGAAGCCAATGGGCTTCTACCGCATGCCACCGCCGCCCCGCAACGACCCCACGCCGCCCCGCATTGCCCCCTCACCTGTGTCTGGGCAGCACAGAGCTGTGCTGCCCGGACCTGTGACCTCCTCCCTGCACTGATCCTCTTCCAGGTGCAGGGAGGAGGAGAGCCCGGCGCAGCAGCAGCAGTGTGTGAGGGAGGGGGGAGCTGCCGGGACCTGCTGGGACCCGGCGACTCTCACCGCAAAGGACAGCTCTTAACGCAAGAGCTGTCCTTTGCTATAATTATCGAATATGTTAGAACATATGCGATAATTATGATTGCGATGGGCGGCGAAGGGGGGCGGAGATTCTTAGAGAATCTCCCCCTGAATAAGATATCCCTATAGAGAGTCAGCAGAAGACTATAAAACAGCAGGACGGGTAGGCAAAGTGGTCAGGCACATTTGGCATCCATATAATTATAGAAGTTGGTATGCCAGAACATGATGCCACTT
Organism: Crinia signifera; assembly: GCF_055691185.1. NCBI lineage: Eukaryota > Metazoa > Chordata > Amphibia > Anura > Myobatrachidae > Crinia > Crinia signifera. Next base: position 133,180,164 of record NC_139224.1, on the reverse strand, counting down.
GAAGAACTACAAGAACCAGCATGCACCAGTGCCTGTTGTGGCTGTTGTTCAGCAATAACAACTCACTGGAAAAAGGATTGAAATAAACTCAATTTAATAAAAAATAAGCACTATACAAGGTAAACAGTATTTCACCACTTTATTGCCCCCCAAGATCCAGTCTGGTTCTCATTTGTGTATTAAAAGACTCTCAAATCAAAGAATCAGAAAAATAAACAATACATACAATGGGTGGAGCTACTGTTAGCGGGGGCGGAACTCGTGGGGGCAATAAAGACGCCTGCATCCAGGTGCTAAGCTCTCAAGGGGCATCCATTTCAGGGCCATCTTAACATTGTCAGCGGCCCCTGGGCGGAACATTAGCAAACACCCCCCCCACACACACACACACACACACACACCCAAATACACCCGTACACACACATACCTATGGGCAGCAGGGTCTGGGCAACGGCGGCTGGGAGATTGTAGAACTGCATTATTTGCCAGGCGGGCGGGAAGCTGATTTTGAAAAGAATGGCCGGACGCTGATTGGCTGAATTCTCTCAGCCAATCAGCGTCCAGCCAGTCTTTTCAAAATCAGCAGCACTTCCAGTGGCCACTGTCTAGTTATAGAGTCTGCTGCTTCCAGCAACCCTTAAGGTGCCCATACACGGTACAATTATTGTATACAATATCGCATCTCATCGAATCTCGGTTTTGCAATGAGATGAGATCTAGTACAAACAGTATGTGCTGCACATACTTTTTGTACTAGATCTCATCTTCATTGCAAAACTGAGATGCGATGAGATACGATATTGTATACAATATTGTATACATACAATAATTGTAACGTGTATGGGCACCTTTAAAGTCATAAATAACACACTAGCGCAATATGTTCCTATCTACTACCTTCTAGAGGGTACTAAATAAATAAGAAGTAGATTCTGATTGGTTGCCCATAGCAACATCATATGTGAAGTAGAATACACAGCTTAGTAAATTTCCCCCTTATGTGCCCGATTCTCTCCATGGCCCTTACTGTGTACAGTTTGTATAGTCTCCCCGTATTTGTGTGAGGTTCCTCAGGGTAACACAGCTTATAAGCAGCGATTGGGCTACTCACAATGCAGCGGATGCAGACAGGTATTTTGTGATAGGCTGCAGTAGTTGTCTTTGCAATAAATGTTCATTTCTACAGTATATTCAGTTTATTGTAGTCATAATACTCTGTTGTGGTGTCCCCCCAATATATATTCTAATACATATACTGCTGTTCCTGTGAGGAATACGTTTTAGGATCCGCACCTACTAACATGTATATGTGATCACAGAAATCATCAGAGAAGGAGCAGAGATGGCAGCAGCAATGACAGATAAAACCACTGGGCCCAGCAGCAGAACTGAGATGGCTTCAGTAGATGCCCCAAACCACCCTGCTCTTTCTGTGGTGACTCCTTAACACTAATATGTCACTTCCCACTGATTCCCCAAATGTGTTACTGTGTAATATTAGTGGGAAGATGATGTGGGTTATGGGGCAGAGAGACCAACTGCCGCCCGCATGCCACATGCCAGGTATAAAACCTCAGTGCACTGGCCTCTCACTGTCATTTCTTGAGCAGAGGCAGAGGTGAGTGCAAGAAAAATAGACCCCCCTAGAGAGAACCAGTTTCACAGCGGTTACTCCAGGTATTATCACAGTGATCAGAGAGATCAGCGCACATTAACACCTGTGTTTTCTATCTTTTCTTTTTTTTTTGTGCACCTTTGGTGCATTTTACCACCAACGATGAGCCGGAGGGAATTGGCCCAGTTAGCTGGAACTGGGCCATATCCGAACACCTCCTGGCTACGGTCAGGGCGCCGCAGACCATCTTCTGGTGTACCATCAGCAGCAGCCCCAACATCAGGAGGACCACCAGCAGCAGCAGTGCCGTCCTCAGGAGCACCAGCAGTGGCAGGAGCACGAAGACCAGTAGTCATCCTTGCCCGCCTTCCATCCTACAGGAGATGCACCTTTACAGAAGGAGGCGCTGTAGAGTCCTGCCCCATCTGCATCTCCCAGTTTCGGATTGGAGAGGAAGTGGCGGTCACATCCTGCAGGCATGTTTTCCACATCTCATGCCTGACACAGTGGCTGGACATTAACACCATCTGCCCCCTGTGCCGCTCCCGATGCCTGAGCAGACTTTTCCTGCGTCATCTTTAGAGGAAATCCGAGGACGTAAGTACTGTTACAGCTGGTCGTGTCCTTGTTGTCTTGTCTCCCCCTGTCTACCCTACTCGGGGATTAGCTACTTGCTGCTGTTGTCAGCAGAAGTCTTGAGGGATTTTACCTTTTTTACCTGAACTGACGGACTTAATTTGGCTCATTTAAATTTGGCTAATTGGCAACAATTCAAATTCCTCAGTCCCTCAGCAGGGTTTTGGGTTCACCTCTTGCCGAGTTTTACTTGTGTTATCCTTTCTCTCCCCCAACCCCCTTTCCCCTCATGTGTCTTTATATTGCTTCTGATTGGCCCTGAAGCTTGTCTTAATTCGACTAATTGGCATTCAATTAAACAAAATTTTTTTTTTTTTTTTTTTGGCTTTTTTTTTGGCAGATCATCCATTTAAGTTTTAATGTCTTTGGGAGCTATTCATGAAGCAGTGAAAGAGGGGAGAAGTGTGATTGGTTGCCATGGTAACATCTCCTCTGGCTCACCCCTCCACTCTTCTCACTGATTCCCGAATAGGTCCCTTTGCCACCAAACTTTAGTTCATTAAACATATCTGAATATTCTTAATGTGTTTTAAATAAATTCCACCTTTTTATTCTGCCAAATACATGTCTCCGAGTCTTTATTCATATTATGGTTACTTATGAGTGTGATTATATGGTATATACTGTACATGGGACAACCCCCAGATGATTGAGGGCTTATGGATCTATATCTATATATGATTTACTAATAAATAAATAAATTATATATATATATATATATATATATATATATATATATAAACAAACAAATAGGTGACCATTGCTGATGCCAAATTACTGTGTCTAAATATTTTAATATAATTTATTAATGTTATTTCAGTGTTTGGTGTACATAGTGATACGTTATTATTGTGTGGTTGGTGCAGGGGACATCAGATCACCAAATTAGCCGAACACATTTTTTTTTTAAATAATCACAGAGGACATGACGCAGCCACATCTTGGTAATTGTTCACCCTGAACATAGTCAGACAAATGCATAACAATGGATCTGTGGGCTGTGTGTGCAAAACTGATACACATCCTCTTGTGGCTACGTAGGAGTCACTGGATGGCATTGGGGTATTTGCACATGGGGCCCGATTCAGGCCTGATCACTGGGCCGAGGGTTTTCAGAGTCCAGCGATCAGGTAAACGCCATCCTACGCCGCCCCACACAAGCGAATCCCTGCCCATGTGCACCATGGAATGGCTTTCTCTCTGTGTGCAGTGCTGAGTAAGCCAGGACTTACTTGGCACTGCGATGGCCGTGGGGAGAAAGAGGCTGCTCCCAATGGTGGGGGAAAGCCTGTGCCCCAGAAGGGTGTGGTATGCTGTTCTGACAGTCGGGATCCCGACAGTCATTAGCCCGACGTCGGGATCCCGACAGGCCGGAATCAGACAGCGTGGCCAGCGCAACAAAGCCCCTTGTGGGCTCGCTGCGCTCGCCATGCTGCGGGCACGGTGGCGAGCGTAGCGAGCCACCTATTGTATTCTCCCACTATGGAGGATGTTTTAACAGTCGGGATCCCGACGTCAGCCCCCCCCCCCCCCCCAGAAAGGGTTACTGCCCCCAAGCCCTGCATTCAGATCTGATTTGGGCCCATTGACAACACTGAAGGAACTGACAACATTTTGAAGGTGACCATACTCAGAGACTAAGCTGATGTAAGACGGATCCATTGTACCAAGTATAGAGTCTGTCCAAATGTGCGCTAATAGAGATGACAAGTGCCTGTGCAGGGCCGGTGCTAGGGTGTCTGGCGCCCTCCTGCAAACTAAAATTTTGCGCCCTCCCGCAAACTACAATTTTGCGCCCTCCCTTACATAGTCCATAGTCCCTTACATAGTCCATAAAGGGACATTTTGGGCTATAAAATGTTTGATTTTTTTTGTTATAGTACCCTTAGATAAATAAAAAGACAGACAGATATTAGGCAGATAGACAGAGAGAGATAGATTTTAGAGAGAGAGAGAGAGAGGGAGAGATGATAGATGGGTAGATCAGGGCTCAACAAATTTCTTTAAAATCTAGGAGCCAGGATGAAAGTGTAGGAGCCAAACTAAACATAGCGACAGTTTGCACTGAAAATTTGCACCATAATGCTTATTACACGTCACACACCTATTACAGATTACACCACATGCTATACATAATGCATTATACCACATGCCATAATGACCTGCCCTTGGGGAAGGGTATATAAATATTTATCTAACTTGTGCAGCTGTAAAGAGACCTGGAAAACATGCACTGTGAGGACCAACTTTGGGAACCACGGATATGGAATTATATATATATAATTATCATTGCAGCATGAAGATCACCAGGCAGACACTACATGGCCGGATTGGCCATAAGTCATACGTTTTACAGTTGCATTTCTATTTTCACACATTATGCAATGAGTGTCAGGGATTTAACAGTTGGGATTCCAACGTCAGTGTAGTGACTGTCGGAATCCCGACTGTCAGTCATCCAGCACCCGTCAATCTGGCCCTGCATATGTTCCATATAGATTGGAAGCTTTTCTTATACATGTATTTGCAGGATAACTTGTTGTATTTCCTTATGATCTCTCTACAACTCTATTTAATAGACAACCATCTAGTCAGTGATCTATACTTGAGAGCACACGTTAGTTAAGCTTTAGACGTCTCCCCAAATCAGTGTTTTAAATCCTAAATTCCCACTTGCACCAGACCTGCCAAATCCCACAGAGGACGGAGCTTATTTGTAACGCAGAGTGTATAGATACCGCTCTCTGAGAGATTGGCCTGTGATTGGTTCTTGGTGCTACACAAGCATTTCCTATAGCATTAGCCAGGCGATCTTGGTGATCATGCTGAGCTTTAGGTGCACTTAGCTATTGTAAATCATAAACCATCTCTGATTAAAAAATTGTGACACATTAGCTCTTTGCATTGCAAAACGAAACTATTTCAAGGGAATAGGTGTTTTATTTGTAAGATGCCTGATCAGTTATTTGCAAAGAGACATTTAAACAGCCAGAATGTGGCCAATTTTGCCATAGGGAATGTTATTTTAGCAACATGAGTAGGCCTTAAAAATTATTTTTAAATAAACAAGTAACCTTAACAGGATTCCCATTCATATACTGCATTACATTTACACATGTTTAAAGCACAGCTTGATCATTTACATACTAACTACTGTACGGAGACTGTGGAAGAACTGCTGCATACACTGTGCTGTACATTAATAATAATAATAATAATAATAATATTGTAACATAGTAATCCAAGCAAATCCTTATTCAGTCTTGTTCAGCCATGTCTGAGGTCTCCTCCAGGGCCAAAACTAAAAACACCACAACAACTATATACTCTGGCAAAAGGGAGAACATACAAACTCCCCACAAAGTATGCTGAGGGTAGCAGGGACAGTGTTAGGGGGGAGCAGTACTGTAAGCACAGTAAGGCAATAAGGGGGACACAGTAAGGCAATAAAGCAAGCTGTGGACAGCAAAGGGAGGGACCCAGAGCGAACCAGGGGCGGACACAGCAGTCAGCTAGCTGGTAGCAGCATTAATAAAATATATATATTTATTATTTATAAGAGAGCAGGCGTAATGTGTATTGGGGGATGCAGAAGTTACTGTATTGATAGAAACTGGGGTTTATTGGCAATGGCGACACGGGGAGGGGGAAAGGAGACCCCCCCCCCCCAGTTACGGCCCTAGTCTCCTCTATACTATACTTACTGTCACTGTAAGAAGAAGCCTGGAGACCAGAAGCAGGTGGGCGGTGATGGAGATTGGGCCAGACTAGTTGCATCATCAGCCCCCAATTGCGCAAATTTGATTAAGGGGTGATGCTAACATTACACAATTAGAATATAATTCATGGCATATATCTCCCTAGTTTGCTCACTTCACTAGGAAAACAGCAAATGACTGCACAGTGGGGATGGCCGTTGGTGGATTAATCATTGATGTTCACCATTGATGCTATTATCAGTGGCTAACCTTGATGGTATAACACCATTCACAGGGAACAAGCGCAATGTTTTCAACCAACGCTGGTCAGCCCTGCTCTATTAGGAAATGGGTTGTGGGCCAAACCGAGTCTGGAGGCGGGGCTTCACGGTAGTGTTGGGGAATTCAGTACAATGAGTAAATTCTGCATTCACAGGAACCATAATATTTGCAGGTACTGCAACCTGGTGAGGTAACCTCCCTACCCACATCCACAAATATACCCACAAATGAGGGCCTTCAATTTAATTCTATGTTTTAATTTACCCCCTCTGCACCTCTGAAATGACCCAACAGCTGCTGTCAATAAAGGTTCCATGAGGAGTTTACCCACAGTAAAACACATACAGTAGATACAATAAAATACACTGTGAAGCCTGCAACACTATGGAAACAGAGAGTAGAGGGTGTGGGGATATTAGAAACAGTACTTGTGTATTATCACGGCGCCCATCGCATCGCAGACCATAAGGCATGCGATGGTATGCGATGCGATGCGATGTTCTGCGATGTCCCCCGATGTCATACAATGTTAAAATTGTATGGCATTGTATGGAGTGGAGTTGATGTTATATAGTGTGGCGAGCGCAGCGAGCCACCGAGAATACATGTAAAGTATGCAGAATACATGTAAAGTAATAGCGCGTGCGCTCGCCAAGCCTCGGGCATGCGGGACTATATAAAATCAACTCCACGCCGACGTGGATAGTGGGGGTATAAAAAGGTCGGAGGACGCGTACCACCGCCGCTCGCCACACTTCGGGTTCACGTTCATAGTGGGGGTGGCGTGAGGGTGCATTTAACGTTGTAACCACCCATTAGGGTGCTTATACAATTTAAAATCGTATAGGGGGCTTAAATCGAATCGCATCGCTGTGCATCGGCTGTATGGCATGTGATGCAATGCAAAATCGTGCCACTTAATATCGGGGGCGCCGTGATAATACACAAGTACCTTAGAAACTCATAGTACCTATTCACGGTACGCCATTGTTGGGTTTACACATTAAAGGTCAACATACATATACATTGGGTCAACCACTAAAGGTCTACACAGCTTAGGTCGACACATGGAATAGGTCGACATGCTCAAGGTGGACAGGGTTAAAAGGTCCACACAAGTAAAGGTTGAGTCTCCCTTATCCATGCATTCAGGGCTATTTTACAGCAGGCTCCAGCAGGAACTGAGGCCCTTATTCTAGTTCACTCTTTCTGACAAAATATTTCTTAGATGGACAAAACCATGTGCACTGCAGGTGAGGTAGGTGTTACTTGTGCAGAGACAATTAGATTTGGGTGGGGTTTTACACCTGCCTCACCTGCAGTGCACATGGTTTTGTCCATCTAAGAAATATTTTGTCAGAAAGAGTGAACTAGAATAAGGGCCTCAGTTCCTGCTGGAGCCTGCTGAAAAATAGCCCTGCATGTATTCCAAAAACAAAAATATTCTGAAAACCATGATTTTATAGAATATTTTTTCCCCGCCTCTTTTTTCATACTTACCTCGTCACCCGGTGTCCATGCCGGCCACTGGCATCCCTGGACCCAAGGATGCATTCCGCAGGCACACTGGTGACGTCACCGATGCACCCACACACTTGTGTAATGCACCCCTGGGACCGGAGATGCCACTGAAGAGGATTCTGAAGGCAGCTGTGGATGCCAGGGGACACCAGGGACATCGTGGGACCGCCGAGGAGACCAGGTAAGTATAAAAAAAATCCAAAATCCGCAAAAATCCCTTATACAAAATCCTAGTGGTCCCGAGCATTTCAGATAAGGGATAATCAACCTGTATTAGGTCAACAGTGTCTAGGTCGACAGTCAAAAGGTCTACATGTTTTTTTGCAGCTGACATGTGCCGACAGACCGTATTTCATGCCCTACCTTCCACTAGGTCATGGAGGAAGAATAGAATATTGCGCAGAGCATAGCGAGGCACCGTGCCTAAAATTAAGCAAGCACAGCGAGCCATGTGAGGGGACCCGGTGCACTGATACGGTGTCCATGTCGAGTATGTCGACAGCCGGGACAAAAAACGTGAAACACCCTTTGTTACCTAGTCACTGCCGACTTAATGCTTGCGTTGACCTTCCAACCCTGTGGACCTTGAGCATGTCAACCTATTTCCTTTGTCGACCTAAGCTGTGTTGACCTTTAGTAGTCGACCCAATGTATGGTCGAACCAATAACCCATACCCCCTATTCATATGCATTTCACTAGCCTTAACACATTATAGTAAGAGGGAATGAAGCCATGTAAAGGGTGGACAAGTAGAGGAGTTGCCCAATCACCCAATCAGCTCCTACTGTATCTAAGTACATGCTAGGAAATGTTACCTAAAAACTGACTTCTCCGCTCTCTAGAAGGCTTGATACATAACCCCCAGAACAGTACTATAAATAGCACCACCGGATACATGGAAGACCATTGACCTGCAGAAACGTGTATCCCAGTGATACTATTGTGCCATTTATATCGGGTAATGATTTATTACCGCTCGGCTGTATTTTGTGTGAATGAACATTTTGCTTCGGGAAAGGGATCCCTATTTGTGTTTTCCTAAGGACCAGTCTTTGGCAGGGAAAGGGTGCTCCGAGCAAAATGTAATTTCTCCCTTTTCTATGTGAATTGGAGTACAGTACCTATAAATGTTAGTGCTTCTATTTTTGCCATCAGGAAATAGTGATACAGATGTGTTCTGTTAGCCCGGCCAATCCATTCCCTGCGTGCGGAAACCACTCTTGTGTAACCACAACACACTTTGGCCCTTATTCTGGTTCGTGCGGTACGGCCCGCGTGCGGCCGTACCGCCGATGTTTTTACTCTGCACATGCGCAGAGGTCAATCTGCGCATGTGCAGCCCCCTTCGCCGCAGACGTATTTCGTCCGCCGCAAAGGGGGCGTATAGGGGCGTGAGAGGCTTCATGCCCTCATTTCCCTATGTGTACGCCCCGCGTTTCATGGGCGTTCCCATGCAAACGCGGGGCGTACGCATGGTAATGAGGGCATGACGCAACTCATGGGGGCGGAAAGCTGACGTCGCCGGATGTCAGCTTTCAGCCCCCATACAAGCTACCACACGGACGATTGTCCGTGTGGTCTCAGCTTGCGGGAGCTGCCGGGGCGTGCGGACCTGCCTTCGATGGTCGACGACCATCGAATGCAGGGGGCAGCTCCCACCATGGTGGAGGCGTACGCCTCCACCATTTTTATGCGGATCGCCAGCCGTCCGTGTACGGACGGCCGTGGCGATCCGTAGGCTGGGCGGGGATTGGTTTGTGCGGCCGCACCAACCAGAATAAGGGCCATTAATATGCTCTGTTTCCTTCAAAGAATTTCTCCGGGTAAGAGCAAATATGTATATAGACAATGTTATTAAATGGTACCGAGCTATTACAGGAAAAGAAATACTATAGATTTAGAGATATAGATTTTCATTTAAAAGACCATTAAAATGTTTTATTGTACAAATTATGTGAATTTAACCAATATCTAAAAAATATTTATAGCAAAGAATGACTTAATGTACATACATTATGTGTCTGTAAATTGTATGAGAACAGAAAACTGACTTACTCTGTCCCCTGTCCTACAAAGGTCTCTCACTTTTGGATATAAGGAAGTTGGTTGCCAGGCAACCAGACAGAACCATTGCCATGTGAATTAGTGAGGCTCTGTCCTCACTACTACAGCCACCATGCATACCCTCCAACATATTGGGCTCAAAAATCGGTACGGGGGTGTGGCCATAGGTGGAGGGGCGTGGCCACGTGTAAAGGGGGCGTGGCCACGACCCTTTTACTTTGCACTTCCAAAAATCCCAAAATTATAGCATCCCATTTAAAAAAAGAGACAGCTGTGCTGGCTGTCCCTACCTCAGTCCCCATCGACTGTGCGGGGTCTGGCTGGAAGATGACTGAAACATTCTTTTATCCCAGCGCCGGCTTGCGCTCTAGTGGCTGGGTGCAGTCACTCTGGCACGGCTGAAGGGCCGCACACAGCATGCTGGGACTTGTAGTCTCCCCGCAGCCATGCCATCCTCCAACCACAGGCTATCCCCTAGCAGGGAGAGGCAGGCCCGCTGCGTCCCCCCCCCCCCCGTCCCACCCCGTGCACCCTGGGAGATATAGTTTTAGCAGGCAGCTCCCCCACGCTCTCTGGAGAGCAGTCGTCAGTGTTTTGAACTACAACTCCCAGAGTCCCTCAATCACCCTGAGCTTCTGTGATAAAAGCGGTACATTCGGTACAGCTTATTTTAGCCGGTACAGACCGTTAAAAACCGGTACTGTACCGGGAAAAGCGGTACAGTTGGAGGGTATGCACCATGCAGAGCCGGCCCTAGGCATAATCAAACTAGGCAAATGGCTAGGGGCACCAACAGATTCTGCTGATTAAAATGATATGCAGCATGCCTATATTCTGTGTGTGAGTGAGGCTGTATCTGCATATGAAATAGTGTACTCATGGAAATCACTGTAACATAGCATTCCGTATGCAGGTACAGCCACAGTCGCACACAGAATATAGCCATGCCACATATTTTAATCATCAGAAGCTCCTTGTGTGTCCTGGTCACATAACAATGCCAATAAGATGAATTTTCAGCAAAAAAGGCACCCAACGTTAGCAGAACTGGCCAGGAGCTGCATGGCCTATTGAGGCAAGATGTATGAGGAAACATCTGTATCCAAGCAGAAGCAGAGGTCACAGTGTTAGCGGCTGTGCGTGTGCTGTCTGCAGGTGGGTTGGTTGTGCAATAGTGTTCGGCATATGTGTAAGGGGCATTATGTGTGTCATGTATAAATGCATTAATAATGTGCGACATATGTGTAACAGGCATTATGTGTGTCATGTGTATAAGGGCATTAATAATGTGCAACATATGTGCAAAGGGCATTATGTGTGTCATTATGTGTATGAAGGGCATTAACCCCTTCCTGACAGAGCTAGTTTTTGCGTTCCTGACAGAGCCATTTTTTTCAAATCTGACATGTCTCACTTAAGTGGGGATAACTTTTTTTTGCTTTTACTTATCCCAGTGATTTTGAGATTGTTTTTTCGTGACACATTGTACTTCAAATTAGTGGTAAATTTGGGTCGATACAGTCTGTGTTTTTTTGTGAAAAATACCAAAATGTCGTGAAAAAATGGAAAATTTAGCGATTTGCAAAATGTTAAATTTTCTGCTTGTGAGACAAATAATCATACCACTCAAAATAGTTAATAACTAACATAGACCATATGTCTACTTTATATTTCCATCATTATTTCAACTTCCTTTTAATTTTTTTGGACACTAGGAGGCTTACAATATGAATAGCAAATTCTCAAATTTTCAAGAAAATTTCAAACACTGATTTTTTTAGGGACCAGTTCAGTTCTGATGTGACTTTGAGGGACTTGTATGTGAGACACCCCCATAAATGATGCCATTTCAAAAACTGCACCCCTCACAGTATTCAAAACAGCATTTTGGAAGTTTGTTAACCCTTTAGGTGTTTCACAGGAATTAAAACAAAGTGTAGGTGAAATTTCAAAATTTCATTTTTTTTTCGGATTTTCAATTTTAATACATTTTTCTAAGGAACACAGTAGATTTTACTAGAGAAATGTGACTAAAAATTGATTCCCCCAATTCTTTGGTTTTCATAAATATCCTATATGTGGCCCTAGTGTGCACGGTGACCAAACCACCGGCTTCATAATAGAAGGAGCACCTACTTGATTTTGGAGCCTCCTTTTTATGAGATTATTTTTTAGGCACCATGTAGGTTTCTAGGCACCATAAGATGCTAAAAGTTAGGAACCCCCCCACAAGTGACCCCATTTTGCAAACTACACCCCTCAGGGAATTCATCTAGGGGTATAGTGTACATTTCAAACCCCCAGGGGTTTCACCAATTGTGGTACAACTGGGCAGTGAAAATGAAAAAAAAATAATTTTTCATTTTCACAGCTCAGTTGTATCAAAATTGGTGAAACCCCGGGGGGTTTGAAATGTACTCTATACCCCTAGATGAATTCCCTGAGGGGTGTAGTTTGCAAAATGGGGTCACTTGTGGGGGGGTTCCACTGTATGGGTGTTTCGGGGGTCATTCAACCAGAATCTGTGCTGCAAAATCCAAAAATCACTCCTTCCCTTCTGAGTCCTGCCATGCACCCAACTGGTATTTTTTGGTCACATGTGAGGCATTGCCGTACCCGGGAGAAATTGGGGCACAGATTTTGGGGTGCTTTGTCTCCTTCATTCCTTGTGAAAATGAAAAATTTTGAGCCAGATCTGCATTTTTGTGTAAAAAAATTTATTTTTTTACACAAAAATGCAGTTCTGGCTCAAAATTTTTAATTTTCACAAGGAATGAAGGAGACAAAGCACCCCAAAATCTGTGCCCCAATTTCTCCCGGGTACGGCAATGCCTCACATGTGACCAAAAAATACCAGTTGGGTGCATGGCAGGACTCAGAAGGGAAGGAGTGATTTTTGGTGGTGGAATGAATGGCGGGTGCTATGTCGCATTAGCAAGACCCCCGAAGCACCAATACAGTGGAACCCCCCCACAAGTGACCCCATTTTGGTCACCAGCTTTGGGAGGGGGGCTGGCGCTGCGGCTGGCGGGGGGGTGGGAGGGGTGCTGGCGCTGCGGCAGCCGGGTGGGTGGGAGGGAGGGGGGCTGCCGGGTGGGAGGGGGGGGGGGCTGGCGATCGTAGGTGATCGGTGCGGTATACGCACACACACACACACACACACACACACACACATATATATATATATATATATATATATATGTGTGTATATATATATATATATATATATATACATATATATACATATATATACACACACATATATATATATATATGTGTGTGTATATATATATATATATATATATATACACATTTGCACATTTTTTTTTATTTTATTTTATTTTTTAACTTTTCCAGCAGCAGCATGATGCTGCTGCTGCTGCTGCTGCTGCTGCGGGGGGGAGGGGGGAGGAGGGGAGCGCAGCGTGCGCTCCGGACGTAGCGGTGGAGCCGCTGGAGCTGCTGCTGCTGCCGGGTGAGTGCCCGGCGGGTGGGAGGGGGGTGCTGCCGCTCGGTGGTGATCGGTGCTGCACCGATCACCACCGATCCCTGTGTTACCGAGCGGCTTAGCCGCCGGTAACACAGGAAACGCTGTGAATGGCTGTTCAGATTTGAACAGCCAATCACAGCGATCGCCGACCGGGGGGGGCACCCCTGCCCCCCCTGGGCGACGAGGGGGGATGTCTGCTGTCAGGGACAGCAGACATCACCTAACTGTCACTGCGTCTCTAGACGCAGTGACAGTTTGAAGTCATGACGTACATGTACGTCAAATGTCGGGAAGTACTTCCCGACCATGACGTACATGTACGTCAAATGTCGGGAAGGGGTTAATAAAGGTTGGCATAATGTGTAAGGGGCATTATGTTTATAAGGACATTAATAATGTGTGTCATGTGTTGTATTATCAGGGGTGCCGAGAGAAAGGGGTAGGGGTTACAAAGTCATACAATACAAAGTACCCAGGCCAAAGTCTGATGGAAGGGCCCAGTGGGGGCCCCGGGCCCCCTCCCCTTAAGTGACAGCAGCAGCTGCAGCTCTTCTCCTCTGCCCAGCACACACTGCTTTGTGCGAGGTTACAGTGTGGCCGTGGAGGTGCTTAAAATACAAAATTTTCTCAGGATTTTTTTTCTAAGGGTATAATGTGAATAATGTGAGGAGCAATGTACCTAAGGTAAAGTGGTACTACTGTGGGATGTAACGTGAATAAGGCACACCATTTCATGATATAATGTGAATAAAGTTGCACTACTGTGTGCCATAATTTGAATTGGGGGTACTATTGTATGGCCATGCCCCTTCCCAGCAAGGACACACCCCTGTTTGGGCTGCGCACCGAATGTGTGCACTGTTTCTATTTAAAATATTGCGGTTAGGAGCACCAAAATGATGACTGCTATGATGAGGGTTGATGGTGCTGGGAAAAGGGAGCAGGGTCAAAGGCGGAACTAGTGGCGGTGCTAAGGGGCACCAGCCAAAATGTTGCCTAGGTCGTCATTTAGGCTAGGGCCGGCTCTGGTTATACACCATAATAAAGTTGTACACGTGCACTACATAGTTACTATGAGCGATGTGCCCGGAGCCCGGGTGCTGTGGCAGATAGTTACCCCGGCGACTGCACACAGGATAAGCGGCAGCCTGCAGTCTCTCTGCTGCAGTCTCTCCAAATGCTCCTCTTCCCAATGACTGTCTGTGGAGAGCCACAAGAAAGCGATCAGAGAGAATGAATTCTGTGCGCCCAGGCAGCCTATGATGGGTATATCCTCAGGGGTGACCCAGAACCCCTAAATAACCGTGAAAATAATAGAAAAAATGGGATAGTCCCTTCACTGGCGCCCTAAAAAATCAGATTACGTCCCTGGATATACAGGAGCGATCCTTTTCTCCGGCAAATGAGTCCTCTTTTGGTGCACACATCCAACCCAGTTTTGGATCTGGACTATTTGCCGGTGTTAGCCTACCTGAGATGATGGATTCCGGACCAACATCTCTTGTTACCATGCGCTTTTGAGAACAGATTCACTTCAGCTTCTCCATCTCACTCGGTAATTAGCCATTTCTATTTCATGGGAGTTTGTATGTAAGCTATTGTTTTATATGAATAAAGGTGGTATTACACTATATACCCCTTGTTTCTTCTCTTTTATTTGCTGTCTGGGAGTATATCTGGAAGCGTTGAAATACTTGGGAGATTTGAGGATTCCTTGCTATATTACTCAATAAGCAGTCGTTAACTGGAGAAGAGAAGACGCTACACTAATTGGAGGAACGTATGGTTATGTTGATCTGTATATATCCATTTATGAATCGGAGAAGAGGATCGCTCCTGTATATCCAGGGACATACTCTGATTTTTTAGAGCGCCAGTGAAGGGACTATCCCATTTGTTCTATTGTCTGTGGAGAGCGGCTCACACCCAGCTGGGAGTGAGCCCAGCTGCCAGGACATCCTCACTACAGCTGGTCGTGGCTACTGCTGCTGCCTCCCCAGTCCGGGAAGCAGGAGGAGTGCCGGAGAGTCGTGGCTCCTGCAGGTAGAGCCAGCTGTCCGCGCTGCATGTCACTCAGCTACTGTAGCAGCGGCGGCAGGTGGCCAGTGCACCATGCTGCCCGCACACACATCACTCTCCTCGTCTGGCATTGGGGAGATGATGCAGATGGAGGGAACTATGCTGTGGGCGGCAGGAAGCGCTGCTGATTTTTAAAAGACTGGCTGGACACTGCTTAGTTGAGAGAATTCAGCCAATCAGCATCTGGACAGTCTTTTCAAAATCAGCTTCTCGCACCCCCACCTGGCAAATAGCGCAGCTCTACAAGCTTCCAGCTGCTGCTGCCCACCACCTTCCCGCCGCTGCAGCTCCCTGGGGCAGTGCTGTCTTCCCCATTGGAGTGGGCCCCTAGGATCCTTTGGCCCCTGGGCAATTTCCCATTGTGCCCAATGGAAAAGACAGCACTGATCCATTTACAACAGCACCCCAGGTGTGAAGGAGCACTGTGGGGGACCCACTGTTACTGCAGATTACGGGGATTATTCTGGTTTGCGAATGGTTGGCTGGCGCAGGGGTTTGCGAATGAATGGTACACAGTACCATCCATTCGCAGAGCAGGGGGAACCTCCCACATCTTTCGATGGTTACTAACCATCAAAAGATGTGGAAGGTGCACACATATAAAATTGACTTTCAAGTCACTTACTGTAGTTATGCGTGCATGCTGGGAAGGAATCAGGCGGGCAGCTGACATCCGGTTATGTCAGGTTCCCGCCCGCAGCACCCACATCATGGCCTCGTTAACATGAAATGCTGGGCGTTCCCATATGCTAATGGAGCCGTCCCACACCACTCGCCCACTGTCCTAGAAGCGTGCACCCTGCGTATGCATATGCACAAAAATGCACATACACAGAACAAAAACATTGGTCCCCGTGTGAATGCAGCCATGCTTGCGAACAGACAAGAATAAGGTCCTTAGTCATCTCTGTCCCAGGAGCTCTGCTAACACCTGCAATAAGGGACAGGACGACTCCCACCTGGTACCACTCACCCTGCACTGCAGCAAGCTAAGGTGCATTCAACGCTGCTGCAGGACCAGGAGATGGAACCCATCAGTGAATGTTGATTTTGCCTGTTGCAAACAACTACATCTGACACTGACCCGCAGGCCGTTGTCACATAGCAGGAGCCCTGACAATTCTCGGTCCCTGTAGACTGGCTGAGATCGCTATCTATATAATTCTGTACATTTTTATGTGTGTGCATGTAAAGAGAGAGAGAGAGACCCTCTGCCTCTCCCTGTCACTCACTGACATGTTGCATATTGTAACTTGGGTTGAGGTGGAGGATGGGAGCCCAAATTATATTTTTGCACCTGGGCTCACCACCCATAAAAGTTCCACCACTGATGAGAATTATATTAAAGATGCAAGGTAATTACAAAGCCATGTACATACTGTATGTCACGTCAACGTTTTAAGGCTCAAGGTCTTTTTATGAGGACAGACGGAGTTAGAGAATTGTTAGTGCTAATAAGTGCAAATTTGCACCATATAGCACCAGTGCTTCTTTAGTAACCGCTGTGCAGTTTAGCTGTAACCAAGCACATTGATAATGCACACATACAAATGTAACAATGTATCTTAGCCTAGTAGCTGATTGGCAGAAGTTATTTCGGTTGGAGCCCATGCTGTCTGTCTCTCTGTACATTACTAGCCTTGGTTGAGAACAATGTTGCTTGCAGTACCTGTAGGGAGAAGGGACCAGGCTGGGGATACTTAAGTTATAAGAGCTACATTAAAACATCGGCCATCATCAATATGAAGATGATGAGTGGCATTATGATATTCTTAATTGAGTAGCCAGTGGCGTAAGTTCGTTCCAGTTGCCCGGAGGCAAGATATATATTGGTGCCCCCCCTCAAACACACACACAACCCTATATAACCTTATATATTTATATTTAGAGAGAGAGAGAGAGAGAGAGAGAGAGAGAGAGAGAAAACACATATATATTTCAGAACTCTGCCACCGAAGCAATATCGTTGTCTTTTAAATAACTGATTTAAACTTGCAAGGGAGGAGAGGTGCCCCCTTGGGAGCAGGAGCCCGGCGGCAGATGACTCAATTTCCTCCCAGAGTTCTGCCTCTGAGTGTAGCTTTGTGCTTTAATTCTGTATTCTGAGCCCTAGAGATCTGTAGGGCTTTACATATAGAAGCCTATACACTAAGTATGCATATGCATAATCTTTTATTGCATTTTGCTTCACACTGTGAGTTTCCTTAATGAAGTCTGATTTATGGATACAGGTGTTCAATACCCTTTGGATTTATCTTTCCATTATCCTGAATACAGACCTAGGAATTGATGTGCTTATGATATCACAATTCATTATGTTGTCATATTTATCATTCGCAATGACTAGATCTCATTTCACTAGTGTAGGAATGTATTCTCTGGATAAAGCTGAACTTTTTATAAGAACTATCGGTACTTGTTTCCTAGAACGGCCACCATCAGGGGTAATCGTGTACCTTAACTTAAAGTACATGATTACCCCCGATGGACCCGATTTCCTTTGAAATCAGGTCCATTTTGCCTGCAAAGGCAAAATCGGGTCCATCGCGTCGGTCGGGTGCATTAACATGGCACGCGACGCGACCGACGCGATGCACCCGATTTTGCCATAGGGTTCAATGTTACAATATTTTTAACATTGTAATCGGGAAAAAAATGGGAAATGGGCCAATATGGCCCATTTCTCATTGTATATGCCCCCCCCCCCCCCATTGTGAACGTCACCCCACGATTGACGCCAACCCGAAGCGTGGCGAGTGTAGCGAGCCCGCGAGGGGCGGTGGTATGCGTCCTCCGACCTTTTCATACCCCTACAATCCACATCGGTGTGGAGTTGAGAATATAAAGTGTGGCGAGCGCAGCGAGCCACCGAGCCCAAAGCGTGGCGAGCCCCGCGAGGGGACGCGTATACCTGTGAAGTTATACGCGTGCGCTCGCCACACTTTATATTCTCAACTCCACGCCGACGTGGATAGTAGGGGTATGAAAAGGTCGGAGGACGCGTACCGCCGCCTCTCGCATGCTCGCTACGCTCGCCACGCTTCGGGTTGGCGTCAATCGTGGGGTGCCGTTGAGGGGGTTAAAATTACGGTCTGGGGAGACTTTTACATTGAATCCAATGTAAAATAGGGTCCCAGGGACCCTATTCACATTTCAATCAATGTAAAAATCGGGACCATCGCGTCGGTCTCATGCGATGCGATCGATGCGATGCGACCGACCCGATCAACATCGGTGTGGCCGTTCTAGGAAACAAGTACCGAACTATCCTGCTCTTCCCAGACTAATCCAAGGAAAGGAACGTTTTCTGTAACGGGTGGTAAATTTGTTTAATTAAAAAATAAAATGTTCCTCCAGGATAAAGCCAATACTGTCCAAATAAATCAAGTTCTGCTCAGGCAGAGCCAGCATTACCATTTGGCAGCTGCCTATGGCCCTGGGATCTGGGGGCGTGGCATTGAGTCTGCCTATCACAAAATTAAGAATAGGCCTGATTCAGACCTGATCGCACAGCAGCTAATTTGCAGAGCCCTGAAACCCTGCCCCGTGTAAGCCTGCAGATTGCTTAGCATGGCTTGAAAAAAATACTGTGGGCCTTCGATTAGCTGCAAATCCATTCGCAAGACGTTCACCATTTAATGATTTTTCCACTGTGGGCAGTGTGTGCTTAGCCTACGACTTACTTGGTGGCTGCGATAGAAACTGATTGGGGCCAGAGCTGATGTCACACAACTTCCCCTGAAACGCCCGGACACGCCTGTGTTTTCCCTGACACTCCCAGAAAACAGATGGTTAACGCCCACAAATGCCAGCTTCCTGTCAATCACCTTGAAAATGGCCAGCCAACAAACAATTACCAGGATTTTATACAGGACGGTCTCGCACATGAGTTCTATGGGCTGTACATATGAGAAGACTATCAAAAATCGCCATATGTTTCTATGTGATACCGTATTGTATCCATTTATGCATTGTCTTGTGTTTTATGCTTTTTAGTTATAAATACTTTATTCTTAGGTTTTAGGCCAGTCTGGATGTAACCAGCCTGGAAACAGCATATGCTCTGTTCGTCTGTTACATCAGTAAAAACAAGCCAACATTTGTCTGTATTTGTAAATTCATTATCCCCTGTTTGCATAGGTGTAGGCAGTAGTTAGTCTTCAGATCTATTAAATAAAAGGGAAAAAAAGCTAATAATGTTCTTATGAGATTACTGGGCTGGATTCACAGTTGTACGCTAATACCACTGCAGCAACAAATGAGACGGTACGGAAATATGCAAATCACTGGATCTGGATTTGTATTTGGAGGCCCACCGGCATCTTCGCGAGTTCCAGCGGCTGCTTACAGGAATGCAGATGCAGGTCATTACAATGTGTAACAAAATCGTATTCATTTTCTGTTCCATAAAGTAAAATAGGTAAAACGTACTGTCCTTCACATTATAACATAGTAATGTGAACTTTGCAGACTTTGATTGGATAAATGAGACATATAAGTCAGCAAAAAGAAGTGGGTTCCTAAACTTACTCAAGGATCAGTTTATCACACAAATGGTAGAAACTCCAACTCGTAAGGATACATTATTGGATTTAGTATCAACAAATAACATAGGATTTAGTTTCAAATACCAAAGTAATAGAACATCTAAGGGAACTGTGACCACATCATGGTCTCACTGAAAATCAACTTCTGTAAACTACAACATACAGGACTGGCTAAATTATAAAATTTTAGAAAAGCTAACTTCAAATTATTCAGAGAATCTTTAAAATAAATTGAGTGTGAAATGGTATTTGAGGGGAAGAATGCAGAGGAAATGTGGGAAACACTAAAAAATGTGCTCAAATCATTAACTATTAAATACATCCCAAAAGTCAATAAGGGTAAATTCAATAAGAAAAAGCCATCATGGTTGGACAAAAAAGTAAGGACAGCAATAAACAATAAAACAAGAGCATTTACATTTTATAAGGATAACGTGAAGGAGGAGACGTTCAGCAAGTACAAAGAATTAAACAAAATTTGTAAAGGGGTAATCAAAGTAGCTAAAAGGGAAAATGAGGAACACATAGCCAGTGAGAGCAAAACCAATCCCAAAAAGTTTTTCAAATGCATCAATAGTAAATGAATAATTAAAGAGAACATAGGCCCATTAACCAATATCAATGGTAAAAACTTTAAGGAGGATGAGGGAAAAGCAGAACTGTCAAATGAGTTCTTCTCATCAGTGTTTACAAGGGGAGAGCAGACAGTGGAACGTACAAGTACCACAAATGGGAGGAGTAAGCCAGATCTTAATATCGCTTTCACGACTGATGAGATAATATTGCGGCTCAGCAAAATGAAAAAAAACAAATCACCAGGCCCAGATGGGAATCATTCTAGGGTACTAAATGGAATTAAGGGAGGAATTAGCGACCCCTCTGTATTACATGTTTGATAGCTCACTTTCATCAGTTAAGGTACCAAAAGACTGGAGAATAGTGCCAATATTCAAAAAAGGAAAAAAGGGATGACCCAGCTAATTACAGACCTGTGAGCTTAACATCAATAGTGGGTAAATTATTTGAAGGATTTTTAAGGGATGGTATCCAGAAATATTTAGATCTTCATAGTTTACTTAGTATTAACCAGCATGGGTTTGTGAAAAATCGATCATGCCAAACAAATTTACTAGGCTTCTATGAGGATGTCAGCAAAAACCTAGATTATGGAAATGCTGTAGACGTGGTCTTCCTAGATTTTGCTAAGGCTTTTGATACAGTGCCACACAAGAGGTTGATGAATAAAATGGAGGACCTGGGACTAGGGGTAAGAATTTGTAGATGAGAAGGGAACTGGCTATGTAATAGAGAGCAGAGAGTGGTTGTGAACGGTGCAGTATCAAATATGATACCAGTACCAAGTGGAGTGCCATAGGGGTCGGTACTAGGGCCCATTTTATTTAACATATTTATTAACGATATTGGACTGGGAATACTCAGCAATTCTTAACATATACAAATATATCAGGGGCCAATACAAGGAACTGTCATGTACCCTTTTTACTGCAAGGAAGGACTCTAGGACATATGGGCACGAGTTTAGATTAGAAGAAAGAAGATTTCGTTCCCTTAGAAGGAATTTTTTTTTACGGTCAGGGCAGCCAAACTATGGAACTCTCTTCCTGGTGAGGTGGTGTCAGCTGACACAATAAATACGTATAAAATAAGGCAGGACAAACAATAATCATAATCTGTCTTTAAAAATATCAGAATACACTACATATAACAAGGGATAAGCTAATAAAACCAAGCTTGAACTCGATGGACACAAGTCTTTATTCAGCCTTAACTACTATGTAACTATGTAATGCTAGGTACACACCAGGACGACTAGGGCCCGATCAGCACAATCTAGATCCAATTCCGATCAATCGGATGTAGATTGTGTGCTGATTGGGCCCTTTTCTGACCTGGTGTGGAGCGATTCCGATCCGATGCGCGGTCCCGCGGGTCGGTCGGTCGTTATTGAGATCCTACCTGCTGCAGGTAGGATCTCAATGACGACCATAGAACCGGGTGCGGGTCGCCATCGGATCGGACCCGCTCACGGTGCACATCGTGAGCGGGTCGTGCCCTCCCGCGTCATCGTGAGCGGGTCGGACGAGACACTGACGACCCGCTCACGATGTGCATCGTGAGCGGGTCGTCCTGGTGTGTACCCCGCATAAGTTGGGATACATGCAGATGACCAGCAGTGGGGATGCTGATTGTAAGAATACCTATGCTGTTCTCCCAATGGAAAATCTCTGCACGTTTTGTACATCAGATCCCTTGAAGAAGTCTGACGGATGAAATGCGGAGGACTTTTCCCACTAACCTCTACTACACTAGATACAAAAGATCAGATACTGTATATATACACCTTATTTTTCCGTTTTATATATACCTCTGAATTTTAAGATTATGTATTTATGAGTCTTTGTATATTATATATAGTTTATGGTAAATAAATCGTACCTTTTTTACATCAGTCACGTGTTTAAGATGATTTTATCTTGAGTATTTTATATTGCCTAATATATATATATATATATATATATATATATATATATATATATATATATATATATATACACACAGGTTGAGTATCCCTTATCCAAAATGCTCGGGACCAGGAGAAGTTTGGATAACGGATTATTCCGTATTTCGGAATATTTTAATATTTCAATGATGTATTTTGAAGTATCTTGCATTTATGCTGTATAAACACATAATATACACACAAATATATTTTATTACCACATAAAATACACACAAATATAATTTTATTTGTTCAAAAAACAAGGTTTCAAAACGTGAAACAAAATTTGTGTACTATCTCAGCACTGAATTTGAATGCCAAGCAATCATTGTCTTGCACATATATAGTGCCAGTTACATATCATGTCCCCAGTGATGCTGTTACAAATGTCCCCAGTGAGTTTTTAGCAAAAAAAAAATAATTTTTCACTTTCTGGAATGTCTGGTTTTCGGAATAATTCGGATAACGGATACTCGACCTGTATATATATATATATATATATATATATATATATATATATATATATATATATATATATAAGCACCGGCACTCACTCCTTCCAAAATAATTTCAAGGCCACTCAGAGGTGCATTTGCAACGTTTCGGGCTTTTTTATTAAGCCCGTCGTCAGGCAGTACAAAATCTGACAATATGACAATACCCTCTCCGGGCACCTTCATGCTGCAGCAGAGAGCAAGTGCCGACTACTCGCTACATATATATATATATACAGTGGTCGAAGTGGAAATTTTGAAGTGGGGGTATGGAAAAGTAAAGAGTGAATATAGTGCGCACCTTCGGACACCCCCCTGTCCCATCAACGTCCCCTGCCAGACTGCCCCGTTGTACAGGGGTATTACAAACGCACAATATGCGCTGCTGAGTGATCAGAGAGCATCTTCAGATTAAAGTGGCGGTATGGCATACCCCCGTATACCGCCCCACTTCGACCACTGTATATATATATATATATATATATATATATATATATATATATATATATATATATATAATGTAATAAATTCAGTGTGACACCATAGGTCACAATTACCTCTACCCACCCTTTTTTAACATGTTTCTCCATGATTTTCCATCACTAAACTAAACTTTTTTTGCCTAGGACACAACTGGCCTCTGACAAGTGGTGCTGCACTTCTCTTTATACATTATATATCTTTTACAAATATTGGTACAGCGCCTATAAATACACAGTCCGTATAGAAAGATCCAAAATCAGTGAAGCAGAGAAGAGTTCATCCAATGATTGTTTATTGTTCCTTCACTGGCTTGTAACAGATAACTGATGATAATAAAACGTCCCGATGCGTTTCATCTTTAAAAAGACTTAATCAGGGTTAACAATGTAATATTCGATTATAAAAATTCTCCCTAGGGAGTTTATTTTGTGATACCAGAAATCTATACAATTAAAACTCAACTATAGGTGTTTATTTTGATGAGCCCATCCGGCCAATCCCTGTACAATTAATACAACGACCAGTGAAAATGTTGGATATCTGTTCATCTGGTTATATTAGCAGCAGTAAAAGCCTTTTCAGAGGACTTATTTCTCCTACAGGGAAGATCAGCAGAATGCATTGCATCAGGACAAATATCCAAGTCTTTATTGCAGAAAAAATATTTTTTTTTAATGTCAGTTTACAAATATGAAGTTCTGTAGATCCAAAACTGTTGGTTTTCTACTGATGGAGAAATGTGAAAACTTTAATTCAAAGTTGCCTATCCTCCTGCATTCTGAGACTGAAATAGCAGCAATCTCCCTCTCTCTCTCATTAGTCTAGAAATCTCCCTCATTTCACCTAGCCCCCATTATACTGTTACATTTTTGCACTTTAGCAATTATAGTAGCTCTTACTAACTGCTTTGGGGCTCATCGACATTTGGATATGTAATTTTAGAAGATTCCTCTCAGATGTACCAGTGCACACTAATGCTTCTAGGTGCCATGTTCACTATCTTTTCCCTCAATCTCTCCATATATGGAACTAGACACGCCCTTTGGGTGGAGCTACTACCAACTATAATCTCCCTGAAACTAGTTTTCAAAAGTAGGTAACTATGCTTTAATTCAGATTTCAGGGAGAATACGCAAACAAAAATGAAAGATGACAAAATATGGTATTGCTATCTACTAACATTGCTCTCTTTACAAGTGTTTCCTACTGTTCCTCATGCAATGTAATCCTTGTACTTTTTTTAATCCATAAAAAATATCAGATCTACTACATATTACATGTACAGATCGCACTGAATTTATGTTGGTATTCTCTTTCTTCATCGTTCCTTGATAAAGTTTGTATTCACCTCTAGAGATTTCTTGTTTCGATTAAAGAATGTTGGTTATGTTTTATTATTTTTAAACAAGGTTTCTAATGTAAATAATGTATTAAATCTCTGTTTCGTGGAATATAAAATAACTGTACACCCAATAAACTTAAAAGTGTTCACAAATGTACACATTGGCCCTCATTCAGGTTCATGCGCTCGCATGCACATTCGCAAGCACTCTTACGAAAAAAACCACACGCACGCATCGGGCGAAGGCACGCCTACAGTGCTTGCGAAATCATTCGCACGCAACCATACTAAGAAGGGGGGTGGACTATCATTGCGCGTACGTGTAACTGGTCGCACGCACCCACACATTTTCGTACGCACACTCACCTCAGTCTGCTAACGAACATGCTCTACTCCCCAAATGTTAGCAAACCAAATACTAGTATGCACGCAGCAAACATCCTCTCACACATCAATTAAATCACATCACCCTCCTCAATTTTTTCCATGTGCTGGATACAATAATCAACTTTGCAAGCAAATTACATTGACACAATAGAGCTGAATTTAATCATGTTTCCTCATTATCTAAAGTGGCTTCCCTAATAAGTTGCAAAAGGAACATACTACTTATCCCTCAGTACATTTATATTTAATATGTTTACATGTGTAACTGTAATAAATGGCTATGAGTACCCACAATGTGTTGTTTATGTGTATGTGCATGTGTGACATGTGTTGTGCTCTAAAGGAAGTATCTGATATCTATGTTGCATGTGAGGTGACACATGACGACTAATGTTGACAGGGGCAACATGCTAAATATAGCAGAGTAGAAATGACAATAGTGGTGGTATGTTACATAAGGCAAATTTATAAGGGTGGGATTTGTTTGGTTGTAGCGCATTGGTTTGGTCAAAATAACTTTAGCAACAGAAGAAGTTTGTATCTGCTAACACTTGATTGCTGGTGGTATGCAATCAGAAATTGTGCTGAGTTAATTGTCTCATGAAATCAACCATGTATTGGTGTCAATAGTGTGCAGGTGCCATTGATTTACCCATTGATTTAGCCATTTCGTGCGTGTGTTTGCTCCGTACGAATGAGCACATTACAAGGAGCAAGGTGTGCAAAACTAAAAACCTGCTTTTAGCTTGCGAAAAGTTTTGCGTTTGAGGGAAACAATCCCTCTTGCACTCATGCGAAAGCACACCCACCACTCATAGTGAACGCCCATGTGTACGCCCACTTTTGCTCATTATAATGGTTGCGCCCATGCTAACGCCCACTGCACGCCTACTACCTATGCACTCGTTCGCACGGAGAAATCTACGCGAAAGTTTGCTTGCGAGTACTTTTTTATTAGATTGCACATGCGCAGTGCGTTAGCTGCACATGCGCAATGGGGGTAGCAGGGTGAAACGTGCGAATTCGCATGCGTACGCGCCAATGTGAATAAGGGCCATTGTGCTATTTATATATTTATTACTACCAAACCTGCTGAGAGAGAGAGAACCAGACCATGCATTCATGTTGTCTACAGACCAATAGTTAGTCATAACTGGACGCACACATTAAGCATGGGCCCTCTCCACTGCATTTTGCTGGTGAGCACTTTATGCCCCAGAAATTGATAGATGTCCTGGTGCATGTACAAAACAAAGCTTATCCATACCTCCCAACTTCTGAAGGGCGCGATGCGGGATACTGCTGCCGCGCGCCGGAGGCGCGTTGGAAATTTCGGGGGGCGTGGCCTAATTTCGCCGCTATGGGGGCATGACCCAGAGGCTCTGTGAGCCTCTAGCCATCCCCCCAGCCCCCTGGCTGCGGGAATAGACGCTGTGCGCATGCGCACAGCGTTTATTCCCCGCTGTTTAGCAGCCGACAGGGGGGACTCCCAACAGCCCCCCCTCACCGCGGGACACTGCCGCCCGCGGGTGGGACAGGCCCTGATAATCGGGACTGTCCCACTGAAATCGGGACTGTTGGGAGGTATGGCTTATCATCATCTATCCTTCCACATTCATCACCTCCCTTCTCAACTTCAACAGCCCTATAAACTCCAGTGGACTACAGCTTCTGCTTTATTCTAGTCATTATGGGCCAGATGTATCAAGCTTCAAAAAGTAATACAATGGAGAGTGATACACAGCCAGCCAATCAGCCCCTAACTTCCATTTTACAGGCTAGAGGGCAGATGTATTAAGCCTGGTGAAGAGATAAACTGGAGATAAAGTGGAAGGAGATAACGCACCAGCCAATCAGCTTTTTGAAATATGACAGTTAGGAGTTGATTGGATGGTGCGTTATCTCATTCCACTTTATCTCCAAGTTTGGAAGTTTGGAGTTTTGAGCTGCTTTCAGTTCAAAACGGCCCAGTGTGTATGCCACAGCGATGAGCAGTGAGTGCTGACATGCATCATCTCCAGCACCGCCGGACGTCGGCTGGTTTTACCAGCAGACTGAACCACTTTCCACAGTCTCCTACTATGGAAAGTGGTTCAGTGTCAGTGAAAATCTCTGGCCCTGCCAAACTAGCTCTGTGTGTATGCATTGAGCAATTTTCCGGCCATCGACTTTCACATCATCGCAGGCAATGCAAGCTGGGCAACAACACCCAGTGTGTATGGACCTTATGACTCCTATCCTCTCTTTGCCTGCTTCAACTTCCTCATATCTGATATTCCCCTGACCCATATAGCCTCACTTCAATACTTCTTGCATCATGACAGAACAAGTTCTCCTCCTCTCGTTGTTCCATGTCTACAGCAGCACACAACTTTGTACAATTACCACACTGAATCAGGGTGGTCATCAGAAGCCAATTCCAATTATTCACCATGCAAATCCCTAAGCAATGCCACCCTTACATACATCCCAAATCTCAGCTCCAAATACTTTCTCTCTTTCCCTTGTAGATCTACAATGCCTTCAGCTTGCACCTTGCCTCCTGTAACCACATTTAGATTTAGTAAGGAGGGGATTCAATTAGCTGAGGTTTGACTTCAGTTTTTAGCTTATACTTGCCCCTTTGTGATCTCTTCAAAAGGAATGTAAGCCCATCCCTGAAATGTCTACTTTATGGGGGTTATTCGAGTTCATTCGGTCCTCCGTGCATTCGCATGGAGGACCGATGTTGCACGTCTGCGCATGCGCTTTTCTGCATATGTGCAGATGTAGGGTGCGTGCACCCACAGCGAACTTTCTGTCCGACAGGTGCACGCACCAATGACAGCGTGCGGGGGGGGGGGGGGGGGGGCGGAGAAGGGCGGGGGGCATTGGGCTGCCCCATTACCTTATTGGAACGCCCAGCGTCCCATGGACGTTCTCATGGTAATGAGGCGGTGACTCGGGAGTGGGAGGCGGTCAGCTGACATTACTGGATGTTACCTGCCCGCCCATATACGTCCCAGCGTGTACGCATATGTAAGGGACTTGAAAGACACTTTTATATGCGTGCACCTTCCACACCTTCCGAGGCATACGAATGTATGTTTATGCTAAACATCCATTCGCAGCCTTGCGAATCAACCAGAATAACCCCCTATATGTCTGCTTTTGATTTTAATAAAATGCTCTGTGTTTTCGGGAACGGAGGAGATTTTTCCATGTACAGTAAATACAAGCTGCAATATGTGTACAGCACTTAATAGAAGTTAGGTACTAGGGCCCTTATTCTGGTTCACTCGCAAAGGCAAATTCCATCTCAAATGGACAAAACCATGTGCACTGCAGGTGGGGCAGATGTAACTTGTGCAGAGAGAGTTAGATTTGGGTGGGGTTTTACTTCAAAGTGAGATCTATATTGCAGTGTAAAAATAAAGGGATGCGGTCATTTGGTCTACAGCATGATGATAGACAGTCATTAGGTCGACACTATTAGGTCGACATGGGAAACGGTCAACATGGTTCTAGGTCGAAAGGTCATTAGTTCGACATCGTCTAGGTCGACAGTCAAAATGTCGACATAGGGTTTTTCACTGTTTTTTTGAGCCGACATGTGCCATCAGGCAGTATTTCATGCCCTACCATCCACTAGGGCGTGGTAGGAGAATAAAACAGTGTGGTGAGCCCGACGCATCGCAAGCGCAGTCAGCGATGCGAGGGGATGCGGTGCAATTTAAACGGTGTCCATGTCGACTGTGTTGACATTCAGGTAAGAAAACTTTGAAAAACCCCATGTCAACCTTTTGACTGTCAACCTAGACATTGTCGAACTAATGACCTGTCGAACTAACGACCTTTTGCCCTAGAACCATGTCAATCTTTTCCCATGTCGACCTAAACCCATGTCTACCTTTTCCCCTGTCGACCTAATGGTGCCGACCATCATGCTGTAGACCAAATGATCTCAACCCAAAATAAAGCAGTGTTTTCCCTGCACAGAAACAAAATAACTCACCCAAATGTAATTATCTCTGCACATCTCTGTTACATCTGCCCCACTGCAGTGCACATGGTTTTGTCCATTTGAGAAGGAATTTGCCTTTGCGTGTGAACCAAAAAAAAAAAGGGCCTAGGAGCGTGTTGCAAATATAAAAATAGTCAGCAAGCTGCATTGGGCATCTGAAGTACACTATCCTGACCCATGGGCATAACGTATGTGGAAGAGAGAACATCTCCATCCATGCTAGGGCTCGCAGAAAATTCAATAAACTCTGTAAGTGATATTTATAGAGCATGAAATGGAAACTAATTTTGAATCCTGCAGGTTCAAATACTGAACTTGATTTTTTTAACTGACTCGTCTATTTACAGATCCTACATCCACCTGAGACGGCTCAGTCTGTTAGCATTACATTAGAGGTACAGTACTTCCCTTTTACCAATATGATGTAATAGGGTGTGAGATTAACAAAGCCAGAGATCTTTTTAAAGCGCCAATTAATTACATGGCAAAATCAACCTGGTTTTGCAGTGTAAATGATTGCCGCTTTAAAAAAAATGGGAAAAACTCTCTCTAACTGTCATGTTTTAAGCCTAGTTTGTGACATGGCTATTAGGCGCTGATTGTCTGTTATCTCCATCAAAGCCTTAGTAAATAGACCCTCAAAGTACCACCCTGTCCATTCCGAACTGTCATGTTACGGACTGTGAGAGAAAATGGCAGTTGGGAGCTGTTTGGTAGTTCCTTTCTCTATGTCCCATTTATCTCTAAGGCTGGGGTCACATATAGCGGCTGGAAGTAGCCTGCTCAAAAGCTCCTAGGTGGTTACCCACACATACACAGTGGGGCCACAGCCACTGGTCCAATGGCAGCATGCTGTGGTTGGACAGGGTGGTAGGACAGAACACAATATTGGGAAGAACACATACATTACAATGCCAGCTGTGCCCCACTGTGTTCCTCTTGCAATCTGGTTGGCAGTGGCAGGTTTGTTCTGCAGGATCCAGCCACAATGCTGAGTGTGACCGCATACTGCTGAACGGGAACTGCTTGCCTGCTATGTATGGCTCCAGCCTTAGACTTAATACATAGGCACCAAAAGTGGCAAAACTATAAAATTTGCTCACCCCCAGCCAAAATATTTATGCCCCCCCCCCCCCGTATTGCCCCTTACACATTATGAAACTTCTTGCCACTTACACTATATGGCACACACCCACCTATCCATTCCATCCCTATCGAGGGAATAGATAGAGAGACACAGGGTGGTAGGGAATGGATAGAGAAAAGCGTAGCAGTAGGGAGCAGAGAGAGAGAGATGCCGGAAGGTAGGGGGATGATAGTGAGATGCAGGGAGGGGGTGTAAAAATTCCAGGGTGGTAGAGAGGGTGTAGAGAGACACAGGGCAGTAGGAATGTTGTAGTGAGACTCAGGGCAGTGGGTAGGAGATTGTGAGATGCAGGGCGGCATGGAGGGGGTAGAGAAACGCAGGGTGGTAGAGAGGGGACACACAGGTGTAGAAAGGGGTAGTGAGACGAAGGGCGGGGGTAGAGATCTGTGGAATGGCACGGAGTGGGTAGAGAGATGCAGGGTGGTAAGGAGGGGACACAGACGTAGGGAGTGGGTAGAGAGATGCAGGGAGGGGGTAGAGAAACACAGGGTGGCCTAGAGGGGGTAGAGAGATGTGGAATGGCACAGATCGGATAGAGACGCAGGGCGGCACAGAGGGGGTGGAGAGATGTGGAATGGCATGGAGGGGGTAGAGAGACGCAGAGCGGCACAGAGGGGGTGGAGAGACGTTGGGTGGTAGGTAGGGGACACATAGACTTTGGGAGTGGGTAGAGAGATGCAGGGAGGGGGTAGAGAGACACAGGGTGGCATAGAGGGGCTAGAGAGATGTGAAATGGCATGGAGGGGATAGAGAGACCCAGGGCAGCACAGAGGGCGTGGAGAGATGGGGGAATGGCACGGAGTGGTAGAGAGACGTAGGGCAGCACAGAGGGGGTGGAGAGATGCAGGGTGGTATGGAGGGGACACATAGACTTAGGGAGGGGGTAGAGCGATGCAAACACAGGGTATGACAAATGACCCCTCATGGAATGGGGCAATCTGCACTGGCACTGCAATGTCACTTTATCTGTACTGCAGAGCAGACCTCACCCTTTGCAGCCAATACTCACAAACAAAAGAATAATCAACAAAGGAGAGCTCACCAGTGGCCCACCTGGTGCTCCTGATCCCTCCTGGGTCAAGCTGCTGCTGCTGACCTGAAGGCTGAATGAGTCAAGTGTGCTTGTGAGCCACAGGCGCCGGCGGCAGACCAGACTGAGGCTGGGACATATTAAATAACAGACAGTCCATGGGTTGCCGGATGGCTCACGGCAGGTGCCGGGAGAAAGTCTGCGACGGTGGCGCACAGTGCGCCCTGTGACCCTTTAGATCCCGGAGCTCATGCTCCGCCAGAGCCACTCTCCCTGCCTTTGCCGCCTGATGGGCGCTGCACTGCCGGCCACTCAGCACCGAGAATACACAAGGTGCTCCCCGCTGACGCTTGCTCCCCCAAGCTGCCGCGGGGGCTGTTGCCGTATTGTTACACTGCTGGGCACCAAAGTACTAACCAACATACTTACCTACCTGACCCTCTCCATGAGGGAGAAAATGCTCTGTTCCTGGACTTCCCTGGTAATGTATGATTGCCATCACGTGTGGTGAAACACCTTTTTTTTATCAATTACCTAGCTCCCCACAGGTGATGGCAATCATACATTACCAGGGAAGTACAGGAGCAAAGCATTTTCTCCCTCATGGAGAAGGTCAGGTAGGGAAGTATGCTAACCAACCAGCTGATAACTGACATTTTTAAAGCACAGCCTTTAACATGGCAGATAGAAGCTGATTGGTCCCCTTTATCCCCATCCACTTTATCTTTTTCAAAGGCTTAGTACATACAGTAGACCCCATTGACCCCTGAAATTTTATAGAGGCCTATGTAAATATACACATAATATACAGAGAAAGTCATTTACCGAGAGCACCTTGATACATTCTCTCTGCTATTTCATGCCGCCTCCACAAACAAAACATTTTCCCTACTGTAGATGTTCAGAGAGATGGGAACAATTATAGAGAAGCTCTGTGTAAAAATGAAACTTCTCATTCAGTGACAACTTGCTACCAGGGAATACCTCCCACCGTCAAGGCTAGCTTTTTATACATGAACGGTGTATGCCGCATGCTGCAGAAGCACCTGCCACCATAGCATGTGGGACTGCAACTCCTCCAGCCACCACATGCGCCTTGCAGGTCACAGCCGAGGAGTAAAAGTAAGGCCTAATTTATTCCATGCTTCCTAGCTACATACCTCCCAACTTTTGATCTGAAGAGCTAGGGACGCCGCGCGAGCGCCCGGAAAGGGGGCGGGACATATGCAAATGAGGGTGCGGCTTATGCTAATTAGCCGCAACCTCATTTTCATACGAGAATAGACGCTGTGCGCATGCGCACAGCGTCTATTCTACTAGATTGGGGGGTCTCCCAACTGCCACCCCCCGCAGCGGGACAATGCCTGCCACGGGTGGGACAGCAGGACAGGACCCGAAAATCGGGACTGTCCCTCTAAAATCGTGACAGTTGGGAGGTATGTAGCTATCACATGTCCTGATGTACTGCGGGAGGTGAAGTTCTTAAGGTGACTGCCAGGGGGTGGAGCCAATGTAACTTACTGATGGAAACATTACTTTGACATTACATGTCAGTTGTATAACCTTTGTTACATGCACATGGGCAGTATGAATGGCGAGCCCCTGTGGGTGGTTAGCAGGATTACAAGGGGAGCTGCATGTGTGTGAGCCTAGGGCACCTGAAACCTTTAATCAGGCCCTGTCTATAGGCCCTCATACATCAGAAAGATATTTTACCCAATCCTACAATCTCAACTCGTTGTATGACTGACTGTATGACAGATTGTGAATACTCCTAAATGTCAGTGAGCTCTTCCAGTCTCCAGAGTATGTAAGCTACCCTCCTGAATCCTAATTCCCCAGTGAAGTGAACAGTCTGAGTTTAATGATGTGAGTTATGTGAACCAAATGATTTTGGCCCAGTCAGGCCCCTGCTGCACGTAACTGGAAATTGTGGCATAGTTAGTTACGGTTGGGCACTAGGGGGTGAGTTAGGGATTAGGAATAGGGGTAGAAATACTCACTGGAATGTTATAGCATCTGATATACACACCGTAAGTCACTGTCATATAGCGCTGGCCGACAGAGGTAAGGATCCACTAGACCCCAGTTTGTTGACAGTTCATCATGTCGGCATACTGTATCAACCTCATGTTGACCTGGTCACTGACAACATGCTAAGCATGCCAACATATTACATGTCAATAGTTCAACTCTGGCAACATCCTCATGCCAGCCTGATTAATGTCATCCTGTCAACAAGACAACAACAATGACAGTTAGGGGCTGATTGACTAGTTGTTTAACACTC
Source organism: Crinia signifera (assembly GCF_055691185.1). Lineage (NCBI taxonomy): Eukaryota > Metazoa > Chordata > Amphibia > Anura > Myobatrachidae > Crinia > Crinia signifera. The sequence goes on along the minus strand of NC_139224.1, from coordinate 133,146,534 downwards.
TCCACTTTATCACTTTTCAACGCTTAGCACAAGATGTAATAAGCCTTGAAAAGTGATAAAGTGGTGAAAATAGGAATTATATTTCTTTAAACAAAGGTTCAATTATCTTTGAAGCTTCCATCAGAAAGAAACCAGAATTCTAAACAAAAATCTGTATATTCAGAGTTTTCTGTATGTAATATTCCATTGTCCTCCAAAAGGAAAATAACAAAACCTGGTATGATTCTATGATTGAAACGTCATTAAAATAAGATAATGCTTATAGTTCACCTGAAATACAGTGGGAGTGCAAAGCTGGGAGATATTCTATTCATTCAATTCCACTCAAGTTCACCTGATTTCCGCACACAGTAATTTCATCTTCCCACTGACACCTACTACCCTCCACCTGCCCTTTTATTACACGCAGAACGTAACAAAACTGGGAATTATCTCCTTACATTGCAATGAAACAAGTCATATTCAGCACAAGATTAAAAGCTGCTTTGTGTTGAAATTACCGGCTTCCACCACAGCATTTTGCAGTTGCCTCTTTGTCTCTTTCATATTTTGTCTTTTAAATTGTCAGTTTAATCTTGTGAATATTATTTTGCAAACCAAGAAGTTTATGTAATCTGAACATGCTAATCCTTTGTAAAACTCTAATTACTGTAGTCTTCGAACACCAGCAATTGCACTAGCTGTCCAATAAGCAGACGTACCCAACCCACAGTATTACTGACATGATTACATAAAAAAAAAATATAATTAAATAAAACATGTATAGTATAATAGTGATTATCGCTCCTGCAATTTAATTTGGGCCTTCACAACTATGAAACATGACCAAGTGGAAAGTAGTATTTGCACCAAAGAGCTGACCGTCTTCCAGCATAGTAACATGTGACGGTGGTAGCCACAGTAATTACTGTACCGGTATTTTAAATGCTATTACAGTGGCTGTTGGGATTCATATGTATGACTGTGGTCAGGAAGCCGGCAGTCAGCATACGATGTTGGTATCCCAAAGGAGCGTATCCTTACAGGGGTCAGGTAACTTATACTTCTTTTACACTGCCGCAAAAGCCCAGGTCAGCGGCTTGTCAGACCCGGGTCAGCGCAGTGTAAATGGGTCACCCCGTGTCCCTTTACACAGGATTTCTACCCAGGTCCTAACCTGGGGTTGAACACGGCAGGGTAAACGGGTACACCGGGTCATTCGACCCGGCTCCCATTTACATCAATGGGGGAAGCCCAACCTCCAGACTACAGCGTCCGCAGGTTGGGCGGGGCAGCACACAGCCTCCACTGCTGTCTGTTGTACTCTGCAGACAGCAGCGGAGGAGGTGAAAGGATGCCTGTGTGCGGAATCCTTTCACCTCCCGGACGAGGGCTGGGGGGGGGGGGGGGGGTGCTTGGGGGCTGGGGGCAGTCCATCAGTTTACCTTGGTGCTGGGCTTGCACCCAGTGCAGCGTTCTGGTATTATGTCATCTCCAAGCGGTGGCTCAGGACCAGCCTGCGCTGGGTGGGGCAGAGCATCGGTGTAAAAGGTAACAAATTGCAACCGGGTTGAAGCTGGGTCCAAAAACCAGAGTGCGACCCGGCGTTTTGGTGTAAAAGGGGTATAATTCACCCTGCCTCTGCCTTCACCCTTTAACCCTCCCTTCTAGCTGCCTAACTATGGGGGTTATTCTGGTCCACTCCTACTGTCAAATTCCTTCTTAAATGGACAAAACTATATGCACTGCAGGGGGCAGATGTTAAATGTGCAGAGAGAATTAGATTTGGGTGAGTTATTTTGTTTCTGTGCAGGGAAAATACTGACTGCTATTTTTACACTGCAATATAGATCTCACTTTGAAGTAAAACCCCACCCAAATCTAAATCTCTCTGCACAAGTAACATCTACCCCACCTGCAGTGCACATGGTTTTGTCCATTTATTATTATTATTATTATAATTTTATTTATAAGGCGCCACAAGTGTTTTGCAGCGCCGTACAAAAGGAACAATACAGGGATACAAAGCTTGGCATAACATTGAATAAATAACAGAAGGAATTTGCCAGGAGTGAACCAGAATAACCCCCTTTAACCCTCCCCTCCCTATGGGAGTCGGACACTCACCCTCCCCGCTAGTGCCTTAAAATAACACCCGCACCACACTAGCTAAATCCAAACCCCCCCACCGTGCAGCCTAAACCTAACCCGCCCTTCCCACAACCTAACATAAACTTTCCCTACCTGCAGCCTAACCCTAAGTCCCTCCACTAGCTCCTAAACACCCATTCCCCAGGCTGACCCTAACCCACCAAGCATACTCCCCGATTGTGATGCTGGCTGTTGGCATTCCGGCGTCAGCATCCTGTTCCTTACTGAGATGAGGCTCCAATCTTCAGAAGGTAGTCAGGATGCCGGCGTCAGTATACTGAATGCCAACGCCAGTAGGTCCTCAACTATAGAGGACTACTACATTGCGGGTCCCCAAGGCACTGAATAACGTGGTCCCATGAATATTTGTTAATTTCTAACTATGGGAATTAGCTTGACTGTACACGGATGGGCTGGCAGCAAGTCAGTTTTAATATTCTGCTAGACTGTCAGACATCATTAATGAATAGAAGAAACAAAAGGGTATAGTGGAGCGCTAGAAACTATAGTGGATCAATTGGATGTTAGTTAACCATATTTAATGAATAGAATATCATAAAATAAGTGCACATTGATAAAACAAATAGTTAACATGTTCAAAATAATAGAAACTGTATTGAATAATACTAAATGTCTTCCGCTTGTTCCTAGCTTGGGAATTGGCCCCAGATGTTCAATGGGTGGGATCGGTCACCTTACTTGTCCATGTCAAATGGGTTTTGAGCTGGTCCAAGGCGGGTGGGTTTTCAAAACCTTAAAAAGCCTCTTACGCGTTTCGTTGTATCAAACAACCTTGAAAAAGTTGTTTGATACAACAAAATGCGTAAGGAGCTTTTGAATTTACTTCACCCAATGGACTCTGGAATAATTTGAAATTTGAAAATCCTCCTGCCTTGAACCAGCTCAAAACCCTTTTGGTCAATCCAAGATCTGCCCCTGCCGAAATTGGGACATTGACATTAACACCAACTATCCGGGACATAGATATCCACAAAAAATCTTGAGGTACTTTCCACAGCAGAATTCCCCAAAAAAGCCTCCAGCAGTATCCCAATCTTGACATGAACAAGTAAGGTGACTCCCACCCATTGGACATCTGGGGCCAATTCCCAAGGACTGAGCAAACTAGGAACAAGAGGGAGACATTAAGTATTATTCAGTACAGTGTCTATTATTGTGAACATTTTAACTATTTGTTTTATCAATGTGCACTTATTTTATGATATTCTATTCATTAAATATGCTTAACTAACATCCAATTGATCCACTATAGTTTCTAGCGCTCCACTATACCCTTTTGTTTTTTCTATTTGTCCTGTTGAAGCTGACCCTCCACAAGTAAGAGCAGTTTGACAAATTATCTATACAGGCCCCCGATTTACCTCAGTAACCCCCTTTTTCACATCATTGTTGAATAGGCCACACTCACTGCGGAGATGACAACTGGGGCTATTGAAATCAGTGTGCTGCTAGGTCAGAGAAGGCCAGTACTCACGGGTGTTTGATAGCGAATACCGGCATTTTCTGACTTACCATAGGTGTTCTTTGTGTCATGCTAGGGCCCAAAACAGCATTGCCACCCTAGTTTTGTTGGATTTCCCCTAGTCGGCATTAGCATTGCTAGGATTAGAATAGCTCTGGGAGCTCCCTCCCAGCACTATGCACATTGTTCTGCATAGACTTGACCCCTTTGTATTTGAAAGCAGTAACTGAATGCTCTCTGTACTTTATGGGAATCACTGGCATGATCTCTACATTGTATTGTGGTTAATGGGATGCCCTCTGTATTATATGACAATCTCAGGCCCTCAACATGTCTTTGAGATGGTCATATGCACTGATTTCGTCAATATTTATTGCCAAAAAATTGCTGAACATAGACATTGTGGTAACGTGTACTACAAATGTATTGGCCTTGGGTGGATGATACCCTTAATTGGACCAAATAGAAGACCCTTAATAAATGGAATTTACAAAAATAACATTACATTTTTTGTAAATACACATGACAGTCTTGATTATTATTTGGAAAAGGTATAATGTCATGTCCCAGGAATCAAACCTCTCTCCTGAAAGTGAAGTGCCTCATTTAGTCATGGCAGCAACAGCCCCTTTTTAATGGCATTAAGAAGGGACCATTGCTGGGCAGAACCCAATGTGAGGCACGAAGGGCCAGATGTACTAAGCTTGAAAAGTGATAAAATGGAGAGTGATAAACCACCAGCCAATCACCTTTTAACTGCCATGTCACAGGCTGTGTTTGAAAAATGTCAGGCAGGAGCTGATTGGTTGGTGTTTATCACTCTCCATTTTATCATTTTTCAAGGCTTAGTACATCTCACCCTATTCTCTAAGAATCTCCGCCCCCCTTCGCATTTATAATTATCGCAAATGTTGTAACATATGCGATAATTAAGGCAAAGGACAGCTCTTGCGTTAAGAGCTGTCCTTTGCGGTGAGAGTCGCCGGGTCCCAGCAGGTCCCGGCGGCTCCCCCCTCCCTCACACACCCGGCGCTGCTGCGCCGGGCTCTCCTCCTCCCTGCACCCGGAAAAGGATCAGTGCAGGGAGGAGGTCACAGGTCCGGGCAGCACAGCTCTGTGCTGCCCGGACACAGGTGAGGGGGCGATGCGGGGCGGCGGAGGGTTGCGGTAGAAGCCCATTGGTAACCCGGCGGGGGATGCTTACAGCATCCCAAAATGCGGTAAAAACCCCGATAACGGGGTTTTTACCGCATTTTTCGCTTAGAGAATCTCCCCCTATAAGAGGTTTGACTCTTGGGACATTACATCTTACTGTTAGGGATGCCACCAAGGTGGTATAGGTGGCGCTGTTGCACTTGCCCAGCAGTCCTAAAAGCCTCCTGCAGGCTAAGGCTTCGCCTATAACAGACACGTTCGAAGGGGTAAATTAGGTTCACCCCAACCCCGGTGCTGCCAGGACATTTGAGGGGACAAGGCTGCTACAGGAGGCTGGGCAAGGCAAACAGGACTGGAGTCATACTGGGACACAAGAGAAAGGACCAGACACACTAGACAAATACAAACTTTAGCACACTACCATGTGCGACTAGCACGGGACCACTGCAGCAGATGGTATACATGAGCACCACAGTACTGGAGTATTGGAATTACCAAGCACTGGGTACTGAACCGCAATGGCATTAGAGGTGCAGTCCCAGGCAGTGTCTAAATGCAATACAGGACAGGCAGACAAGGAACAGGACCGGATTGCAGAGCAAAGTTGGTACAGGCAGGTAGATACAGTCAGTATATACAGCAGGACCAGACTGTGGGGCAGGTCTGGTTACAGACAGACAAATGGGTGAAAACACAGGTACATAAGCAGAAGCTCTATTGGAGCAAGTATCAACTGAGACAAACAGGACCAAACACAGCACAGGCACTTGAAGGTCAAACAAACTTTGGGAAACAGGATCCAGGTAGGTACAAGCTCAGGGCTGGATAGGGTATACAGACAAGGACTGAGTACAGGAGATCAGCATAATGGTTGGTCAGGAAAGCATGCAGCTGCAATGGCTAGAAACAAGCAGTATAACCAGCACAGAGCTTAGGGAAGGCTGGGTAATATAGGGAGAAATGTCTAATCAGAACAGCCAGAAAGGACAAGCCCCCTTAATGAGGAAAGTAACTGCAGGTGCACAGCCTGAGACAAGGCAGAGTGCTAATTGCCTAATTAATGACAGGCGAAACTGAACACGGAACAAACACAAGAGTCAGGCTGCATTTACACAGACCCGCCAGAGGCGGCTCATAACACTTACCTGTCAAACTGATAACACTGTATGAAGTTAGGGGCCGATTGGTAGAGCATTTGCGTCTGGGGATACTGGCCAACTGTAACCCCTCCCTGAGTGTTTACCAGCTATGGATTTTAAAACATCTGCGTCACAGAGATGAAAGCATCATAGATTGCTGGTTGTGAACTTCGTGTAACATTTCCCTGGTCTCATTCCACTAATTGGATTGCTCGGTGGCAGCCAGGCCCTGGCTGAAGGTTGCATATTCCTGACTTTGCTTTTATATCTATAGCTGAACAGTTAATTGTTACTGGAAAAGAAAGGTTAGATTCTTGAGGTATCACTAACATATAACAGCAAGGTTAATGCTGAGTGTACTACTCTCTGACATATTATGCAGCTCTTGCCTTGGTTCTTTTCAATCACATATTCCCTGTTGCTTGCTATCATTTTTCCCTAGAGGAAACCCCTGAAACCTTCCTTCCAAAGTTTACCAGTGTTTAGACTTGAGGAAGATATTTTTGGAAGCAGTCCCCAGGCACAAGAGAAGACAAGACGTCCAGCGCACATTTGAAAAGAAGCCTCTTACTTGTAATGTATGTAATGTTTGCTTGTTTCATATCTTCCTATTGCATTTATGTTTTTATAGCACTTTATGAAATTTAGAGGATTACAGAACATTGTGCTATACAGTTTAACAGCATTGTAGGCCCCTTGCAAAGCAATGCATTTGGCTGCTCTGATTGTTTGTAATTCACAATCAGAGCAACCAGGCAGCATTCTCTAATGTAGCCAACTCCAGTCCTCAAGAGCTACCAACAGTTCACGTTTTCCAGCTCACCTCGCATGTACACCTGTGCACGCATTACTAACACATTTTAAAAGATCCACAGGTGGAGATAAATACTTAATTTGTGATTCTGTGAGGATACATGGAAAACGTTAACTGTTGGTAGCTCTCAAGGACTGGAGTTGGCTACCTCCTGTCACCCAAGAAGCTCGGGAGGCACATGGCCACATTCCAACCTGCCCCAGCTCAAAAATCCCTAGAAATGGGGGGCCCTTGGGAAGCTGCCCTTTGAGCCCATATGTTAAGATGGTCCTGGTTATTCTCCCTGTGAAGTCCTCTAAAATGTAATGCATTTGTGCCTACTCTCCTGGCATGTTCAGTAGACTCATAAATATATATATATATATATATATATATATATATATATATATATTTATATATATATATATATATCTCCTATATATTTGGCTACATCTGTCACTCAAAGTGGGTGTCTGTGTCTATAACGCTCTGTTCCTGGACTTTCCTCTTAATGTGTGATTGCCTTCATCTGTGCTGAACACCTTTCTGAGAAATTAACCTGTTTAAAACAGGTGATGGCAATCATACATTAAGGGGAAGTCTAGAAACAGAGCATTGTGTCCCTCCTGGAGAGGGTCATGTTGGGAGGTATGTGACAGAGAACCAGCCCAGTGAGCCCACAGACAGTGCCAGACACCCACTGCCTTCCCATGTTGCCCAGCACTGCTACTCCACAGCCACCAGGTGAGCGCCCCCCTCCCGCGATTTGCGGCAAAACCTCCCCCCCCCCGCGCGCCCCCCCCACCCCGCGATTCGCGGCAAAAACACCCGCTCCCCCGTGACCCCCCCTACCGCGATTCTCTGCAAAAACACCCCCGCGACCCCCCCTCCCGCGATTCGCTGCAAAAAGAACCCCCCCACGACCCCTCCCGCAATTCGCGGCATAACCACCACCCCGCGACCTCCCTCCCGCGATTCGCGGCAAAAAGAACCCCCCCGCGACCCCCCCTTGCACGATTGGCAGGACCCCCCCTGCGACCCCCCTCCCGCGATTCGCGTCACCCCCCCCCCCCCCCCCGCAATTCGCAGCAGCCCCAGGATTAAATGGCACATGCAAAACACTGACATGGCTATGGTCGACAATGAAAAAGGTTGACATGAGTTTTTGAAGATTTATTTTTAATTTTTTTAATTTTTTCATATTCATTGTCATGTGTCGAGGCGATTCGCGTCACATCCCCCCGCAACCCCCCCTCCCGCGATTCGCGCCCCCCCGTGACCCCCCACCTCCCGCAATTCGCGGCAACCCCCCACCGGAACCCCTGTGAACCCCGCCCTCCCGCGATTCGCGGCACTCACCCCCGCGACCCCCCCTCCCGCAATTCGCGGCACCCCCCGTGATTCGCGGCAGCTCCAGAATTAAATTGCACATGGAAAACACTGACATGGCTATGGTCGACAATGAAAAAGGTTGACATGAGTTTTTGAAGTTTTTTTGTAATTTTTTGAATATTTTCATATTCATTCTCATGTGTCGACATGGACACCAATGAAGTGCCACACTTATGTCAACATTTACATGTGTTGACCTTTCTGTGTTGATTTTTGTCTTGTGGCGATTCCCGTCACACCCCCCGCAACTCCCCCTCCGGCGATTCGCGGCACCCCCCCCGCGACCCCCCCCCTCCCGCAATTCGCGGCAACCCCCCGCCGGAACCCCCATGAACCCCGCTCTCCGGCGATTCGCGGCACCCACCCCCCGCAACCCCCCCCCCTCCCGCAAATCGCGGCACCCCCCGCGATTCGCGGCAGCCCCAGGATTAAATGCCACATGCAAAACACTGGCACGGCTATGGTCGACAATGAAAAAGGTTGACATGAGTTTTTGAAGATTTATTTCATTTTTTGAATGTTTTCATATTCATTGTCATGTGTCAACATGGACACCAATGAAGTGGCACACTTATGTCAACATTTACATGTGTTGACCTTTCTGTGTTGATTTTTTCTTGTGGCGATTCGCGTCACACCCCCCCCCCCCCCCCGCAACCCCCCCCCCGCGATTCGCGGCACCCCACCTCCCGCAATTCGCGGCAACCCCCCACCGGAACCTCTGTGAACCCCGCCCTCCCGCGATTCGCGGCACCCAATTCGCGGCACCCCCCGTGATTCGCGGCAGCTCCAGAATTAAATTGCACATGGAAAACACTGACATGGCTATGGTCGACAATGAAAAAGGTTGACATGAGTTTTTGAAGGTTTTTTTTTTTCATTTTTTGAATATTTTCATATTCATTCTCATGTGTCGACATGGACACAAATAAAGTGCCACACTTATGTCAACATTTACATGTGTTGACCTTTCTGTGTTGATTTTTTCTTGTGGAGATTTGCGTCACACCCCCCCCCCCCCACAACCCCCACTCCCGGGATTCACGGCACACACACACACACCTCCCCCGCGATTCTCGGCACCCCACCCCGTGACCCCCCCTCCCGTGATTCACGGCACACCCCCGCGACCCCCCCTCCCATGATTCGCCGCAACCCCCGCCCCGTAACCCCCCTCCCGCAATTCGCGGCACCCCCCGCGATTCGCGGCAGATCCAGAATTAAATTGCACATGGAAAACACTGACATGGCTATGGTCGACAATGAAAAAGGTTGACATGAGTTTTTTTGAAGTTTTTTTTTCATTTTTTGAATGTTTTTATCTTCATTCTCATGTGTCGACATGGACACCAATGAAGTGCCACACTTATGTCAACATTTACATGTGTTGACCTTTCTGTGTTGATTTTTTCTTGTGGCGATTCACGTCACACCCCCCCCCACACCCCCCCCCGCAACCCCCACTCCGTGATTCACGGCACACACACACCCCCCCGCGATTCTCGGCACCCCACCCCGTGACCCCCCCTCCCGTGATTCACGGCACACCCCCTGCGACCCCCCTACCATGATTCACCGCAACCCCCCGCCCCCGTAACCCCCCTCCCGCGATTTGCGGCAACCCACCCCGCGACCCCCCTCCCGCGATTCTCTGCAATCCCTCCCCTCCCGCGATTCGCAGCATCCACCCCCCCTCCCGCGATTCACGGACACCTAAGTTGCAATACAGGGCATCTTTCATACAATTCTAACCATATTTCTCATATACAAACGTTCACAAATTAAGGGGGCGCAGCCCCTTACGACGGTGTGAAGAGCGCCCGTAGGGTGCGATGAATCACCCAGTATATATATATATATATAGGAAAAACAGGGTATAGAGAGCGCTTTAGCCACCAACTGGAATTTCCACCAATTACAGTCAAATACAGTACAGTACAATGTATAATCATAAAACCAGAGTGCTTTTTATTAAAGTTTCGAGAATCACATCTGGAGATTGTATCCTTTTCGGAAATATAATATCAGTTACCCTTAGGGGTAACTTATACGGCCTACACACATGCCGATATTAAGGCATTTTCTAAGCGATTTTGCTTAGTTTTGCAAAGTCGCTTAGCAAATGCCCTTACATCGGTGTATGTGTGGGGGCTGTATCGGCATCCGTGCGCGTCTTTATCGGTGGCCGAGATTGATGGACAGTGTCCATCAATATCGGCATCGGCAGTGTTCTCCCACCGGAGAACACTGGCGCTGTCCGCTCGCTTAGCACACAGAGCTGACAGCTCGCTCTGTGTGTGGGCTGTCAGCTCTGTGTGCTAGGCGATAGCGGCGCAGAACAGCCCGACCTAGCATAGCTAGGTAGCCCTGCACACATCGGCATGTGTGTAGGGCCCATTAGAGAGATATGATTCTCGAAACTTTAATAAAAAGCACTCTGGTTTTATGATTATTCATTGTACTGTACTGTATTTGACTGTAATTGGTGGAAATTCCAGTTGGTGGCTAAAGCACTCTCTATACCCTGTTTTTCCCATTTCTATTGTTGCCTCCCACTAACAGGGGGGTCTTAGAGTAGCTGCTCACACCATAAAGGCGCACGTGGGGTCATTCTTTGGATATATATATATAGCGTGCGTTCCAGCTCCCCCGCCGCGTCATTTCCGGCGCTACCAGAGTCCACGCATCCCATCCCCTCTGATGTGGTCGAGACATCATTTCCGGTGCAACGTCACCGCGACCCTCCAGCACAGCAGGCCAGGCCCAGCACGACGCGACGCCGCCCACCCACTCACCCTTATTTAAGGTAAGCACGATTTTGTTTTACTTTGTTCACACACACCTTGACAAAGGGGCGCTGCCCCGAAACGTTGGTTTGTTCCACTGTTTACCGAATACAGATTTCTAAGAAAGACCTACGAGTGCTAGTCTTTTTTCCTTTTATTTATATATATATATATATATATATATATATATATATATATATATATATATATATATAGTACACCAGCCTCCTACATCACACCCACATGAGTGGGTGGTCTGGGGAAGTGATTTTCAAGGAATCATTCTACCCTGGTCTCTCCCCCTGTAGGGCTGGTACATACTGTACCTGATAAAATACATGCAAAAGTAGTGCTGCCAGCTGTAATGCTAACAAAACATTTGTCAGGAACCCGATATTTGTGGGTGGGTACCGGCCAATTTCTTGACGTGTCAGGGAAAATGCAAGTGTGCCCAGGCAGGGAGGTTGTGTGACGTCAGCTCCGGCCTCGATCAGCCAGAACTGAACTCAATGGAAAAATCATTGGTACTTGTTTCCTAGCATGGCGCCCCCAATTTTGATCTTAGTACATCTTATACAATCGCATCGCATCGCATCGCATGCAATATAGCGACATGCGATGCGATTCGTGGATAGTGGGGGTATGAAAAGGTCGGAGGACGCGTACCAATGCACTCGCCACGCTTCAGGTTGGCGTTGATACTGGGGTTGGCGTTGACAATGGGGGTGCATTTAACATTGTAAGCACCCATCAGGGATCTTGTACAATTAAAAATCGCATTGCATCGCATGCCATTTGTTCGACAAAACAGATCAGTATTTCAAACCAGTCGGATCTGTTTTGTCGGTAACGGCTGTGGATTGTCAAGTTCACAGACGGATCACAGCCATTTTCGCCGACATGTCCCCTTTTCACCATTTGACAGGTGGAAATTGAATTCTGCCTGCTGATAAACGGTCAAGTGGGACAAAAACGGGGAAGGATTCTGACTGTCAGAATATTCCAACATTCGGAATCCAGGACTGAATACTCCCCAAAGTGAGCAAAATGTTACAAAAAAAAAAGACTATTGGGTATGATCCTACAGGCTTTGCGGGATACATCAACATTGTGCCAATACTGTAGAGAAAAGTACCATTAGTCTCAGTTGTGTGCCGAATTGTATAGCCTTTATAGTTGGGAGAGTAGGATTTGAGAGCTTGCGTTATTATCTCTTCAGATTTACATGATGCACGTCAGCTGACATCTCCAGCACACAATAGGTAGGTTGGAAATAACTTTAATATATGCATTTTTATGCAGCAGGTGACAGCAAGATAATAACAATTATTTGCTAATTATTTTATTTTAATTTATCTGATATACTTTTAAAAAGTCATTCTTTTTATTTCCCTGTATAATTTCATTTGATTTGTTATTGTCCCATGGTTGTCAGGATAATGAGGCCATAGTCTTGCAGCCGAGGACGAGGTGCATAGAGTGAGGTTGTGGGGTATGCTATTATATAAAGAACATTTCATATTGCCTGGTTTTACTCATGGCCAGTTATGCTAATGTCAGGGGAACCTTGAGGAAATGTCCTGGTTACTGCTGACATTAGAATCCAGGTTAGTCTTGTCCAGGACCAGTTCCTGGCTGTCCCTGTAATCTTCCCCCTGCAGGTCTATTGATTCATTGGATCTGACCTAGTTAGGGTTTGTTAATCCTTGCATGTGACTTTTGGCAATTGTGTAGATTTTATTATTATAATAATAATAATAATAATAATAATAATAATAATAATAATAATGTACATTCCTTCACTACCTCCTACTGCCAGAAATGTGCCAATTTTTTTAAATTATTATTATTATTATTATTATGATCTGTTACGGCTGGCCAGTGTTCAACGAACTTTGCCTGTGGAGTCCTACATTCTATTGGATCCCTCCATCCCCTCCATTCATGTGTCCCTTCTGACCATGCATGAACTCAGGCTATTATTTACTTCATTATATGACTTTTTACATATAATCTTATTTTAACTTTGCTGTCTGTGAGCAACAGTACAATGGGGATTATTCTGGTTGATTGGCAAGGCTGCAAATTTGCCCACTGTCCTGGGTGCGTGCACCCAGCAAACAGTCTGTTCGTCATGGGTGCCTGCACCTTGCGTATGCACATGCTCAGAAATGCACATGCACAATAAAATCATCGGCCCCTGTGCGACCGCAGCCCTGCTGGGAACAGACCTGAATAAGGTCTAATAGGTAGAATGTGAGAGAACCAGAATGAGGTTGACAGGTGCTGGGCCTGACACATTTCACAGTAATGGCAATGTTACTGTGCATGCACATACAGATGGGACAGGCCTCTTCCTTGCTGGCGAATCGCCAGAACGTTAGCGCTGGCGATCCGCCAGCGGCCTGCCTCACCATCTGACTGAGACGCGCGCGCGTTTCACGCGCATACGCGTCTCAATCTCCGTCGGCGAGGTGACGGGAACCCTGTCCTTCTCCGCCTCAGGGAGACGGACAGGGTTGGGGGGGGGGGGGTAGCGGGCAGGCGTCGGGACCCCGGGGGAGCGGCTGGAAGCGCCGTCAGAAGGGGACGCACGCACCTCTCGTGCGCGCGCGTCCCTTTCTCGTTATGCAGATGGCGCTGGCGGGGGATGGCTGCTGGCGTCGCCATTGCCATCCCCTGCCAAGATGGGACTTGCCCCATCTGTACCCCTGGTAAGGCAGGGAGTAGCTTATTACAGGAAGTCAGCTCTCTTCCTGTCGCAGCCCAGACTGGCAGTCCTGGACCGAGTGAACACCTTACTGTGGGTGACTGGCAGGTGTCACTTCCAATAGGAAGTCAGGGTCAGTTACAGTGAAGCCAGTCCTGTCAGTGAAGCACTTGTGGGTTGTGGGCTCAGGCGCAATAATATATTTTAGGCCTCCACTTCCACCCCAAACCAAGTTCACAATATGTAACATGGTATTGGGTGACAGAGATCGGAAGAGGGTGACAGTGTATGGCAGGGGGAGGCAGAGAATGTGACAGAGAGAAAGAGTGGGTAACAGGGGAAGCCAGAGGTTTACGGGTACAAGCACAGTGCAGGAACCCACCCTGTTCTCTGCACTGGACTAATCCAACATTGCTCAAAATGGTCTGTGGGAGGGCCAGGTGATAATTCATTGCCCCCAGTGCAATGCACATGCTGCACTGATGGTAGTTCTACCTCTGAAGCCAGTGCAGTCTCATGGACTGCATACGGCTTTACTAATACCCCTTTCACATCGCACTTATAACCCAGGTTATTGCTAAACTAAGGGGCAGTGTGAAAGCACCCAACTGAATAATCCAGGTCAAGCAACCCAAATCTGCACATGTTACATTTGCCCCAGGATGGTTTTGTCCATCTGCAAACATCTAGGGGTAATTCAGATATGGGGAAAGGGATCTTGAAGGTAAAGGGATTCGAACTTAGTATGAGGAACCTACCAGAGACTAGGTCACCTGGATGCTGGTTGGTGGGCTGGTATTTCTTGGCCAATAAATATACCAAGAGTCTCCATAATGCTTATTGTTAGATAGCAGTGAATTATAATTATTGTGCAGTTTGTATCAGCACTGTATTTTGCTTTCTTGGTAATTAAGATATGCAGCCTCAAATCTGGTACCAAGTCTAATATGCAGATTGATATATGTGGTGCCAATTAGGATATGATAAGCCATGCCCGGTGTCAGGACGATTACGCTGCGCTGCTAAACTTATATGCAGAGCTAAATCTGTGTCCAATTCAAATACGCAGAACAACATCTGGTGCCAAGTAAAATATGCATGGTTATGTTTGGCACCAGGTAAAATACGCAGAGCCACTGCTGCCAAGTCTAATAGGCCGTTACATCTGGTGCCAAGTCTAGATGGTAACAAATCTAATATATGGAGCCAGATAAGAAGGCAGTTAAAATATGATGACCTACATATGGTACATGTAAAATATGGAAAGATATATCATCATTATTATTGTTTATTGATATGGTGCCACAAAGGTTCCGCAGCGCCTGACAATACATAGATGAGCAAAAAAGAAATAACGAATTACAGTACAAGACAATTTAGGCAAAGTACTTGGTAAATAAAGACAGTTCCACCAGGGGACAGGACAATGAAGCAATTTATTGGGAGGCAGAGATAATAGATTATAGAGCTGGTGGGATCGTCACTCCTTAAAACAAATATTAGCTATGCCGGTGCCTTCACAATATAAGAAATTGTATGTCCAACGATGGTGCGGCACTCATGGCTTCAAATAAAGAACACTTCACACTGTGGTAGTGATCAACGTTTCAAATTTATAACACACTTTTCATCAGGATACTGATGAAAAATTTGTTATAAATTTGAAACGTTGATCACTGCCACAGTGTGAAGTGTTCTTTATTTGAAGCCATGAGTGCCGCACCATCGTTGGACATATATATATATATATATATATATATATATATAATGACAGGTTACCCCAACCGCGCTTTGAAGATATGTGGCAGCAATACTGGGGGGCCCTCTGTTAGACAGGACCCAAGATAGAGATAGAAATAGGATGGGTTTCCCAGAATGCGCCTTTCCTAGAATACAGGATAATGATTCGATATATCTGACACTAGACAGATCTATAGTGACAATACAGAAATAATTTTCCTTTAGCAATACAAAATCCTAATAAAAATCTTTTTTATTGAAAGATGTCTTCTCAGTGACGATTTGAGCCCGTCACTGAGAAGACATCTTTCAATAAAAAAGATTTTTATTAAGATTTTGTATTGCTAAAGGAAAATTATTTCTGTATTGTCACTATAGATCTGTCTAGTGTCAGATATATCAAATCATTATCCTGTATTCTAGGAAAGGCGCATTCTGGGAAACCCATCCTATTTCTATATATATATATATATATATATATATATTTCTATATATATATATATATATATATATATATATATATATATATATATATATATGTAAAGAAAAAAGAAATTGAAGCGCACCAGTCAGCAACAGGTAGGTACAATTTTTACTGATATACAGCTGACAAACATAGGTAAAACATATAGGAATAAAAGCTTCCCAAATGGAAAAGGCGGTACAGCAATACCAGGTGTCGATAGAAACCGGACAGCAGTGATCAGTTGCGGTCAGAACACCGGACAGCGAATACCAGCCACGACTTCCACAGGATACAGCGGACCAAAGCCAGGACGTCTACAGCGTCAGGATAGAGTAACCACGCCCAACGCGTTTCGACTACGGTCTTCGTCAGGGGGTGTGACTATCCCCTGACATCCACTAGCTTATATACCAGCACAACTCAATTGCACAGGTGCCGCACATTACAATACAATTATATAAACACAAAAGCCTAATCATGCACGCTGATACTTATCAGAAAAGCACAGAATAAATAGCTACATAACTAATGCAAAAATACAAAAGGGTATATAGAAAAATGTATATAAAAAGTATATAAAAATATTAAGAGAAATATTTATTTTATTTTACAAAAATACATTATATATAATAGATAAAGTGGTGAGTGCTAAAGTACAAATATTTTATAGGATAAATCCGTGAAATTTTTTTTATATATATATGAATAATATAAGGACTATAAACATAGTCAGAAAAATATCTAACAATAAAGTGACTAGTACAAAGTATAATAAATAATGTAAATATTATAAGCAAAAAATAATAAATGCTGTTCGATTCAGTATCAGCCTGCAGGATGCACAGACTAAAAAGAGAGAAATAAAAAAACATTATACATATAAAAACATATCAACATAATAGTCTGTTATAGTCAGACTAATTACATATAAATCATCATTTTTAATAATTTTTAATAAATACACAATAAAACCATGATTAAACAACAATATTTGCGGTATATCAGTAGATAAATAAGATACATAACCATATTACATACTTAGTGATTATGTTTAAAAAATAATAAATAAAATATAAAAATACTAATACCCTAGAAGGGGACCAAGCTATGTATAACTGAATAAAGGGATACTAATTGTGTATAGGTCAACAAAAGATCATATTACCAGGCAAGTTATAATACTATATGAGGAAGGAGTAAATGGTGGGCTGGAGGAGAAAAAACCTAAATCAACGGTGACAGGTCTGAGGGAGAGACACGACCCTGCACGAGAGCAGTCTGGTGGCATCCGCCATTGAGCTAATGAAACTAATTATTAGTGAAAGGAAAAGGGAGACCAATGATGTCGATCAGGAAATCTCCATTTTGGAGAAAAAAACTGATCCCATCAAAGAACTTAAAGAATTTTTAGTTCTTAAAAAAGCGAGTGATTTAAAAATTAACAAAATTGAGGATGAGGTTATTGAAACCAAGGTGAAAAAATTCAAAAGGGATTTACTTGATTATCGTAATGATAATGTTAGGAATTGGCCGCAGGCAAGAAAAAATAGGGATGAAAATAATTTTATAAATAAAAATAAAAATAGTTGGCATGGACAACGTAATGAAGGATGGAGAAAACGACGTGACTCGGATTGGCAGCAACCGAGATATAAGTCTAATTATAGAAATGACACAAGAAATGAGAAATTTGAAATCCCTCTCAGTAATAGATATCAGGCTTTTAATACTACTGAAGCAAGAGGTTCTAGAAGTGATGCTTTTTTAGACAGAGTCCAATCAAAAAGCCGCCACCCCTCAGAACACAACAGATGGGAAAGCCCGGTTGTGAAACCAAAACGAAAACAAGACGTTTTAGAAGGGGAAAGAGAGGTGGACAGGGGACTAAAAATAAGACGCCAAAACCCGTAGAAAACGCTGGTATATTTAATCTGTCCAGTTATGAATTAAAAAATGATGAAAAACTACTTCTATCTAAAGGACTTGCGTTTGCCCCTTCAAAAGGCCCTGATGGGTTCAATTTGTTTATTGATGCTAATAAATTTACTAGATCATTAACTTTAAAAAGGCATTTTGCCAAAAATAGTGATGTTAATTTAAATTTATGTGATCCTTCTGTTAAAGAGTCAGGGTCAGGTTTAAAACCCAAATCATTGTTTTACCCGGTAGAATCTCGCGGTAACTACATAGATACCTTTTCTAACCTTATTAAACAAGATTTTGAAAAACTTTGTAAGGAAGATAGACATAAAAAAACCAATATGTCTAAAAAGGAGTATTCCGCTATCCGGGATTTGGAAAATAACAATGATATTATTATTAAACAAGCGGACAAGGGGGGGGGGATTGTTGTACTTGATCGCAATGACTATATGGAGGAAGCATACCGTTTATTAAATGACATTGAGACCTACTCTGTTTTAATAAGTGATCCTACTAATGACATTGTTGAAAAAATTGTTTCACTTGTTAATTACGGTGTGACTGAGAAATATTTATCTAATAAGGAATCGCAATATATCATTAATCGATTTCCTACTACTGCGATCTTTTATTACCTCCCAAAGGTCCACAAACGTTTGATTAAACCTCCTGGTCGACCTATAGTCGCTGGCATTGGATCAGCGACAGCAGCTCTCTCAGAATTTGTTGATATACACATCAGGAAATATGTAATGAATCTCAAATCCTATCTAAGAGATTCTACACAGGTATTGATGTTTTTTGAAAATTTTAAATGGGAATCCAGTTATCTATGGTGCACCATCGATGTAGAGGCACTCTACACCTCTATACCCCATGAAGGGGGGTTTGCAGGTGTGAGATATTACCTTGAAAAAGATAATGATATTGATGGTGGATTTTGCAACTTTCTATTAGACTGTCTGAAATTAGTTATGGAAAATAATTTCTTCACTTTCCAACAAAAGTTTTTTATGCAAAAACGGGGGGTAGCTATGGGGACCCCGTATGCACCCAGCCTCGCAAATCTTTATTTGGGGGAGTGGGAAGAAAATAATGTGGATATAAATGAGACATATAAATGTAACATTAAATGTTACAAGAGATATATAGACGATCTCCTTATTGTGTGGGATGGTGATGTGGAATCATTTGAACTGTTTGTGCTGAAATTGAATAGCAACAACTATAATCTAAAGTTCACCTCAAAATGCAGTCCCACTAAAATTGAATATCTTGACTTAGTCCTCGATACTAATGACTGGTCTGAAGGGCATGAGATTTCAACCTATACTCATGTCAAAGCTGTCGATAGTAACAGCTATATCCATTTTGAGAGTAGCCATTATAACAAATGGATATCTAACATCCCATACTCGCAATTCAGACGTATTAGAAAGAATTGTAATACCATCGATAAATATGATGAACAGGCTGAGATCTATGAGAAGAGATTTCAGGAAAAGAAATACCCCATCCGATTAATCAACAAATGTAGAGAGAGAGCTAAAAATTTGGACAGGAAAGACCTGTTGGTATATAAAGAAAAACCTATACCTGACCCTAATGAAAATGTTTTTTTACCATTTATCACACGCTTTAATTCTTGTGATAATGAGATACGCAAAATATTAAATAAACATTGGGACATTCTGCTCCTTGACCCCCTACTAAAACACACTTTACCTAAAAAACCTCAAGTGGTCTTTAAGAAGGCTAACTCCATTAAATCGGTTCTGGCCCCGAGTAATTTAAAAGTAATTGAAGATGGAGGTTGGCTGACAAACCTTAAAGGTTTTTTTCCATGCAACAGATGTAAAATTTGCCAATACGCCAGTCGTGATAGGCATAAAGTTTGGAACGTTGAAAGAGATAAATCTTTTGACATTAAAAGCAAAATTACTTGTACAACAGAGAATGTTATATACGTTCTAGAATGCAGTTGTGGGAAAAGGTATGTGGGAAAAACAAAACGCCCCCTTAAGATCCGCATTCTGGAACATATGAGAAGTATTAAGAACAATGTTTTGCATCATAGTGTGCCTAGACATTTTTTCTACTGTTGTCAATCTAATCTCAAGAATTTTTCCTTTAAGGGTATTGAACATGTAACCCTTGACATAAGAGGCGGTGATTTAAGTATAAAATTGGGGAAACGTGAAACATACTGGATTTATACACTAGGAACCTTGAGTCCGGTTGGCATGAATGAGGGTTGCGAGATCACTCCTTTCCTGCATTGAGTGCATTTTTTGGGGACACCCGTAGTGCTGGTGAGTGTTGTTGGGCTAATAACCCCGCTCGCTGGCACAATGACGGATGCCACCAGACTGCTCTCGTGCAGGGTCGTGTCTCTCCCTCAGACCTGTCACCGTTGATTTAGGTTTTTTCTCCTCCAGCCCACCATTTACTCCTTCCTCATATAGTATTATAACTTGCCTGGTAATATGATCTTTTGTTGACCTATACACAATTAGTATCCCTTTATTCAGTTATACATAGCTTGGTCCCCTTCTAGGGTATTAGTATTTTTATATTTTATTTATTATTTTTTAAACATAATCACTAAGTATGTAATATGGTTATGTATCTTATTTATCTACTGATATACCACAAATATTGTTGTTTAATCATGGTTTTATTGTGTATTTATTAAAAATTATTAAAAATGATGATTTATATGTAATTAGTCTGACTATAACAGACTATTATGTTGATATGTTTTTATATGTATCATGTTTTTTTATTTCTCTCTTTTTAGTCTGTGCATCCTGCAGGCTGATACTGAATCGAACAGCATTTATTATTTTTTGCTTATAATATTTACATTATTTATTATACTTTGTTCTCGTCACTTTATTGTTAGATATTTTTCTGACTATGTTTATAGTCCTTATATTATTCATATATATATATAAAAAAAATTTCACGGATTTATCCTATAAAATATTTGTACTTTAGCACTCACCACTTTATCTATTATATATAATGTATTTTTGTAAAATAAAATAAATATTTCTCTTAATATTTTTATATACTTTTTATATACATTTTTCTATATACCCTTTTGTATTTTTGCATTAGTTATGTAGCTATTTATTCTGTGCTTTTCTGATAAGTATCAGCGTGCATGATTAGGCTTTTGTGTTTATATAATTGTATTGTAATGTGCGGCACCTGTGCAATTGAGTTGTGCTGGTATATAAGCTAGTGGATGTCAGGGGATAGTCACACCCCCTGACGAAGACCGTAGTCGAAACGCGTTGGGCGTGGTTACTCTATACTGACGCTGTAGACGTCCTGGCTTTGGTCCGCTGTATCCTGTGGAAGTCGTGGCTGGTATTCGCTGTCCGGTGTTCTGACCGCAACTGATCACTGCTGTCCGGTTTCTATCGACACCTGGTATTGCTGTACCGCCTTTTCCATTTGGGAAGTTTTTATTCCTATATGTTTTTACCTATGTTTGTCAGCTGTATATCAGTAAAAATTGTACCTACCTGTTGCTGACTGGTGCGCTTCAATTTCTTTTTTCTTTACAAGCATACTTCGTGGGAGCCGTGGTTGGATCCCTATTTTGAAGCTGCACACATATGGGAAGATTATGGACTTAGCCTGATATTTTGGACACTTTGGGACTGATTTGCGCTGGGTATTTTTCTTTTATATATATATATATATATATATATATATATGTATATATATATAGTCCAATCCGTGTGGACAGCACTCTCCAAATGTGGACCAACAACCAGGGTGCCAACCCAAAAAGAGTCCCAGAGATCCAGGTATCTTCAGTATTCAAAATAGAGAAAATGATGGGGCACTCACCGGATTTTGCTTGCAGAAGCAATTTTTAATCACATAACAACACCATTGTATGACAGTGGGTACAGGTCAACGTTTCGGTCCTTCCTTGGACCTTCTTCAAGACCCCCTTTGCTGCCTCCATTGCATGCATATATATATATTAAGAAAAGCACATGGGGAGAGAAGGCCCTGCCCGTGAGAGCTTACATTCTAAAGGAAAGGGGCAGACTGACAGGTGTCACACAGAAGGGGTAGAAGTGAGCATAAACAGAGGGTTAGGATTAGAGATGGCTGGGTGTAATAAAGAAATGAGTCTTGAGAGCCCATTCAAAGTATAGCTCCAATCACAGACACAGAGAGAGAGAGAGAGATGACTTGTTAACAATTTGGAGAGGAACACCTAACAAATGAATAGAATCAGAGTTCCATATGATGGAGTATAATAGGGCATCGAATACCATAAATTAGTTGGGAGTTTTTATTCCATAAAAAGAGCCAAACATCTTTGTTGGATACATAGGCGTGCGCAGCCCATTTTATTATGGGGTGCACCGTCAAAGGGGTGTGTCTAGCACCACATATTGGGCGTGTCTAGCATTGCCCATTGGGTGTGTCTAACCCCGCCAATCATGCATGTTTACCATAATTTATTGGTACTCGCTAAAATATAAAATGTCTCTCAGCCAGAACATAATCTCCGACCTATTTCAGTTTTAATATTCTTATTACTCTGTATAACAGTACATGCATATAAAGAAAAAAAAATGGATTATGCAGGTATGTAGTGATATGACAACGGTCTAGTACAATAAACAATGCAAAACACACGATTGATGGGCACTAATTTTAATGGAATAAAGGTCTAAAAAGCAAAAGACTTTGGTAAAAGGCAGGGCCGGATTAACAATGGGTCTGATGGAGCTATAGCTCCAGGCCAGCCCCGTGTCGCTAGCCCCCCAGGAACCGGAGATACCGCCAGGCAAACCTGGAACATTTTCCCCATAGAATAATATGGGACCCGGTTCCCCCTACAGCATCACAGAAACTCAAGGTTGATCTCAGTCGAACCCAAATCGCTGGGCCAATCTGATACCTGGTCCATATGGGTTCATTGGGGTTGGGATCATTTGGTCTATTGCATTATGGTAGAAAGTCATTAGGTCGAATCCATTAGGTCGACATGCTAAAAGGTCGACATGATTCTAGGTCGACATGG
The DNA here is from genome assembly GCF_055691185.1 of Crinia signifera. Lineage (NCBI taxonomy): Eukaryota > Metazoa > Chordata > Amphibia > Anura > Myobatrachidae > Crinia > Crinia signifera. The sequence continues at coordinate 133,123,755 of NC_139224.1, read as the reverse complement.
GAAAAGGTCGACATGATTCTAGGTCGAAAGGTCATTAGTTCGACAAGGTCATTAGTTCGACATTGTATATGTCGACATTCACAAGGTCGACATGGGGTTTTTCACTGTTTTTTTACCTGAATGTCAACACAGTCGACATAGACACAGTTTAAAGTGCACTGCATCCCCTCGCATCGCTCGCTATGCGTCGGGCACGGTGCCTCGCTACGCTCGGCACACTATTTTATTCTCCCACCACGCCCTAGTGGATGGTAGGGCATGAAATACCGCCTGTCGGCACATGTTGGCTCAAAAAACAGTGAAAAACTCCATGTCGACCTTGTGAATGTCGACATAGACAATGTCGAACTAATGACCTTGTCGAACTAATGACCTGTCGAACTAATGACCTTTCGAACTAGAATCATGTCGACCTTTTCCCATGTCGACCTAGAGTCATGTCGACCTTTTAGCATGTCGACCTAATGGATTCGACCTAATGACTTTCTACCATAATGCAGTAGACCAAATGACCGCATCCCGTTCATTGGTTCTAGAGATATTGCAGGTAAAACTATTTTTTTTTTCATTTCTGAAATGTAATTTCATGGCTGTTCATGTTGTTTGAGGACAGATTTCTCTGGAACCAAACGGCCCAGTTTCATGGTACCAAAATCATTCAAAGCCTACATGTAAATTGGTCAGTTGGTTCCGGCTGTTAATGGCTGTAATTTCTGCCCAGCGGCGACTGTCCCCCAGTTACTGCGAGCATGTATTCCCCCTTGGCAATGAGCATGTAATCCCACATGGCAACGAGCATGGAACCCCTGGCAATGAGCTTGGAAACCCTGGCAATGAACATGGAATGAACATGGAACCCCTGGTAATGAACATGTAGGTAAGCAGCACTTATGTAGCATAATTTTTAATAGGCATTATGGTGTTTGGCATAATACGTAATGGAGATTATGGTGTGAGGCTTAACATGTAATGGGCATTATGGTGTAAATTTTTAATGTGCACCTTTGGCGCGCAATGCCCCTATTTATAAAGCATATTGTGCATTATTGCTCAATCTGTTTGGTATAGTGCAGGCATGTCCAAACTATGGTCCTCCAGCTGTGAAACTACAAGTCCCATCATGCATTGCCACAGTTTTGCAATTAGGGAATGCTAAAACTATGTCAAGGCATGCTGGGACGTGTAGTTTCACAACAGCTGGAGGGCCACTGTTTGGACTGCCTGGTATAGTGTGTATTTTGGCTCAATCCATGTGGCAAGATGTGAATTTTGCCTTAATCTGTGTGGCATAATGTGAATTTTTGCTCAATCAGTGTGAATTTTGTTGCATTCCATGTGGCATAATGTGTAAGAAGCAAGTACAGTATAAGGGGTTACTATTGTGTTGCATGATTTGTATAAGGGGTATATGGTGTGGTAAACTAAAGGTGCCCACAGACGCATCAATTTTACTGTGCTATGCGTTTTTGACTGTACAATGGTTCTACAAAATTTTTCTTCCAGCTTGCCATGCGATGTGCACTTGGATGCATGCAATGCGATGAACCCATGTTTGTACTGTTAATTTTCAGATGTAGTCTAAAATATCGGGCTCCCGGGAACGCGCATCGCGTCGCACAAGCCCATAAACACCACCCGATAATTGTACATAAGATGCGTTTTGTACTTAAAAAGGACTTTGGGGGAACTAAACGTAGCCAGTAAGTTAATCACATCATTGATAGTAAGATGATCACATGATGTTCACCTGTTATGTAAAACATGCTTTGGCCAGTGACTATAACATGTTCCATTCCACTGAAGCAAAGCTAAACCAGAGGGTTAAATTCCTTCCTTAATATACCATATTACTGCAGTGAATGCTGACTTCTCTGTAAACCCATTTCAGTCACAATATTGTTTCACACGTATCTGTACTTGTTTATGACTTGTATGCAGCATGCTCTACTTTAAATAGTTGTTAATTAGCAAAGCCAAAAACAAAGGACTGCTGTGCTTCTACACGTTCACTGATTTACAATAAAATTAAATTACATTTATTCCAATCAGTTATAAGTCCTAATTTATCAGAGTCTGAGGAACAAAACGGTTTTTCTTTTTTTACACAAAAGGCAAAAAAACAACAACAACAAGGGGCCCCCATAAAGATATCCTGGCCATTTAAAATGTTCCCAGAGGAGCATTGCGCGACTACCGTATGATCTCATGACATCACATGGACCCGCCCACACTCCCAAAGTCCCTTTGATGTTCTTTGATAGGATATAAAATGTTTGTGCAGAAAATGGTTTCATCCCACGTTACTTTACAGATATTAAGCCTTCCTCCAAAAGACCAAGAACCTGATTCAGATTTGTACTAAACAATGCCGATGTTTACATAGCCGAGCAATAATCAGTAGACTGTGCACGCACCAAGGTTTTATATCGATGCCGCCTGCAATCAGCAGGAAAAATATAGAGCTATGGATTGTTGGAGGGAGGCGGGCCCCAAACTGGCATCTTGCTTAGTGCTCCTTGAGGTCTAACTCCGCTTCTGGTAATGTGTTATGTGTATTGTTTTAATACTGTGCATTCATTATTCATGTCTCAACCTAACCTTTATTTCAGATTCCGATTACTTTCATGTATTTTCCTTCATGTTGCCGCTGTCAACTTTACTACTGTATATACCAGTAGCTCCCAAACTGGGTGCCGCAGGCAGAAGCGGATTAGACCTCATGGGGCACTACACCAAAAACCAACCTGGGGTCCCCTTCCTTAGACACTCCATACTATATTTTTGTTCCTGATTTTGACACCTTCAAAAATGATGAAAATGGGGGGGATGCGGCGGTAGCCACGCCCCCTCAGACACAGACCACACCTCCTCCCGTGGCTTTGCCCCCTTTTGGGGCCAGGAAGGTCTCAATTCTATCAAGAATAATGTTGGGCGGTATGGTATAGCCTACTTACTGTTATGAGTGCACCTAATTTATTTATTTGGGTGGGGGGGGGGGGTATTTTCCCCTGTTAGCAATATCTGCCGGCATTGAATATCCCCATTGTAGCAAACCATTTCCAAGCATTCACAAATGGTTGTATATGATACAGATGAAGAACTATATAACTGTATACAAGACAGCTGTGTGTATTTTTAGTTGATGTATGTAACTATTGCTGTCTCACATTCTGCATGAAGCTATCTGCTAAACCGTGTGACAAGTTTGAGGCTGATTCTTTGTGTTTTCATGCAGAAATCAATAGGCTGACTGACATCGCTCCTTAACAAAGCATTGCGAGTCCCTATCACTTCATTCTCTCTTCTCGTAAGTATATTTAACTTTCTCTCTGTCTTGTGAAACGAGATAATAGATTGGCCTCCAGGGATAGATCGTCATTGATCTATGGCTGGAGAAATTAACCTTTTTTGCCCCATTCGGAAGAAGATGCAGATTCAGCCTTTGTTCATGGATGAAGCGGCTCATATTTTATTGAGTGCTAAAACATATTTATGTGTAATAAGAATGTTATACATACAATCACATCTGCCCTATCTATTCATGCTTCAAGAGCGTGTCAGTATTATTGCCTACAGGAATAACGCAATGAATGAGTGGTATTTACTAGAGGTAGAAATGACAACAAACTTTCAATAGGGCTAATGCAGGGTTGCCTACGTGTCCCTGGTAACGTATGCTCGCCAGCACCTGTGGTGAAACACCTTTTTTAGCAAGTCGCTAGCTCCACACAGGTGATGGCAATCATACATTATAAGGGAAGTCCAGGAACAGAGCATTTCTCACTGAAGGAGAGGGTCAGGTAGACAACCCTGGGCTAATGTAGTCACTGCAAGTTCTAAACCAGTGGTTCCCAACCTCGGTCCTCAAGTACCATAAAACTGCACGGTTTCCAGGTCTCCACACAGCAAGTGAAATAACTGGCTCCGCCTGTGGATCTTTTCAAATGTGTCAGTGAATAATGAGTGCACCTATGCACCCAACGGGTGATCACGAAAATGTGAACTGTTGGGGGTAGTTGAGGCAAATTTGGGAAACTCTGTTTTAAACAAACAGAGAAATGGAGGGGCCTAAATGAATTTTATGTTTGGGGTCCCATTGACTATTGTGATGTCTCCATGCGGGTGGGGGGGGGAGGCAGACTGCAGTCCAAGCCATACATGGAAACACTCACACTTTTGTCCCAGCCCCCCTCCTTCCTCAGCCATCCAGCAATGGAACCTATCCGTCTTATTTCTTTTTCTGTGTCATGCTTCACCGCCTCGGCTCCTGTCCACTTCAGTTGCGGAGCATGACATTGTAACGTCATGACATCGCTTACAAGCGACAGAAGAACAGGGGACCACCATCACCATGTGGTGGTAATGATAGGCAAGCAAGCGATAGGAGCGAGCCAGGCTGTCCTCTCTTTGTCAGAGAGTCATTGCCTAGGACAGTCGTACCGAGAGTCCCTCCCTGATGGCAGACCTGGGCACCCTGTGACCATCCCAACTGCCCTGTTCTTAATCCAGCAGGTAGTGAGAGAAACAAATTTAGTGTCAAGCATTTCGGGTTCCTGCAGAGGGAGGGAAGAGAAGTTAGTGCACCCACTGCTGTCAATGAGAAGTGACATTAAAGTTCTGTGAGCTGTGACACATACTCTATACAGTGGAAGATCTCCTTGGCATTACCCTAAATGATGCCCTTTGCTGAGCTCTTGGAGGCGACTCTCATCGCTGAGTCATGCTCTGATTACCAGAAGCTCTCTCTATGAAATTCCCATTACAACATTTCCAAGAACAATTTAATTTCAGCATTTCTATGAAGACAGCGATCGCATATGCAGAGAGCAATGGCATTCTCTGGGCAGAATAACGTTTGTTTTACTAAGCATTTAGAGGCATAATTAACAATATATAAATCAGGTTTATATAATCAGGTTTTTACGTGCCACTAAAACACAGGGGCCATTTTGAAATCCAGAACACTCCTAGCCAGAATATATTACAGTATGTGCACATACACGGAATGATTGTATAAACGATCAGAGGATTAGATGGGTCGTTTCACCCTTTGAGTTCCAAAGCAATTTGTCAAAATAGGTATGATAATTGGCAAGCAAACATTTTCATTCATCATAATGACCTGTAATGATTACCTTATTGTATACTAGCTGACCGGCCCAGCGTTGCCCGGGAAAACCTTGGGGTTTCTTTATTTCCAAAATTGCTGAAAAATTTCATCTTACTGTATGCTGTGCCAAAGACCTAAGAGTGTAATTTGTTATAGATTCCACCATAATGTTAGAATGTGTTTGCATTGATACTCAATGATGGCAATGAAATCAGGTGTGGTGGTGTTGTTTGAAACACAACGCTCCTGAGTTGATAACTTGTATGTGTTTATGAATTCCACATCCACTCCTGAGATTTAGCACCTACTGTATGACATATCCTCCAACATCTGAGGGTCAGAAATCGGTACAAAATCAGAAAGGGACGTGGCCACACCTCCATTTCTATACTTTCAATGGTACAGTTTCTAGGGTGTGTAATTACAGGCGCTGAGTGCGTGGGGACCGGTGTGGACGTTACTTACCCCGCCATAATTAATTAAAAATTCACTGCTCCCTGCCACTGCCACTCCCCTCACCGAACCTGCCTGCAGCAGTCTCTGAGGTCTGGGGATCTGTAAAGCACATGCACCGGGCATCTCTACCAAACAGTGGGGAACCCCCTGAGTGTGGGAGCAGGTCCGCGGGCCTGGCCACATGATGTCATGACGCGACGCACGCTACCCGCACCACTGTAATGCCCCACTTGGAATGGGTGCAATGGGCCAAATTCTTACCTACACCCGCCGGGCCAATCCACTGATCCAGCCATCACAATCATCAATGGGTACATTGATAAGGTTTGAGTGTAAGAAGTTGAAGAATAAGACTGAGAAAAAGAATTGGCATGTTACAAAGTGTACAATTTACTCAATAAATCGTGAAAAAAAAATGTAAGTGTACATAGAAGTACAAACAAGAAATGAAAGTAGGATTAAAATATAAGTTCTGATTCAAACTGATAATTGTTTGGATGGGGTGGGTTGTGAAACAAATCTATATGTGGGGGTATGGATATTGTGGGCATAATTGGTGTTTGTTACACCTACAGGGGGCCCTCAATTGATGGGATTTTCACTACAGTGTCACGGTCACAGTGTCACCATAAGGGGATTCCCAATTTGGGTCCAGGTGGTCTTTTAGGGACCCTTTACAATCCTGTAGGTCTCTTCTCCTTGAGCTTACGGTCTCCCTTAATGATAGTCAATCACTGAGGGAGACCGTAGGCTCCAGGAGAAGAGACCAACGGGATTGTAAAGGGTCCCTAAAAGACCACCTGAACTCCAATTGGAAATCCCCCTACGGTGACACTGTAGTGAAAATTTCTCATCAACTGGGGACCCCCTGTAGGTGTACCAAACACCAATTATGCCCACAATATCCATTCCCCCTCCACCTATAGATTTGATTCGCAACCCACCATCATCCAAACAATTATCAGTTTGAATCAGAATTTATTTTTTTAATCCTACTTTCATTTCTTGATTGTACTTCTATGTACACAAATTTTTTTCACGATTTATTGAGTAAATTGTACATTATAACGTGACAAATCTTCATCTCAGTCTTAGGGCCAGATTCTCTAAGCTTCAAAAGTGATAAAATGGAGAGTTATAAACAGCCAGCCAATCAGCTCCTGTCTGACATTTTTCAAACATATTCTGTGACATGGCAGGTCGGAGCTGATTGGCTGGCTGTTTATCACTCTCCATTTTATCACTTTTGAAGCTTAGAGAATCTGGCCCTTATTCTTCAACTTCTTAAACTCATAACATTCAAACAAATGCATGCAGCGCTCATGCCCATCGACCAAACATTATCTATGAACCAAAAGAGTCTGGGAAACCCTTAAGGCAGAGCAGTGCCTGATATGCAACTGACTAACAGAGTGAGTGCAATGTACCCACTTTGTATTGATCAATGGGTGCATTGGCCAGGACAAAGATTTCTCAGTGCAACTGGAGGACTGGAGAGACGGATATGGGGAACAAAGTAGAAATGGTACATTAGGTACAGTTTTTATTTGCCGGTACAGACTGTTAAATAAACTGCAAATTATTTTTTATGTGTTCTGTGTGTTTGTGTGTGTTGTACTGTTTTTGTGTGTGTGTTGTAATGTATGTGGTTTTGTGTGTTATATTGTATGTATCTGTCCAATGCGTAAGTGTGTGAGGTGTGCTATGTATATACAGTATGTGTGTGTTGTGTCTTTGTGTATCTGTGCAAAGTTTAAATGTGTGTTTTGTGTGTGTTGTACTGTTTTTTGGGGGTGTGTGGTGAATGTGGGTGTGTGTTGTGCTGTTAGAGGTATGTTATGTGTGTGTATCTGTGCAATGTTTAAGTGTGTGTTCTGTGTATTGTACTGTTTTTGGGTGTGTGTTGTAGTGAATGTTGGTGTGTGTTGTACTGTGAGTTGTGTGTTATGTGTGTGTGTGTTGTGTTGTGTGTATATCTGCCGAATGTGTACGTTTGTGAGGTGCGCTACGTATATATGTGTGTGTAGTGTGCTGTGCATATCCTGGCAATGTTTAAGTGTGAGTGTTCTCAGTGGCGTAGCTTGGTTTGGGGCGCCCTCCCGCCGTTAATGGGGGGGCGCCTCCCCCCCTTCCCGCCGGCCTCCCCACCCCCGCCGTTAATGGGGGGGCGCCTCCCCCCCTCCCCACCCCGGCCGCCAGTGCCACCCCCCCCCCCCCCCGCCCATCGCCGCAGGCTTACCTGCCTGCGCGTCCCGGCTCCCCTCCTGGCTTCAATTAATAATTCTATGCAGACGGACCACGATAAAATTGCCGCCCCCATACCGCAAACAGTTTCAGAGAACTGTCTGCTTTATGGGGCGGCCATTTTATCGTGGTCCGTCTCCGTAGAATTGATTAAAGCCAGGAGTTGTGTGTTTGTTGTACTGTTTTTGGGTGTGTGTTGTAGTGTGTATGGATTTGTATTGTACTGCATGCGGTGTGTTTCCAGCGATTTCAGCCCCTATCTCCCCAGTGTGTACACAGCTTAAGTGTGTGAGGTGCTCTATGTATAAATGTGTGTGTTGTGTGCTATGTGTGTGTATGTGGTGTACTGTGTGTGTGTGTGTGTGTGTATACAATGTGTACGTGTGTTATGTGTGGTCTATGTATATCCTCAATTATTTCCTAATTGTTTAAAGCCTTCACCATAATGTTAGAATGTGTCTGTCATACTCAATGACAGCAATGAAATCAGGTGTGGAGTTGTTCCTTCGTCCACGGTTTCCCAGATCGTCGATCTTTTCCCCAGATCATCAATGAAGGAAAATTAAAACTTGGTGTTTTTTAAAATTCTAAGTGAAATTTCCCAAAAACTGCTTCGAGGTGCACACCACCGGGTCCAGAGGTATCTTGTTGCCAAATTTGGTGTCTCTGAGTGCCACGGTGTGTCCGCAATGCGACGCACACAGACTCTTCAACTTATTATATAGATAGGAAGTATTATCTTTTCTACACGACATTTCTTATTTGAATTTATATAATAAATGTTAGTGACGCTGACATTTTTATCGGATATCTTGAACATCTCTCACAGATATGTTGGCACTCAAAGGGTTAAGTGATGCAAATCATCAACGCATCGTTAGCACATCGTTCATGACTACACATGGGGGGGGGGTATTCTGGTTGCTTCTTCTGATGCGAATTCGCATCCTTGAGAGTCAACCAGAAACCGCCCTGTGAATGGTGGTACGCCGGCCCACCATTCTCACTGTGCGTATGTTCCCATGGCATGAGACAGGATGATTTACATAGACATCAATTCGCATGCCAATGGGAACCTCTCATATCTTTTGATGGTCCCGATCATCAGAAAATGTGGTGAGAACGGCATATATAAAGTGACTCTCAGGTCACGTTTATATGGGTGTACATTCTCGTGGAAATGGGCGGGTAGCTGATGGCCCCCGCCCACAAGGTTGGGTGCATGGTCCCGGTGAACAATCTGTTTGCCGTGGTCACATGCATAAATGCGCATGCGCATTGAGCAAACATCAGCTCCATGTGAACAAATGGGCCACTACGAATGAACCTAAAAAAGGTCCATGGAACGGGAACGATGTGTGCCAAATCCTACAGGTCTTTATCTTTCTGTATGCTAAAGCATGATGAACGGGGGGGGGGGGGGGGGCAGGTGCGCGCAATGCATCGCTATCATGCTTTTTAAAGATAGGTCATCCCAATTGGCCATATGGTATAATTAAAAAAAAATCTATCCTTGTGTGGGCAGCTTTAGTGCCATGGGGAAAGAGACATATTTAACTCACTTCAATACAGACTACAGGCTGGTGGCATTTACTATGAAGACTAGATCTACCATCACATGGTCAACTACTAATGGTTGAATGCATCTATTTAGATGCCTAAAAATAGCCTGCAGCGTCTAGATCAACAGTAACAGAAGATTGACACAAGCTAAAGGAGGAATGTAGTTGACAGTGACAGGGTCGACACAAGGTTTTTATGATTTTTTGCTTTAACCGACCATGAGAGGGGACGCAATACACTTATACACATGTTTCACCACGTGGGATTAATCACCTCTAAGCCTCTTATAGGTGATTAAGCCCACGTGGTGAAATGCGTCCTTCAGCAGGTTGCAGCTCCAAGACATGAAGGGAACTGCACACTTAATCCTCAGGCTGCAGCACACTTTGTTTCCCAGGTAGTTCTCTCTCTTCTTTGGAGGACTGGCTGACGGCGCATCTCAGCGCTGTTATGTGAAGACACCAGTGCTGACCTAACACTGTATATAGCCTGTTCCTCCCGCATTCAAACTTTTCTTACCTTCACACCAGCATGCCCCGGCGCTCTCTATCACCGACCGCCCACTCCTATTGAAGATGCCTGACAGTAGAAGACACGGGAGCACGCACGCCGTTCTTGTTCTATTTTTTTTTCTCCTCCAAATTCTTCCAGTCTCTTTCCTAAATCATTTTTCGTCTCCCCCCCCCCCCCCCCCTTCTTTTCTTTACCTTACCAGCACAGATTTGATCATCAGGTGGTGAATTTCCAATCCCTGCAATGCTACATGTAGCACCAGGGTGGATCCAACACCATTGACTAGTGATATCACTGCAGCCGGTTTCGAATTGTAGCAGCGTGCCCTCTCCTGCTCTCATCTCCGTCCGCTCACAGAAGACGGAGGCAGTAGCAAGGATTGGGAAAACCACGCTGTACTTATCTCTCTGCCTACTGCCTACTATTACTATTCTATGTTTGTTATATTTACTGACACAAGAATTTTGCTTATTATATGATGCACAAATGTGCCTTGGGTGATATATATTAGATATGCAGCATCACGTACTCTCAAATTAGTGTCAAGTACATCATACATAACACCACTATAACATATGTAAGACCATCGTTCCTTGTATACCCTAAATTCATCATTTACTACTCTAAGACCTTAATGAAAAATGAATTAACCTTATACTTCAGGTTCCAGAATAAAGAACAAAAGATTCATTTTCAATTTTTAATAATTGCTTGTTTTGTCTTGCACAAGAAGAGGAAGAGTATGTCCTTATGTGGTGCACCTATGAAAACTATCACGAATAAAAAGTAACTTTTATTCTTTATTGATTAAAAAAGCGAAATATAAAAACACACAAACATAACGTACAGTGTATTAAAATAACGGCGGCTCACTGTTTCCACACACAGTATTGCTTATTGTAATTTCAAATTACAGGGGTAAGTAGCCAACACCTTACCTACAATACCTTTAACGCAGCATTAAGAGAGTGGTGAAGGATTGTACCATCATCCTGCTCTTACACCTGCGCTAATTACAGTGGTGCAGTGTTACACTGCCTGACAACCACTGAGGGCTTACTCTGCTATTTCAATAGCATTACCATAATAGCCCTGATTTTGCGGAGATTACTCCAGACAAATCACATATATAACCTGCCATTTATATGCCGACAATAGAACCAGCGACACCTGTAGTCGACACCATATTGTTGACTCCTCATCATTTTTTTATTTTTCTCATTATAGAATAAATTTCTGCCTGTATCTACCCAGTGGCTATTTACCACACTCCCCAAATAGAGCAATTCAGCTTTATATAAAGAGAGACACGGCACAAGTATTACTGACACTTGAAGTCGACATCATACTGTTGATTCACCCCCTATGTTCATCAGCCATACCAGTGATTTTCACAAATTCAATAGCAGTCCATGGGAGAGTGTTGAAGGATTTCTCACTCTGCCCTAAACATCTGCGCTAAATATTGGTGTACAAGGTTACACTGCGTGTTAATACTGGGGGCAAATTGCGCTATCTAACTAGCATTTCTATAGTAGCCCCAATCTAGGGTGACTATCAGAGAAATCGTTGTTAATACTTACCTGCTAGTTGAATGCTAATATTAGAACTGTTGACATTTGAAGTCGACATTATACTTTTTGACTTTTCATTTATGTTCATGTATGTTCACCACTGAATAAAATCTATTTATATCTACTCAGTGGCTATAGACCACACTCCTCAAACACAGCAATTCCAGCTGTATATGTGAGGAGACATGGTATGAATATAAGTGACACCTGAAGTCGACACCACACCAACGTTAACTACTGATTCCCAATAAATCTAACTATATCTACCCAGTGGCTATAAACCACACTCCCCAAACACAGCAATTCCAGCTTTATATGGTGGGAGATAGGGTATGAATATAATTGTATATGGGATCATACCCTTTATGAATCCACATCTATGTTAACAACTTGCAGATCCCTTTGGAATTCTTCCTGAAGTGGGTCCGCATTGGGATACACAGTTTAGGTGGACTTCAGAGAAATTTTTGTGAACTCCATGAACTATCTGTTAAAACTATTCCAGATCGTGTCATTATTATAGATACAGGAGAATGTGTATTTGCAGAATTCCATGTGCATATGAGGATTGAGCCATTCGAACACTCTAATAAAAATTGATTATATTAACTATTAGTGTTGGCTACTTACCCCTGTAATTTGAAATTACAATAAGCAATACTGTGTGTGGAAACAGTGAGCCGCCGTTATTTTAATACACTGTACGTTATGTTTGTGTGTTTTTATATTTCGCTTTTTTAATCAATAAAGAATAAAAGTTACTTTTTATTCGTGATAGTTTTCATAGGTGCACCACATAAGGACATACTCTTCCTCTTCTTGTGCATGTTAATCTTTTGTGTCCAGTGGTAGCACACCTCCAACCATACTCATATATAACCAATGATGTGATAAATGGGGGTTCATTCACGTTAAACCTCCAATAGACGAGGGTCCTGTGCGAATAGCAACCTTTGTTGTGTCTTGTTTTGTCTTGGCATTTTTGTGTGTGTTCCAGCCACCTGAACCTCCAGCACCTCTTCACGACTATTATTCTTCAATGTAACAAAAAATGTATCACGTAGCTGGTTTCTTTAATATTTTCAATAACTTCAAGTGTCCTGTGCGAGATACATTACTTTCTAATGCTGGCCACACATCATACCAACTTTCCTCCAACCATCCAACTAGTTGGTTGGATGGAATAAAAATCTGGAACTGGGGAGCAAATGTAATTTGTAATGAAGTCATTTGTTTACCAAATCTGAAAGTGGACAGTCAGACATACCGTAGGCCAGTATTCAATGCTCCCGGTTCACCGTTTTTTTTGGCGAATCGGGCTGTTTTCACTCCTTGCAGTGAATCTTTTTCACTGAAAATGTGATTCACCCTATTCAATGTTCACTGTTCGCCAAAAGCAAACAGTGAATGCCGGCCAGTTCTCAGTTTCATGCTCGCTGCAATTCGCTGGTGTATTTCAATGTTGTTTTCACTGGGATTCGCCGAGATTGTATTCAATGCTAGGATGGCGAATTGCTTTCTGCCTGAATTTTGCCATGATTCACCGTTTTGCATTCGACATCTTTTTAAGGTGAACTGAAAAGTGATCTTTTAAAATAAAGGGGGGCTTTTTGGTGTCAAAAAAATCTGATTTTTATTTGAAGGAGCATGCTATTTTTATTCATGTGCTTGAAACACATTAATATATATTTAATTTTTATTTAATTGTTTAAAAAAAAAAATTTGGTACTTGTGAGTTAACTGGGCACCCGATTTCTAAATCGGGTTGGATCGGGCACATCGCATCGCATCGCATGCGACCATCGGATGCGATGCGATGCGATGCGATGCGATGACCCGATTTTTCCATAGGAATCAATGTTAAAATGGACTGAGTCCATTTTAACATGGAATTCAATGGGAAAAGGGGTCCTTTTCATACCCCTACTATCCAAGTGGGCATGGAGTTGGATATAAACTTGTGGCGAGCCCGAAGCGTGGCGAGCGTAGCGAGCCCCGCGAGGGGACACAGAATACCGTCCCCTCGCGGGGCTCGCTTCGCTCGCCACGCTTCGGGCTCGGTGGCTCGCTACGCTCGCCACAGGTTTATATCCAACTCCATGCCCACTTGGATAGTAGGGGTATGAAAAGGACCCCTTTTCCCATTGAATTCCATGTTAAAATGGACTCAGTCCATTTTAACATTGATTCCTATGGAAAAATCGGGTCATCGCATCCGATGGTCGCATGCGATGCGATGCGATGCGATATCGCATCGCATCTGATTGTATGCCTTAACTTAAGGCATACAATCAAAAAATCGGGCGCCCAGATAACTCATAAGTACCAAAAAATTTTACACATTCGCCAGCAGGGGGCCGGGAGCCGCTCATTAGATATTCATATATTCACTTCACTCTTGTCCCGGCTTGTTATGTGCAGGACCAGAGAAGCAGCTCCCTACCCCTGTCCCATGGCAGCATTCCCGGGGGCAGCCTCTGCTGCCTGTGTCCTCTTACATCTCTTACAAGCTTACATCTCCCTGGCCTGCCTGCCTCCATCCCCCTGCTCCCTGCAGCATTCGCCGCAGGGGTTAAAATTTGCCAGCATGGGCAGCGAGCCCCTGCTGCATTGAATAGGATGACAGGGAGGGCTGGCAGCGAATGCTCCAGCCCTCCTGAACCATGCGAATGTGCAGCGAATCCTAAACAGGATTTGCTGCACATGGAGAACACAAACATTGAATACTCCCCAATGTACTGTAGTTGGACCTATTTGATTTAAACATTTTCACTGAATGTTTTTGTCCATTCTCCTGAGTTTGTGAGCAAAAACAAGTGGTCCTTTCACATGTGATTTAACCGCAAGGCGGGGGGCCTAGTCGGAAGTCAGACCCTCGGGACAGTGAATCGGACCCAAGGGGTATGTCAAACACATCCAATTAGGGAAGATTTCTTGGATAGAGAGATAGTCTACTCAGTCTACTACTAGATAGAGGGCGGTATTCAATGTGAATACTGGCCATGTGCAGCGAATCCTGTTTAGGATTCGCTGCACATTCGCCACTGCTCGTTGCGTTCCCGAGCCTCGCCGGCTCCGGTATTCAACGAGTCAGGGGCTCGCTGCCCCTGACTGGCGAATTTGAGCTCCTGCGGTGGACGCCGCAGGGAGCCTGAGGACGGTGGCAGGCAGGGAGATGAAAGTCTCCCTGCCTGCCACCGAAACGTTTGTGGGGGGGAGGTGGGCTCCCCGGGAGCCAGGCAGCACAGGCTGCCCCCTGGGGTGCCAGCAGGGGACCGGGTATATTCACTACACCCGATCATGCATATGTAATGATCGGGTGAAGTGAATATATGAATATCTAATGAGCGGCTCGGCTCCGGCCCCCTGCTGGCTGGTCTGTGTAAAAAAAAAAAAATTTAAATTAAATATATATTCATGTGCTTACAGCACATGAATTAAAATAGCATGCCCCTCCTCAGAATAAAATTCCAGATTTTTTTACACCAATTGTAAAAAACAAAACACTTTATTTTAAAAGTTCACCTTCCACTTCACCATAAAAAGATAGCGATTGCTACTCGGTGAATCATGGCGAAAAAAAACTTGAAATGAATTCGCCATCTGGTCATTGAATATGGTGATTCACCGTTTTAGTCAGAAATTCGCCTTACAGCACAAAATCGCCATAAAAACATGGCGAATCAGCCTCATTGAATACCGCCCAGAGAGATAGTTTACTCAGGGGGAAATTTACTGAGATGGGAATAAGACTTCACATGTGATGTTGCTATGGGCAACCAATCAGAATCTACTTCTATTTTATTTAGCACCCTCTAGAAGATAGTAGACAGGATCTGATTGGTTACCCATAGCAACATCACATGTGAAGTCTAATTCCAATCTTACCAAATTCTCTTAAATTGTGCTGAGGAGTATGCAAGGGGATAAATATAAACTCAAATCAGACAAGCTCTGGGAGGATTATAGTGATGAACAGACAGCCAATCAGCTCCCAACTGCTATATTACAGGCTGGAGCGGAATGGCTAGTTGTTTATCACTTTGTGAGTCTTGATACATCTGTCCCTCCATTTTTGATAAATCTCCCTAATATTGTGTAAAACCTTTCATATGCCATACCGGTGAAAAACAGACATTAATCATCACATAGATATGAATTTATGTCACAGACATATCAGCTATTTAGCTGCCTATAAAGATGTTGTTTCCTCTGAGGTGACTCCACACTTGTTTTTCTACGATAAATGGCAGTTATGAATGCAATTCTCTGCACTGTGCATAATTTACTGAAAAAGGCCAATGCCTGGTAAATTAGTGGTCTGTAACTGGGTAGCGATAATTGGTTAATTAATGTAATGTATGCCGAGGCATGTAAAACAAGAAACTCCTTAACTAATTCCTAAGGTTTGATTTCAGCTTCTACAGTGGAATAAATACCTCAGATTAACATGGGCAATGGAGCAAAGACAATTCAGGTGCCATTTTTGCTATTGGTGTACCAGTATGGAAGGCCGTTAAAGCTGTAATTAGTCGGCATTTGACCATACTACAATTGAAATCTTGGACACGTTTTTTTTTCCTTCAGATTAAGACTGATTAAAACAGCAGAGTAAAAAGCAATTTATTAGTGCAGAGTGCAGAGTATCTGGCAACGATGAAGGTGGGCCAATATGTGTCAAATGGGAGGCAATTAGCATTTCAATTGATTTAGCATGACAATAACTGCAGGTAATTATGCTATTTAACAGCTTTTAGGTAGCGTTAATTAGATGCTACATACCACAGTTGTAAAGCATTTGTGCATACAAGCAAATTACTTCTGCATATATAAAACAATTATGTATAATGTAGCAGAGGTAAAAGTCATTGAAATAAATGAAATACATGCAGGGACTAGGAATCAAGTGGCAGAGGTAGAACGTGTAATAGGAAATGGATGGCGATCAAAGAATTGAAGAGAATGGAAAAAACTGAATTATCATTAATTATGTCCATCAAAGGCAGACTCTGGGCTCTGTTCCCTCACTAGACAAGTTGACCCATTAATTATAATCGTGTTGTACTCAATTGTTTTTAGTTTCCTTTTGGGCAGAGTTTAGTCATCTATCTCGAATTTCTGATATTTTTTTCCGATTATTCAACAACATTGAGTGACTGTGAAGAGTGAAGTAAGCTGCAATACTGGGCATACGCCAAACATAGACAGGAGAGCTTTGGTCTGCTTATTTTGGAGAAAAGAAAATTGAAATCTGATTCAGCTACTAATAAACGTTGTCCTTTCATTGTATTTGTTATTTAGCCACTTCAAAGTTTCTCTTCACAAGGACAAGTAATTTCAGTGGGAAAATAGTGCCACTGAAATACATGGAACCATTGCTTTTTTATTATTATGAAAGTACTGGTTTGGAATTCAACCGAAGTAAAAGGGGGAAAGCTCTATAATGAAGAGAATGTATCTCATGGTTGCCTACCTGACCCTCTCCTTCAGCGAGAAAATGCTCTGCTCCTGTACTTCCCTGGTAATGTATGATTGCCATCACCTGTGGTGAGCTATGTCACGGAAGCCAATAAAGAAAAAAGGGAGTAATTCAGGTTGGCTTGCTAGAGCAAAATCTCTAATGGTAGCACCAATTTTGTTTTTGCTACAGTATGCATTATTAAATATAGCGCAGGCGCAGCAGACACCAAATTCATGATTTAAACATTTTTTTTAAAGGCAAACATTCATCCATGAGTCATTAATTCCTTAACTACTATCAACCCTTCTTCCTCCATTCTTTTTTGTTTATGAAATGCAATCATGAGACTATGGGGGTTATTCGGATTAGATCGCTCCCCCGCACATTCGCACGGGGGAGTGATGTTTAGCACCTGCACATTAATGCGCATGTGCAGATGTTTGGTGTGAGCGTGCATGGCGAACTGCTTGTTGGCCGTCCCGTTTGTACCTAGCAGTGTGGGCGGGGGGTGGGGCGGCACCGAGGGCTCACGCCCATGGGAACACCCAGCATTTCTTGGGCGTTCCAATGAAAAACACAGGAGGCTCCCATGTAAATGCGCCCGTGACACGGGTGTGGGGAGCGGCCAACGGATGTCAGCTGCACGCCTGCTTCCCGCACAGGGCGCTCGCAGATGTCAGACACCAGAAAGGCATGTGTGAGCGCTGTAGAAATCATTTGATGGTCATCAGCGAGCGAGGAGGGCGTTTGCGCGGGCGATGTTTAATCCACGCGCAAAGCTGTGAAATTCGCAGCTTTGCGTGTGGACCAGAATAAGGTCCTATGTGCCTAAATCAGACCTCATCGCAGGAGAAATTTGTTTCCAAAATAGACAAAACCATGTGCACTGCAGGGGGGCAGATGTAGGATGTGCAGAGAGAATTAGATTTGGGTGGGGTTTGTACTTAAAACAGATATCTATATTGCAATGTAAAAATAAAGCAGCCAGTATTTACCCTGCACAGAAACAAAATATCACCCAAATCTAACTCTCTCTGCACATGTTACATCAGCCCCACCTGCAGCGCACATGGTTTTGTCCATTAAAGGAAGAGTTTGCTTTTGCAAACCAAACTGAATCACCCTCCAAAATTGTATACACAGGGTTGTTTATTATTTTCGCTTTTATTAGCTTTTTACTATTTCCCAATAACTGTATTTTTTATGTTGTGTTCCTGAGTGCGGAAATCTCCACATGAGGAAAGGAAATCACAGAGTTTTAAGGAAATTATAGAGCAATATTTATCAATCGGCGCTTTATAAGAAGTTTCTAGAGTAAATGTAGTCATTTTGTTAGTTTTGTATACAGTACATCTTATATTATCAACCTCTGATTGCAACCTACAGTACCTATAAATAAATTGTATTCTGTATTTAGAGAGTACAAACTCTAGACCAGAGCATTAATGTAGACAACCATTGGTACTATATATACAGGTATAAAAGGGTTGTTTGATAAAATGGTAAAAAAGTAAAACAGATTTTTGGGAGAATAAATCACCCTTATTTCAGGGTTGCCTACCCTCCCGGAATGGCCGGGAGTCTCCCGAAGACCCCCACTGCACACCCAATCGCGACCATCTTATCTCTAACTCTGCACTTTAAATGCCGCAATCCGCGGGTCTCAGAGGAGGGACGGAGCTAAAATGGCACAATCGCGTCATATTAGCCCTGCCCCCTCCACGGAGATCCGTGCAGTCAGCTATTTTGCCTCATGGGGGCGGGGCTCTTAATGACATCAAGCCCAAGCCCCCCCCCCCCCCCCCCCCCCCCCCCCCGACCGGCTGCTGAAAGTCTCCTCTCTGGGCTTCTCCCGGAGAGGAGAATATGAAAAAGTCGGCAACCCTGCTTTATTTCTCTATATAATGTATGGGGTTAGACCTTAATAACATTTTTTTCTCAAAATTTCGACTGAATTTTGACAAATTCACAGCTCACAATTTTGTTACTCAGTGGAGAGGCTGAATGAGCTCTGTATGCAGCGCAACAAATTTGCAGAACTGCCAATTATTGGAGGGCCACGCCATGCACACTGGTTGATTGACAGATGGCTGTTTTTTGTGGGTCTGGGAGAAATCTCTGGGAGTGCCGCCGACAAACGCAGACAGGTTTGGCTGTTTGGAAGGAAAGACTCTGATGTCAACAGCAGCCGCAATCTTTTCACAACCATCACAGCTCCTAGTAAGCCTTAACTTATTCAATGGTGAGTGATCTTGAATGAATTTCCCCCTCTTCGCATGGCTGTGAAGCTTTTCCCAGCTCCGCACAGTGGCTGGAGTTCACTCTCGCGCAGAAGGGGCTAACTGATTGCAGGGCTACATAAAGTTGCAGCACTGTGATCAGGTCTGAATCGGTTCCATAGGCTAAAGGCCAGCTGCCCAAACAAAGCACCAGAGCAGCGGCACAAACTCAATGTAGTTTATTCTGTTTTAAAAAAATGTTTTGTAAATTAGTACAGGTTGAGTATCTCTTATTCAACTATCTGTTACCCAAATGATTCCAAATACCATAGCTTCAAAAATGTACTTTTTTTTTTTTTGCTAAAAACCTGTAACTGGCACTACTGGGGAAACAATATGTATCTGGCACTACTGGGTACATCTGTAACTGCAATAACTGTCCATCTGCGCCGTCTACTCTTTGTAGTTTCTTTTTGTTTTTCAAGAAGGGTTGAGTATCCCTTCTAGACGGCAGCAAGGACAAAATTGTTGGTTTCCTGCGCTTAGTTATATAAACTTGCCTTTCACATCTGTAACTGGCACTACTGGGGAAACAATATGTATCTGGCACTACTGTGGACATCTGTAAGTGGCACTACTGGGGACATCTGTAAGTGGCACTACTGGGGAAATTATATGTAGCTGGCACTAAGACCCTTATACAGATCCGATCGCGGTACAAATTTGATCTCAAAATGGGCAAAACCATGTGCACTGCAGGTGGGGCAGATGTAACATGTATATAGAGAGGTAGAATTGTGTGAGTTATTTTGTTTCTTTGCAGAGTAAATACTGACTGCATTATTTTTTTACACATTATTTTTCAACACACACCACCCAAATGTAACTCTCTCTGCACATGTTAAATCTGCCCCACCTGCAGTGCACATGGTTTTGCCCATTTTAAAGAACAAATTTGTAGTGCTATCAGATCTGAATAAGGTCCTAAGGTACTTATGTAGTATCTGGACGCCCGATTATCGCATCGCATCCGACCAAATCGCATGCGATGCGATGGACCCGATTTTCCATAGGATTCTATGGGAAAAAGGGTCCTTTTCATTTCCCCACTATCCAACTACGCATGGAGTTGGATATAAACCTGTGGCGAGCGTAGCGAGCCACCGAGCCCGAAGCAAGGCGAGGGGACGCGGATTCGTTAAAAAGTATTCCGCATCCCCTCGGAATATCGGAATATCGTAGCATGTCACCATATATATATATATATATACATTATAGCAGCCATAGCATGGCATCATATACATACCTTATAGCCGAAAGGATGTCACCATGTGCATACATTACAGCAGCCTCAGGATGTCACCATATATATACATAACAGCAGCCACAGCATGTCAACATGAGTTCACTATGAGAGCCCATTATAATAGTCAGCATCATGTCACCGCGAGGAGCCAGGAGCTGGGATCCAAAAAGAGGGGGACAAAAAAAAAAGCCCCGCAAGATCCAAGATCCAAGAACAGGAAGATTACATTAGAATTTGACGGCAGATAAGAACCACTTGGCCCATCTAGTCTGCCCCTTTTTTTAAACATGTTACCTCAAACCATATTTGATCCTTATTTTTATGTAAAGATATCAATATGCTTATCCCAAGCATGTTTAAATTGTACTACTGTATTTGTGTCTACCACCTCTGTTGGGAGGCTATTCCACTTATCTACTACTCTTTCTGTGAAGTAATTCTTCCTCACATTTCCCCTGAATCTTCCTCCCTCTAGTTTCAGTGCATGTCCTCGTGTTCTGCTGCTCCTCTTCCTGTGAAGAATGTCTCCCACCGGTACCTTGTTAAAGCCCTTGATATATTTGAAAGTTTCTATCATGTCCCCCCTTTCCCTTCTCTGCTCTAAAGTAAACATATTAAGATCTTTTAGTCTTTCCTGGTACGTTTTGTGATGTAGGCCATGCACCATTTTAGTTGCTCTTCTTTGTACAGTCTCTAATGTATTTATATCCTTCTGGAGATATGGCCTCCAGAACTGAACACAATACTCTAGGTGAGGTCGTACCAATGACCTATACAGTGGCATTATTACTTCTTTCTTTCTACTGCTGATACCTCTCCCTATGCAACCAAGCATCTGACTTGCCTTCTTCATTGCTTTGTTACATTGCCTACCTGCTTTTAAGTCCCCTGAAATAGTGACACCTAGATCCCTCTCTTCCTCTGTAGTTTCCATTATAGTGCCATTTATACTATATTGAGTCTTTGGATTTCTGAGACCCAAGTGCATGATTTTGCATTTTTTGGCATTAAACTGTAGTTGCCATTCTCTTGACCATTTCTCTAATCTGCCTAGATCCTCAATCATTTGTTTTACCCCTCCTGGTGTGTCTACCCTGTTGCATACCTTTGTGTTATCTGCAAAAAGGCACATTATGCCTCATTGTGGAATCCGAGGAGGTCCATGAGATCCCCTAAGTTCAGGGAGCAAAGTTCTTAGGCAACTGGGTCTCCTGATCTCTAATAAAGATGCATTCCTCAGATCCAGAAGAAAACAGTCAGTTGTTCCGGTAGCTGGTAACAGTGCTGACTCAACCAAATGGCACCACACCATGGGGGTTATTCTGGTTGGTGCGGTGGGGCCGTACGCGCACGTATCGGTTTTTTTTTTTTATCTGCACATCTTTCGCAATGCACAGGCGCGACGACTTCACACCGCTCACGGACGGGTCTTTCAGTGCAAAAAAACCTGTCTGCAAGAGTACATCATTGTGGGCGGCATAGGGGCGTGTGGGAGCGGCCGAGGCACTCCACTTAGTACTGGTATCATATTTGATACTGCACTGTTCACAACCACTCTCTGCTCTCTATTACATAGCCAGTTCCCTACCCATCTACAAATTCTTTCTCCTAATCCCAGGTCCTCCATTTTATTTATCAACCTCTTGTGTGAAAAAAGCTTTAACAAAATCTAGTAAGACCATGTCTATGGCGTCTCCATAATGTAGGTTTTTGCTGATGTCCTCATAGAAGCCTTGTAAGTTTGTTTGACTCGATCGATTTTTCACAAACCCATGCTGGTTAATACTAAGTAAACTATGAAGATCTAAATATTTCTGGATACTATCCCTTAAAAATCCTTCAAATAATTTACCCAGTATTGATGTTAAGTTCACTGGTCTGTAATTAGCTGGGTCGTCCCTTTTTCCTTTTTTGAATATTGGCACTACTTCTGCTATTCTCCAGTCTTTAGGAACCTTACCTGAAAAAAAGTGAGTTATCACAAACGTAATACAGAGGGGTCGCTAATTCCTCCCTTAATTCCAATCTAGTCTGCCCATGTACACACACACACACCCACGCACAGGACGGACTCGCGCATGTGTACTACAGGCCATACACATGTGCAGTCAATTGATAGTTGCCTGGCCTGCAACTATGCAGACGTGTGTTAAGGCCTGTATAAGTCCCTATATTTGTCACCTATTAACAGTGGCGGTTTTTACCTATGGGCTGCAGCCTCCCAAAGATCAAATCTGCCACTGTGTGAAGTTAGATGCAGTCTGTGAGACTGCACTGGCTTCACTGTGACTTCCTATTGGAAGTCCAACCTGCCAGTCACCCAAGGCAGTCCCATTGGGAGGTGTTCCCTTCCTCCAGGGTGCCTCTATGAGCTTCTGCAGCCCATAACAATGGGTTCTGCATATGAGCTGGACCCGGCACTGTGAATATGCTTCTATGGACTGCTGCTGAAGCAGCCTATAGAGGCTGGGGGTCAGTGCATGCGCAGTACCAGAGAAGCTACTGCACATGTGCTGGTCCCGCAACGGGGGTCAGGATGGGCAGCAGGACCAGCAAGTGGCGGTGGCGGGGACCAGCAGTGGCAGCAGCAGAGGGGAGGGGCCCGGCATCCTGTCAGCCCCCCTCCTCCACAGAGGTAAAAGCTGCCACTGCTCATTAGGGAACATCAATGCTTAAAGTATTTTTAAAGCAACTTATATTTTTCAGTGAAGGCAAAATATCGGCATAGGGTCTGAGTCAGCGATGGACGCAATGCTATTTGTACGCAAACTTCAGTTGACAGACTGCTTCAGTTGGAGCCTCAATACAAATCCTGATGACTGTGACATTTGCATATTTCCGCACAGCCGCTGCGTCCAATTTTGCAGCTGCTACGGCATTTGCGTACTCTGAATCAGACCCGCAGAGCACAAAGATGACTGTGGATGGCAGGATGGGGGTTTTAGAGATGCCTTAGAGCAGGCGTTTTCTACCAAAGCAAATAGGAGCAATTAGGCATTTGATATGTCTCCTGCCATGGGTCTTTAGAATTCATGTACCATACTGCTGTGATCACATCCTGGATGAGCTTTTTGGTTCCAAGAGCATGTCAGGCTTTCTCAATTATATCACATTTGGAAAAAGCAGACTATTATCTGTTGGACAGCATATGGAGTTAAGTGCAGGTGCTCAATGAGTAGAATGGCTGGGTGCCATCACTCTGCTTGGCCTTTTATTCACTCTCAATAAGACACTGTTACTTTCAGCTGCATTGATTACATGTCAGGGTCCAAGCAATCTGAAGATTGGAGCAGCCAGAATCTACGGCATGCGAGCATTAGGATTCTTCTGAAGAACATTTTTTAAAGATTGGAAGAGAGCAGCCGAGTGATGGCGTCCAGCCCTCATCCTCATGGCGCATCTGCACTTATCTCCATACGCTGTCCCATAGATAATAGTGGGATCATCTAGGCTGTGATCACAGCAATGTGCCACATGCATAGTAAACATCCAATTAAGTGTTTGCATAGGAGAAAGCATGTTGAGAGCTGAGGATTTGGGTATGGGGACAGGGGAGCTGGTTTAGTTATCGCTGCAGGACCAGTTCTCCTTACAGATAATGGTAGTGCAGCTGTATTCCACGGCAATAATGGTGGGATACCAATGTTCCAATGACAGACTATAGCTATTTAGCACTACTCTGTAAGTGGGTTTACAGATGGTTCCTCTTACACTGTGGCTTCAGTTTCGCCATTTATATCGTTCAGTGTGTACCCTGATAATCGATTGCCTGGGAGTTCAGAGGCAAACACTGGCAATATAGCTCACAGAGCAGATCGGCTAGTGTGTATGAGGCTGAAGAAGTTCTCTGATGCAGCGATCGCAGCAAGGTCCATTGTGCGTCATCTGTGACTTTGTACATGCATATAAATGAAATCCAGCACAGTCACGCATCGCTAGTACACTCTGGGGGATATTTGCTAAGATTGCCGATTGCAGCCGATCCCAAGTACAAATTGTGTGCGACCGGAATCGGATCTCAGGATTCATATTTACCGTTGGTTAAGTTATTCGTATTTGGCTGCCAAATACGGATGAGCCTGAAGCATCTGACGGATCAGTCAGATCTGTGCGATGCTTGTATGTGTTAAAAAAAAAAAACGCCATACCAAATTCCAGATTGATTCATAGGTTAGGTTTTTTTCCACCACGACAATTCACCAGCTCCCTCATCCGGAATTGTTGCAGCCAAACTCCATGAATTGCATTATAAATTGTTGCCGCATCCACCCTACTCACCCAACTTGGCTCCGTGCGACAATATATAGCGCAATTCATGCAATTTGGCTGCAACAATTCCGGATGAGGGAGCTGGTGCATTGTCGTGGTGGAAAAAAAACCCTAACCTATGAATCAATCTGGAATTTGGTATGGCGTTGTTTGAAAGATGGTAGTACACGATAGTAAAAATACCAACTTTCCTCAGCAACGCCACCTGTCTTCAAACACGGGTACTTATTGTGCCATCCTCCTATTCTTTTTTGCTACATTGTCTTTTGGGGGCTGAGCACCCCTTAATATAACAGCAAAAGGGAACACTGTAGTTAAAACATAATTTAAGAAGATAAAGCTAAGTATTAAGCAAAACAATTCTGAGTATCTTGGCTGCAGCGCTAGACAATTTTACAAAGAAAATTACACAAACTTGCCTTCCTTCACAGAATATCGCCCCCGCAGCCCCATTCCGCTGTTTGGTGTAGCAGGAATTTCGCGAGTCCGCCGCGAGGCAACAGGGCTAAAATGACACGAATTGCATTAATTCACATCATTTTAGCCCCTCCCCAATCCACGGACCCGCAAATTTATGCATTTGGCTGACATGGGGGTGGGGCTTGGCGACATCAGCCTCGCCCTCCCTGACCGTTCTCCTCTCAGGGCTTCTTCTGCAGAGGAGTAAAAAAGTAGGCAAGTATGCAATTACATGTATTAGAAATTAATATACTATTGAAAAGTAAAAAAAAAAAAAATGACAAGCATTCAGAATTCCCCATGTGATGGAATATATTCCACAGGAAAGCAAGCGTTACTAATCTTTCACACTAGCAAAACAAAGATATTAAGTTTTACTCTTCTGGCCACAAAGACCACATGTGACTGCCAGTGTGCTTCATTGAAGTTTCTGCATGAAACGAATGCACATATTAAACACAGACAAAATGATGTTTCGTGTTGGTTAATGTCTGCTATAAAGCACTTTCAAAGCATAATTAATTTGTCTGCGTATCAGCAGAGTGCAGCATTTCCTTTGTCAGTAGTTACATATTCTTCACTGTTATTAATATGTCAGACCTTTGCCAGTTCCAGCAATTCACACATGCGGATAAGCCGCTTACTGAGGCTGTTCTAGAAATCCTATAGAATAAATAAGAAGAGTACTGTATGTTATTACAGATGGGACCATTCTCCATTTTTGCCACCAGCATGCCAGATATCAGTATCTGGTGGCTGCTGGTGGATGGCGGGCCGGCGTATGTGGATGCACGAGCGTCTCAAATGCTTGCATGTCCGATGCTGAGAACAGGGCGCACCAGCACCTCTGACGTGCACGCTCCACGTTCACTGGCTGGCATGGGCTGGCGGACAGCATGCCAGGAGCCGCTCAGATGAGAGCAGCTCCATCTGTACATCCACCGGCACAATACATTCCGCTGGGATGGGAGTGTTTCCTGGTGCCGCTGGAGTTGGGTCCAAGCAAGGACCTGTGAGATCTCCCCCGGGAACTGTGGAAACAGCGTTGCCTGCTGGGATTGCTGGTGTCATTGGGGCAGGGATGCTGGGAAGAGGAAATCCTGTGAGAGGTACTGTTGGCTCCGCCACCGAGGCTGTGATTGCGGACATTGCCGCCATTGCCAGCACTGCTAGGGTGGTAAGTGGCAATATGAATGGAGGTGAGACCAAGGCCTGTTATAGGTTTTTAGCTGAATGTGAGCAAATAAATTGATGGGGGGATGACACAACCTTGCAACCATCAACCACAGCATCTGACCCGTGAGCAAGCAGAGGGTTTCTCAGAATGACCAACAACTAGGCTGCCAAGTCCAGTGCAGCTACGTCTGCTGGATTCAGCATGTTCACAAACCGGGGTCAACACACCCGTTTTCTGCAACTCACAATCACTGCACCAAAGCGCATGCAGCCTGTCAATGAATATTAGATACAAGATTGAAAGAAATATACTGTAAACTACTGCAACATTATCAGAATGGTTACGTTGGAATTTTTTACATTGTCATAATGCGGACATTTCCAGGGGGGAAAGAGTTAGAGCTAGTTTTGAAGTTATTGTTACAGTCAGTGTCATTTCAAGTGAGGAGGGTGCAGGCCGCACCTGGGTGTCACCCACCAGGAGGTGTCACCAAGATTCCTGGTTCTGTCCAGTGACAAGAGCCAGTTGTTGTTCTGTATGTAGGAGCCAGTACTGCAGCCACAGCAGTCTTCAGACGCAGCTTGCAGACCCCGGAGTGACCAAAACCATGGTGCGAATCCCTGTCCCTTCCTTGCTGCATCAGGTGTCACAGAAGTGATGCTCCTTCTGTAACTATGCTGACTTGTGACAGCATGGGCCTTAAGAGAATAATGTATACTTGGATACCCTCCTGGAATGGCCAGGAGGCTCCCAAAAACTGGGTGAAGGTAGGCAATTTCCCTCATGCCCCCGTACCCCCCTTCCCAGCTGCACCAAGTCCTGGATTTTGCGGTTCTACGGCAAAGGGGCGGGACTAAAATGACAGGATTCACATAATTTTGCGCAATTTTAGCCCCTCCCCCAATCCACAGACCCCTAAATTGCAGCGTTTGAGTGTCAAGGGGCCGGGGCTTGGTGACATCAGCCTCATCCCTCCCCTCCTGGCAGAAGTATCTGGTCTCCTTTCTGGGCTTCTCCTGGAGATGAGGAAAAAAAAGTAGGCAAGTATGGAATACTGTCATGATGCAATGTAAAGGTGAGGTCCAAGCTGGCCTGCCATCAGTGCTGCTGGGTCCCAGTAAAAGGGGGCGTGGCCAATGGGAGGGTGTTGCTAATGGGAGGAGGCTTGGTCACGTCCCTTTAAAAATATAGCAGAGGTGCGGGCCGTCGACTGGCATCCGGCGGGTGCGACACCCGTTCTGGGAGAGAGAAGACAGGCTGGCACTGAGCAGCATGTGCTGAGCTGTATAGAGAGGCTGTGCTGCAGCAGCCTGTCCTCTGCTCCCTGCACCTTGAAAACGGGGTCCACGTACCCCGAAACGCTGGTATTTCTTAAAGCATTTTAAAAGTCCTGGGAGTGTCGCTGCCTGTGTTAGTGCTGTATATCTATGTATATATTTATTATATATATTGATCGATTGATAGAGATATACAGATAGCGATAGAGAGCCCTGAGTAGCATACAGTATATGGGGAAAAATGCAGTTCTCTAGCTACAGTATATACTGTAGATGAACAACACAAAGCAGATGAATAATGAAGTGCCTGCAATAGGCATGTAGTGGGTTAAACATTCCAGTCTGTGTGTCACCCTTGGGTAGCATGTGACTTGGGGAGCCAATAGGGCTATTGGGTTTGGCTGGGTTGTATGAGATATCAGTGCAGGAAGGGGAGGAGGCATTCTCTTCTTCCTGCTGAATTTTCCCGCCCCCCTCCCCTTTTGCCTTGTTAGAGGGTGGTGGGTTTCATCGCGTTAGCTGATAGGCGGGAAAGAACGGCAGGTTTAATCAAATTAGCTTACATTATGTGTTGATTTACGTATATGGCTTGTTTCGGTGAACTCATCTCTCATTGACTTAGGCCTTCGCTGTATCACCCGTTCGGGGACAGCGAGCCCACCCAGCTGGGTGGGTAGTCAATGCAGTAGGATGGAGTGGATACCGCTTGTTTTAGTTAGGCCATTTACACTTGTACTTTGGGATAAGTTTTTAGTTTATTAGCCGTTCTTTCTTGGCCACCATATTTAATTAATTAATATAAATAATCAATCTAGTTTAAAAGTTTGATAAATAAATCAGTTAACAATTTCTGCCAAACCTACAGTATGTCTCCGAGTCGTTATTTCAGGTTTAGTTATATAAGTTAAGAATCATTAAGAAAAATGTTTTACATGCTAGAGGGCATTGGGATGTTTAATCAGTCCTTGTGTATTTCCCTTGCTTAAAACAATTCTGTATCGCTCAGTGATAAATCAGCCTCTCTGACTGTGCATGTAAACACATTTTACTTGTGAAGAACAAGTACCAGAGCAGTCTTAAAATCATC
This sequence comes from Crinia signifera, assembly GCF_055691185.1. Taxonomy (NCBI): domain Eukaryota; kingdom Metazoa; phylum Chordata; class Amphibia; order Anura; family Myobatrachidae; genus Crinia; species Crinia signifera. The sequence continues at coordinate 133,095,040 of NC_139224.1, read as the reverse complement.
CATTCCATCAAGAAGCTAATTATGCGGTGTAACAAATGGAGCTGTCAGAAATTAACAGGACATGTTAAAAATGAATGTGGTGTTGTACATTGGAAGGAGAAACACAAACAGTATATTTTCTAACTGTTCTTCCCACTCTTTCACTGCTGGAAACCTATTTACGCAGTTTGTATGGGGCTTAAACACAACACACACTGTGGAGGTTGTAACACCCAGCATTTGGGGCCTAATTCATACCTGACTGTAGAACAAATTAGTTCTCAAAATGGGCAGAATCATGTGCACAGCAGGTGGGGCCAGGGGCAAATGCAGGATTTTCAGAAGGGGGTTTCCAGAGGGGCGGAGCAAAGCACGGAGATGGACACTTAGGTGACCCAGTATATGCCGGGTCAGTTAAAGTATAATAGATAGACCAAATGTATATAAATAATAATAATAAATATATATATATATATACACATACACACACACACACACACACACACACACACACACATACATATATATATATACATACAGAGGCGTCAACAGCAGTGTAGCCTATCCTCCAGCGGTAGGGGTGGGGGAAGCTTTGATGTCCCGCGGGTGGTAGGGGGTATTATATCAACCGATCTGCATGTAGGGCCTGGATCAGTAATTTCCACTAATTACCCCTTTACTGCACAGATGGTGGGAGAAGGGGGCATTGGGCTGAATGAAGGGGACCTGATACATAACTTCCAGGGTGGTAGAGGATGTTTAATATGCAGAGGAGGGGTGTATAGTGGAGTGGGCTTATTATTCATAATTTTCTGCTGGGAGGACAGCTTGCTTGACTGTAGATATCTCCAGTTCCCGGAAATAGATTTCTTAGATTTTAAAGGAATTAAAAACTAGAGAATCCCACCTACCAAATGGTATTGGACACTAGGGGATCAAAGTTCAGGAGGCAGAGTAATCCGCCAACGAGTATATAAAACTACATACCAGGTGTGTGGAGCTGGAGCAGTAACCAGCTGCTGAAAGGCTGATATCTCTGGTTCTGGGAACAGACAAGCTCCTAGTGTCCCTCTAAGGGGGAGAGTCCCAGCTTTTGGAATATACCCTCAGAAAAGGTCAGAAAGAACCTGAATTATCTGACTGAGAAGAGCAATTACCAGGCTTGGATGGGGACCACTGCTTTGAAGTCAGATACCTCCGGTTCCCAAAAGCTGATTTTTAAAATCCTTGTACCCATGGAAATAGGGGACCCTCAGCTTTCAGCCTAGGGCCCTTAGACTCCTGGGGGGGTTTCTGGGTACTCAGAAACCCCCCTTGCGTGCACCACATGGGTGGGGCAGATGTAAACATGTGCAGAGAGAGTTTTAGCTATTTAAAATTTGTTGTGTATGATAAATGGGGCTCCAGTCAATCAGCTCAAACTGTAATGTGTTAGTAGCTGAACGCCATTTATACAGGATTACCTACCATCCCAGAATGGTGTCTGTGTTTAAATACCGCAATTCGTAGCTTTTTGGTAAGGGGGTGGGACTAAAATTATGCAAATCACATAATTTTAGCTCCGTACACTCGTCAAAGATCCGCAAATCACTGTATTTTCAGTACTGGGGGCGGGGCTTGATGAAATTGTGTTGCCATCAGTGACATTCGCCATAGACCCTGCATACAGGATGACGAAGGACATTGTTATCAAGGTTGAAGCATGGCCCCAGCACTCTCCCACCACTCAGTCACTCGTCTATTCACGGGGGACAGAGGCCAGCAGATCACAAAGCGAATGTAGAGCGGCGAATAAGTAACTGGGGTATTATTATTTCCAGGGCTGGATTAAGGTCACAAAATGTCTGCCCCCCCCCCAGGGAACCTGGGCAGTGCAGGGATCCAGGCAGCTCTGGGGAGGCAGCGGGTCCCTGCGGTGGAGTTGCAGTCAGCAGCGGGGTACCTGCGGTGGATGGGCAGTTAGCGGCAGGGTCCCTGTGGCGGATGGAAACTAGTAGCGCTACTAGTTCCGTTACACTGCAGGGATCCCGCTGCTGCCTTCACATCCGTCGCAGGGACCCCACCACTGACTTCACATCCACCACAGGGACCCCCTGTCCGCCCCAGTGCTGCCCGACCCTGTGCTCCCTGACCCTACTGCCTGCCTCTTACCTGCCACTGCCGCAGCAGTGATGGTGTGGGGGCCCCAGGGCGACTGCCCCTGTCGCCCTGTAGATAATCCGGCACTGATTACTTCTGCGACAGCTGCTGTAGTATACAGTTGACACACATTTCCTCCATAAACTATTTCAGCAGGAAGAGCCGCAAGTTGGTTGAAATAGAAAAGATACAAATTGTGTGTTTTCTAACCTTTCACAATAGCAGAGGCAGAACTCTGGGAGGCAATGGAGTCATCTGCCGCCGGGCTCCTGCTCCCAAAGGGGGAACATCTCCTCCCCCTGGAAGTTTAAATCAATTATTTAAAAGCCAACGATATTGCTTCTGTGGCTGAGTTCTGAAATCTATCTATCTATAAGGTTATATGGGTGTGTGTGTGTGTGTGTGTGTGTGTGTGGGCACCAATATATATCTTGCCTCTGGGGAAACTGGAGCGAACTTACGCCACTGCACAATAGTCTATCATGGAAACCAGTGGTTCTCAACCTCAACCATCAAGTATCCCCAACTGATCATGTTGGCTGTGTATACCATGCTTACCTTCTTTTAGAGTCTCCTCTGTGCTAGAAGCCCGGAGAGGAAACTATTAGCAGCACATAATCAAGCCCCGCCCCCAGTACTGCAAATACCTTGATTCGTGGGACTCCGAGGAGGGTGCTGGCTAAAATTTGCGTCATTTTAACCCCGCCTCCTCTAAAAAAAGTCACAAATCGCGGTATTTGAAGGTTGATGACAAGGAGATGTGGAGGGGTCTGGGGGAGGAGCGTCAGAATGCGTGAGGCATACCCACCTTTCCATGAGGCAAGGAGGGGGAGGGTAGGCAATCCTGTAGTATACAGGTGGGATAATTACTGACCGAGCAAAATAAATTCCCTCACCTGTGCATTGAAGACATCCACAAAACATGACCTGTTGAGGCACTCCCAACATTTGCAATTAAAGAGTAGGGCGAAGCCCAGCAAGTGCCCGAAAAGGAGGCATGACGTATGCAAATGAGGGTGCGGCTTATGCAAATTGGCCACAGCCCATTTTCGGCCACTGCGCCGCTGAATACACGCTATTTTGTCAGATTGGGGGGGACTCCTAATCCCCCCCCCCCCGCAGCGGGACACTGCCGGCCGTGGGAGGGACGCGGGAATGTCCCCAAAAACCGTGACGTTCCCGCGTTTAGCGGGACAGTTGGGAGGTATGCTTGAGGACTGGAGTTGAGACTCACTGATATAAAACCTATTTATTTTCCATGAATGTGTCCCTTTAATCATCCTCAATTTTCCTGTTGACTAATGTATTGGCTCAGAAATATTTTCATTGTATTGACTTATGTTTGACTACACAGTCTTTTGTAATATAAAGAGATGTATTTAGCATAGTAAAGACAGAGCCCTGGAGTCCTGTTGAGGTGTATGAAACTTGCCTGACAACACTTTCCTTGCAGCATCTTCTATGTGGAGCGTTCGGGTGGAGAACCGTGCTCTGTAACCCTCATGTGCCTTTTCACTTTCTGTGTTAAATTGCTAAATATAACTCCAGGAACCGTAACTCTGTAAAATACACATTCGCATTGTCTTGTTGCGGTGGATATTTACAGAGACGTGTTGCTAGAGGCAACAGGTTATATTCAGGTTATATTTTAGTTTCCTGTAAGCCAGCTGTGAAATCTAACGCAGAATCACATGTACCCTGCATTTTGTCCAGCTAGTAGAGCGTACTTGTTCCACATATTTAGTTGAACACTAAACAAAATACTGTAGCCTGTCACTTGAGTTTACTAAGGGCCAATAATAGAACTAAAGGTCATGTACACATCATAAAAGTGACAACCAGCCACCCATGTGTCCATCTGCAAGTGGGCCAAGTCTTAGGAAGAAGCAGACTTGCAGGCCAGTATCAAGGCATGTATGCGGATGCACACGATTACAATGCGCAATAGCTGAGGCGTCACTAGGGTTGGTGTCACCCGGTGTAGTAATTCCTTTATTGTGCGGTACTGTGCAGAGTCTCCTCTCACTGCTCCCAGCCACCAGAGACATGATGACGTACATCTGCCTGGCCCTCGCCTGTGGTGCTGCGTGTTTCCTGTGCTCGGTGCCGAGTTTATCAAGATTTTTGTTTGCTTATTTTTAGAAATATCTTGGTTGATATAAAATAAATGTGGTAAGTGCTATATTTATGATGTTGCTTTTCAATGTGGATCAGCACATGCGCAGTTCTGAAATTAGTCTCCGCTAAATGGCTGGCTCCATGTTTCCGGAGACCTGAGCATGTGCAGTAGACTCTGGCACAATGCCAAAGCCTACTTAACCATCGAGAGGAGGGGCCCACTCAAAGTCTGCACATGGGCCCCCTCCTGTTAAAATACCCATGATCTGAGAGTTCCCCCAGAAGGTAATGGAACCTTCCCAGATCCACTTTCCCACTGATGTGGGTGGTGTAGGGACTTGATGATACAATTTGAATAGTGGTTACATGGCCACGCCCCTGCTAAATGATATTGCCACACACCCCAGCTCTTGGTCCTGTCCACCATGAGATCACATAAGCCTAACAGTATAACTTTTAAAAGTTTGATTCTTAACTTTTTTTTGCTTATAACTTTTTATGAATTGCATAGATTAAGAGGTATGCTATTAAACTAATGATGATTACCCACAATCAATAAGTATAATAGGCCACTGACTCTTTAATTCCCGAGTAAATCAATGTGAAATATTACTACAATAAAGCAACTCCCTCCCTCCACTCCTCTCTTTCTGTGCAAAACCAATCACCCAGGACTAGTGATGTTAATGAGGTGTAAAGTAATGGATTGATGTAAGAATACACGATATGTAGGGCTGCCTGCTCGCTGTCACAGCTTGCAGGGTCCGTATTCAACTGACCCCCTGCATACGCCGATTCCCACTAGCTCCGTTTTTGGAGCGAGGGGGAATTGGCATAGGCGGCTGATAAAACAGCGAGACTCGCGGCTAAATGCACCGGGCTCCCTGTATTAGCCGCAAACCTCACTGTTTGGGGAAATCCTCGCTGTTCTGACAGCAAGAGAACGTAGAATAGAGTGAGTGGCCGGTGCGGGGGTTAAACAGCGAGAATCGCTTGTTTTTGGCGATCCCCACTGTTTAACCCCCTCGCCGGCCGCATTGAATATTGGCCAGTAACTGAAAAGATCAATGTGATATAGATGCCAATATGCAATATCTGTAGGGGGGCAGATGTAAAATGTGCAGAGAGAATTAGATTTGGGTGAGTTATTTAGTTTCTATGCAGGGTAAATACTGGCTGCTTTCTTTTTACACTGCAATATAGATCTCACTTTGAAGTAAAAATCCACCCAATCTAATTCTCTCTGCACAAGTAACACCTGCCCCACCTGCAGTGCACATGGTTTTGTCCATCTAAGAAGGAATTTGCCAGAAGGAGTGAAGCAGAATAAGGCCCACAGATACTGTATGCACATATCTATATCTACATCAGTGGCGTAAGTTCATCCAAATTGCCCGGAGGCAAAATAAGTGTTGGTGCCCTACCCAAATAGCTCAATCAGTAAAGTGTCTGTCTCCAGTAGGGTCATGGGATCTAATACAAGGTGTGATACTTGCAAAAATGATGTTAGAAGGAGGAGTCAGTCACATTAGCAATATCAACTGCTTTCAATTAACTGCTTCAAACTTGATGGAGAGGAGAGGTGCCCCCTTGGGAGCAGGAGCCCGGCGGCAGATGGCTCCATTGCCTCCCAGAGTTCTGCCTCTGATCTACATATCTATCACGTTTACTAACGATAGATCTCAGTATATCTCAAAATCAGGCCTATTGTTTCCGGTCTTGTATGATCATAGATAATAACCAACTGTACAGTTTGTTTTTAGCAACATAGAATACGGTTTGTGTGCAGAAGTTCACTATTTGCATTTCGATAAGACTGCTGATATAAGAATTGAGTATCCCCACGCCACATAATATTGACTTTGAGTCAGGTCTGCCCAGTCTCCAACATACACTGCTAGGGAGACGGAACAGACCTAGGAGGGAAGGAGAACCACCGGATTAGTATGGAGGCAGTTTACCTTTACTAATAAATAACAAATCAATCAACTGTATGGGGCCTTCACAAGAATTTATACAGGATGTGCAGCCTACTCTACAAGTAGTTATGCCTATAAACAATACAAACCTACTTATCTTAACAGCATTATGGGCAACCCTTGGTGATTGCTCTCAGGCAGTCGCCAACATTTCAGGGAATTCAAATCGGATCAATAGACCTTAGAGTATCTCTGTTCGCAGACGATATGCTATTGTTTCTTCCCCGCAGCATTCCCTGCCTAATGCCTTCCACATTATCCAACAGTTTGGCACCTTTTCTGGTTATAAAATCAACATACATAAGAATTAATGACACCGAGGGGACCACCCCCTTCTTTCCCAGACAATGCAAATCTCTGCAGTATAAAGATCCAGAAAACACAGATAAAGTATCTAGGGGTATACATGCCCATATCAATACGCCAATTGTACCCTTGCAACTATGACCCTATCATCTTGTCCATAACTAAATCGCTGTCTCCGTGGAAAGAATTGCCGCTATCATTACTGGGTAGAACGGAAGTCATAAAATCTATGATACTGCCAAAGCTGATGTATGTGATGCAGATGCTTGCTATTCCACAAACGAATAAAGATATTCTTAAGCTTAATTACCTACTGACGCAGTTTCTCTGGAATGACAAAAAAAAAACTAAATTGTGCTACATAAACTGTATCATCCTAAACCCATGGGAGGATTGAACATTCCAAATTCAAAACAATATTCAAAGTCCCTTCTCTGCAGATTCGCTCTGGGATGGTTATTGGAGAAAAGCGACTACTTGGATTTCCACGTGGACAGTGCCATGTTTGCTCCATACTCCCCCGGCGCACTTTTGCACCCCCCCAAAACCCATGTTCCCACACACATCTATAATAATTTTCTCTTTAAAGACATTCACACAGCCTGGTGGTCTGTCTCCACTGCTCTGGGCCACCCTGGCTTCCCATTTGGGGAAACCCAATGTTCTTACCCGGAATGGACAGTTCAGCTTTTTTCCGTTTACGGAATAAAGGACTCAAAACCACTTCACATGTATTTGATCCTGGTGGCGGAATGTTGGCAATCTCTGAACTCCAAGGTAGATTTGATCTTCCTGTGGACAGTTCCTTTGCTCTTTACCAACTATTGCATTATGCCAAATCTCTTCCCAATATGCACTCCTCTAATCCGGCAGAGCAGTTACTAAATACCTTCATTTCAAAGCTTCAAAGAAGTATAAAACCAAATTCCTGTATACTGCCTTATAAGAACTGCCGGCTGAGGCCATATGGGGAAAGATTTCATACACATGGTCGCAAGATATTCCTTTATCTGAAGATAAATCCCTCTTATACAAGTATTATCATTCTACCATACATATGTTGAAAGTATCAATCCTCCTGGAGGTACCAAAACGCTCCATAGGGCTTACATTACCCAAAAACAACGAAGTCATTATGTACCAGAGGAGACGGGGCTGTGCCCCAAGTGTCAACACCATACGGCAAATTACCTACACAACTTCTGGAGCTGTAGACTTGGTTCAAGATTATTTACTTTATTAACCGTAACTTCCACATAAAGATTTGTCTTCACCCAGTCCCTCTTCTTTTTGCTAATTTTGATGAGTGGTCCCTTACTACACCCCAGTTACACCTAGTTCCTATACTAACGATCATAGTTACTGTAGGCAAAAAGGTTATTCTGAATGCATGGATCACAGCTCATGTACCGACTATCATGAAGGTGGAAACCTTACTCTTAAAATATATGTATTATGATCACTATGATGTCATTAGACACACCAATACATCATCTTCATGTTTCTACGCAATATGGGGTCCATTCATAAAAAGTTGTGAGCCAGCTCTAAGAGATGATATTTGCAAATTATTTGAGACGCATATTGATAATGTTTAATTTGAAATATTACTAAATGCTATTGTACAACTAAATGGAAATCCATTTTGGTACCTACACCCCTCTATACCCCCCCCCCCATTTAACCCCTTTTATGTCCCCATGAAAACATGAAAAGTGAAGGTTCAACATATAACTAATTTTGCATTCTGGCATAGCACTTCCTGAGACGAAGCGGGATTTCTGCTAACGATTATTACGGAAACTTGTCTACTGTACATATGACTGCCTCCGTTCCCATACATATCAGGGACTCCTTGCTTGATATTAACACTGTTTTGTTGTACCTTTGTGAATGTACATGTAACTGCTTGAAAAATTTCAATGATGAGTGCGTTGAATCTGAATAAACATATATTAAAAAAAACAGCATTATGGGCCCCTGGGTAAAGCAGTGCATAGGGCCCCTACCTACACACTCCTCATTCATAATGCCAGCGTGATGACATCACACCCACCATTCAATGCAACCACTGGAGAAGGAGGACAGGGGGAGGAGGGATGCCGTAAGCAACATTTTATTTTTCATTTTTGATCTGCCCTGCTTTAGGCAGCTTGGGGGCCCCTATGCTTGTGGGACCCCCATGCAGGGCTCAGGCACTGCCCAGAAAACATGTTGTGCGGCAGCGCAGTGTGATGTTAGAAGTCACGCTGCAGCGCCATTTCATTTATTTATTACCAGTGTCTTATATAGCGCAGCATATTCCATTGCACTTTACAATAGGAGACAGTGATACAACAAACTGGGTATTTACAGTCAAAGGTATGAGGGCCCTGCTCGCAAGCTTAGTCCATCATCTCCGCTGTGTCTACCAGCCCCTGCCTGCCCTCTCTGCCATGTCCACCCTTCTTCCCTCTCCACTGTATAAGCCCACCGAAGGACAGTTTCTAAGCGGTTCCCAAGGTGGTGCGGTGACAGGAGGCCGTATTGCAGCATCCCAGGAATACCCAGATTGACAGTATGTCAATGACCTGGGGTTGGCTTCCCTAGTCAGGTCTCTATACAGAGGAAAATGAAGAAGAGACACAAGAGAATATATGTACTGTTTATAAAGGAAAAAAAAATCTTCAGCAAGATACTACAGCATCATTTATATAAGAAATCACTAAATATATCATAAAGGGGAGCAATGTGAATTATGTACATACAGATTTTTTATTTTTATTAGAAACTTATAATAGACAGAATTCTACTTTCTTTCTGGCGGTTTCTTTCCTAGTCCATAGTTCTCCCCTAAGAATAAACTGTGAAATATGAATCTGTTCGGCAACAATGTGCCATGAATGTAAACTACAGTATATTGGGTTTCTTTGTTACACTCTGTAATCATTTTCTCCTGCAGGTCATCAGTTACACACATAAAGGAACTCAGCCCCACTAACATAACACATAGGGCCTTATTCTAGTTCACTCTTTCTGACAAAATCCTTCTTAGATGGACAAAAACCATGTGCACTGCAGGTGGGGCAGATGTTACTTGTGCAGAGAGAATTAGATTTGGGTGGGGTTTTACTTCAAAGTGAGCTCTATATTGCAGTGTAAAAATAAAGCAGCCAGTATTTACCCTGCACAGAAACAAAATAACTCACCCAAATCTAATTCTCTCTGCACATGTTACATCTGCCCCCTTGCAGTGCACATGGTTTTATCCATCTAAGAAGGATTTTGTCAGAAAGAGTGAACTAGAATAAGGCCCATAGCGCTGAGTAACTTATAGAGCAAAGAACAGCCAGTAGCATACCTCCCAACATTGTCGCATCCCTAGTCAGGACTCCCAGATGGCTCACCATTTGCAAATCCAAAAAGGGTGTGTGGCTTCACCAAAGAGGTGTGGCTTCACAGGATGTCTGCAATTGCAAAACCACGCCCCAATTGCAACTTATTCGGGTGTAACAGAATACTGTACATAGAGATAATTTTATGAATGGTCATTATACGGGAGAAGTATCATTATCTGCCATTATCTGTGCTGATACCACTTCTCCACCATTTATGAGGGAGGAAAAACAGGCTCAGTGACAGGTGTGTTATGCACCCGTCATTATTGGTGCTACTATTTTCAAGATTGCACAGGGACAGCAGATGTCAATGACCAGGGGCGGGCTGGGCCGGGGGGCAGGGTGCCATGTGTCCCACAGGCTGCTTACCCAGCCACTTGCTGCGGGCCGCGCTGGATCCTGCGCATTGGCCACCTCCATCAGCCCTTCTGCGCTGGCCGCGGCTTCCAGAACATGGCCTCGGCTACAGGAAAATGGCCGCCGGCCCCCTGCACTGAGGACATGTCCTCAGTGCAGGAGGCCGGTGGCCATTTTCCTGTAGACGCGTGTTCTGGAAGCCGCAGCCAGCACAGGAGGGCTGGAGGTAGTAGCCTCACCGAACTGGGGTGTGGGCAGGAGGGGCATGTACTGCGCTCTCCCCTGCCCCCCCCCCCCTCCCTCCAGCAGCAGCAGATGGAGACGAGAGACAGCAACAATGGTGAGTTGCTGCTGGCAAATTCTGGCACTGTGGAGCATATGTGTTTCTGGCACAGGGGGGGCATGTGTGTTATTGGCACTGTGGGGGAATATCTGGCACTGTGGGGGCATATATGTCTCTGGCACTGTGGGGGCATATGTGTCTCTGGCACTGTGGGGACATATCTGGCACTGTGGGGGCATATGTGTATCTGGCACTGTGGGGGAATATCTGGCACTGTGGGGGCATATGTGTCTCTGGCACTGTGGGGACATATCTGGCACTGTGGGGGCATATGTGTGTTTGGCACTGTGGGGGAATATCTGGCACTGTGGGGGCATATGTGTATCATCACATTGTGCGGTGTAATGGGCATCATGGTATGGGGCGTAATGAGCATTACGGTGTGGGGAGCATTGGGTAATTGCCATCACAGTATGGAGTGTAATGGGCATCAAGGTGTGCGGCATAATGTGTAATTAGCATCACAATGTGCAATCTGCAGGTACACAATACAATCATGGTACAGGCCACGCCCCCTTATGATAGGCCACAGGCCTAATTTTTCAGCGAGCCTCCGGTGCGCACAAGCATTCCGTCTTCCAGAAAGTTGGGGGGGGGGGGGGTATGGGCCAGTGCTCTGGACTTGCCCCCTAGGCTAAAAGTTGCCAGCCAGCCCCTGTCAATGACCATTCCAACATCGATATTAACAGCTCCATGCGTCATTGCCCAAACACTGCAGCAGGAACAGCACTGCCCCGGGCTATGGCATCTGCCAGCTCCGGGCTCCATATGAGATTATCTATGTGTAGTGAGATCTTGCACATGGCCAGTCAGCTGGTGGGGGGTCTGCAGTAGGTGAAGTCCATAGAAGCCAATGGACTTGCCCCCTAGGCTAAAAGATGCCAGCCAGCCCCTGTCAACGAACATTCCAACATCGATATTAACAGCTCCATGCATCATTGCCCAAACACTGCAGCAGGAACAGTACTGCCCCGGGCTATGGCATCTGCCAGCTCCGGGCTCCATATGAGATCATCTATGTGAGATCTTGCACATGGCCAGTCAGCTGGTGGGGGAGGTGGGGGGTCTGCAGTAGGTGAAGTCCATAGAAGCCAATGGTTTGAGCATGTGCATATCCATTGTGCAACTGCTGGGACTCAGGGCAGCCTCCTTTTCCGAGCATGGGAGTAGCAGCAGCCACCCTATTAAACATAAGTAGACCCAATTTAGGGTAATGGTGGTGTGGGGTGCGGCCCCCCTGCCGCGATGCTGCCGCATATGTACTAACATATGCGGCTGGCATCGCGGTGTGGTGACGGAGGCCCCCCGCGATACCTGTACTTTGGTGTGCGGGGGGATCTCCGTCATCTCCCTGCCGCCTCCTGCTCCCCTCACGCCGGGGACAGCTAAGCATGCTGTCCCCGGCGCCTCCTCCTCCCCCCTGCAGCCGGAAGGATGTCCGGCTGCTTCACTAGGGGGAGGAGGGGTTTACCTTCCAGGGTCCAGGAGGACCCTTCAGGAAGGTAAGGCAGAGGGGGGGGGGGTCGGCGAGGCGGCGGGTTTGCATCGGCGGGCGGCGAAAAGAAGCCCATAGGCTTCTATAGGGTATCGCCACCCAAAGGTGACGATACCCGTCAGTGCGGTATCATTTTTGATATATTGGAAAATGCAGTAAAACCGGGGTATTACCGCATTTTCCATTTGATACATCTCGCCCTAACACTATTTCTTTAATATTTTAATTAAATTTAATTTTTTTCTCTCTCTCTCTATACATAGCTTCGGCTTCCTAACACTATTTATTAACACTATAGTATCTCACTGGTGTGCCGCGCTGGACTTTCTAGTGTATGCTAGTTTTTTGGGGTGCCATACCCTGCACCTAGATATAGCGCTAGGGACCCCCAATATACAGAGAAGCCTTGATGTGGCTTGGGGGCATATCATACGCCTGCGCAGGTATATGTAACCAATATCTCTGAATTCTATTATCATCTAGTGTTCAAGATTGGTTACTAATACCATTCAGTGAGCTCTGGGAAAAAAATTCTTATTTTACTTAAACATAAGTAGGAGCTGCCACTGCTCACACATATTGTGTGGGTATAAAACATCTACTAAAAAAGCAGGGGTGGATTTAGGGGACAGGTTGCCCTTAGGCACAACATTTTTGCCCGCCCCCCCCCCCCCCCCTACTAGGCATTAGCCTAGGTGCGTGATGATATCACACTCATTAGTCTGGACTGGACTCAGAGGAAGGGATGAAGTAACAACACACTGTGCTCGGGTGCGCTGCTCTGCAGCTCGGCTCAGTTGTTCCAACCCCTGCACGCCCATTCTATACACAGTAGCCAATAGGCTGTGTGTATAGTGTATTCCAATTGGCGGCAGTGGCTCAGCTCAGCCTAAGCCAGTGAGCCTCTGGGACGCTGGACCATTATTTATGTAACCCTTTTATTATGTGCATGGCCGAGCAGGCAAGTGATGAGCGGCACCACCACCAACTTGAATCATGTCCTCAGTGCACATCCCTAGCTGCTGCCCGCTCAGCCGTACATATAATAAAATAGTCAGTGACTCAGACTAGAATAGGTACTACCCCTAGGCTCACGCATGCCCCCCCGCTGCATGAATCCCTTTCCAGGGACGCAAACGGATGTGTACACATACACATCCATTTGCATGTGACCGCACAGATGATAAATCATTTGATGGTTTCTTACCACCTGGGGCCGGCGCATGACCCAGGAGTCACTCAGTGGCTGCGTGTAGTTCAGCAGAATCGGGGCGTGCTACGACATCATCCGCCCGCTCCTGAAAAGACAGGGCAATGCCTGCATTCGCTGGGGCCCATCCAGCCTTTTTATAAGTGCGCCTCCTTTGCCTCGGCGAAGCAAAAACTTGCTGAAGGCGCTCGCAGCCAGGCCATGCATATGCGCATTAGTGACTATGACTATGCACCATCGCCGGAGGGGCCAAATTCAGACTTGTGTGAACAGGTCTAAATTGGCCCCTGTAATAATGTTTTTGTTGCACAAATTAAGCACATTCTGCAGTGCGGCTCTCACTTGTAATATATCCTCAATGGTCCTACATGTACAGGCACTAAGGACCCGCGGAACGTGCATCATAAGTGATATAGTGTGTACACATTGGGCTATTTGCACAAAAAGATCTTTAATGATATAGTTATGGTGCATAGTGTTTAAAAATCATCTAGTGTGCACGTACCTTAATAGTTGCTATATCTACGGCAGTACATTAAGGGGGTTATTCTGGTTCATTCACATCCTTGCGAGTGAACCAAATCCCGCCTTGGAAATGGTGGCACGCCAGGCCACCATTCGGAAGTCGCGTACATTCGCAATGGCTGCAAATGGGTTTTACATAAACATCCACTTGCATGCCACTGGGACCGTCCCACATCTTTCAATGGTCGCCGACAACCGAAAGATGTGGAAGGTGAACGCATATGCAAGGTTGCTCTGGGCAACCTTATATATGCATGTAAGCCCGGGAAAAAGTGGTCAGGAAATTACCAATCCGGTAAGGTCAGCTGCCCGCTCCCCGCATGTCTGTCACAGCATCATTACCATGAGAACGCCCAGCATTCTCATGGGAACGCCTATGAAACGCTGGGTGTTCCTATATGCTAATGGGAAAGCCTGCCGCCCCACGCCCTCCCTCAACGAACAGTGTGTTCGCTGTGGGTGCACGCACCCAGCACATGAGCAGAAATGTGCAAAGATCGGCTGCGTGCAAATGCACATGGCCATGCGAACAGACCTGAAAAAAGTCCTAAATGTACATCAGGCATGTCCAAACTATGGCCCTCCAGCTGTTGTGAAACTACAAGTCCCATCATGCCTTGCCACAGTTTTGCTATTAGGGAATACTAAAACTATTGCAAGGCATGCTGGGATGTGTAGATTCACAACTGCTGGAGGGCCATCGTTTGGACATGCCTGGTGTACATTAACTAAATGACCCCTGTGCTAATTCTTCCTTTAATTATTTCATTAGTTAAACTCAGTAACAGGATTTTTGTAGACAAAATACAGGAGTTTTTATACACTCTCCATATTTCAGTCAACACCAATCAACACCGACTGTCTAAATTTCCCAGACGATCGAGTATTGAACCATCTGGGGCAATGTGTAATTAATGAATATGCTCATTAAAAATTCTACAGTAAGACATGTGGAGAGAAGAACGTTATTGAGGCGAGGCCAATGGAATGAGATGTACACGCAGATTTATATTATACAGTATGCCGTCGCTCCATAGGAAAGAAAGCTAAAATAAGGAACAATTGGAGTTAAAAATAAATGTACGTGAAGCTGAGAGCTCACTTTCATCGGTTGTCAGTGTTTAACATAGCACCATGAGACATCGCTAGCAAATCAGCAGGCATCGCATTTATCCCAAGCCACACTTTTCTAAAGGATATTAATTAACAAAAGACAAAAACTCTGTAAACATTGCAGCTGGGTAATGATATTTTGCTTACGCTGCACAAGCAGTTCCCAAGTCTAATGAGAATACATGTGCACACAAGGCAGCTAATGCCGTGGAAATCAACTTATTGAATACAATTTCTGCGGACCTCCTACAACGCTCCGGTGGAGTAAGCCATTCTAGCTCATTGAAGGGGCATAAAATATTTGTACAGAGCTGTCAAGGAGGCTTTTGCTTTATGTTACTGCGTGAATTCTGTGCTGCAATCTGCTAAATGACAGCTTCATTGCCATGATTTGTGATAGGGGGTAGATGCGGTAACATATATGAAATTGCTTTTCCATACATAGTATTATACTGTACATAGAGAACTATATATTTAGACAGAAATATGCACATTTTGGGGGAATGCTCTAACATCCGTGCCCCCTTACCGCCCCCTATCGCTGGATACCGCATTCATAATTATCGCATATGCTGTAACATATGTGATAATTATGGCAAAGGACAGCTCTTGCGTTAAGAGCTGTCCTTTGTGGTGAGTCAGCGGGTCACATTGGGACCCGGCGGCTCCCCCCTCCCTCCCTTACCCGGCTGCTGGCTGCTGCGGCGGGGGGGGGGCTCTCCTCCTCCCTGCACCCGGAAGAGGATCAGTGCAGGGAGGAGGAGGTCACAGGTCCGGGCAGCACAGGCAGATTGCTAGACTAATGAGGGAGAGAGGGAGATTGATGCTATTTCAGGCAGCTACTGTATGTATTAAAGCATTACATTAACAACAGTGAGTTAAACAGTTCAGTAAAGTAGAGGACTCTGCTAATTGCAGTGGGCCTGATTCAGATTTGGAAAATGCATCACCGCGGCTTCCTTGGCAGTGATACACTAGTATGGTCATTCAGAATGAGGCGTCTCGGTAGCGTGAGAGGGGATGTGTTTGCTAATACATCCCCTCACATGTGGCCGCTAGCAAGATAGAATGATTTCTTCTGCCTTCAGTAATAAAAGTCAGTTTAAACTGACTTTTATTACAGCTGCTATCTGCCGAGAAAGGGGGCGGGCGCTGACGTCATGTGATATCAGCTTCCTGCCCCACGAAGGCATCGGCCCGTCTGCGTTCCCAGGGGAAACACCGCCATTTTCATGGGGACGCCCATAAAATGCTGGCCATTCCCCTGCAGCCCCTCCCCAACCCATGCAAACACCTCAATGATTGTGATATGTCCCCGATAAATACTATGCCATACATTTGTAATCACAATACATAAAATGACACACAGCTGTACGCCAAATTTATTGAATGCCATAAAACAGTAACTCTAATCCAATTCATAATTATGCCACACAATGCCCTGAATACATATGCCACACATATATGCTCAAATCCTTTATATGTCACATAGATGCCCTCTCAATACATTATGACATACAATAGTACCCCAATACATATTAAGGCCAAAGATATGTCAGCAGCCATAATCCCCTCACACACACGCACACACACACACACACACGCTCATTAACTAAAGCACACACTCTCCTCTCTATTGTCTAAAGCCAGGGGTTCTCAGACTATTTTGCTATGGGACTGTCAGACAAACATTTTTACAGGACCACAGCAAGTTACCACAGAATGTTAAGCACACGCGCAGGGCCGGCGACAGGGGGGGGTCAAGGGGGACAAATGGGATGGGCCGGGGCAATGTGAAGGGCCCCAGAGCTTCTGTGCCCAGCCCAGTCACTGCCTGTACTAGCTTGCCTATCAGTGACCCCCGCAGCCCAGCTGTCCACTGTGTGTGCACCACGCCGCCTGCGGCCCCTCAGCACACTGAGCCGTCTACTTGATGTGTGCGCACAGCCCTGGGCCATGTCCGCACGCCTATCAGATTCTGTACTGCGTGCAGGTGCACGTCTGTACCTACCGCTTGTGCTATGGCCTCAGTCTCTGGCTCCTCTACTTTTAATGCGCATGCGCAGGTCATCTGTTCCACCCTCTGCGAACTGTCTGCCCTGTGCTCTGCGTTCTTTTGTGTAAGTGACAAGTCAAGGCAGGCAGCAGTAGGCCAGTAGCGGCCAGGAGCCAGCAGGGAGCAGCAGCCAGGAGCCAGGCCAGCAGGATGGAGAACGAAAAAAGTCTGCACCTGAAAGCAGGATCTGGAGCCACGAAAGGTTAGGTGAAGCTTATGCAGAAGAGGGTTGTGTTGGTTTGGGATTGGATGGCGGGATGGGGGCCCCAGAAATATCAGTGTACAGGGCCCCAAGATTTCTGTTGCCGGTCAGCAGACCACACATGCATGGCAGGCTGCCATCAATAATTATGTGATGCAGCTCAGTTCCACCCCTTACACTTCATGCTGCAGCCACTGGCAGGGATAGTGAGTGAAGGGTATTCCAGACAAATGAAACCACAACCCAATGTACATCAACCAATAAAATAACTAGAAAGGAAAAAACATACATAGAGATAATGTTTGATTGTCACAGAGTTAAGTAAAATTCTCCAAACCGGAGTTAAAAATGTTAAAAATCTTCAAGCTATCACTTATCCATACCCCACCCCGTCCCCTCCTAAGCTCCATATCTCAGTGAAAAAAGAAATAAGCACTCAACACAGTATAGCTGGCAGGAAGAAGGTCACATCCATAAAGTTGGTGGCCCAGGAAAGCAATTGCAAACCATACATACACAATCTGATCTTGAGCATGGGTAGCCCTGCCCACCTCATTGTGATGCATGGAGTCCTCTAATCCTACATGTCATAAAGTCAGTAGACTCCTCCCCTACCCGAGGAGGCAAAAGCAAGTTACTAGACCTGTATCCTGCCAATCAGCATGGGAGAAGCCTTCACAATTCATCAACCGTGGGGTAGGGACATTGCCAATGGCATTGCCGCATATACCGACAATGTGTCACACATGACATAGGTGTCACCAATGCAATTTACAAGGCAAACCAATTAGATAACTTGGTCCAGGCACTACATGGTCCCAAGAGGACATATCATTCTCACACCAAATGGAAAATTTGTACTACTGTAGTTCCGTTTTGGTTTTCAATTGCGTTCCCTGCATCACCCATGACCAAAATCAAAAATTCTATGTTGAAACAGGGTTGCTTTCTCAAATCTCTAGACCCAATCCTACATTGCTCAACTCCATGGGGGTAATGACAGCCCCTGCTTGCGTATTCTTACTCAGCATTTAAATAGCAAATCTAGAGGAAGAGCGTGAATATGGAAAAGCTTATTCACACATTTTGTTCATCTAGGATACATTTGCATTATGGAATGGTTACCATTACGGGGGCAGGATCTTCTCTAAAGAATCTAGAGTACCCTCCATGAGTTGACTATTGAGGTTTTAATTTTAACATGAAATGTATATTGCTGCTAAGTTTATTGCGAACGCAATGGTGCGAATGCTGTTCTCATAATAGTGAGTACTGTATATTTGTCCCCACTTTGTTTACGGTTATGATATAAATGGTAACCAATATCTAGGTCGACAGTCACTAGTTTGACGACTAATCAATCGACAGTGACTAGGTCGACACTAGCCTATGGTTGACATAGTCATGGTCGACATAAATACGGTTGACATGAATTTTCCCACTTTTTTGTGTCTATGTCAACATGTATGAATGAACCGCGTCCCCTATATTTCCACTCAATGCCCACTAGGATAGAAAGGTATGAAAAAAAAAAACACAGTTTTTTTTTAAATTGAAAAACTCATGTCGACCTTTTTGATGTCGACGATGCCAATGTCCACATTTGTCAATGTCAATCTTGGGTATGTCAACCATTTCAAGGTATCGACCTAGTTACTGTAGACCATTATTGGTCGACCTAGACTTGTCTACCCAGCGCCCGCATACCCCGGTGTGGGTAACTTCATGAATTCTGCTGTTATATTGTGCACAAATTTATATTGTATTACATTGTGTGAAATGTATTGCAAAATAAAACACTGGAAAGATTGTTTGTTTTTGTGAGGTTTTTAGTATTTTTTTTTTTTTTTCATTTTTTCCTTGTGATGATAAAGAAATAATTTGAAAAGTCAGTGACTCATTGTACCGTACGGCTTTAGTAGCTGGGCTGAATCAAGGCTTCCAGTGAGAAGATCCAGGGATGGTTAATAGTGTCATAAACAGCATTGAAAACAGTTAAAATGGACCAGTGGAGAAGTTACAGTAGATGAGATATTTAGATTTGAACACATTCAACATAAGAGGATTTGTCAATTTATTACTGTAGATTGGTGCAGCTGTTTTTTATCACTTGTAGAGGATTCAAGATGCATGAATTCCTGGAACTCCAGCATAAAGCAGCCACTTAAACATATGACTAATACAGTGTGTCATAACAGCTTGCGCCTTTTGGTCTTTGATGAAAAACTCAGAGCTGTTTCTAGGACACATGATGCCCTCTATTACAACCCGACGAAATGTGCCCCCTCCTGAGTTTTGCTTTAGAAGACGCCTGCAGCACACTAGTAACCAGTTGCTAGGTTAAAAAAAAAAAAGTTCTATATAACAAGAATATATAGTTACAGAGTTTCCGATTATCCTATGACCTAATGACCAAGGACGTTTCCAAGTATAAAGATGGAGCCTAATTAAGACCCCATAAAGACCAGTGGTGGTTTTTACCTATGGGCTGCAGCCCCCCAGGTAAAATCCGCCACTGTAGTGAAGCCAGGTGCAGTCTGTGAGACTACACTGGCTTCACTGTGACGGGCAGTGGCTTCCTATTGGAAGTCCGACCTGCCAGTCACAAAGGTAGTCCCATTGGGAGGTGTACTGCGCACGCACTGGTCCCGGTGTCTGTCATTTGTATTGTACAGGCGCCGGGAACAAGATTCCTTCTATGGGCTGTTGCCGAAGTAGCCCATAGAAGCTGGCCGCATGCGCAGTACAGATGTTTGTACTGTGCAAGCGCCAGTCCCGGCTCCTGTCATCAAAGCACAAGCGCCGGAGACCCAGGAGAGGAGGCAGCCACTAAGGTATGAGCCGCCACTGATAAAGACATAGGGGGTTATCCTGATTCACTTGGAAAGGCACAATCACTCTCTAATGGACAAAACCCATGTGCACTGCAGGTGGGGCTGATGTAACATGTGCAGAGAGAGTTAGATTTGGGTGTTTTATTGTTTCTGTGCAGGGTTTCTGCTTTATTTTTACACTGCAATATGGATATCAGTTTGAAGTACAAACCCCACCCAAATCTAACTCTCTCTGCACTTGTTACATCAGCCCCACCTGCATTGAATATGTATTTGTCCATTAGAGAATGGCTGTGCCTTTCCGAGTGAATCAGAATAACCCCCATAGGCACACTTCTAACTGGGCACAAGAATGACCCACCATACCATAGGAATGAGATTATGTTGCATAATGAAATATCCAGCTGCTCCTTTTAGTCTGTATACAAGACAAAGGGCCGTGGACAGTGGTGGATGCACATCCCATCGCAACTGCCTCTTTGTATGGATGGCAATTGAGGAATTGGACAACATGAACTGTTAGGGATCCATGAGGATTAGGTTTGAGAAACAATTTATTAGTAGAAAGATGTAGCACCAGAACACCATGGACCTTTAAGTATATGAGGTCAATCCAGCAGTAGCAGAACTTGTCAGTGGTGGGCCTCCAGCTTTGACCCACCCCAAGTTCATAATGCGCCACATGCTAGTGCGTGACAGGGAGGCAGACAATGACAGGGAGAGGTAACAGGGAGAGGCAGTGGGTGACATTAGTACAATCATGGTTTTGAATACAGTCCTGTGCTGTGTGGAGATCAGGTGGGATGTACAGTACCTTGGGTGTTGAAAGAAGTGTGCTATTGCACATATTCTAGTCTTCCTTTCCTCCAGGGAGGCCTCATTCTCTTTCCCAAGATGACCGATAAGATCTCTATTGAGGGGCCATCTAATTTTTTTTTTAACATAGAAGACTGTGGGCGGGATGCATCCAGCAACCCTTCGCAAGCATAATAGCTTTTATTAACACCATATGCTTGAAGAGAATCGTAAAGGACAGCTCTTGCAATTACGATAGGTCCTTTGTGATGATAGAACAGGTTTATGACCATAAGTCCGATCTGCCATGTGTCTAGTGATGACACCACTGGTTAAGTAACTGTTACTGTGCTGTTCATAGTTCATAGAATTATCTAATAGTGTGCGACTATATAACTGCAATATCAACACCTGCACATACAGTACATCATTTCCATCAGTAAGAACACAGCGGACACTGCCCTGTCTGCGAGAGGAGGTCCCACTCCCAGTGCTTTCCTCAGTTTGGCACTAGGACATGCAGGCTCTGCAATTATACTGCCAGTGAGCTACCATTAATTCACAGATAGCAGTAATTTAGGAAGAATTCACAGCTCTGTTAATTAACGGCAGTATGCATCTGTGACCATCAGCACTACCAGGCAGCAGGATTTCCATATCAAGCCGTAAACTCATGCGGCTGCACACATACAATGTCAAACCCACCTCACTGAGGTAAGGGAGAGGTTCCTCAGACAGTGGGGCCCACCCTGCTCTCTTTGCTGAGCCAATCAACTGACTTTGGTCAATACTGTATGTTCGTGCCTTGGCCCAGGGGAAAACTCAATGGAGCTATGGGCAACAATGGACCCTTTAGTACCCAAGGGCCCTGGCACAGTGCACCTGTTGCATCAGTGGTAGTTCTGCCTCTACAATCCATTTAGGGGCTGGTTGTTTCATGAAATTCAGATTTTGCATGAAATGTTCCGGTACTTGTGTATTATCACGGCGCCTATTGCATTGCATACCACTAAATAGGATATGCGATGGTATGCGATGCGATGAGATTTCCGCATGAAAAAAAAACAGAACGTACAATTAAATATCGCATCGCATGCCAGCAAATGACATGCGATGCGATGGCATGAGATTTTTAATTGTAAAAGCACCCTGATGGGTGCATACAATGTTAAATGCCTCCAGAATGTTACATCCCCCCATACGTACGCGTCCTCCGACCTTTTCATACCCCCACTATCCACACTTCGGGCTCGGTGGCTCGCTGAGCTCGCCACACTATCTAAAATCAACTCCACGCCGACGTGGATAGAGGAAGTATGAAAAGGTCGGAGGACGCGTACTGCCACCCCTCGTGGGCTCGCTGCGCTCACCACGCTTCGGGTTGGTATTGATAGTGGGGGTGGCGTTGACAATGGGGGGGGATTTAACATTGTAAGCACCCATCAGGGTGCTTGTACAATTAAAAATCGCATCTGATGCCGTTATATTGCATGCGATGCGATGCAATGTGCTGCAGTACGATCAACATCGTGGGCGCCGTGATAATACACAAGTACTAAAGTTCTTCCACAATCCAATTCAATATGCTAATTCCAGGTACTCACAACCAGGGATGTGAATTTCCTACAACATTTGATGTGGAAGAAATGCATGAAAAAGTGAGGAGACTTTTCTGGACCCCACTTTTATTAGCAGAGTCAGATACAGGAGAAGGATGTTATTGGGCTGTACGTTTTTAAAATGGCTGACATGCTTTAAAAAAAAGTAAACAGCGAATGTGTTTTGGTTCATTAGAAAGGAATTCTTCTGGAGGTCATTTGTGGCCATTTTAGAGTAAAAGAAAGTAAATAAATTATAAAAGCAATTATTGTGAAGCATTTATTTTTTTTAAATCCCAGAACATGTTATGTTTGACCAAATTGAACTAAATTAAAACTTCCAAATGCCTAATTAGCCATTAGCGAGGGTGTCCAATGTGTTCTGAAACCGATAAGGACATTTGTACCCTACAATTAAGATTTTCCCTACCATCTCTCACCCTTAGAGGTTAGCGAACAATAAACTGAGTTTACTGTGACTGCTGCAATATGAAGTTGGAAATAGATTTGCTAAGTTATTTTGCATTACGAGTTGACAACTGCAACTTGCACAAGGCAACTCACACCTAAAAGGTGCCCATGCACGCTGCGAGAATCGCATGTATTATGGGCTAGATCGCATTGCATGGCATGCATTTTGCATGCAATTTTCGTGCGATGTGATGCAATGCAATGCGATCCAAAAGCAGTACAAAAAGTATGTGCAGCACATACTTTTTGTACTGGGTGATGCTATCGCACCGTGTATGGCCACCTTAATTGGATTGACACCTATATTGTATCTGGCTCTTGTAGTGGGAGTATTTGATAGGCCTTTTGGTCACAATGAAGATCGAGGTTGATATTTGCTTAATTCCAACTAGTGAGAAAGGTAGGGAAGGTCACAAGAACTTGAAGGCCAGATTATAATAAAGTTAGGGCCATCTTAATGAATGGGCAGCTGCCCAAAGGTCCCCAATTCTAGGATCCTTCAAGCAGGGGTGGATTGGGCTTTTTGGCAAGTGCCTCCTGAGCTTCTTAAAAGGCAGGCAGAGAATTCTGACTGGTTGCTTTGATTGTTAATTACGGTCATTCACAATCAAAGCAACCCAGCATCTTCTTCCTGCTTTCTAGCCTACAGCCAGACAGTGAATGGCTGTCAGCATGTTGATTGGTGGATAGCTGGGGCTATGCACCAATCAGAGTGCTGCATCCTCTTCCTTTACATTATTCTCTGTGATAGGGTGTGGAGTGGCCCCAGTGCATTGCTTAGCCGAGGCCTGCAATGCTGTTAAGACAGCCCTGAATAAAGTGCAGATTTGTGGACACTTACAAGTTGTAGCAATACACAATAAATCAGACCCTTTAAATGACAAGGCCCCTTGGGGTTTATTTATTTAATAGGTCAATGTATTACAAGTTGTGCTTTGCTATCAAAATCATTGACTATGTAAATTCCTGGCATAAACACTATTGGAATTGACCGGTTTTAGAACCCAATTAAGGCATAAAAGCAATACGGGGGGTATGGTTAGGGTTAGGCTACGGGGGGAGGGGGGT
Organism: Crinia signifera; assembly: GCF_055691185.1. Lineage (NCBI taxonomy): Eukaryota > Metazoa > Chordata > Amphibia > Anura > Myobatrachidae > Crinia > Crinia signifera. The sequence continues at coordinate 133,071,075 of NC_139224.1, read as the reverse complement.
GTTAATGGTTATTCGCTAAGGTTAGGCTGTTGGGGAGTTAGAGTTAGGCTACAGACACAGAGAGTTAGTATAAGAAGGGTAGCGGAAGAGGGTAAGCCTAGCAGCTGTCTGCCTGCTGGTATTCGGACCGCCGTCATCCTGTACCCAACTCATCATGTCAGTGTTTGAATTTTTACAACTATACAAGAACTGCTTGGCTCATTAGCCATTTACTGCTACCACTTTAATTGTTAATCAATAATATTTTACTGATACATAAATGTTAGCTTCTATGTAGTAAAGAAAAATGAATCAATACAACAGATATCTGAATTATTTATAATCCTCATAATCAGGATTATATTTGAATGCATTCATTTCCATGAAATGGACAACTAATCCACTTTAAATTGGAATACTGACAGTTAGATTGTTACAAATTATTTACATTTAACAATTTCAGCAGATATATGTAACTTTGATAAAATAGCCTGGTGCGCGAGGCAGAGATTTTGCTTTCCCTTCTTAATTAAGGTCTACTACATAGACCTGAAATTATATATGATGGAATAATGCATTATGAACTTTTGCCCCCTTTTATTAAAATACATTTAAAAAATATGGAAGGCAGTGTCCCGTCTACTTTGTGACATCACAAGTTGGACAGAATTTGATGAGAAGCTGGCTGGTTGACTGGACTGGTTGGTTGGTTGGTTAGGTGGGTGGGGCAGCGTTTTAGTTGGACAGACACGTTGAACAGTTGTCAGTTGGATGGTTGGAGGAACGTTGGTCTGATATCTGGCCTGCATTAAATAAACCCAACTATCTAAACCAGGGCTGGGCAATTGCGGCCCTCCAGATGTTGAGGAACTACACATACCAGGATGCTTTGCATTAGTTTTGCTATGTGGACATGCTGAAACTGATGCAAGGCATGCTGGGATGTGTAGTTCCTCAACATCTGGAGGGCTGTAATTGCCCAGCCCTGATCTAAACTGTCTCCAATGTACTTAAATCTATATATTATATAATATTGTTTGTATTAACACAATAATCAAATACATTACTTAATAATTATAGACTTGGTTAACAGACACTGAGAAATTCCCAGACTACTTTTAAACTCAATGTAATAACGCTCTTAGATGAATAACAATTATTTATTTACATAGCTACTTTATTCTTTTCTTCAGAACTGAACAATTTAGAAAGTGTTTTGATAATGTAAATGAATACAAGAAGGTAATAAATATACAATGAATCATGACTAAGGGAATTTTCAAAGCAAGCTGTTTTACATTAGCGCATGTCATTATATTCATTATAGTTGTAGACATTTGTTGGGTTGCTGTAGATTGCAGAAAGTTGCATCACTGCTATCAGGGGCGCTGTAAGAGAGGAGGAGGCCTGTGTGCAACTTCCTCCGCTCGGGCCCCCGCCGGGCAACACAATATAGTCTGCGCAATAGAGGACTCAGGGGTAGATTTATTAAGCTTGGTAAAGTGATAAAGAGTCTGGTTTTTATCACCGACCAATCAGCTCCTACCTGTCATTTTTCAAACCAAGCCTGCAACTTCACAGTTAGGAGCTGATTGGCCGGTGATAAAGTACCAGCCACATTATCAATTCACCAAGCTTAATAAATCCGCCCCTCAGACTCTATTGCGCATGCACAGACGTCTGGAAAAAGGGCGCCACAGCATTTTAATTGTAGATTACAACAGCGCTGCTGCCTTCATCATGGGGCACAGGAGGGGTAAAAATTAAAAAATGGGTGCATTGTGCATGGTGTGGGGCCCCCATGGGACTCAGTGAGCCTACTGTGATTAATGGTCGACTAAGTCATTGTCGATCTCGACATCGCCGATCCGACGATCCACATACTTACTAAAAGAATGCACCTCAAAGGAATCGCTTGCTGCTATTAAAATAGTATTGGATTATTAGAATAGTCACCGTCCTATTAACCAGCAGCTGTAAGAAAGACTTTTCAGCCTACTGTACAGTGCAAAATGAATTTTATATTAATGTAACAATGCGATTACAGACTCTTATTTGATACGGGCACTCTTTCTGTCCCCTTGTGGAAGACAATATAAAAGTACCATTTAATTTAACTGAAGACTGAAGTCTGACTCTCATAAGGCCTGTGTTTAATATTTTTTGGAGATTATTCAAATGTATTTTCAATGGTATTATGCTCTGTGCAATGTAATTGTGCTGAAGGAGTCCCTTATCACCTAACCAGATACTCAATGGTACAATACAAAGTGTAGGGTTAGTTTTAGGTACTGCGGGAGGGAGGGGGTAAGGGTACAGTATTAGGGCAGAGTTAAGGGATAAGGGTACAGCACTGGAAAAAATTATGAATTATAAAGACGATGTATTGGGTAAAGGGTTAGGTGCTCAGGACACAGTATTGGCTGCAGTGAAAGCCTATAGTAGGGGAATCAGGGGGCAAGGGTATAGAGAGCGCAGGCGGTGGGGACATTAGCATTCGCAATAAAGACACCAGCATCCCTGCAACTGACTAGTTGGCAATTTTACTAGGAAGTGGGTAGGGTGTGACAGACCCAGTCACTTGTGTACAGAAATGAGGTGAGAAAAAGATTGCGCTATAAGCTATTTTAATTACAGGTGATAGGGAAAAGAAGGTAACACCAACCCTCTGAAAGGAGCAGAATTGGAGAAAAAAATACCCCTACACCCGAGTGAAAAAAGCGCTAATGAAATTGAATATTACTCTCCTGGTATGTGTGGTATTTGTTGATTCCCTCTTTTTCAGATTTTCTCGGAGACCATGAAATGAGAGAAAACAAAGAGGTGCCACAGTCCTCATGTAATACTATCACAGTATACCGATTTTCTATACGTTCTATTAGAAATGTGGTTCTTTCGCACTCCCAGTAAGGAACATAGGATTTATGCAAGTGATAGAATCAAACAATAAAATTCGGGGTTCCCCCCTTGCAGGTTACTCACAAGAGTATCATATAATGCAGGCGTATCAATATTATCCTCCTCAAACGCTCCCTCTCTCAGCCAATATAATTGATGACAGGTTTTGCAAGGGGGAATGGATAACTTTATTGGTAACTTACATACATAGTAAAAAGGAGGGGAAGTGAGCAAAGGTGAAAATAATCCTATTTATAAATAAACTAGATAGAAGCCCATCAAAATGACGACTTAGTCCCTATCTGCTCCCATCTCCAATCTCTGTCTTCACAGCTTCCTGTGTCCATATCGCAGAAGTTTGAAACATATCATCTTGGTTTCATTTTTTTTTTTCACAATTTATACAAGAATTGCCTAAAGTACTTCATGTGCAATTAACGAGTTCACAATGAGGATGCATCAAGGGACATATCCCATTTAGGGCGCATGAAGCACTTTAGGCAATTCTTGTATAAATTGTCCCTGAGGATATGCACTTTATAAAAAATATTAAAGACTTCCGTGTTCCAAGATACGGAACTAAAAACATGTCCATGCGGGTCTATATTAAATAAATGTTTCCTCGTTCCAATATATGGACTTAACCATAAGTCAGTGTGGGTCAGCTAGATGCAGGCGGACCCGGATACGATTACACGCCCCTAAGCCAGGCGGATGTGATGATGTCTATAGGAACGGCAAGTGACGATGCATTCCATTTACAATGCCGTGCATTCCAATTGCACAAACGGCTCTTGTACTGGACGTTTGGCTTTGACAAATTAATTACCAAACTATTATTTGTGCATATTAAGGTACACCTTGAATTTGAATAGAAAGTTAATTATATATACTGTTTATTGATTATATACTCCCGGAGAACAACTTCCGGCTGAAGAACATTTACTAAATTGATGTGCACGGGTATAAATATCTCCCAGGCTCATTCCTCTTCAAGCCTTGACAAAGATAGGGTTGGCTATGGAAATGCTTTGGCCAGAGAGGAGGAGCTGTTCTGTTTGACTGGGAGTGTGGTTCTGACCAATGACTTTTTGGGGGTATATGGCCATTGCCCCAATTACCACGTAACGTGTTTTTCCATCTTCCACCCCAGCCTTATGTGTGTTCCTGTTTTATTAAATAAATTTGAGAAAATTTACTTAAAAAGAACTTTTGTCTTTAATGAGAGGATAACGTGAAAAAGTGTTCATATCAAGCGAAAGATACCTTTACATATTTGTATCAGCCCATTTACCAGTGAGTACGGTATGCATGTATAACTGAACATTTGACGTATCATGGGGTGATCCTTGGATGCTTATGAAAAGAAACTGTACACACACGCTTTTATAGTTGATCATGTGAGTGCGGGTATGCATCAGGGGACCTACCGCGGTTTAGTTGCTTAAATTTGTGTCCACCTATATCTGGTCTACACATTGTATGTTTTCATTTTCCACATATAAACACCTGTGAATGAGAATTTCACAAATGTGACTATTCGAATTTGGGCCGCCAATTTGGACCGCCTAAAGATACCTTTACATTTGGTTGTCGGTCAGTTTATCAGTGAGTATGGTATGCATTGGCTCTTGAATCTATATATCTACACGTGGTGAACCCTGAGTGCCTGCAAAAGAAACCTTTACACACACGTGTCTCCATCTATCAGCATGAGTGAGGGTACACATCTGGGTACCCATCCTTATCTGCTTTATGAAATTTTTGAAACCCATACAGCCTACACATTGCTATCCTTATTTGTTTTCCCTTATTAACATCCATATGAAAATTCAACGGATGTGAGCATGTGGATGCAACTCTTCATCGCCCCTGGTCCATTTCTTCTAAGATAAAACCTATACTGTTGATGTGCCTTGAGGACCATGGTTGAGGACTACTGGTTTAGGCAATAATTACAAAATTGTCAAATTGCTCCTATCCATCTCTGATGCATGGGCAGCAATAGGTCCAGGATCTGGTGAGAGCAATAAGTGTTGTTTTACCCTTAATAGCAATTACCCATTTTCCTTATTAATTAAATTATCAATATCTGATTTGTGTATTATTATATACTAGTTAAGAGCTGTAAAAGTTTTTACTTTCACGTTGAGTTGTGACAGTTTTAGCCCACACCCCTGGTCCCTATCTGCTCCTGCGTCCAATCTCTATCTTCACAGCTCCCTGTTTTCATATCCAGCAAGTTTAAAACAGATCAGTGTCCCTTTAAAATTGCTTTCACTTGGCAGAGCTAAGTAGGGTCCATCTTTTCTGTGTAAGTTACATGTGTCATTTACATTTCTCATCATTGGTTGGTACATAGAGGCCGTTACAAACATCTAGTTACACCCCTGCACAGTGGCAGATTAAGGTCTGTGGGGGCCCTGGACAACAAAATTGTGGTGGCCCCCACAGACACCCCCCCCCCCCTGACAACCCACCCCCCCCCCCCCCAGGCAAGGCTGGTACGGTACCTGGTCAGGCGGGTAGAGGGTCTCTGCAGCGGTCTGGGGCTGGGCAGTCAGCACTGGGCCGGGGTCCCTGCAGTGTATGAGAAGTCAGCATCCGGGTGCCTGCAGCAGATGGGAACTAGTAGCGGCATTGGCAGGGACCCCGGTCGGCACTGACTGCCCAGACCGCTGCAAGGACCCTATGCCCCCCTGCTCTGCTCAAGCACGGGGCGACAGGAGCCCCACACTGGCAGCAGTGCTGGTGTTGGGGCCCCAAATGTGTGGGGGCCCCGGGGCGACCGCACCTGTCGCCTCGTGCTTAATCCACCACTGGATGTGGACCAATAGCGCAGATCCCATTATTAAGTAATGTTTTAAAGAACTAATCTGCAATTATCTATATTGCAATAAGTTAGAATTTAGAAACCGTTTTACCTTGCTAAGAAATAATGAGTTTTTAGAAAAGTATATTACAGGATATATATGGTGCCATTCAGACAGATAAGACAGGTTTATGGTTATGTTACAATGCCTTTGAAAATGTAATCTCAAGCTTATGGCTTTAAATCAAGCAGGTGTGATATATCTGTAGTTCTAAATCACATTTTCAAAAGGAAATAAAATCACATGTATTTGACTATAGTACAATTTAATTTTAATGAAGGTCATTTCTACATTTCTGACATGTTATTTTAAGTTCACAGATAACAGCCCAGTGACATCCTTTGTTACTAATTAAAGCCTTCAAATACAGCCATTATCTTAAAATATATTTCTAATGGACAACACCAGCAATTATGCAAATGGTTTAGGACCAGTCAACTTGGGTTTCCGAGAAATGCTTAAGCCCGATGACCAATTGTATTTGGATGAACCCATGTAATGAACTCCTTTGAATAATAATAATTTGGACATTTTAGTTTGAGAGGTTCTCTGCTTGTTTCTTGGAATTTGGTAGACTTGCTGTGCATAATATTAAATATTCATGGGTAAAAGCCATGAATGTGCTAGATGGCAATAGATTTGGATTGAAAATTTAATGGGCGGTATTCAATGTGAATACTGGCGACGTGCAGCGAATCCTGTTTAGGATTCGCTGCACATTCGCCACTGCTCGCTGCATTCCGGAGCCTCGCCGGCTCCGGTATTCAACGAGTCAGGGGCTTGCTGCCCCTGACCGGCGAATTTGAGCTCCTGCGGCGGACGCCGCAGGGAGACTGAGGATGGTGGCAGGCAGGGAGATGGAAGTCTCCCTGCCTGCCTCAGAACGTTTGTGGGGGGGAGGTGGGCTCCCCGGGTGCCAGGCAGCACAGGCTGCCCCCCGGGGGTGCCAGCAGGGGACCGGGTATATTCACTACACCCGATCATGCATATGTAATGATCGGGTGAAGTGAATATATGAATATCTAATGAGCGGCTCGGCTCCGGCCCCCTGCTGGCTGGTCTGTGTAAAAAAAATAAAAAATATATATATATTTTTTTTATTAAATATATATTCATGTGCTTACAGCACATGAATAAAAATAGCATGCCCCTCCTCAGAATAAAATTCCAGATTTTTTTACACCAATTGTAAAAAATAAAACACTTTATTTTAAAAGTTCACCTTCCACTTCACCTACTCGGTGAATCATGGCGAAAAAAACCTTGAAATGTATTCGCCATCTGGGCATTGAATAGGGTGATTCACCGTTTTAGTCAGAAATTCGCCTTACAGCACAAAATCGCCATAAAAACCTGGCGAATCAGCCTCATTGAATACCGCCCAATGTGAATATATTCACTATGGAATGGCTGGTTTGCTGTAAGACTTTTTCTTGGAATATGGAGTAAACTTTTAAATTCCGTGAAACAAATCACTTTTGTGCGGATAATCAGTTATTTCCTAAGATGGTAGCATACCTTCATTTTTTTTTCAAATAGAAAATGTAAATTATGTTATTTCATTGTCCTTTAAAATGTTGCATATACAATGTTGCATGAAAGGGATTTTCAATTCTGTTTTGTAATTTTTTTTTTTAAACCAGTGCAACATATTGGACGCCAACATGTTTTGTAGAAACAGTTAGATAACATCAGGTCTGTGTAGGATGTAGGTAATTTTAGTGCAAACAGAATCATTCTTTGAAGGTTTTAGTTTCCAGTGAGCATTTAACAGTGGGAAATACAGTACAGTAAGTTCATTTTTATGGCAATGTGTAATACAGAATGCTACACATTGCAGCTATGCTATTGATATAATCATATTGATGTTTTTTGTTTTTTTTGAGATAATGCATCATTTAATGTAGCAGGTTATTCAAAAATGCCTACTTCCCAGATCGGCTGGGAGGCTCCCAAAAATAAGATGCCGGCCCCCCTGGGAGGGTTGACAAGTCTTCCAGGATGAGCCTTGATTCCTGACATCATAGCCCCGCCCCCTGCTTTTCTATGTAATTTGGCATGGAATAGCAGGGGGCAGGACCACCATGATGCGAACATATGACCATGCCCTAGCACCGCCTACCAATTGCAAGGCCACGCCCATGCTGCTTCAGCAGCTCGGCTGCTCCCTCCTGCATGGGACAGCCAGAATGACAGTAAGTATGATGTTATGACTTGGCTGCAAGTAATTTTTTTCAGTACAGCCCTCTTTATTATTTAGTTTAAATCAGGTACCCAGAAATAATGGTGTAAAAAAATAAATAAAAAAATAATGAGATTCTCCTATTAATTCCTAAAGTACAAATTACCTTATAAGATTGTGCCACTAATAACATACACAAATGCAGCATGTATACAGTACAAACGTGTCGATACATTTACAGAAATTAGGATGCATTAAGATACATGTAAGTATCTTGTATAGCTTATACCCCATTCACACCAGAAATGCAGGGACAAACCCGGGTTTGGACCCATTCACACCAGAAATGTCCCAGCATTTTCTGGTGTGAGAAGGGGGCGGGAAGGAGGCCGGCAGGAGGTGGGGAGGAGGCGGGCAGTCGGCGGGCAGGGAGAATACTCACCCCGGTTGCTGGTCCTCCGTGCAGGCCAGGGATCCACACAGGAGGCGGCGCAAATGACGGGACAGGCTGCGGATGAAGATGACGCAGCTCTCCGGCGTCTTCACTGCCGCCGGAGAGCTGCGTCATCATCATCCACCGGCTGTCCCGTCATTTGCGCCCGCCACCTGCGTGGATTCCCGTCCAGACAGCACACCGAGGACACGGCAACCCGGGTAAGTATACCCTGTACCTTTCACACCAGCCAGGTCCCAGGTTAAACCCGGGAACAACCCTGGTACCTAGCTGGGTTGAAATTTGCCCGGGATTTTGTCCCGGGAACCTTTCACACCAGCGCTAGTACCGGGTTGTTCCCGGACTCAACCCGGGAATTTAGGCTGGTGTGAATGGGGTATTAGTTATTGTTCTGTTACCAGCTAGTTTTCTCTAGGTGAATTGTTCGCTGGTAGACTGCAAAAATGCCATAACGTTATCTGAAATCTCTTCCGCTCCAATAAGTTATTGCTAAAATAGGCTTTCCACTATATACAAGGCTAGCTGATAAACATGTAAAAGTTTGGGAGCTTTACAATATTGTGATCATTTGATATAAAGTGTGATGAAAAAGGTAGATATATACCTACTGTGCACACAACACACTTCGCGTGGAGGGAGACCGCTGTGTATTTTCCCCGATAAGAGTAGCAGAGAACAGCTTGTACTCAGATGCAGAGCAAATGTAAATACAACATGGCAGAGCTCAAGTTCTGGGGGAGGGGGGGGTGTTCTGTTTAAGTTGTATCAGGAAAAACTTGTGTTTGGAAAATGTATTTATACACTCCAAACTATACACATCTACTTAACAGACACAATAACCCTGACACGATAAGACCCTCTCCCTGTACTGTATTGAGCAAATACAGTGCCCATATACCATAATGTACCCTCTATGCACTGTATACTGTACTTAACCTCTTCCTGACAGAGCCAGTTTTTGCGTTCCTGACAGAGCCCTTTTTTTCAAATCTGACATGTCTCACATAAGTGGGGATAACTTTTTTTTGCTTTTACTTATCCCAGTGATTTTGAGATTGTTTTTTCGTGACACATTGTACTTCAAATTAGTGGTAAATTTGGGTCGATACAGTCTGTGTTTTTTTGTGAAAAATACCAAAATGTCGTAAAAAAATGGAAAATTTAGCAATTTGCAAAATGTTAAATTTTCTGCTTGTGAGACAAATAATCATACCACTCAAAATAGTTAATAACTAACATAGACCATATGTCTACTTTATGTTGACATCATTATTTCAACTTCCTTTTAATTTTTTTGGACACTAGGAGGCTTACAATATGAATAGCAAATTCTCAAATTTTCAAGAAAATTTCAAACACTGATTTTTTTAGGGACCAGTTCAGTTCTGCTTGTGAGACAAATAATCATACCACTCAAAATAGTTAATAACTAACATAGACCATATGTCTACTTTATGTTGACATCATTATTTCAACTTCCTTTTAATTTTTTTGGACACTAGGAGGCTTACAATATGAATAGCAAATTCTCAAATTTTCAAGAAAATTTCAAACACTGATTTTTTTAGGGACCAGTTCAGTTCTGATGTGACTTTGAGGGACTTGTATGTGAGACACCCCCATAAATGATACCATTTCAAAAACTGCACCCCTCACAGTATTCAAAACAGCATTTTGGAAGTTTGTTAACCCTTTAGGTGTTTCACAGGAATTAAAACAAAGTGTAGGTGAAATTTCAAAATTTCATTTTTTTTGCAGATTTGCAATTTTAATACATTTTTCTAAGGAACACAGTACATTTTACTAGAGAAATGTGACTAAAAATTGATTCCCCCAATTCTTTTGTTTTCATAAATATCCTATATGTGGCCCTAGTGTGCACGTTGACCAAACCACAGGCTTCATAATAGAAGGAGCACCTACTTGATTTTGGAGCCTCCTTTTTATGAGATTATTTTTTAGGCACCATGTAGGTTTCTAGGCACCATAAGATGCTAAAAGTTAGGAACCCCCCCACAAGTGACCCCATTTTGCAAACTACACCCCTCAGGGAATTCATCTAGGGGTATAGTGTACATTTCAAACCCCCAGGGGTTTCACCAATTTTGATACAAGTGGGCAGTGAAAATGAAAAATTACATTTTTTTACACAAAAATGCAGTTCTGGCTCAAACTTTTTCATTTTCAGAAGGTATGAAGGAGAAAAAGCACCCCAAAATATGTGCCCCAATTTCTCCCGAGTACGGCAATGCCTCACATGTGACCAAAAAATACCAGTTGGGTGCATGGCAGGACTCAGAAGGGAAGGAGTGATTTTTGGATTTTGCAGCTCAGATTCTGGTGGAATTTTGGTGGGTGCTATGTCGCATTAGCAAGACCCCCCAAGCACCAATACAGTGGAACCCCCCCACAAGTGACCCCATTTTGCAAACTACACCCCTCAGGGAATTCATCTAGGGGTATAGTGTACATTTCAAACCCCCAGGGGTTTCACCAATTTTGATACAAGTGGGCAGTGAAAATGAAAAATTACATTTTTTTACACAAAAATGCAGTTCTGGCTCAAAATTTTTCATTTTCAGAAGGTATGAAGGAGAAAAAGCACCCCAAAATCTGTGCCCCAATTTCTCCCGAGTACGGCAATGCCTCACATGTGACCAACAAATACCAGTTGGGTGCATGGCAGGACTCAGAAGGGAAGGAGTGATTTTTGGATTTTGCAGCACAGATTTTGGTGGAATGAATGGTGGGTGCTATGTTGCACCAATACAGTGGAACCCCCCCCACAAGTCACCCCATTTTGCAAAGTACACCCCTCAGGGAATTCATCTAGGGGTATAGTGTACATTTCAAACCCCCAGGGGTTTCACCAATTTTGATACAAGTGGGCAGTGAAAATGAAAAATTACATTTTTTTACACAAAAATGCAGTTCTGGCTCAAAATTTTTCATTTTCAGAAGGTATGAAGGAGAAAAAGCACCCCAAAATATGTGCCCCAATTTCTCCCGAGTACGGCAATGCCTCACATGTGACCAAAAAATACCAGTTGGGTGCATGGCAGGACTCAGAAGGGAAGGAGTGATTTTTGGATTTTGCAGCTCAGATTCTGGTGGAATTTTGGTGGGTGCTATGTCGCATTAGCAAGACCCCCCAAGCACCAATACAGTGGAACCCCCCCACAAGTGACCCCATTTTGCAAACTACACCCCTCAGGGAATTCATCTAGGGGTATAGTGTACATTTCAAACCCCCAGGGGTTTCACCAATTTTGATACAACTGGGCAGTGAAAATGAAAAATTAAATTTTTTTACACAAAAATGCAGTTCTGGCTCAAAATTTTTCATTTTCAGAAGGTATGAAGGAGAAAAAGCACCCCAAAATCTGTGCCCCAATTTCTCCCGAGTACGGCAATGCCTCACATGTGACCAAAAAATACCAGTTGGGTGCATGGCAGGACTCAGAAGGGAAGGAGTGATTTTTGGATTTTGCAGCACAGATTTTGGTGGAATGAATGGTGGGTGCTATGTTGCACCAATACAGTGGAACCCCCCCACAAGTCACCCCATTTTGCAAACTACACCCCTCAGGGAATTGATCTAGGGGTATAGTGTACATTTCAAACCCCCAGGGGTTTCACCAATTTTGATACAAGTGGGCAGTGAAAATGAAAAATTACATTTTTTTACACAAAAATGCAGTTCTGGCTCAAAATTTTTCATTTTCAGAAGGAATGAAGGAGACAAAGCACCCCAAAATGTGCCCCAATTTCTCCCGAGTACGGCAATGCCTCATGTGTGACCAAAAAGTGGCAGGACTCAGAAGGGAAGGAGTGATTTTTGGATTTTGCAGCTCAGATTCTGGTGGAATTTTGGTGGGTGCTATGTCGCATTAGCAAGACCCCCCAAGCACCAATACAGTGGAACCCCCCCACAAGTGACCCCATTTTGCAAACTACACCCCTCAGGGAATTCATCTAGGGGTATAGTGTACATTTCAAACCCCCAGGGGTTTCACCAATTTTGATACAACTGGGCAGTGAAAATGAAAAATTAAATTTTTTTACACAAAAATGCAGTTCTGGCTCAAAATTTTTCATTTTCAGAAGGTATGAAGGAGAAAAAGCACCCCAAAATCTGTGCACCAATTTCTCCCGAGTACGGCAATGCCTCACATGTGACCAAAAAATACCAGTTGGGTGCATGGCAGGACTCAGAAGGGAAGGAGTGATTTTTGGATTTTGCAGCACAGATTTTGGTGGAATGAATGGTGGGTGCTATGTTGCACCAATACAGTGGAACCCCCCCACAAGTCACCCCATTTTGCAAACTACACCCCTCAGGGAATTGATCTAGGGGTATAGTGTACATTTCAAACCCCCAGGGGTTTCACCAATTTTGATACAAGTGGGCAGTGAAAATGAAAAATTACATTTTTTTACACAAAAATGCAGTTCTGGCTCAAAATTTTTCATTTTCAGAAGGAATGAAGGAGACAAAGCACCCCAAAATGTGCCCCAATTTCTCCCGAGTACGGCAATGCCTCATGTGTGACCAAAAAGTGGCAGGACTCAGAAGGGAAGGAGTGATATTTGGATTTTGCAGCACAAATTCTGGTGGAATGATGGTGGGTGCTATGTCGCATTAGCAAGACCCCCAAAGCACCAATACAGTGGAACCCCCCCACAAGTGACCCCATTTTGCAAACTACACCCCTCAGGGAATTCATCTAGGGGTATAGTGTACATTTCAAACCCCCAGGGGTTTCACCAATTTTGATACAACTGGGCAGTGAAAATGAAAAATTACATTTTTTTACACAAAAATGCAGTTCTGGCTCAAAATTTTTCATTTTCATAAGGTATGAAGGAGAAAAAGCACCCCAAAATCTGTGCCCCAATTTCTCCCGAGTATGGCAATGCCTCATATGTGACCAAAAAATACCAGTTGGGTGCATGGCAGGACTCAGAAGGGAAGGAGTGATTTTTGGATTTTGCAGCTCAGATTCTGGTGGAATGTTGGTGGGTGCTATGTGGCATTAGCAAGACCCCCGAAGCACGGTGAAATGATGAACCTAATAATCCATAGATGTGTGGTATATTTTAAAACACTCCTTTATACATAGGCCGGGTTTGTCGGGGCAAGTTTCACAGTGGAAAATAGTTTCCTTTCTTATTCCCTTTTTATAGCAAACTTTGCACCTTTTTTGTGTCCTGCCCTTTCTTGCAGTGGAGGGGATTTCGTTCGGAAAATGCTGCCCTGGTACAATACGGGGGCCAGTACTAGAAGTACTGGGGCCCTCTGCCTGCTGGTTCCCAAATACTAGGCCCTTTATGACTTCCTCTTGAAAGTGCATAAATGTCCCCCTCTGGCCGGTAGAACGGAATAGCACGTAAGCGTTATACAGTGCCATCTGGATGATATACACGGCCAGCTTCTTGTACCAGATTTTTGTTTTCCGCAGGGCACTGTACGGCTTCAGTACCTGATCTGAAAGATCCACTCCACCCATGTACCTATTGTAATCCAGGATACAATTAGGTTTTGAGGTGTGGGTACTGGTACCTCGTACAGGGACGGAGGTGGTACTGTCTCCGTGAATTGTTGTCAGTATAAGGACATCCCTCTTGTCCTTATATTTGACCAACAACATATTTTCGGTGCATATTCCCCTGCTTTCACCCCTTCTCATTACTTGGGCAATGTGCGTTTTTGGGAGGCCTCTTTGGTTCTTGCGCACAGTACCGCAAGCTGCTGTACCTCTTGAACCAAGGGCCTTAAACAGGGGGATGCTAGTGTAAAAGTTATCCACATAGAGGTGATAACCTTTATCCAGGAAGGGGTGCACTAAATCCCAGACAATTTTTCCACTAACACCTACGAGGGAGGGGGGGCATTCTGGCGGTTCAATTCTTGAATCCTTCCCTTCATATACCCTAAACCTGTGAGTGTACCCTGAGGTGCTTTCACACAGCTTATACATTTTTATGCCATACCTTGCCCTCTTACTGGGAAGGTACTGGCGGAATTTAACCCTTCCTTTAAAATGTATAAGGGACTCGTCTATGCAAATGAATTTATCTGGGATGTACATCTCTTCAAATTTGGCACTGAAATGATCAATGACCGGCCTGAATAGCCGGTCAAAGGTGGGATCATCTCTGGGTGGGCACTGTGCATTATCGTTGTAATGCAAAAATTTAAGGATCGTCTCAAATCGAGCCCGGGGCATGGCCATACGGTAAAATGGGGTGCTGTACAGAACATCTGTACTCCAATATTGCCTAATTTCTGGCTTTTTTACTATGCCCATATGAAACACCAGACCCCAAAACGTCATCATCTCTACTGCATCTACAGGGGTCCACCTAGCAAATGATGACGTGGGGTTTTGAGCAATAAACTGCTGGGCATATAAATTAGTTTGGTCCACCATTAAATTTATAAAATCATCAGAGAAAAATAATTTGAAAAAGTCAATTTCTCTGAGACCTGTGGAATCAAATTGGATTCCTGGCATGGCCAAAAACTCAGGAACCTGGGGCTCAAAATTGTCTGGTGGTGGGGTCCATACGAGATCAATTATTGGGGGGGGGGTCTCAGCTGCTCTACGGGGGCGTCTTTGAGGGGGTCCCTCATCACCAGAGGAGGAAGAGGAGCTTAAGGCGAATCCTTCAAATTCCCCGCTTGCATCACTGGCTGTGTCAGAGTCAGAAGCAAGCATGGCATATGCCTCCTCCACTGAATACATTCTTCTGGATGACTGGGATGACATTTGGGATGACATTTGGGATGACATTTGGGATGCCATTTTTATTTTTGTGTTACTGGTAGTGAAATGTTTCAACACGTGTATAGTGTAGGGGGGGTTACAAACTTTATTTCAACCAGGGGGGTATGTAGTGTGTAGTGTGTATGTAGTGCAGAAAAAAAATAATACTTTATACAAAAAAAAAAATGAAGGGGTTAAAAAAAAAAAAAAAATTGAAGGGGTTAAAAAAAAAAAATTGAAGGGGTTAAAAAAAAAAAAAAAAAAGGTCCTGCGCCAAAAATTGAGCACAGATGTTGGTCAGTAACGTCCGTCACTGAACAGCGCTCAAAGGCAACAGGAATTTGATCAAAAAAAAAAAAAAAAAATAGATCAACCCTGTGCCGAAAAAGATGATCAGTGATGTACGTCACTGATCAGCGCACAGCGGCCACAGGACACCCCCAAAATCACAGTGTGTGTAAAAAAAAATTAAAAAAAGACCCCACAGCACACACAAAAAAAAAAAAGGTGATCAGTGATGCGACACTGATTACCAGTGAGGGGCAGCAGGTGCACAACCTTTGGTGCAACTGACAGTGCAACTGGCAGGTATATATAAAAAAAAAAAAACCTCTGCACCCCTAAAAAGTTGCTGATCACCTCAGATATAGTGATCAGCACAAAAGGCGGGGGCAGCAGACACAAAATTTAGCACTCTCTATCACTCTCTGTCACTATCTCTCTCTATCTCTCTATCTCTCACTATCTATCACTCTATGACACTGCAGCAGCAGCACTGACAGTTATATATATGAAAAATAACCCCTGCACCCCCAAAAAGTTGCTGGGGGTGCACAAAAGGGGGGCAGCAGACACAAAATATAGCAGTCTCTATCACTCTCTGTCACTATCTCTCTCTATCTCTCTATCTCTCTATCTCTCACTATCTATCACTCTATGACACTGCAGCAGCAGGTATATATATATATAAAAAATACCCTGCGCCCCCAAAAAGTTGCTGATCAGTTAATTTATACTGATCAGCACAAAAGGGGGGGCAGCAGTCAGTTATATAAAAAATATATAGCACGATCTGTCACTATCTCTCTATCTCTCTCTATCTCTCTCTCTATCTCTCTCTATCTCTCTATCTATAACTCTATTACACTGCAGCAGCACAAAATATAGCACTCTCTGTCACTAGGCCTCTCTATCTCTCTCTCTCTATCTCTCTCTCTCTCTCTCTAACTCGATGACACTGCAGCAGCACAACACAGCACAACACAGCACAGGATGTCACAAGATGAAGCAAGATCCCAAGCAGTGATCAGGTAAGTATTGAGCAAGGTTCTGGTCAGTAAATGGCGACAGCTGGGCACGGTGACCGCACTGCACGCTATTCCAGACCGGAATGGCGTCTGCAGTGTAGTCCCCGTTAGTTTAAACCCCCCTCCATGGCTGTGATTGGTCCGTCGGTCCGACGGACCAATCACGGCCTTTGGGGGCGGGCGGGGTGAGGTGGGGTGACACCAGTGTCACCCTTACACCCCGCGGTGATTGGTGCTGTACTTTACAGCACCAATCACCTCCGATCCCGTGTCACCGGCGAACGTTATTCGCCGGTGACACAGAAAACGCTGTAATTGGCTGTTCACACTGAACAGCCAATCACAGCGATCGCCGACGGGGGGGCTGCATCGCAGCCCCCCCTGGGCATGCAGGGACATGTCTGCTGTCAGGGACAGCAGACATCGTCCCTCTGTCACTGCGTCTCTAGACGCAGTGACAGTTAGAAGTCATGACGTATATATACGTCATGTGTCGGGAAGTACTTCCCGGCCATGACGTATATATACGTCAAATGTCGGGAAGGGGTTAATATACCTTCCTTGCACTGTACCTAACAAATACAAAGTCCTCATACTATAAGATACATTCCATGCACTGTACTAATAAATACAAGGGGGTTATTCTGATTCACTCAGAAAGGCACAATCGCTCTCTAATGGACAAAACCATGTGCACTGCAGGTGGGGCTGATGTAAGATGTGCAGAGAGAGTTAGATTTGGGTGGAGGGTGTACTTCAAACTGATATCTATATTGCAGTGTAAAAATAAAGCAGACAGTATTTACCCTGCACAGAAACAATAAAACATCCAAATCTAACGCTCTCTCTGCACATGTTACATCAGCCTCACCTGCAGTGCATATGGTTTTGACCATTAGAGAGTGATTGTGCCTTTCCGAGTGAATCAGAATAACCCCCAATGTCCACTGTCCTCGTACAGTGGACCTCCTACTTAAAATGCCCTAATACCAGAACCATAGCCATAACTTTGTAGGCCCCATAGCAACATTTTGGATGGGTGTTTCATCAATGCTTCTAGACAAAAACCTCACTCCACCATAGTTGTTCATTCTTTGCCCTACAATATGGTCTTATATCATTGTCCGCATTGTAATCATTGTATGACAGTACTAGTGCCCTAATTCATTTTATGATCTGTAGTAGTGCCCAATCTTAAAGACCCAACAGTGCTCACATTTGATTCAAAGTTGTTCTTATACTATTTGTACAAATCAAAAATTGGCAATAAATTACCAAACCATAGTTTAAACCATAGACTAAAATATTAGCGACATATGGAAGTAGGCAAACAAGTTACAGAGGCAGTTTGAAGAAGTTTCATTTTCATATTTACATTGTGTAGCATTTGAAACACATTTCCATGACAAACTTTGTGCTGCACACAAGATTAGGACACTCAAATGTACTCACAATGTCAAAATGTTTTGAATCATAGGTATTCTTGTATTTCTATGGCAGCTTGACAACATCAAGGACATATCTTTTTAAAGATTTGCCGGTATGAATGTTTATATTATTGGTTCATGTATTGACTCTGTCCAGCTGTCAAGACTGCCCAAGTCATTCGGAAAGTGAGAGGCAGTGAGGAGCCAGCAAGAGACTTACCTAACTTTCTGTGCCTTCACGAGAGCCTCGTAAAAAGTTCCCAAGGAGATTAGTTAAGTATGATGGTCTTAGAACCTTTGTCCCAAAGGGGCCATATATAAAAGTCTATATCTCTGAAAACACCAGTTTTTGTGTGTTTGTCACATATATCAAGTATCTACCAAATTAATGTAGGAGGGACAGCAGCAGATATCTTGGGTACCTGTTGTGATCTGTCCATATGTACATTGCAGGGCTCCTTTCAAAACATAATGATACATTCTCCCAAAGTGATCACATTTTGCAATGTTATCCTGGGCACTAAACCACATCCAGATTGCATTGAGTACGTGATCAGTGATAATTGGTAGTAAAAGACTTAAATGCACCTCACCTTTATTGTCAACCCTTCATTTTGCTAAATCGTGATGCACTGCTTATCTGAAATGTATCACTTCCTCCAATCTCTCACTGCCAAACTCCTAGCTGTGCACTTTATCTACTCTCCCAGATTGGTTGGGAGACTGCCAAAATCTCTTGGCCCCCCGCAAGAGTGAGCAAGTCTCCCAGATGGTTGGTATGACCCCCTCCTTTACACTCTCCTCTTCACCTCGAGATAAACCCCGCCGTCAGAAGGGGGCGGTGATGTGATTCGGGCTGACTCTGTCATCATGGCCCCGTTATGTGCCCCACAATGTTGGCAATCTCAGCAATGTTCAGCAGTTGGAAGACCCACAATGACATAAATCTTTCCCCCAAATAACGCACCATGCCCAAAAGATGTCTAGTATGAGCTGGTGCTGTTATTCTAGTCTTTCTCCAGTTGTTTCACTAACTACTGGTAATAGACACAATAATTATAATTTTTTATAGCTTCTATAAAAGAAATAACGTTGTGCTGGCATATACCAGTGTACACATGCAGCAATCTTGAATGCCCAACCTTCCATCAGGTTTATACGATAGACAGAGGTGTAACTAGGGCTGATGGCAGTGAGGGCAAATTTTGAAAAAAACCGGCGCCCATACTAAAGTGCTCTTTTTCATTTTGAATGTATGCAAGTAAACACATGAATCACTAATTAAGGAAATGCAAAACCAAAGGCAAAACATGAGTACTACAACAACAGTTCTGATACCATGTACGGGGCTGCCGACAGAAATTGAAGGGCCCAGAACTGTCAAAATAGGGATTGCCCCCCGTCTCCTGAGACTAAATACACTTTGATGCAGAAGAGAGGAGGCAAGGAAGATAGTAATATGCCAGCAATCCTGCCAGCCACCTTGATGTCTCACCAGCCAGCCCTCTTAGTACTCCTCAGTCTGTCACATTTCTGTCTCACCAGCCAGCCACCTTTCTGTCTCACCAGCCAGCCACCTTTCTGTCTCACCAGCTTGCCCCCTTCTGAGTACCAGCCAGCCCCCTTATTACTCCCCAGCCAGCCACCTGGCTGACTCCCCAGCCAGCCACCTGGCTGACTCCCCAGCCAGCCACCTTGCTGACTCCCCAGCCAGCCACCTTGCTGACTCCCCAGCCAGCCACCTTGCTGACTCCCCAGCCAGCCACCTTGCTGACTCCCCAGCCAGCCACCTTGCTGACTCCCCAGCCAGCCACCTTGCTGACTACCCAGCCAAAACCCCTACTAACTCCAGCTGCCTACCATCCCTCCGGCACCTGCATGCAGCTCACAGACACCATCTCCTGTGTCTTCTGACTGTGGCTATTATTATTACAATTTATTTAGAAGGCACCACAAGTGATTTACAGCCCTGTACATATCGCAAACACACTTAAACAATACAGGGCACACAGAACAAAATCTAACAGTAACCTATAACAATTAGCAGCACAATTCTTACTACACAATACAGCTGAGATGTAGAGAAGCAAAAGAGTTTTCCATGTACTACCAGGGCAAGTTGTCGTTAATAGAAACTAATGAACACAAGAGAGAAGAGATGAGGGCAGTGGCGGTTTTTACCTATGGGCTGCTTATACCATGCAAAAAAAATGGGTGTAGCCTAAATCCCACAAGGCCACACCTCATTTGTTAAATGGGTTGTAGCCTAGCTTTAAGTAGCACATTTATACTATATAAAACCATCTTGTGACACCTCAGCTTCAAACTAGCAGCACATTTATGCTATGTAAAACCATATTGGGACACCACTGCTGCTAACTAGCAGCACATTTACTGTATACTTTTTATCATCTTTACTTAAAATTAGCAGCCCATTTAATGTATTTATAACACATTGTGACACGTTTATTTTAATCTTAGCAACCCATTAAAGCACTACAAAATGCCAAATGAGACATTACTACATTATTCTTGAAACACTCAATTTCAGGCTAAGCCTACAGCTGAATCCATCCCCACCACTGGCGACTAAAATAACTTACAAGCCTAGGAAGAAGTCGGTCCCCTAGGGTGACATACTGAAGAGAGCAGCACAAATACAACACTGAGGAGCTAAAATAAAGATTGCCACAAAAGGGGTCCTCCCTTGCACCTCCTTTTATAATTTCATACAAGCAAGAGGGCAGGGTTTGCCAAGGCGGGAGAGCTAAATCCAGCCCTCCTGTCTCTCCAGAGTGTGTCAATGCAAAGGTGGGCAGATGAAAAAGCTTACACCTGCTGTTAACAGAGAGCTTAGTGGTGTATCAGTGCAGTGGGGGGGGGGGGGGGGGGTTGGCGGCCGGAAGAGCTGACATCAGCTGTTAACAGAGACCACAGTGGTTGTGCTCTACTCTGTTTTGTGCGGGCTCCCGCACCATGGCACTGCCATTTGCCTCCTCTGACTATGCCATATTCAGAGGAGGCAAGCGGCAGTGCCTTGGGAGCTACCTGTTCATCTCATTTAGAGCCACATATACCTAGAGATCCAAGGGTTGGCCAACCCGGTCTAGAGGCTATCCTGGCACCTCTGTGGTTGCCACGTTGACATCACGTATGCATTATCTCAATGATAAAATAAAAGATATTTATTACATTTACCAAGCAACCACAGCAAGCGCCAGGAGCTACTGGGCCCCACATCCGACACCACAGTGATCCATCTACACCAAGTAGGAACCAGGGGTATGCCTCTCTCTCTATCCAGGGCTGGGATTCCAATCCATGACCGTTCCTTCTCAAAGGTGGCCCTGACCACTTATCCACTGTTGTGAATTTAATCCAGGAAATAAAGTCTATTTAAATAGTCTGGAGGTCCCTTGTATTCCCTATTTACACAGCTGTCTGAGTTGATAAAGTATATAGCCACAGATGTTATCAGTAGCGGCTCTTACCCTTGCAGAGAAGGGGGGCTGCCACGATGTGCACCCCCCCATCTGCTGCCGCTGTGCTCCCCGCTGCTACCGTTCCCAGCGGTTGGTCCCCTGCACGGAGCCAACGCATGCACAGTGACTTCATGCGGTATGCGCATGCACTGGCCCAAGCCTCCATGGGCTGCCTTTGCAGCAGCCCCCGGAGGCTTTGCTTAATTAGGTTCCTGAGTCCGGCGCATGTGCAGTGTCAGAACATGCTTTTGCGCACAGAGAGGCGTCCCGGAGGGAGGGAACACTTTTTTGATTTTTTTACACAACATTTCTTAGATTTTATATAACCCATTTAAAGGTTAAATTTGGATACTGTCCAGGCTGCAAGTCCCTGTTTGGGAAGGCATGCTTGGATTTGTAGTATCACAGCAGCTGTAAAGTCATAGGTTACCTACTATAATTAAAATACAGACAAAATGGAGAGTCTGGAACACAAAATAGAACGGTATTCCTAATCTGCATTTTCAACGCATGAATCTAGGTGTCATTATCAAAGTGGTCTTGCATATTATATACCCCACAGACAATCAACCAACTGATACTTCTCTATCGCTGTAATTATATTAAATGGAAAATAATGCGATCTGCTTATTACTTCCATAGCCAAATGATATGTTCAGAAAATACATCTGCAGGTGCAACTCTCCACATCTCAATACCTATATTCACTGAATCCAGAGCAATACAAAGACAAAGAGGCTATTACACAAGTACAGCTGTAGAGATTTGTACATGTAGTGGAATGAATCGCACACAGTCACAAGAAGTAATGTATCCAGACTACTTAGAATCCGAAGCACCACATTAACTTCCAATAAGGGATGATTAATATAACAAACAATTTAATACATCACATTAAGCTGTGTACCCGTAAAGTAAATTGTATTGTGCAGCTCAACCAGATAATAGGCTGTGCAAATAGCAAATGGTCCTGATTATCTTATACATGTCCATGTGATTATATAATGAGTTATCAGTTGATTGATTTGAGTTAAATGGAGAAGATTTAACCATTATTTAACATTTTCAATTAAAATATCACAAACTGTCCAATTTGCTAATACATTTTCATTTTACTAAGGGGGTAGTCAATCCTGCGTTACGACTGTCAGAACATCCCAACATTCGGAACCCATGCCCGTTTTTGGTCCACTCGTCAGTTTTTGGTCAGGCAGGATTCAATGTTCCGCCTGGCGATCGGCGAAAAAGGGGTGTGTCGCGAAAATGGCTGTGGATTGTTGAGATCCGGCCTTAATCTCGACAATCCATGGCTGGTTTTAGCAAAACGGACAGCAATCGGGGATTGAATATCTGCCCCAAAATGCCAAAGGTTACAAAATCTATTAAATCCCTGTGTTGTTCTTGGACACTGAATAATGACTTTTACAATGGTAATTACAGTATACTTCCAATTTTTACAGTGAGTTCGAAAAGTTAGTTTGCAGTGACCGTGTGCTAAGCAAGTTCCCCTGCAGATAATGTGTTAAGTAATATAACATAGTTGTTTTTAAACACTTGAAATAAAATATAATGCGTTATGATATCATTTGTTATGTACTTATCTATGCTGAGTGTTGTCCCTTCCTGGCTTCACACAGCTGCAGAGGAGATCTGCAGTCAGAGACAGCACTCACGGTGGAGGAACTTTCTGAACTCCCTGTGCAATATGACGTGAGCCAAAGATACATCTTCATAGGTAGGGAGAAACCTGTTAAGACGCAACTTCCAACATTTAAAAATGATAAAATCAAGATCAAATGGGTTCTCCAGACATTGGGGGTAATTCGTACCTGATCGCTGTTCTGCAAATTCACATGAAAACCAGTTATAGAAGAACTGCGCATGCATACGGATCACATTACACATGTGCGGAGCCAAACAGCGACAAAAATCAGTGGTTTTTTTCCATGCAAGCTGAACGCTGTTTGATTGACAGGAATCTGGCGTTTGGGGGTGGTAATGGCCGTTATCTGGAAGTGTCAGGGAAAACGCAGACGTGCCCAAGCATTTTCAGGGAGGGGGTGTGACGTCCGCTCCAACCTTGATCAGCCTGTTTCTATAGCAGAGTTGTGGAAGGGTCAGGGTTACGCACAGACTGCACACAGTGGAAAAATCATTCGATGATGTGTTGTGTATGGATATGCAGCTGGACATCGATTGGGGGAAATTTTGTAAGCCATTCGCGGGGGCGAATATGCAATATAAATCGGTGGTCGCTATATAGACGCAGGGTTTTGCAATGTCACCATGCAGTAATCAAGTCTGAATACTCCCATAGCTACCCCCATATTAAACATAATCCTTGTCCGAACTTACCTAAACACGCCCCCATTTACTAAAACTATACCTCTGCCTTGATAGACCCCACCCATTTTTAGGGACCTAAAATTCTCGACAGTATGAACACATCAGGGACTTTTCAAGATCAGTTCTATATGACTTTCCACTGCATAAAGATACGGCTGGATTGTGTTATTCCATGCACATTTATGTCAAGAAGACTTTAGTTCATTCTTGGTCCTGATGACAATATTACATCTTAAAATGTCTCAACTACCATGGCATATCACGTGCAACATCTTTATTCACAACTTCTTTTTACCTTGGAGAGTAATTCATCCAAAGTTTATTTTTTTTACTGTCCAAGGATATACCGCAGTTTTGATGTCCATCATTTTTTGACACTGTAATTCCAGATCACTCATTTCCAGCTAAATCCCACAGGTTTTATATGTTATGATCTTATTTCAAGATTGCTGTCTAAATACTCTTTCTGTGTACAGTATTATATATATATATATATATATATATATATATATATATATATATATATATATATATATATATATATAGTTCTTTATATACTGGTTATTTAATTTAAGCCTGTATGACACATGATTTAACTCTGATCATAATACTTATTAATTATTGCTTTTTTACTTATCTGTTGTCTTAGATTATATATATATATATATATATATATATATATATATATTATGGTACTTGTTTCCTATCTGGGCGCCCAGGTTTTCTACGTACGGCACCGTACTGAAATCGGATCGCATCGCATCGTACACATACACGATATTGAACGATGCGATGCGATGCGATGCGATGCGATCCGATTTCCCATAGGAAACAATGTTAAATGGCTCAATTTAGCCAAATTATCATAGGAACAATAGTAAATGGGCCAAAAACACCCCTGAACATTGAAATGTCCCCCCAAAAGTAGTTGACGCCACACCGCCATCAACGTGAACCCGAAGCGTGGCGAGCGCAGCGAGCCCGCGAGGGGCGGCGGTACGCGTCCTCCGACCTTTTCATGCCCTACTATCCACTAGGGCGTGGAGTGAGAATAGAATAGTGTGGCGAGCGCAGCGAGCCACCGAGCCCGAAGCGTGGCGAGCGCAGCGAGCCCCGCGAGGGGACGCGGATACCTTCACAGTTATACGCGTCCCCTCGCGGGCTTCCCAGGTGTCCATGGCGACGCGGACACCTGGGAAGCCCGCAAAGGGACGCGTTTACCTGTGAAGGTATCCGCGTCCCCTCGCGGGGCTCGCTGCGCTCGCCACGCTTCGGGCTCGGTGGCTCGCTGCGCTCGCCACACTATTCTATTCTCACTCCACGCCCTAGTGGATAGTAGGGCATGAAAAGGTCGGAGGACGCGTACCGCCGCCCCTCGCGGGCTCGCTGCGCTCGCCACGCTTCGGGTTCACGTTGATGGCGGGGTGGCGTCAACTACTTTTGGGGGGACATTTCAATGTTCAGGGGTGTTTTTGGCCCATTTACTATTGTTCCTATGATAATTTGGCTAAATTGAGCCATTTAACATTGTTTCCTATGGGAAATCGAATCGGATCGCATCGCATCGCATCGCATCGTTCAATATCGTGTATGTGTACGATGCGATGCGATCAGATTTCACTACGGAGAATAGCATGGTGCTCAATTAACTTAGTGGGCGCCCAGATAGGAAACAAGTACCTATATTATTCCCAATACTTCTCACGCGCTAATACATTAATAAACAAAATTTACTAAATTTACAATGGTTTACAAAATAGGCAGCTTAACCACAAAGTTTCCTGAGGGCAAGGAAACCACAACAACCTCAATATACTCCCCAAAAGTGGTATAGCGCCTTATAATTTAAAAAAGTCCACAAGTTCCATAACCATTCATAAAATGATTGAAGATAATTCTCCAAGAATCATTTTTATTTCTTTCTTCAGACAGCCGTTTAAAAAAACGCTCCAACGCGTTTCATCTTACAAAAGACTTCCTCAGGGGAACATTTCACAATCTACAAGTATAAACATTGTTTCAATGTATAATAATGGAACCAGGGTTGTATTCAAAAGACCAATTCAATAAGCTTTTTTTGAAGATACAGAAACCACAAAAAAAAAAAAAAAAAAAGAAAGTTGTGGTGAGGGTGAAAAAATACTATTATATTGTGATGTAGAGTGATTAGTTATCGTGAAAATAAAATATATATACCTTTGTTGGATTACACAATTTTTATGTGTTTTATTTCCGATATTTCAAAATAAATAAATATTTTGGTGTGTACAGCAAATCTTATCCCTATAATTATAATTTGTTTAGTATTAATTAAAAAAATTTGAGGGGTGAGGGCCCTGCTTGTGAAATAATTTTTATTATTATTATAAACCATAATTCACACATCACAACATTATTTCAAGTGGCTCTTGTTGTAAAATAAATTGAAACCTATCCTATGTTTCTCATTTATGACCATTAATTGTAGTTTGTAGCACACATAATAGTTGTGATATCATTTGTCTATTACCCCTTTCACATCGCCAAAATAACCTGGGTTATTGCCCGTTAAGGCTGCTCAACCCGGGTTGAAAAGGTACACTTTTAAATATCTCGGGTTGACCAACCTGCCATTTCAACCTGGAATATAAGCAGTTTTAAAAATTGGTTGGATCTGGGTCAATGTGCACTTAAATTGACCAACTCTGGTTATTCAACCCAGGAATCATGTGAAAGTGCTGATTGGCTGCTCTTTGTCGGTCTGATGACATAAGCAGCCTGTGTCCGGACAGCAGAATACACAGTTTAATTTTCCTGTGCACATAGCCATGGAAAACTGGAGTCTTGATGAGGTAAATGAGTTATTAAGAATAATGGGTAATAATAATAACTTATTATATAATAAGGGGCAATAATAAAACTTGAAAAAAATTCTCAATGGCTGAATTTACCAGAAGGACAGTAGAAACAATCATGAAGTGGTATTCATTGTGGCATTCATTTTACCTGTACTCTATTTTGTTATTCATTTACTGTAATGTTAAGTTTGTTTCCCTGTACTGTTCCTTTGTACGGTGCTGCGAAACACTTGAGGGGCCTCATAAATAAAATCATAATAATAATAATAATAATAATGATGAGGTCAAGGCTTAAGCCTTGTGCTCTGTCTGCCATGCTGGGAGCTGGCCCCACCCTTTCCTTTTCTCCCTTGACACCTCATCTTTCTTAGCCATTTAAAATGACATAACACTGTGTTGTAATGCCTGACTGGGTTAACTGAAAATGTGCCAACCCGCCAATAACCCGGGTCAATACTGCAGTGTGAAAGCGCCCCCCCCCCCCCCCCCCCGGGTCAGACCCATGTTCACGATGTGAAAGGGGTATATTTTGGGAAAACTGTGCCATACCTCCCAATCATTCTGATTTCAATGGGACAGTTCCACTTCCACAAGGAAATCATCGACTCTGAGTAGGGATGGGCTGGGGACTGCATAACATTTTGACAGTGGTTCAGATGTAGACCTACATTGCACCCTCTGGTACTAAGCGTGCGGGGAAAGCTATAGATTCCAGCACGTAGTAAGGAATCTATGAGTTAGCGCATGCTACTCCCAGGTTAAATTGAGTTAATTGAAAAGCTTTGGGGGGTAAACCCATAACTTAATACTGCAAACAAAACAAACATTACTTGCATACATCTTTAGCATAGTACCCCGCACACCCCCAGACAAAACGTTGGATCACCCTCATCCCGCCCACTTCCTAGTGAAGTAAACAGGATAGGGGGATAATACTGGGAATTGTATCGCCATATGGGGGAATGATGAGGTGTAATATGAAAGCCTAGCCATCCCCCAAAGTGGCCAGCAGAGTCTGCTCTAGTAGATAATGTATATTTTGAAACAATGCATTTAAAGTATCATTTTAGAGGCAGAGCTCTCTGACTTTCTCCAGTCCCCTGCAATTACCTTATTTATACATGTCACTAGGTGTGCCAGTAATCTGTTGTTGGTCTAAACCTTGGATGCGATGCCTTTGTGCCATTAATACAGGAAAATACATTTAAAAGGCGGAATTCTTCTAATGGAATGAAAACAATTACATTAATCAATGGAACACATTAATTAGCACAGTTCTGAAAACTACTTAATCCAATTACTTATTTAAGTCATAAACGAGACTAAAACCTGCTCTATTTTTAGAGCGAAAACAAATGAAAACTTCAAATAAATGTAACAGATGATCTTATCGTTTAAGGCAGTGGTTCCCAAACTTTTTAAAATCACGGCACCCTAGAGCATCAGAATTTTTTTTATGGCACCCCTCGTCCAAAAGTTTCTTATTCTGTAAATTGATTTGTATGTCACACATGGGTTTATTTATGGGTGAGGGACAGGATTAGCTTCTGTTTGTCCACATATTTTATTATTGGTAGCCCACCAGCAATGTTTTTGCCTTTTACAATGACCATAAATAATTTTAATTGCCTCTAGACCACTAATTCAAGGCACCCCTGCAAGTGTCCTGAGGCACCCCAGGGAGCCTAGGCACACAGTTTGGGAACCACTGGTTTAAGGGATCAGTGACCTTTTCCCTTTTTCACAGTCACACAAATGTTTCTGCCCTGGTTAAATGGAGGGGTGTAGCCGCTGACAGAGGTGTGGCCTCTGCAAGGGGGCGTGACCACATCATGTGGGTAAAAATATAAACGAGAGGGAGAGAGAGGACAAGCTGCTGCAGCTGTCTTGCTCTACAGCTCAGCACAGGGCACTTAGCAGCATATGCTGAGCTGGGAAGAGAGGCTGTCGTCTCTCCCCACTGCCCTGTTCCCTGCAATGGTGTTGGGGGTACGACGACCCGGCCCCTCCAGCAGACCAGGGCCCAGGTAAAAAGTACCCCCCCCCCCCCTCGATGCCACACTTGTCCCTGCAGACTCTATCACACACAACACCTGTCCCTGTAGACAGGTGTGTCATGGTACAGCATTCCCTGTGAAGAAATACAGCTCATTATGAGGCCACATCCACTTTCCCTGGAGCATGCCATCTACAGTAATACAGGCTAAACCTCAGGAACCAGAGGACTCACTAGAGTTGGTGTCACACTGTGTGGTTACTCATGGTATCACCCCACCACCACCACCACCTTCTCCATGGACCTTCTCCCGCATCATACCACATTAAATCCTTAGTAATGTTTTTGTACTACAGTAGATATAGTTTTAATGATTGTATATCACTTAATGTATGGAATAGTAGTGATATAAACACGTAACAAAATTAACATTATACCTTCATATGCACAGCCAAATCCTATTAAACCCCTTTAGAAAATTGTTTCTCACCTTTTTACCCAATGTTTTGCCTTTAACATAATATCCAATTGGATTGCCTGATAAAAATACCACCTTTGGTTTAGTGAAACCTGTGTGTTTTCGCAAAGTCGCAGTCCTGTTTTCACTGGGACAGGTCAAGCAAATCCTGCATGTTTGTAGCACTAATGGGGGCATTATCTGTGAAAGCAGCACTACTGAGGGCATTATGTGTGTAAGCAGCACTACTGAGGGCATTATGTGTGTAAGCAGCACTAGTAGGACATTATGCTGCTAGCCACTAAGGGGAGGAAAGCGGAGAGCAGGCTTCTCACACCTCTCCAGCACCCATCGCAAATAAGGCACCGGCTTGTAAACCAATCGAAGCTGGTGATCCAGCAGCCAATCACCGTTGCTGCCGATGCGCTGATTGGCTGGCAGCCAGTGCTGTATTTGGAAAGGCCGCTGGAGTGGTGAAGGAAGCCTGCAGTCCTCTGGATAAAAGCATAGTGGGTACGAGGGGTGCAGGCATGGTGTAACCCCATTGAAGGGTGACACCCAGGTTCAGGCCGCACCCGGCTAGTGATGCCACTGTCAGGAACACTGTGCAATAAAACCTCTATCAAATGTTACATTTTAGATATATTTTCTGCAAACATTTGATTACTGAACATTAAAAACTGGCTCTTAAAACCCATCAATCATTACTGAGCTCATTATACTTTAATAGTCTGTTGTTTTTTTGCTGCCTGAAATGTTTTTCTTATCATTTGTACAATACTTTAACTCCTACTGAGAGATAATTACGTTTATTAATATTTTCTACAAACATGGCCAACAAATATGATATAGTGATCCGATACCTGGAATAACTATGGCTTTTACATGATCCAGAAATAAATCGATTTATTTTGATAGTGTATGACACAACTCAAGCCCATTTCTTGTATTGAATACAAGTGTATTCTAGGACAAAATATATTGTTTTGTTACGATATCTGTTGATGACCATCCTAATGGTCACAATACCAGCAGTGGCATCCCGTGCCACACTGCATAGTGATGGCGATGCGCTGTCACGGGCATCACCATCGCCTGCTCACATCTTTAGCACATGCAGTCATGAATTCGATAGATCTCTTGCATGTGCATAAAGTATACAGTGTTAGCACAGATCGCCCATACTCACATCACTACGTGTGTATGGGCAGTCTAGTCACCGGGAAGCTCAAGGGCAATTTCTCTAGCCTACATCACTCAGCATGTAGACTAGGCAGAATTTGCTTAGTGTGTATGGGGTTTAAGAATAAACAACTTTGTCTAGATTATACTACTGTATGAAACACTTAGTAATGCACAAAAACAGGAAAATAAAGTCATCTGTAGATGGAAAAATCGGTACTTGTGAGTTATCTGGACGCCCGATTTTTTGATTGTATGCCTTAAGTTAAGGCATACAATCAGATACGATGCGATGCGATATCGCATCGCATCGCATCGCATGCGACCATCGGATGCGATGACCCGATTTTTCCATAGGAATCAATGTTAAAATGATTCCTATGGAAAAAGGGGTCCTTTTCATACCCCTACTATCCAAGTGGGCATGGAGTTGGATATAAACCTGTGGCGAGCGTAGCGAGCCACCGAGCCCGAAGCGTGGCGAGCGAAGCGAGCCCCGCGAGGGGACGGTATTCCGTGTCCCCTCGCGGGGCTCGCTACGCTCGCCACGCTTCGGGCTCGGTGGCTCGCTACGCTCGCCACAGGTTTATATCCAACTCCATGCCCACTTGGATAGTAGGGGTATGAAAAGGACCCCTTTTTCCCATTGAATTCCATGTTAAAATGGACTCAGTCCATTTTAACATTGATTCCTATGGAAAAATCGGGTCATCGCATCGCATCGCATCGCATCGCATCCGATGGTCGCATGCGATGCGATGCGATGTGCCCGATCCGACCCGATTTTGAAATCGGGCGTCCGGATAACTCACAAGTACCGAAAAATCTAATGCTTGAAGGTTGAAACACGGCAACATCCAAACAGCTCCATATAAAAAAATAAATCAGGATATTAAAATTAATTATTAAAATACAGTGTATTAAAGTATAATTTCTGATAGCATCACATTTTAACCTCAGAGTATCCTACAACAGCACCTGCAACACACATACATTCTAATACTGTGATTATTTTGGATTCTAGCTTTTAATTTAAATCAAAGTTGCCTACCCTCCTGCATTCTGCAGGAGACTCCCTGAAATAGCAGCAATCTCCCTCTCTCCCTCATTAGTCTAGCAATCTCCCTCATGTCACCTAGCCCACATTACACTGTTAAATTTTGGGGTGAAAAATGGAATAAGAGATAGATACATTTACATTGAATCATCAGCACCATTTTCCAGCACTTTACCAAGTATAGTAGCTCTTACTAACTGCTTTGGGGCTACATTTGGATATACTTATATACTCGAGTATAAGTCGACCCGAATATAAGTTCGCAATATCTCCATATATGGAAGTAGACACGCCTTTTGGGAGGAGCATGACACGCCCCCTCAATGGGGCGCTGTGCAAAATTCTATTACTAACTATATTCTCCCTGAAACTAGTTTTCAAAAGTAGGCAAGTATGATTTAAAGAATATGTGCCCTTTAAACACCAGTCTACTGACAAGTAATCAATATGTTTGAAATACCTAGACCATGATTCAACTTCATGTATAAAGACATTTACAACTCTATTGACCCAGTATATTACTTTCTAATACACACACCCACACCCACACCACCAGAGAGTCCTACTTCTTTATTCAGCAGATGTCTGTGCTATTGTGCATCTTTGCCAAATATTATTAATGAGCACAAGGCGATAGTAAATACCCAATTATTATTTCGCCATTCTCAGGTACTTTTTTTAGGAATTGGTATGGAATCCCGGCAGTCGGAATCCCGGTGGTCAAAATCCCGACGCCGGAATCCCGACAAGGGGGGACGTGGATGCCCCCCTTGCGGGCTCACTGCTCTCGTCACACAGTGTGCCCGGTGCCTCGCTACGCAAAGCACACCAATTTATTCTCCCTCTATGGGTGTCATGGACACCCACAGAGGGACAAAGTGCTGGGATTCTGGCGTTGGGACTTTGTCTACCGGGATTCCGACCACCGGGAAAGTGACTTCATCCTTTTTCCACAATAGTGTGACTGCATTATTACTACAATTGTGTATAAAATCTTTCATGTTTGTCTTATTTGTTACTTGACCTGCTCTTCTATTTTAATATATCATTTAAAGTAAACTTTTAAATAATTCAATTCTACATTTACTACATTTTTCAAGCGTGCCCCAAAAAACCTCTTGTAGTCATCTTATACCTCTTTCACATCAGAAAATGCAGGGACCCACCCGGGAATATTATGGCCCAGGGATCATGCCGGGGCATTCCGGGGATGTCCTCTTTCACACCAGAAAATTCCCTGCATTTTTTGGTGTGGGAAGGAGGCAGGGAAGATGCCGGCAGGAGGCGGGATGGTGGCAGAGGTGGCTAGTAATCACCCCGGGTTTCTGGTCCTCGGAGCAGGCTGGGGATCCACACAGGCGGCGGGCACGGATGACAGGTTAGACGGCAGGAACAGATGACGCAGCTCACCAGCTGCAGTGAGGGCGCCGGAGAACTGCATCATCTACATACACCGCCTGTCCTATCATCTGCACCCACCGCCTGTCTGACAGCACGTATGAAGACCAGCAACCCGGGTAAGTACCCCTACCCCTTTCACACGGCCAGGACCCGGGTTGAACTCAGGAAAAACCCTGCTCCATAGCAGGGCCCAACCCAGGAATTTAGGCTGGTATGAATGGGGTACAGGTTGAGTATCCCTTATCCAAAATGCTCGGGACCAGAAGAATTTTCTGGATTCCGTATTGCAAAATATTTTTAGATTTCAATGATGTACCTTGAGGTATCTTATGTTATATAAACACATAAAATACACACAAAATACTGAATTTGAATGCCAAGCAATCAGGTTCTTGCACATATTTAGTGCCAGTTTCATGTTATTTCCCCACTAGTGTCAGTTACAGATGTACCCAGTAGGTTTTTAGCAAAAACGAAAAAATAAAAGTACATGACATGTTGGAGACTATGGTTTTCGGAATAATTTGGATAACGGATATTTGGGATACTCAACCTATATTAGTGACCCTCCTTTTAAAGTTTAATAAAGCCAAAGTTGGGCTAATATCTAAATTCAATTTAAATACTCAAAAAATTGCATACATTTGAGAGGATAGCCACCCTGTTTTTTTTATTTTATTTGAACAGTACTGGTCTGAGCTGGTTTGTGTTTATAAGTGAGTGGGTGGTTTGATTTATCAATCAAAGTTGGGAGCCTACTGGTTCTGTGGAGGTGGGTTTTGTTAGCTTATGAAGCAGCTTCTTCTTTCCAGTTTTGGATCCTTCCCACCAACCTGATGCGTGTAATTAGTTTGTTGTTACTTGTCTTTGGAATACAGATTTAATTTTTTTCTACCAATAGTGGAGGCTTAAAGCAATGCTCCTAGGTGGCTCAATTTAGTATGGAATAGATTGGCTAGCATTTCATTTGGAAGAGGTGAGTCGGGCACTACCTTAGGGGAGGACTAGTTCTAAAGTTCTCCATCTTAGATAGGGACCAGTATTGTGCCAGCCGAGATAAGGTGGTACTACCCAAGATGGTTTGTGCAGGGGTTGGATGGTTTGTGCAGGGGTTGGAGACTCCACCCCCATTTAGTATTTGAAATCTTAAAATATGGCAGAGGTGCACTGCTTTTTGCGCCCCCATGCTTAATTTATCTATTCCACTTTAATTTCATGTATTTGATCTATTTTATAAAATCTATACAGTTGTCCATGTCATTATTTATTAGATGAAGCTTAAGTAGTAGGGGAAATAATAAAACATACAGTATGGGTGACTTATGGAAAACTGGTGTTGATTGAATACAAAAAAACTGTCTATTGTTAAGTGTGTTGCCAATTTTATGTAAACAAAATATTTAGGAAAACATGTAAATGGCATCTGACACTTGCTGTAATTGCATCTGCCTTTACAGTGTTGGCACCCTTTAAATTGAATACATTATGAATGACTTCAGAAATGAATGAGCACAAAGCATGCTTATTGCCCCAGGGAAACCCTGGCTGATGCCTAAACTAGGACTACTGTATGTACTGTACAAAGAAACTTTGAGAGAGTAAATTATGGTGCAATACTTAGTTATATTCAGTTTATTTAAACTCAGTGCGGAGATAGATTATTTTAATATTTTCTTCTGTTACATGCAGAACTTAGGAAATTAAAGAATTACTTTTAATACATTACATTATATTGCACCTATGAATCACCCCAGTCCCGTATAACTGATTATCACAAGAAACACAAATGTACTACTCTCACAGGCAGGGCTTAAAGCGGTCCTGAAAAGATGCTGGATCTCAATTCCCTACCACCGCTCCACCCCCCCCACCCCCCCCCCCCCCCCCCCCCCCCCCCATTAGACTTAGTCTTTTTGGCACACCCTGCAAACTATATATTTTTGCCCTACCTCCCATACTTTATAAAAGGGATGGTGGTCTCACAAGGAAGGTGAGTGGTCACACAATAGTACCCCTATTTCAAATTACACCACACAGTACCAAAAGTAGTGCCCCTCATTCAAGTTACACTACATGTATGCCACACAGTTGTGTCACTTAAATCACAATGTCCACAGTAGTAGAGCTCTTTACACATAATGCCCACAGTAGTATTGCCGCTTATACACATTTTGACCACAGCAGTAGCACCCCTTTCATAAAATGTTCAGAGTAAGTGTCCCCTATACACATAATGCCCATAGTAAATACCCCTTACACAAAAGGGGGAAATTTACTAAGAATGCAAATACGTTACACTGCAGCAGGTCCTGGAGGCAGTTAATAACTGTGAAGGACGACTCTCTGAACAGATCAATCAATTACAAGAACAGATCAATCAAGTAGATATTACGCTGATCAGGGATGACGCACAAAAAATCAGGGACAGGGTCAGAGAGTTGGAGAAGCGACAACTGAGGATACAGTAGCCCCTCTACAGGCCCAAGTCACTACCATCTCCAGTCAGTTGAGGGAACTGAGATCCAAATTTAGACATGGAAGGACGTTTGCGGCGGAATAATGTCAGTCCAGGGGGTCTTTGCAAAATAACAAACCGACAAGCCTAACCAGACCGATCAGCTGAGCCGCACGGTACTCTGTGTACATGTTCGACTCTGCCCCCGAATGCCGGCTCCTGATTGGCCGCTAGGCCACAAGGCGGCCAATAGCGGCATTCAGGGGCGGAGCCGCACATGTACACAGAGTACCGTGCGGCTCAGCTGATCGGTCTGGTTAGGCTTGTCGGTTTGTTATTTTGCAAAGACCCCCTGGACTAGGTCGCCCTGGGACAGGTGAGTATGGTTTCCTTCCATAGGTTCCTCCATGGATTTCGTCGGACCCGGACATCGACGTCGACATGGAGCAGAACGCCGACACAGGACCAAGAGACCGGACATCAGGAGCAGGGCTACCTACGGGCTCAAGATAGGTAAGTATCAGTATGTATGGGCTTTGGATGTATTAAAGTTTTATTTTAAGTGTGTGTCAGTGTGTTTTATTTTACTATTTTTAATACTGTGGAACTACAAGTGCCAGCGGGCCCTTTAATGCCCCGCAGGCTGGCACTTGTGGTTCTCCAAGTCCCAGCTTGCGGGGGAGGCTTGCTGGGACTCATAGTTCCCCAGTATTAGACAATAGTTTATTCTATTTTTTACACTGCCATCAGCCCGGTGACCACCGCTCCAGGGTCACCGGGGACAGCACCAGGCTTCAGCCTGGTCAGGTGAGTCCTGGAGGGGGGGGACCCCTTCATTGGGGGGGGGGGTCCCCACTCCCCCAGGGCCCCTGGCCAGGCTGACTGGTCAGTAGGGTGATGTTTTGGCCGCGGGACCTTAGATCATAAGTGTCCCCCGGCTGTGACATTACCCTGCTGGCTGGTTTGGCCTGGGGCTGGTTCTTAAAATACGGGGGACCCCTAGTCATTTTGTCCCCCGTATTTTGGGAACCAGCCCCGGCCATGGAGCCTGGGGCTGGTTGTAAAAAAATCAGGGAACCCCTATTTGCGGGGTTCCCTGATTTTTTTATTACCGGCCCCGGCTCCTTGAGCCTGGTGCTGGTTACAGCCATGGGGGGGGGCACGCTGTTTTTTTTCTTTTATTTATTTAATTTTCTATTTTTTAACACTGAAGCCTTCACGGATCTGACTGATCCGTGCAGGCTCAAGCCAAATACGACAGGAAAATAAGGTGTATTTTCCTGTCCTATTTGGCCGGGCATTTCACGCCTAATAGCAGCCGTATTTTCAATACGGCTGCTTAGTAAATCAGGAACCACCATTCTTTTGAATGGTGATTCCTGTCGTATTCCATCGATGGTGTACACATTCGTATTTGTAAATACAAATACGAATGTCCCATCAATATGAATATTTGTATTTTTGGCTTTGTAAATGCCAAAAATACGAATACACTCCAAAAATTTGTATTTTCCTAGGAAAATACGAATTTTTCCTACGAATCCATATTAGTAAATTTCCCCCAAAATGTCCACAGTAAGTGCACCTTACACAGAAAGTGCACCTTACAAATAATGCCCACAGTAAGTGCCCTTTACACATAATACTCATGTCTTGCCTCTTATACACTTAATGCCCACAGTAATGCCGCTTATACACATCATGATAGGAGAATAGCATTTGACAGTGCATATGAGGAGTGGTCAGGTAATTGTAGGTGTGTCAAGTCCATTCAGACGGTGTTTTCTGGGTGTTAATTACATCCGTATTTAAAGCTTTACTCATAGTTACATGTTGATATTTATTAGTGACCAGTGGAAGACTCCAGAAGAGGGGCTGCAGTGCAGTTCGAAATTCAAATAGGGGAGGCACAGTGTTTGTGACTGTAGCAGCGGGTGAGGAAAGTGCACATATTAGTATTTACTAGATCATTTTTTTATTACACAAGAATCTAGAGCAGTGTTTTTCAACCACTGTGCCGTGGTACACTAGTGTGCCTTGAGCTGTTCTCAAGTGTGCCCCCAGATCTAGAGATTCCCAAACCAGTTTACAGCCACCACCAGTTCAACTGTTATTTACTGGTCTCTTCTTTTCATGTAAAGAGCCAATGTATTTTATTTTTGTTACCTGTGGGGACCAGTGTGATTGTTTTTTATATGGGGGCCAATAGGTTTGGGTTTTTTCCTGTAGGGATCTCATGGTGTGCCTTGGCAATTTTAAAATCTTATTTAGTGTGCCGCAAGGTAAAAAGGTTGAAAATCACTGCTCTAGAGCACAGGTCATATAGCCTTGTTTAGATAAAGGTCTCTTTATTCAGTGGTGTTACCTAATGTTATATTTAGGTTTATATTTACGTTTCTGTTGCCTATCATATTTATTTTTATTTATTGACAGTTTCTTATATAGTGCAGCAGATTCCATTGCGCTTTACAAATATTGACAACACTGAAAGAACAAACTGGTTAAAGACAGACATAGGGGTAGGAGGCCCCTGTTGCAAGCTTACAATCTATAGGGACATAGGAGGGAAATTCAAGTACAGGAACCAGTAATAGCATTGGAGTCCCACCAAGTTGCAAGTCCGTGAGTGCAAGTCCGAGAGTGCCTCTGAGGGTTATGTGGGTGGCTTGCCTGAAGAGGTGAATTTTCAAGGAATGCTTGAAAGTTTGGAGGCTAGCAGAGAGTCTTATTGTGCGTGGAAGGGCATTCCATAGGGTGGGAGCAGCCCTATGAAAGTCCTGTAAGTGAGTGGGAGCTAGTGATCCGTGCATAGGAGATCTTGTGCAGAGTGGAGTGGTCGAGATGGGAGATATTTTTTCATAAGTGAAGAGATTTAGCTTAGTGTGGTTTGGTTAATACAGTAGTTCCCAAACTGTGTGCCTAGGCACCCTGGGGTACCTCAGGACACTTGCAGGGGTGCCTTGGGTTGGTGGACCAGGATCAATTCATATTCTGAATAGTCAATGTAACAGGCAAAACCAGTGCTTGTGGCTGCCAATAATAATATATGTGCACAAACAGAAGCAAATCTTGTCCCTCACCAGATAACTGTGACATATACACACAATGTACTTAATTTAATATTTGTTTCTGAATTTATCGATAAGAAGCATTTGGCCTAGGGGTGCCTTCAAAATGTTTTGATGCTCTAGGGCGCCGTGATTCAAAAAAGTTTGGGAACCACTGGGTTAATACCTTTATATGTGAATAGAAGTATTTTGTATTGACTATGGTAGAATACAGGCAACCAATGGAGGGACTGGCAGAGCGGATCAGCAGAGGATGAACGTCTGGCTAGGAAGATCAGCCTCGCTGCAGCATTCAAAATAGATTGCAGTGGTGAGAGTCTGTTCTTGGGAAGACCAATGAGGAGACTATTGCAAAATTCAATGTGAGAGATAATGGGGGAAATTTACTAAGATGTGAGTTGTATTTCACATGGGATGTTGCTATTGGCAACCAATCAGAAACTACTTCTCATTTTTTTAGCACTTTCTAGAAGATAATAGATAGTAGCAACATCCCATGTGAAATACAACTCACAGCTTAGAGAATGTCCCCAAATGAGTGCATGGATTAGTGTTTTAGCAGTGTTGTGTGTAAGATAGGGTTGTATCTTGGATAGGTTTTTTAGATGCATGTAACATGATTTTGAGACAAGACTGAGGGGCATATTTATTAAGCTTGGAGAAGAGATAAACTGGAGATAAAGTGGAGAAAAGGTAAAAGGAGATAAAGCACCAGCCAATCAGCTGTGTTTGAAAAAGACAGTTGGGAGTTGATTGGCTGGTGCTTTATCTCCTTTTACCTTTTCTCCGCTTTATCTCCAGTTTATCTCTTCTCCAAGCTTAATAAATCTGCCCCTGAATGTGGGGAGCAAAGGACAGTTCAAGTGACCCATAGGCAGCAAACTTGTGGGGTAGGGTAGATTGTTGAGTTGTCAACAGTTATGGAGAAATTAGTAACTGGTAACTGCTCCTGGCTAGTGGGAATATAATTAATTCAGTTTTGGAAATGTTAAGTTTGAGGTGGCAAGAAGACATCCCAAATGAGATGGCAGAGAGGCATTCAGAGACACAGGCCAAAACCACTGGTGACAACTCTGCAAAGCTTCAAACGGGCACTGAAAACTCACCATTTCATCAAAGCGTACCCTTCCACTGCGTGAACCAGCTGGTTCTCCGACAGCTTGCGTGTTTATATCCTGCTATCTAGCCACCACCCACTTGCTTGCACCTCTTGTAATCTGTCTGTCTCCCCTTCCTACTAGATTGTAAGCTCCTCCGAGCAGGGCCCTCTTCACTCCTGTTGTCAAAGCCCACTTCTCTTCACATTTCACATCTTCGTCTGCATACTCATCTCCATCATTGGCCTCAAGTTGTATGTTTATTGAGTCCTCACTACTTATATTTAAGCGGTAATGTGTATTGCACTGTGGCGCTCTTTATTTGTACTTTATTTTTGTTATTTATTCAATGTAATGCCAAGTTTTGTCTCCCTGTATTGTTCCTTTGTACGGCGCTGCAAAACACTTGTGGCGCCTTATAAATAAAATTATAATAATAATATAATAACTCCTGGGTTGATAGATAGATTTGAGTGTCATCCACATACAAGTGATACTGGAATCCGAATGTGCCAATTACTTTGCCAAGAGATGAGATATAGATTGAGAAGAGCAGAGGACCTAAAACTGAGCCTTGCGGTACTCCAACTGGCAGAGGTAGTGAAGAGGAGGTGGCGTCAGAGAAGCTAACACTGAAAGAGCGATCAGATAGGCAAGATGAAAACCAGGAAAGGGCTGTATCATTAAGACCTAGGGAGTGTAGTGTCTGTATGAGGAGAGAGTGGTCAACAGTGTAAAACGCAACAGAAAGATCTAGAAGAATAAGTAGTGTGTCCTTTAGGCTTGGCAGTTACTAGATCATTTACCACTTTAGTCAGTGCTGTCTCAATGGGATTCAGTATTGAATCCCGGCGGTCAGGATCCCGGCGTTCAGAATCCCGACGCCGGAATCCCGACAGCCGAAATGCCGACAAGGGGGGGATGTGGATCGCCCCCCCTTGCGGGCTTGCTGCGCTCGCCACGCAGCGGGCCCGGTGCCTCGCTACGCTCGCCACGCTATTTTGTTCTCCCTCCAGGGGTGTCATGGACACCCCAGGAGGGAAAAAGTGTCAGCATTTCGGCGGTCGGGATTCCGGCGTCGGGATTCTGAACGCCGGGATCCCGACTGCCGGGATCTTAACTGCATCCCGTCTCAATGGAGTGTTGGGAAAGAAAGCCTGACTGAAGTGGGTCCAATAAGTTGTTGGAGTTAAGAAAGTGTGTGAGGTGAGAGTAGGCAAGTCTCTTCAGCAGCTTGGAGAGCCATGGGAGCGGAGAGATAGGATGGTAGTTAGAGAGAGTTAGGGTCAGAATTGTGTTTTTTTCAGAATGGGAGTGATCACTGCATGTCTGAACAAAGAAGGAAAGATACCTGTAGCAAGAGAGAGATTGCAGATTTTAGTTAAGGTTGGGATGAGCACAGGAGAAAGAAATTTACTGACTTTTGAGGGTATAAGAATAAGAGGAGAGATGGTGGAGTATGAGGATGAGGAAAGTTTTGATACTTCTTCATTTGTGAGCTCAAAGCAGAAATGCGGTAAAAACACCGTATCTGGGTTTTTACCGCATTTCTGTATTCTCTGTTACCCCTCCGCAGTGTCAGCGCTGCGGAGGGAATCGCCAGCAAATGTTGTCAGGACAGTTATGAGATCATCAATATAATGTTATACATTTCCTCCCAGCCACAACCCCCTCCCTCCATTTCCTTTCTAAACACAAAATAAATGGTTATATAAAGGAAATGGTGGAGTGGGGGAGGGGGATTGGTGATTAACAGTTCCCCCTTTCTGTCAGCTAGAGACTGGGATTCTATTTCACATGGGATGTTGCTACCAACCAATCAGAATGTACTTATTTAATTAGCACCTTCTAGAATATAATAGTTAGGATATCATTGGTTGCCCATAGCAACATCCCATCTTCAATGGAGCTCCCATCTTAGTAAATAAACCCCATTGGGTCAGATAGTATAGGAGTTTAAAGGTTCACATGGCATTGGCCACATCCAAGCAGAACAGATCATAGCCTTAGTTTAATATACCGAAGATGGGATTTGTGCCCGGCACGTGAGTTTGAGAATGCTTTTAAAGCTAGTGATCTAACGTAGCGTAACCTGTACTATGAAATAGGTAGAAAAATAAATTCATGGAAATTGCAATATAATTCATGTTTGCATGTAATGGCGCATTATCACTCAAAGGAGCGATTACTGCAGACTGTGCATGTGCCACAATCGCAATATGCATGTGTGGAAGAGCTGCTGAGATCCCGCAATGAGGTTCTCATCACAAAGTGGTTGCCATGAAATGACCATTTGGATGTGCTTACTGGGAGTTTATGGAGAGTGGTTGGCAAATCGTAGGCGTGTCTTCAACATCTTTGGGGCATGTACCTGCCATCAGCCTTGAGCTTCCACATTGCAGTTGGCTCGGGTATGCTGGGTAGCAGCTTCACTTGCTAACATTAGCAGCTCCGTAACCGAGAAAATCACAATCGCAATTGTATTTGCATAAAAACATTAATTAGTTCCTGTGCGGTGAGAGGGGGCCAGATGCACTAAGCTTGAAAAGTGATAAAATGGAGAGCGATAAACAACCAGCCAATCAGCTCCTACCTGCCATGTCACAGACTGTGTTTGAAAATTGTCAGGTAGGAGCGGATTGGCTGGCTGTTTATCACTCTCCATTTTATCAATTTTCAAGCTTAGTGTATTTCGCCCAGTGTGAGATATCGTACACATATAGGGCCTTATTTTGGTTCATTCTTTCTGACAAAATCCTTCTTAGATGGGCAAAACCATGTGCACTGCAGGTGGGGCAGGTGTTACTTGTGCAGAGAGAATTAGATTTGGGTGGGGTTTTACTTCAAAGTGAGATCTATATTGCAGTGTAAAAATAAAGCAGTCAGTATTTTCCCTGCACAGAAACAAAATTACTCACCCAAATCTAATTCTCTCTGCACATGTTACATCTGCCCCCCTGCAGTGCACATGGTTTTGTCCATCTAAGAAGGATTTTGTCAGAAAGAATGAACCAAAATAAGGCCCATAGATTGTTTGTCTTACTGTTGTGTGAAGGGAACTGTGCTGAAAGGAGGTCATACATGCCTGGAAAGCCTCAACACCTGCCATCAGGGCCGCTAGGAGGGGGTGAGTGGGCACTAATTACTCAGGCCCGGGCTTGCTGGATGGGCCCGATGGGGGCCCTGGTCCCCCCCCCCCCCCTTACCTTCCCCCTCCATCCCTCCCAGGCAGCAGCAGCGCACACCACAGCATGTGCTGTGCTGACAGCAGGCTTAGCATAAGCGTTTCACTAACATGCATTCTGTCAGCACAGCACATGCTGAACGTGTGCTGCTGCTGAGGTGCGTGTGTGGAGGAAGGGGGG
This sequence comes from Crinia signifera, assembly GCF_055691185.1. Taxonomy (NCBI): domain Eukaryota; kingdom Metazoa; phylum Chordata; class Amphibia; order Anura; family Myobatrachidae; genus Crinia; species Crinia signifera. Next base: position 133,028,442 of record NC_139224.1, on the reverse strand, counting down.
GGGGGGGGGGCAATAACACTTCTACCTCAACTTTAGAGTGTTGTTTCACCCACCTTAAGCATTTTAGGGGAGTGGCATAATTGCAGGAGTTGGCCACGCCTCCTGCAATTAAGCACGCCCCCAAATTTTTACCGGGGCCCGGCATACCTCTCGTCTGCCCTGCCTGCCATACATACATCTAAAGATGCATCAATCTGTATCTCCACGTCTATAGATGCTCTTTGCACACAGAGCACGGCTTCGGAGCTGCACTTGCTTAACGATGCAGAAGCGCAACCACAAAAGACACAGACACAATAGGATGCATCCGACTCAGAATTACCTCCGCTAAGTTTGAGAAAGTGTGATTATCGTACCTCTGAGGTCTACCACCCCTCTCCCTATCATATATAATTAGTTACATGGAAGCCACAAGTCAAGCATTATTTTTAATAAAAATCACATTATGCAGTATTCTCAAGGGTGCAGTAAAATGAAGCATCCAAAATTGTAGAACTGATAATTATATAAAATGTTAGCGATTTCCTAGCAGAAAAGTACACTATGACTTACTCCCAGTGGCTGCTGCCATTATGTAAACCTCCCAAAGGAACGTATGGTAACATTTGCTAATCAGATGCTACCTACTCCTATTAGCATTGATGAGAGAATTCCCAATGTGTCTATTTCACAAAGCAATGTGAAAGTGAACCTTCTGATCTGACCTAATGCTTGTGTCAGCCTTTCAACCATGTCAATGTTAGCCCTGTCGACCTATTTTATGTGTCGACATTTAGTGGTTGATCTAATGTAAGTCAACCTTTATAGTGTCCACCCTATGAGTATGAACTATGCCCCTCCCATATTGCTTCCTTCCATCTCCTCTGCCAGTGACATTCCTCTTTATTTCATCCCTCCAGGTAATGCAAGGCAGCACACACACACACACACACACACCCCCATTGGTTACTTCTATGGGGCATCGCAAGCTTTTTGCTCCGGAACCATTGCCTACCACCAATTGCTCCCGCATAGGGGGAGGGAGGAGAAACCGGACCAAATCTTGCCTAAGGCACCAAATTATTCAGGGTCGGTTCAGTTATTCATACCATCCCGGCTAACAGCCCTGCCTGTCTACATACTGTAGATTGGTAAACGATGGCATTGTCCAAGAATCAATATAAGTATTAGTCATTCGTAGTCTACATAAAACCTTCAATAGCTTCTGTGTATGGAAAATCTGTCATTTATACAATGAATGCAGGATGAGTAATAAAAGATTATAAGTCAGCGGAATCTGATTTTATATACAGATGTTACATTATGCATCCATAATAAAAATAAGTGGGTGAGTCATTTATCCTCAGATAATGAAGTAAAAGGCAGATATGTTGGAGGTGTGATTTTCCAATTGTATAACAGCTTGGTCAAGAGCTGTCCATTCGTAAACAGACTGAATGCAAATGGATATTTCAAGAGGATTCTGACTATAGCACACGCTGCACCTCTACTCCATTGTCAGGCTTTCCTTACACCTTATCTATTGTATCCACACATTGCTTTCTCTTAGGTGCCAAGTTCCTGCTCTGTTACCACTACATCCCCCCTTTCTCTAACTTACTTGATGACAAGCTTACTTGGGTAACTTCTGTTTCCTGCCCCCAGTTCCTTCTGCTTCCTACTCATTCCAGATTACAACTTAACACCCTATTGAGCCTTCATTTACCCATTTGAAATCAGATCTACTTGAGGGATCTATGATGTCTATAGAGACCACGCTTATTTGAACAGGTCTAGTTGGATGCCCAAAGATAGTCGACCGCGTCTAGATCAACAGAAATGGGCATTAGAGAGACGGGAGTGTGGTCAACGGTCAACGGTCAACGTGAGTTTCACTTATTTTGGTGCAAATTGACTTGGTTCATGCTTTACTATCCAAATAGACAGAGTTAGATATTAATAGAGGATACTTTTTAAAGATATTTGCCACCTTATCTAATGCCATTTGATGCCCATTGATACCAGTGCATCACCTACAGTCCCGCAATTACCAACCATTGTGCCGGTGAGGACCATTGCCCAGACACCTGCATCATTAAGCCGCTGGAAGCCACAGCAGCATCCAGAGAGATAGAGGAGACAAGTACACTGCAGGTGAGAGGCACAGTGCAGCACATACAAACAGCAGTGCCCGTCTCTGGCCATGCTCCCTTCCATCCACAGGATCCCCACTGCTGCTTATGTGCTTTGGCATAAGGCGGATGAGAGAGGCCACATCCTGCACATTGGTGACCCTGATAGCCTGCCTTGTGCTCCTGACAGCTTGCAGTCAGCCCGCCGGTCACATACCACCAGGACCCCTACTGTGGGTGTGGAATCCCGGCACCACACCGGTCATCATAGGCTTATTGCAGGTTCCCATTCATACCAAACTTCATCATTGATTGCGGCACTATTCATTGATTATCACAAGGCACTCGGTGGACTGTCAGTTGCACATGCGGGCTGCACACAACATAATAACTATCAGTTGGGAACAATTACCATTAAAGTATCATCTTAGGATATTACGTTACAAACTATACTGTCAATCCTCTTATTTAAAAGTATCAATTGAAGGTCTATAGACTTCATTTTATGTATTAAAAAATATATATATATTTTTTTACAAGTGTGATATAATGTCATTGATATAACTGATTGGTGGCCACCTCAGTAAGTCACTGCTCTGCAAGGCCTTTCCGTTGAATAGATGCATGTTCAAGCACACAGCATCTAGTCAGCCCAGGGATAACCCAACACCTCGGGGAGTACTGGGCATGATCACTCCACCATCAGTTGCAAAATCATATCCTCCATTAGCCTCACTTGTAGCTTTCTTACAATATTGCCTCTGTGGCTGCGGTGCTACACACTGGCAAAAAGGGTGTTGGCCTTGTGTGTATGGGGTGTGGCTTCATGGGTAGGGTGTGGCTCCAGGGGTAGGATGTGGCCACTTCCTTCTCCTGGAGAGAGAGGTGGGGTGGAGAAGTTGCTCATAGCCTTTTTGTACAATCTGATTGGTTGGTACTTTATCTCTCTCCACTTTATCTACAAAATGTAAATCTTTCCAACAGATCTCCCCCTTTGCATTGTCAGCATGTGTTCCTAGTTCATCTGTCTTGATTTGCAGCTGCCCTATAGAATGTGCTAATGATAGACTGCCTAACACAGGCATGTCCAAAGTCAGGCCCGGGGGCCAATTGCGGCCCGTGCTGTCATTTCAAGTGGCCCGCAGCCTCCAGCTGGAAGCGGGCAGAGCATCAGATGTGGGAAGCACAGCACAGGACACTAAAGGTGGGGCCCCCACGAGCGTGCCTTTACCTTGCTGTCTGCTGCAGTGAGGAGGTGCCGGCCGCCACAGTCAGATGTGTTTGGCATCCTACACCTGCTGCTGCAATTGTATATCACCCTACTCCACAATCACAGTGACAGCAGTGTTTGGGGAGGGAGGCAGCAAGAGGGAACCTTGCTCCGTAACATGCAGAGCGGAGGAGGGCAGCAGCGGGAGCCCAAGCATCTCCTGTTCTTGCAGTGCCTGCTTTGCATCTCCATCCTCTGGCTCACATAAGGGGCTGAGAAACATACAGAGAAGGGAGGGGGCAGAGTGGGGGATATACAGTGAAGGAGGGTCAGGCTGGGGGACATACAGTGAATGGAGGCAGTGATGGCCATTCAGAGAAGGGGGAGCAGGGGCAGGCTGGGGGACATACAGCAAGTGGGGGCAGAGTGGCGTACATAGTGAATGGGGGTCATACAGTGAATGGGAGTCATACAGTGAAGGAGGGTCAAGCTTGGGGACATGCAATGAATGGAGGCACTGATGGACATTAAGAGAAGGGGGGAAAGGCTGGGGGACAGAGTGAATGGGTGCAGAGTGGGGAACATACAGTGAATGGGGAACATACAGTGAAGGAGGGGCAGGCTGGGGGACATACAGTGAATGGGGGCAGGCTGGGGGAAATACAGTTAAGGGGCAGGCTGGGGGACAGAGTGAATGGGGGCAGAGTGGGGGACCATTCTGATGTGATTAATGATTCAAAGAATGTCAGGCTGAATGGTCGGCCCCCACACATTTACACTTCACCAAATCTGGCCCTTGTCGCAAAAACTTTGGACACCCCTGGCCTAACAGAACTGATAGTATGCATAAGCTTTCAATTAACTAATTCCTAAGAGAAACCTCTTCCCCTCCACTTTCCAACTCTCGGGTAATTAGCATTGATAACTGGAAAATGCACGCGGATCACTCACTTGTGTTTGCTTTTTGAACACGCAGAAGATACGTTATATAACAAATGTCATAATATTCTGTCTCAGTCCAAGGACGTCTTTTAATGTTTCTTGGAGCTCTACTGTATAAATAAAGGAAATTACCAATAGAATGGCTGAGATCATTTGGTTCTCCTTGGTGGTGAGAGTGATGTTGAGAAAATGTACTGAAATGGGGATTATGAAAAGTTACAAATCCAGTTATCCTGTTCCATCCCCTTCTCAAATAATTAGACGGTCATCTATGTAACAGCCCCCGAAAAACAGATTTGCGCCAAATGGGCCATTCGCTAAGTGTTCCGCTTAGAACATGGCCATGAAGATGGGATGTTGTTTAGAACCTTCTAGAAGATAGATAATAGAATCTGGTTGCTATATCACATCCCATCTTCAATAGAACCTTAGTCAATTTTCCCCACAGAGTTTAGGAAGTCTCAGGTTGGCCCATTATTGAATTATACTTATTTTGTTATGTATTTTTATTTCTATATACATAATCATGATTATTTGTATTGTTTTAGTGAGCTATTCAGTATTACTCTCACTTGTGATCTCAGTCTCTCTTCCTTTTTAGTCGCACAGATTTTTCTCATTGATTTTCAATTAGCAGCACTGTTCCATCTCGTTTGTGTTCAGTAAAAAATGATTATGTCTACCAACAAGGTTGAAACCTCTTATTAAGACTGTGGCACTTACTTACAGCTGTTATTAATGCTTTTGCATTCTTAAGATTTTAAAATGATCAATCTGAATATTCACATCCGACATAATTAGACTGTAAATTCCTTTGGGGACTATTTATTAAATCTTCCTAATTATTTTGAAAAGCGGCAGCGGAGTGCGACACTTGCTGGCAATTGAAATGGTGAAGGTGTTAAATATATATACGCACACACACACACTATAGGGCAGAATGTACTAAGCATTGGAGAGTGATAAAATAGAGAAGTATAAACTACCAGTTAGATTCTTTTTCAAACCAGAGTACAAAATGACAGGAGCTGATTGGCTGTTACCTTATCTTTCTCTACCACTCTCCATGACTTAGATAACATAGAATTTGACGGCAGATAAGAACTATTTTTAGGATATTCTTTATGTCTATTCCATGCATGTTTAAATTGCTCTACTGTCTCAGCCTCTACCACCTCTGATGGGAGGCTATTCCACTTATCCACTACTCTTCTGTGAAGTAATCTTCCTCCCTCTAGTTTCAGTGCATGTCGTTGTGTTCGAATACTTTGCCTTCATTTAAAGAATGTCTCCCTCCTAGACCTTGTTAAAAAAAAAAACCTTGCTATATTTGAAAGTACAGGTCGGGTATCCCGTATCCGGGCATCCCGTATCCGAATTATTCCAAAAACCGTGGTTTTTTGGAATAATTCAAATTTTTTATTTGTTTCCCCCCCCCCCCAACCCTCTTTTAATACTTACCAAGTCCTCCGGCGTCCACGGCAGGCCTTCAGCATCCTCTCCGGCGTCTCCAGCGGTCCCAGGAGTGCTTTGCGTGAGTGCGCTCGCGCGCCGGTGATGTCACCGGCGCGCCTGGGAACTTGCGCAAAGCACTCCTGGGACAGCTGGAGACGCCGGAGAGGATGCTGAAGGCCTGCCGTGGACGCCGGAGGACTCCATGGACGCCGAGGGACCATCGGGGACCCACCAGGGGCAGGTAAGTATGGCAAAAAAAAATTATTCCAAAAACCGGAATTTTCCCTTATCCGGAATGCTCGTGGTCCCGAGCATTTCGGATAAGGGATACTCAACCTGTACTGGATGGGCGCAAATGTAATATTTACTTCAGAAGTAGATGCTCAGACACGGTACTGAAGTTGAACCTGTTTGATTTAAACAATTTTACTGAATGTTTTTGTCCATTTTCCTGGGTTTGTGAGCACATTTCTGATTGTCCTTTGCTCCCATCCAGTACCATATTTTTATTCTATCCAAGCAACTAGTTGGATGGTTAAAGGAAAGTTGGTCTGATGGGTGGCCAGCATTAGTAAAGTGCCGGGAATTGGTGCTGATGATTCAATGTTAATGTATCTAGCATTCCTTTTTTCCCCAAAAATGCAACAGTGTAATGTGGAATAGGTGACATGAGGGAGATTGCTTTTATTTCAGGGAGTCTCTTGCAGAATGCAGGAGGGTAGGCAACTATGCTTTTAAGATGATGTAACCAAATATTACATTTTGCAAGCCTTTAGATTGCATGTGTATGTGCTGGTCCTCATGCCCTCATCCCCTCCCCACGGCCAACAACACAAAAAGTTTGTAAATATAATTGCTGCAGGAAGTCACTTTTTTTTTTGTTTTTTTGTTCTGTCCATACTGTTTAGGCACTCTCGATGGGATGTACTAAAGCTCTTCTGTAAAGAGTGGTCTTTTTTGTTATCAGTGGACTTGCGGGTTTTCGGCCTTGGTAGACAGGATGCGGCAGCTGCGGGAAGCGCTAGGAGAGATCAGATTGGATCTCTCTGATGGTGATTGAAAAAATAAGCCCATAGGCTTCTATAGGAGGACACCAGAAAAAGCTGGTTTTACTCTTAGGGGGGTATTCAATCGTGGGTCACAGCTGTCAAGATAGCCTGACAGCCGTGACCCTGTCCCATTCATGGCCTGCTCGACCGAGAACAAGCAGGTGAGCTTCAACGTCCAGCCTGCAGTGGGACGAGAAGGGGGCGTGGCGTTGAGCTGTGGCCGGGAAGAGGCGAGCTGCGCCCGGGAGCTCATCAGTTCCAGGCAGAACGAGCCCGGCTGTTTGTGAAGTCGGGCTCATTCTGCCGAGATACCAAGTTCAATGCGTCAGGGAAGACAGCATTGAATAGGGCCCCGCAGCCATCTTCCCCGTCGGGAGATGGCTGCGGGTGATTGAATACCCCCCTTTGCATAAAGGTCCATACACACTGGGCGACTATGCCCAGCGTGTATGGACAGCGATGATGACTATCATCACTGCGGGGAAAGCCGTGCAGACGGAGGGGGGAGGATGGTATTGCATAGCGGAGTGCTATGCAAAGCCGTCCTGAAATCCACTCATCTGCTGGTATAACTAGCAGATGAGCGGCTTTCCCGGCGATGTTGCAGGAGCGCGCAGCAGCGCTCACCGCCGGGCCATACACACTGGGCGGCTTTGAGCTGAAAGCCGCTCAAACCTGCTGTTTTGAGCGACTTTTAGCTCAAAGTCCCCCAGTGTGTATGGGCCTTTAGAGCCCAGGATGCCTGGGCTTAGCACATATGAAAAATGTTTTGGGATTTTTGGACACATTTTCCCTTCGGTACATCCTGCCCTCTGTGACGTGCTTTGTGCACCTTGTGGCATCATAGAAAGGATAGTAATAATAAAGCTCAATGCACATATGCTGTCAGCTTGGCACATAGTGCAAGATCTCCTTTCCAGGTACTGATGAGGACGAATCACTGACAGGATTTTTACCGCGATTGATGTATTTTGGTGTAACTAAAACCGGTATTGCCAGGATAGGTGCATTAAAGGTTAGATAGGGATTATTTATTGAAAACTTGCACTAACTGAACTAAGCGCTTTGCTTGATACATGCGGTGTAAGGTGCAAGCTATGTGATAAATATGGTAAGCTCCCAGATATAAATATTGGTGTGTTACAGTCAGGGCTATTTTTCTGAAGGCTCCAGCAGGAACTGAGGCCCTTATTCTAGTTCACTTTTTCTGACAAAATATTTCTTAGATGGACAAAACCATGTGCACTGCAGGTGAGGCAGGTGTAAAACCCCACCCAAATCTAATTATCTCTGCACAAGTAACACCTGCCTCACCTGCAGTGCACATGGTTTTGTCCATCTAAGAAATATTTTGTCAGAAAGAGTAAACTAGAATAAGGGCCTCAGTTCCTGCTGGAGCCTGCTGAAAAATAGCCCTGGTTACAGTATATATATGTTTGAGAGTCAAAATGTTAATATCATCACCAGATACAGTAGATATGGATGTAATGTAAACATGTTCATGATATCATCAACCATGTCAACATTCATCTTATGAACACGTATATTATGACATATATTATATTGTCGAGGTTTTGCAGGTGTCGACTATAACAATGTTATTTATTTGATTTATTACCAGTTATACTTAATTATATAGTGCACACATATTCCGCAGCAATTTAAATAGAATATTTGATCATTCACATCAGTCCCTGCCCCAATGGAGCTTACAATCTATATTCCCTTCCACATGTACACGCACACATTCATTATAGGGTTAACATATTGGGAGCCAATTAACTTTCCTGTATATTTTTGGATTGTGGGAGGAAACAAGAGAACCCGGAGAAAAACCACGCAAGCACTGGGAGAATATATAAACGCCTTACAGTTTACATCATCTGCACAGCCCACAATATTGTAAGCATCGGCCAGCAACTTAGCAAGTGGTGTGGTTGGGTGGATGGCCGACCGGCGGTTGGGACACCCACTCAGGGAGAGGACAGGCTGTGCCGCAGCTGCCTCTCTCCCCGACTCAGCACACGGCACTTTGTAGTGTGTGCTAGGCTGGGGAGAGAGACTGTGCTGCAGCAGTAGCCTGTCCTCTCATCTTCCACTGCCCGATGCTCTGTAGCGCGGGGGGGAGGGGGGGGCGGAGCTCGGGCCTCTCCATCAGACCCGGACCTGGGTAAAAAGTACCCCCACCCCCTCTCGGTGCCAGTGAGCGTCATCAAGGTTGACTTTCTGCTCCGGTTGTCTAGGAGAAGAAACGCATGTATATCACTTCCGCCTCCATCACGTTCGGAACTCCCCTCCTGTCACTCAGTGCAGACTTCCATCAGCTAGCCGAATGTGTCAGTGCGATTGAATCCTCCGCACTGTCCCTACACTGCTCTCTGCCCGCCAACCAGACTCCAGCTGCCAGCCCCATTCCCAGTGTCCAAGGAATTTGATCCAATTTGGCCTATCCACTATATGGCCAGTGGCAACTTCCCAGCAGGTGAGCCTGGCCACCCCCGCGTTGTCCTATCTAGACCTACGGACCCAGAGACGTTTGGTGAGCTCATTGGTGCACCACTCCTCTAAACTGCTCTGTGCCTGATGCCTTTATAATCAAGGTGCTGTGGTCTACATATTTAACCTATGACCGGGGTTGGAGTGCCAGGATTTAAGACTCCTGTTGACCCTTTCACACCACGAAAAACCTGGATTTTTCAGCAAATTACCGGGTTGAACAGCTTTAACCCGGAAATTTGCAGGTGGTGTGAATGGGGTCCGGGCTGCACCTGGCAAAATGACCCGACACTCAAAAATGCCGGGTGGCCGGTTTGAAAGGGGTATAATATTATTGCTGACTTTTTAAGGAGACCTTCTAATTATTTTACCAAATGGCTAATTACTAACTGACTGCACTGTGTATACTTAAGCTGGGATGCCAGCTATTATTTTTACTATTATGAAGTTCAGGACATGCTCTTTGCTATTTTTTTATTTGTGTTTTATATATTGTTATCGATTTATTTATATATATATATATATATATATATATATATATATATATGACCTTATAAAAATGTTATTTTTATTATTAATCAGTGTGTCCAGTGTCTATGTGGGCAGTAGGGGTCACTCAGAACCATCACATAAACTCAGCAGTGCTTTGTGTTAGAATTTTTTATTTTTTTTTCCAGTTGTTTCTGTGGCTGACTCACATACACATGCAGAGGTGGGTTTGTTTGACTGATATATATACACACATACCTCCCAACATGACCCTCTCCAGGAGGGACACATTGCACTGTTTCTGGACTTCTCCTTAATGTATGATTGCCATCACCTGTGGTGAAATGCCTTTCTTATCAATTAACCTGTTTGAAACAGGTGATGGTAATCAGATATTAAGAGGGATGTCCAGGAGCAGAGCATTGTGTCCCTCCTGGAGAGGGTCATGTTGGGAGGTATGTATGTATGTATGTATGTATGTATGTATGTATATCCTTGTCATTGTATAAGTGCCAGGACTACTAGTTTTGGTTGTACCTCTAAAGACCCCACCAATCTATATCCATTTTCCTTGACTTTCTGCTGTCGACATTGCGAATGTAAAAATTAATAAACAGTGACATGGTATGCAGTTTAGATCCCGACCGCCGAAATCCCGACACTTTCTCCCTCCGTGGGTGTCCACAACACCCCTGGAGGGAGAATAAATTAGCGTGCCGAGCGCAGCGAGGCACCGGGCCCGCGATCCACGTCCCCCCTTGTCGGGATTTCGGCGGTCGGGATTCTGGCGTTGGGATTTTGAACGCTGGGATCCCGACCGCCGGGATTTCATACTGAATCCAGTGACACAGTTGTTTCAAATACATACATACATACATACATATATACATACAGGAGAGGAGGAGGCCATTGTGCAGCCTCATCCATTCAGGCCCCTTCCTCTCTTCTGGCTGCAGCGCCACCAAGTGCAACAGAGTCTGAGTACACAAGCGTTCAGGAACTATTGCACATGTGCAGAACTCGGCCACCATCTTTCTGGCAATTCGGGCAGCTCGACTGCCTTCATCGCGGGACTCGGGAGGGTTTGTATTAAAAAATGGGCACAGTGTGTACCGTGTGGGGCCCCCTGGGATATATAATGGGGGCACAAGGGGTCAGTACCCCTGGGCCCCCCTCTAGCTAGGGGCCCCCTGTGGTTGGCATGTATTTTTTTTTAGCTAAAGGTTTTGTGCATGGGAGTGGGGTTGTGCTGCAGCTTCACCTATCTTCCAACGTGACAATGATTAATGGTGCTGAGCATCGGGAGCCAAGGCACACAGACTGCACAAGTGTGCAATGCATTATTGGAGTTCACTAAGTCCCATGAGACTTTGCACCAGAGGGCAGAGGCTGAGACGGTTGTGCTGAGCTCTGATTGGTGGAGCTCATTACATGCTTCTCAGGCCTATTGAGAACAGCAGCAGCAGCCAAGTCATGGGAGGGTTTTTAATCAGAGGCAGCACTGGGACTGTGAGGTCTCCTACAGAGTAAGGTGCAGAGGGACAAACACAGGCTTTTCATGTGGTATGTATTTATGTGTATATGTGTGTGTGTATATATTTATAAAATATATCTATATATCCCCTGCAGTTACCCATTGACCAAGTTTATTCTGCCTTTACTCTGTGTTTTGATAGTGTAATATTCTCCCATGCAGTTTGCGGCCAGTAATGACAAGTGCAAGGGCTCCCCCCTGTCTAAAGTGCCCCGGGCCCCCAAAAGGCTTAATCTGGCACTGCCTGGGACTCAGGGGCCCGTATGCACCGCGCACATTGCACCCACTATGAATACACCACTGCATACATAGAACTATGAGCAATTCTCTACCTTGCCTTTACTTGAATGTCTGCTGCCTAAGAAGCCAGCTGTTACTGTATCTCACCTCATTACAAGAGCAATCCAGCGCTACGTTATACCTTTCTGATAGACCTATTTTATATAAGTAGCTTGTAAGATAGCTGCTATTCAATTGGAAGATAAAGGAGAATTGTTATGAATACATAGGAGCATTTTTCTCAGTAAGAGTGGAACATTACACAGTCATTGCTGCTATTTTACAATGAAAAACGGGGAGACCCATGTGACCCTTCATATCCACCCAAGAACTTCTTTCATTTACTGCATTGGGGACTATTCCAACTGCTTTTTATCACATCAGGAGCCAGCATTAGGGAAAATTCTGGTTTTTTTTGGCTGGTAAAAAAGAAGGGAAAAGGGTAACCTGTGTAAGCCTATGGTAAATCGGAGCCCTCTGCATTATGTAGGCTCCTGGGTAGGGATGCCAATCCCGGGACATTTTTTCCATTTCAGGGATTTTTGGATTGAAAAATGCTCAATCCTGTGTTTCCTGGGATCCCAGGATTGGCCTCCCTAAAAAAAAATAAAGCACCTCCAAACCCCCCCCCCCTCCATTCCTCCCCCAAACCATTCGCCCTGCACATTTACTCACTGCGCATGCATGGTCCATCGATAATCGCCCGCGCTGAGAAATCGCAGCCATGCTATCGAATTAAAATCAGGCCCCATGTACAAAAAGCAAAAAGACAATCCCCCAGGTCAGACGAGATGCAGTTAAAATCCCGATAGTCAAAATCCAGACGGTCAAAATCCCGACATATAGAATGTAGACAGGTGAAAAAGTCAGCATGACTTTCGGTCAACAGGTCACGAGGTCGACATGGGTTTTTTTACTGTTTTTTGACCCGACATCTGCCGACAGGCGGTATTTCATGCCCTCCCATCCACTAGGGCGTGGTAAGAGAAAAAATTGTGTGTCCGAAGCATTGTGAGCGAAGCGAGCGATGCGAGGGGCTGCGGTTGACTTCCAACTGTGTCCACGATGACATTCGGGTAAAAAAACTGTGAAAAACCCATGTCGACCTCGCGACCTGTCGACCTCGCGACCTGTCAACCGAAAATCATGTTGACTTTTTCACCTGTCTACATTCTATATGTCGGGATTTTGACCTTGTCGGGATTTTGACCGTCTGTCAATAGCTGTCGGTATTTTGACCGTCGGGATTTCATACCGAATCCGGTCAGGCATATCCAAAGTGTGGCCCTCCAGCTGTTGTGATACTAAACATCCCAGCATGCCTTGCCATAGTTTTAGCAGTCCATAATAGCAAAACTGTGGCAAGGCATGATGGGACGTTTCACAACAGCTGGAGGGCCATAGTTTGGACATGCCTGCCCTAGGTGAACATTGCATTCCTCAATCCTCCGCAATGTGCGAAACTGAACTCTGCATTGTACAGCGATAACCAGCTTCTGATACAGAACAGTCACGCCGCCCCGATTCACAATGAGCAAATCATTAAATTATATTATAAGGTGATGAAACTCACCGCTCCGTGCATTTAGAGCAAGTCATTGGTTTAGTACTTAACTTAAACCACATTCTCAGAGATGGGAAAATACAATACAGCCGAATATTACAGAACAAGATTTTCGATCTTCTGTTATTTAACTTCTTCACTGAGTGTGGGGTGGATGGGTTAGGAATGTGATGCTGTGGACACACGGGGGAGATATATTGCTCAGTTTAAACTTTACATCAGCGACCAGAGATGGTCGCTGATGAAAAAGAAACTGCCGGGGGAGCCCGGCAGTGGTAATCAGCTGGTCGCAGGAGCATGTTCCTGCGACCAGCGATCACCACGGGGGCAAAAACGGGAGCGCGCACCCGGCGATATATCGCCGGTGCACACTCCCATTGTGGGCAATATGGTCGCGCAGCGACCATATTTCCTGCGATTTTGCACAAAATCGCCCCTGTGTATACACCCCTGATGCTTAAGACATCTAAGGAAAAATCCTGGCATAAATGATATTACCAGGGTAAATACTGAAGCATACATGATGATGTGGTTATTTTCTTTGTCAGACTTCAGTTCCCTTAGCCACAAGTGTCTTAAAACAAGTTAAAATAATTCCCCCACCATCCACAATGGCGGTGAAGGGGTTAAAGGTAGTTCTGTGTCACTAAAAAGTCATCCTCCAGTTCTGCAGGAATAAAAGCTATTGATTGTGCGCTACGTATCCGCTGTAAGTCTCAGTTGCCATGCACACTTGTTGAGAACAGGTCCTGGCAGTAATTATTTCTGTCCAATATATTCTTATAACATCTTGCATTGAGCGGCCTTTCTTAGTGGAGAATAGAAAACACATGACATACAGGCCGAAGGAGAGTGCTAGGTACGTCTTATACCAAGCCAATAGCACAACCAACCTGAAACAGAAATTCTATAAGGGACAAATGGATCATTTCATTTCAATAATGCAAAATCTCCCACTGTTCCCCCACTAGGATCCAAATGAGTGATTCCATGCTGCCTATTAGCAGGTGACATAAGATGCAGGGGGTCATTTTAATTATTGTTGGCCCTTTCAAGACCACTTGACTACCACAGGGGGCAGTGCAGCAAAGTAGCACAATCTCATGGGAAGTAATGCATGCTGTCAATCAAATCCTGATGAAGTCACAGCCCACCAACGTGTGTTCATTTGAGTAACAGAAATGAGTAACAGAAATCAGGTTTGCTGCCCATGAGTTACTGAAAGCTTCATTTGAGTAAATAGATCTACAGCGGAAGTGTGGGGGCTAGTAATGCGTTTATCAGGGTCAGTTCTCTAAAATGAGTTCTCCAAAACTGGTATGCTTATTGTGATCCTTCAGCAGCAAACTGGAATGGTAAAACGTTTGCTGGTGGTAATTACAGCATAGGCTGGGCTCCTGAAATCGAATCTATTGCACCTGTTGCCAGTTGTACTTTCTCAGTCAGATGCTTAAAGTGGCAGAGAATTACCTAGATAACAGTTATCCTTTGATTTCTGCCCTGACTAGGAGAGTAGTTTCGCACCATCAAGGGCAATAGGCGGTCTCTTCTCCAGACCATTTGCAATGTGCTTAGAACACACTAACTTAAATCAGCATCTTCTGGCACAGTGTTGGGGAGCGTTTCAAATTACTTTCATCAGCCAAGATACACAGAACCATATTCTCACTTAGATTAATTGGATTTTGTAAAGCCAGTGCTTCTTCTGAACCCTAAAATATAGTTGTCATAGCAATGAATATTACAAACCAAAATGAAAAAAAAAAAATGATCAGAGAAAAAAAAAAAGTCGTGAACACACAATTATCTGTCAGCTGAAAAATAAAGAGACATCAGATCTACAATGTTAACATAATTGGAATGCGGCAGTGAAGTTACAGTACAGTGTTTCTCATCCACTCAGTGGATAAATGCAAATCACCTTGCAAGATTATAAATAGCATGGAGGAGCCAACACTGTGCACCCCTGCAAAGTTGTTAAAAGACACTTCATTGTTTTAATTGATAAACTATGGCAAAGCAAGTGGTCTAATTGTAAACTCTGAGTATAGAAAGGTAAAAGGAGGTAACAAATAACAGAGCATACATATAAATTCACAGCTTTCTTATTATGGTCTAACTGATTTTTACAGAGCTGTCACCTTTCTGTCTGAGCCACAGAACATAAAATATTACATGAAGATCAGACAAGCACATTATTCTAATTGATACATTAGCATTCGGAATACTTATTGCAGCCCATTCATACAGGATGTTAGGTAGCTGTAAGGACGATTCTTTGTTTATCAATCACTTTATTTGTTTTGTTTTTTTAAATGTCGGTTTAGTAAACAAAGGATTCAAACAGCCAATGGTTAAACATTATTAAACTAGTGGCTGTCATTGACACAAACGCATACACACACATATACTGTATACACACACAAAAAAAGACTAACATTTTTATATTCTGCTAGAAAAAAAATCCCAGAGATGGTTTTGTCAGCTAGATTTGTTAAGGGAGCAATTTCCTGAAGCTGTCACCACAACAGGTTGTATTAGCAGCTCCAGCCAAAGGGATCTGTTCTGGATTGTATAGAAAGCAGAGCAGCAGACAGTTCTCAAATCATAATAATAGTAATAACAAACCATCATCATCACTATCTTCTATTGCAGAGCAAATTAAAGAGAAGGTCCTACTGGTTTGACACAGAATAATGATAAAAAAAAAGAAGGGCTTACCTTGACTTAATGCATGGTTTCTGCATGTAGCTGGGAGAAGGTGTGGGTTATGCTAAAGGAAATTATTTCTAATATAAAAGGATTAAAAAAAAAAAAGAAAGAGAAAAAGAAAACAGGAGGAGAGACGGGAAAAAGAGGGTGGAGAAAAAGCAGGAGGGGGAAAAAAGAATGAGAAAGAAAAGAGAGAAAAGACAGTTTCTCCTGCCCACACTGCAATAGGAATTGCTGGCAATCAGCGAAGGGAGAGCAGAGACATGCATTTACCAGAGGGGGCAGGCAGAGTATGGGCACAGAACGGTGTGCTGGAGCTAAAGAACAGCACAAATGCACACATATTAATGGTGGGAAGCAGCAAAGATTGTTTCTATTAGTGCATGACAAGCTGAAAGTCTACTAATGTGGGTCAGACACAATTTACTTAACACACTGACCCACAAATCACTTTTACACCGATATTACAAAGTATATAAAAGGCTATATGAAATAGAAAAGGGGTCTCCAGGGACCTCAAGCACCGGCAGACTTACCATTCTATCCCTTTAAACCAGACACTTACATACCTCCCAATTTGACCCATTCCAGGAGGGACAAGATGCCATGTCCCTGGACATTTCTCTTGCTTTGTAATTGCCAACACCTGTGTTAAACTAGTTCATTGATAAGAAAGGCATTTAATGGCAGGTAATGGTACGCATACATTAAGAGGTAAGTTCAGGAACAGGGCATTGTGTCCCTCCTGAAATGGGTCATGTTGGGAGGTATGCACACATGAATTAAGCTGGGTACACACCTACAGATTTGTCTGTCCAATTTATCTGATGAGGACAAAAATCTGCTACTGGATCGGAGCATATGAGAAATTGCTCACAAACACTGGAAAACAGACAATGGTCATTGAGGTAAATTGGTTAAATGGAATCGGAACAATTGTTTTTGATTATCTTTCAGCATTTGGGAGCGAATGGTTGACTGTCATTTTCTCTGATACATTACCAGATTTTTGTCCCCACCAGACAGATTGGACAGATAATCTTTAGGTGTGTACCCAGCTTTACACGTTTTCTAGCTTCTGAAAAGCTAAAGGAAGGGGTTATTTTGTTTGCCTACCTTTGAAGGGGCATTCACATGGAGAGATTTTCACCCCATTTGTAAGCATTTGTAATCTGACTACATTGCTTAGATATGGAGTACTGATTTAGGAGCTAACAATGATGATCAGACATGATACTTTCTGACTGCAACAAGGTGCAACGTTTTTAAAAAGGTGCAAGCTGTACCTGTATGTCTTTAGTAATTATCAACAGTATTCAGAGACAGGTGCCCATACACCGAGACGATTTGGCCTGTTTTTATCCGATTACGATGGAGCGGCCCGATATATCAGATGAAAACTGATCAAACCGGACCTGTGTATTGGCCACGGAGGTGTTTGACATAAGATTGGATCCTCTGCACATTCCTGGGCGCATCTGATTGGTTTCTATAGATTTTATTTGCAGCACATAAGATAAATTGGATTCAAACCATCAGCGGCACATTGTGGGTGCTTATTAGCATATGCGATGTATCGCATCCGATTTCCTTTGAACTCCTGCAGCAGCTCCCCTGGAGTTCTTTAACATGCATGTATAAAATGGCACATCAAGTGCCAAGTCGGAGGGAGCCCTCCTGAGGAGCTGCTGGGGGAGTTCAAGGGAAAACATGTCCGACTTGTGCCTGTATATGGGCACCTTAAGTTTGGTAGGTACTATGTATTTGGATCTGAATGGCTCACAGGCAATGTCAAGGGTATCCGCAGGAATGGGAGTGTCAACGCTGCTGGGTTCTGTGTTCCCAGCTGTGACCTTGGTGGGCCAGTGGAGAGCGCTGATTAATTGAAACTAGGTGGCTTTAGGAAGCAGAATGACATGCAGCAACTTGAGATAACTGTAGCACAAGGAAGCAGCGGGGACAGAGTGTTGACTGTAAACTAGGTAAGCCCTTCTGTTAAACTAGGGGTGCAGAGTCTAACCCGCCGGTGGAATTCACCAGGGAACCCTGCAATGGGCTTTGGTCTTCGCTGCACCCAACGAGCAGGTTGCGGACCCCTGCCCTGGTCATCTGTGTACTGCTACCAATGAGCTGGGATTCTGGGGATATAGGATACTCGGAGAGAGGTATACTGGATGACTTGAGAATGAAGATATGATGATGGTGCATCAGTGTACTGGTGTCGGTCTGGGCACTGAGGAGGGTATTAGGCCTGTGAGCACTGGAGATGCGGCCTGGGAGCCGATGGTGACGTGGCCTGGGAGCCGATGGTGACGCAGCCTGAGAGCCATGGGTGATGCGGCTTAGGAGCCAAATGTGACGTGGCTTAGGAGCCGAGGATGATAAGGCTTAGGAGCTGAGGGTGATGCAGCTTAGGAGCCAAGGATGATGGGGCTTAGGAGCCAAGGATGATGCAGTTTAGGAGCTGATGGTTCTGTGGCTTAGGAGCCAATGGTGATGTAGCTGAGGAGCCGATGATGATGCCTGCTAGCAGAGACCTGGAACACACAGATACTACTCAGGAGCTGATGTTGGTAATCAGCAGAGTGTCTGGCAGGTAGAGAGAATGAGGAGGTTTGCTAGCAGCAGCACAGGTGCACAGGTGTCACTGGGACAAATAGCCTGGAAGCCTTGGATGCTGACTCTGGAGAGAATCACAGGGAACAGACAAGTTGTTTAAGGCGATTCGATAGTGCTGGGGGCCTGATCTATATCCCCCCTGCCTGTCTGCAAGTTGCAGCATGATTTAACCTGGGAAGTACATACCTTGTGCACACCTTGAGCATTATATCGAGTGAACAGATCAGAGGTCAGCTGACCAAGGTGTCATCGCTGCGCCCATGCAACAGGGAATTGGCTGGAACGCTGACCAGGCCCATGGAGACCACAGGAAACATCCCACCATGTACTACACCCGAGGCAGCGCCATTCGCCGATCTGCGCCGCAAGGTGCACCAGCATGCAGGTAAGACAGGTAAGAGACGTGGATGCGGACGCACACTGCGGTTCCTGACAGGGAGAAAGAGAAAGACTTGGGAGTCAACAGTAAAGGAGAATGCAGGACCCTTAGTAAAAACAAAATAAATCCATACTGTGAAACACTAAATCATTAAACAATTATTTTAATGGGATTAAATCATGCACTTTTTAAGGTTTTAAAAACTATATAAATCAATTGAATTAATTCATTAATCCTGAATATCTTTATTCTGATGGAGTGTAGTAGATTTAGATCTGGTTGTTGGTATCATTCATATTCCTTTCAGACATACGACAATTGCAGGTGCACAGGACCGGGGATTTTAGTCAATTAAAATCCTGGGAATAGCCTTTCACACATATGCTAGTCCCGGGATGATGCGCGTGCATGTGAAAAATCACAGGATTTTTGCGTATGTCTGAAAGGGGTATCAGTGTGCTGGGGAAACATTTTGGATATACTGTACACACTTAACTCCTTGACCCTTGCAGGGTTAGACAAAAATATCAATATAGTTTAATTTCTTTAATTTAGTCCTGAACACAGTATTTTACCCCTTCATATAGTGTAGAGCAGTGGTTCCCATACTGTGTGCCGTGGCACCCTGGGGTGTCGCAGAATTTTGACCATAAAATAATTTATGGTCAAAATTCTAATACTCTAGGGCACCGTGATTAAAAAAAATTGGGAACCACTGGTGTAGAGTCTGCCTTTTTTCCCTTAACCTATATTTACTTGTTTTTTGGTCCTATGATTATCCTCTAATCAGGTATAAGGTTATTAAAAGTGAAGCTATTAGTAAATATTGTGGACATTTACCATTTCTGTATTATTCCATATGTATTGCCTATTTATTACTATTGTAGTTTACTAAAGCATTTTTGATGCTTGGAAATGTGAACTTTTCTTGATTTATGTAAATGTGAAGTGAATCTCAGTTATAAACCTATTATTAGAACGCATCTTGTTCCAGATGCGTCATTAGACATTATTTAACATAATTGACTTAAATAATAGACTATTTTATTCTAGGATCTTCAGTATAGGGGTCCGCTACCCACTTTAATATCCATAATTAGAGTTACTATTCATAGCCTGTTTATTCAGTATTACAGGAATAGGAAAATGTTCCAATTGGAACGCATTATGCGTTCCACATATCCCGGAAACACCCGCGACCGGATGGATTAGTGCCCTAGACCAGTGGTTCCCAACCCTGGTCCTCAAGTACCCCCACAGTGCACGTTTTCCAGGTCTCCATACAGAATCACAGGCAAAATAATCAGCTCCACCTGTGGATCTTTTAAAATGTGACTGAATAATGAGTGCACCTGCTGGGTGACCTGGAAAACATGCACTGTTGGGGGTACTTGAGGGTTGGGAACCACTGCCCTAGACCATGACTGCCGGAAACCAGAAGTTCTCTGAGCGAAACAAATGATGCGTTCCATACCTCAGAAGCACCTGTGAGCACTGCCGATCACAAAATGAGGAAGTGATTGATGTTGGCCAAATCAATAGCTGGTGAGCCGGGCTCCATGCCTTTGAGTTTGGTTCCACCGTAAACAGTGCGGTTTACCAACTATTTACTGTATATTGATACTAGGGATGGCCATCGACCATCGATGATTCAAAATCATTGATGGTTTATGGCCAATGTAGAATACTTTTGCCATCAATGGGGAGAACCAGATGGTTTCCCTACATCAATGGCATAGTAAAAACAATGTTTTTTGTTTTTTTCCACAAGCTGCCGGGACACTGAGCATAGCTCCGACCCCTGACACCCGGAAGCCCCACCCCCACATTTTGATTGGTCCTCGGCCCATTCAGACAAAGATAATGGATAACCATTGATTATGACTATCGATGGCTGGGTGCAGAATCACCATCGATGGCGACTGCACTGATGGCCATCCCTAATTGATACCACCAACTATAGATAATCTTCCTGATACCGGAAGTATCCAATGGAATGAATGAGTGGACCGCAAAACCAGAGGTTCCCAACTACAGCAGTTTAATTGTGATTGTTATTACCTTATTTAGTTAGTCTTGTAGTTTCTTATAATAGCAGTTATTTCCTGGTGTATAGTGAGTTAATTAGGAGTCATGTGTCACACCGTTTTTTTTATATCTATCGATTGTATTGGATTATTGAAACAGCATATGATGCGATATGGGTGGTGTTTAAATACCCGACCGCATGAGCCTATCATTAGTACTGCGACACTTACAGTGACCACTTAAGAGAAGCCCCTTGAGAGAATGATGTACTTTGTATGACTTCATATCGTTATAGGTGTCAATTGTGATCTCTATCAAATTTTCTGTAACGATTTTTTGCATATACCGGAGTATTAGCGTTATGTATATGTAACACTCAGGTCTGAGGTTACAGAGATTTGCCTTTCAGGAACATCTTCAGTGGCAACTCAGAATTCTTCACAGAGAGGCAGGAGTTAAACAGGTGACAGTGAAATAAAGGGAGTTTGGTACTCTTTACTTAGAAGGGCGCCCATCTCGGCCATCTCGGGCATTGAATGCACTAAAAAATCAGGTGCGATGCGACAGACGAGATGCCCGAGATTTCCCATAGGGAACAATGTTAAATGTCTCAATTGACCCGATTTTCCTGTTCAATGCCTCAATTGACCCAATTTTTCCATAGGAAACAATGTTAAATGGGCCACAGAGGCCAAATAGGCACCCTGAAGTGTATAATGGGCACCCGAATTGTTAACGCCACCCCACGATCAACGTCAACCCGAAGCGTGGCGAGCGCAGCGAGCCCGCGAGGGGCGGCGGTACGCGTCCTACGACCTTTTCATACCCCCACTATCCACGTCGGCGTGGAGTTGAGAATAGAAAGTGTGGCGAGCGCAGCGAGGGGACGCGGATACCTTCACAGGTATCGGCGTCCCCTCGCGGGCTTCACAGCTGTCCGCGTACGCTCGCCACGCTTCGGGTTCGGTGGCTCGCTGCGCTCGCCACACTTTCTATTCTCAACTCCACGCCGACGTGGATAGTGGGGGTATGAAAAGGTCGTAGGACGCGTACCACCGCCGCCCCTCGCGGGCTCGCTGCGCTCGCCACGCATCGGGTTGACGTTGATCATGGGGTGGCGTTAACAATTCGGGTGGCCATTATACACTTCAGGGTGCCTATTTGGCCTCTGTGGCCCATTTAACATTGTTTCCTATGGAAAAATCGGGTCAATTGAGGCATTGAACAGGAAAATTGGGTCAATTGAGACATTTAACATTGTTCCCTATGGGAAATCTCGGGCATCTCGTCGGTTGATCGCACCCGATTTTTTAATGCATTCAATGCCCGAGATTTTTTACTAACGATGCCCACGATCAATATCGTGGGCGCCCTTCTAAGTAAAGAGTACCGGGAGTTTTATTACAATTTCAGCTTCTTCAAGCAATAATAGCAATTGTCACCATTTACTTAGATTACAGGTGCTGAAGTCTGCATTAGTCTGTGTGTCTCTTTAAAGAAGCCCTTGGACAGTTAAACAGTCTCTTTGGGCGGGATGTTCTATCATCCACAGCCCTGTTCGCCCCCCCTTCGCCGGCCACCGCATTCTTAATGACCGCATATGCTCTAACATATGCGGTCATTAACGCAATGAACAGCTCTTGCAATAAGAGCTGTCCCTTGCAATGTGGCGCCGATGCTGGACTTCCGGGCCTGTGACCCATCTGCGCATGCGCAGAGCACGGCGCCGGTCGCAGGGCATGCTGGGAGGGATCCGTGACGTATCCCTCACACATCGCTGTGGTAAGAAACCCATAGGCTTCTGCAGGGAATTGCCAGCTTTTGCTGGCAATTCCCTCCGCAGCGGTGACACTGAGGAGGGGACACAGAGCATACAGAAATGTGGTAAAACCCCCGATAACGGGGGTTTTACCGCATTTCTGTTTTAGAGAATCTCCCCCTTTGTCATTAAGGCTCTGAATCCCTGCTTTTGCAGCCACAATCTCAAGCATATATATAGTATAGTATAGTATATAGAGTCTTTTTATTATCCGGATTGCACAGTGTCCAAATGTTAAACCAACAGTCTATGCGGGATGCGGTCATTTGGTCTACTGCATTATGGTAGAAAGTCATTAGGTCGAATCCATTAGGTCGACATGCTAAAAGGTCGACATGACTCTAGGTCGACATGGGAAAAGGTCGACATGATTCTAGTTCGAAAGGTCATTAGTTCGACAGGTCATTAGTTCGACAAGGTCATTAGTTCGACATTGTCTAGGTCGACATTCACAAGGTAGACATGGAGTTTTTCACTGTTTTTTGAGCCAACATGTGCCGACAGGCGGTATTTCATGCCCTACCATCCACTAGGGCGTGGTGGGAGAATAAAATAGTGTGCCGAGCGTAGCGAGGCACCGTGCCCGACGCATAGCGAGCGCAGCGAGCGATGCGAGGGGATGCAGTGCACTTTAAACTGTGTCCATGTCGACTGTGTTGACATTCAGGTAAAAAAACAGTGAAAAACCCCATGTCGACCTTGTGAATGTCGACATAGACAATGTCAAACTAATGACCTTGTCGAACTAATGACCTGTCAAACTAATGACCTTTCGACCTAGAATCATGTCGACCTTTTCCCATGTCGACCTAGAATCATGTCGACCTTTTAGCATGTCGACCTAATGGATTCGACCTAATGACTTTCTACCATAATGCAATAGACCAAATGATCCCAACCCCATTGGACTTGTCTTTTGCAGTATCAGGACTAAACTTTGTAGTACTAGAACACAAACAGCAATAGCTGAAACTTGCAAAGGCTGGATGACCAAATACAGACTAGTCACATGTAAGTGCTGATAGAAACATAGAAACATAGAATTTGACGGCAGATAAGAACCACTTGGCCCATCTAGTCTGCCCCTTTTTTTAAACATGTTACCTCAAACCATATTTGATCCTTATTTTTTTGTAAGGATATCAATATGCTTATCCCAAGCATGTTTAAATTGTACTACTGTATTTGCCTCTACCACCTCTGTTGGGAGGCTATTCCACTTATCTACTACTCTTTCTGTGAAAAAATTCTTCCTCACATTTCCCCTGAATCTTCCTCCCTCTAGTTTCAGTGCATGTCCTCGTGTTCTGCTGCTCCTCTTCCTGTGAAGAATGTCTCCCACCTGTACCTTGTTAAAGCCCTTGATATTTTTTAAAGTTTCTATCATGTCCCCCCTTTCCCTTCTCTGCTCTAAAGTATACATATTAAGATCTTTTAGTCTTTCCTGGTACGTTTTGTGATGTAGGCCATGCACCATTTTAGTTGCTCTTCTTTGTACAGTCTCTAATGTATTTATATCCTTCTGGAGATATGGCCTCCAGAACTGAACACAATACTCTAGGTGAGGTCGTACCAATGACCTATACAGTGGCATTATTACTTCTTTCTTTCTACTGCTGATACCTCTCCCTATGCAACCAAGCATCTGACTTGCCTTCTTCATTGCTTTGTTACATTGCCTACCTGCTTTTAAGTCCCCTGAAATAGTGACGCCTAGATCCCTCTCTTCCTCAGTAGTTTCCATTATAGTGCCATTTATACTATATTGAGTCTTTGGATTTCTGAGACCCAAGTGCATGATTTTGCATTTTTTGGCATTAAACTGTAGTTGCCATTCTCTTGACCATTTCTCTAATCTGCCTAGATCCTCAATCATTTGTTTTACCCCTCCTGGTGTGTCTACCCTGTTGCATACCTTTGTGTCATCTGCAAAAAGGCACATTTTACCCTCAATTCCATTTGCAATATCACCAATAAAGATATTAAAAAGCACCGGTCCAAGTACAGATCCCTGGGGTACTCCACTTGTAACCTTTCCCTCCTTTGACTGTACTCCGTTTACTACAACTCTCTGTTTTCTGTCCTGCAACCACGCTCTTATCCATTCAACTATCTTAGAATCCAATCCCAAGCTTTCAAGTTTATTTAACAGTCTGCGATGTGGGACAGTGTCAAAAGCTTTACTAAAGTCTAGATAAGCTACATCTACAGCCCCACCTTGATCTATTACTTTAGTCACCCAGTCAAAAAAATCAATAAGATTTGTTTGACATGATCTTCCCCCAGTAAACCCATGCTGTTTTGGATCCTGTAAATTGCTGGTTTTGAGATATTCTACAACTCTTTGTTTTAAGAGTGTTTCCATCAATTTCCCTACTACTGATGTAAGGCTCACTGGTTGATAGTTGCTTACCTCTTCCTTGCTTCCACTTTTGTGCAGTGGGACTACATTTGCTGTTTTCCAGTCCTCTGGGATTACTCCAGTAGCTAGTGACTGGTTGAATAATTCTGTTATTGGTTTTACCAG
This sequence comes from Crinia signifera, assembly GCF_055691185.1. NCBI lineage: Eukaryota > Metazoa > Chordata > Amphibia > Anura > Myobatrachidae > Crinia > Crinia signifera. The sequence continues at coordinate 133,003,229 of NC_139224.1, read as the reverse complement.
CTCCCCTTTAAGCTCTTTTAGTATCCTTGGATGTATCCCATCTGGCCCCATTGATTTATCCACTTTCAGTTTTGAGAGTTCTGTGAGGACTTTCTCCTCTGTAAATGTACTTGTCTCTCCCTCAGTTTTCTGACTATACTTGCAACTTAACTGTGGCCCCTTCCCCTCTCTTTCAGCAGTGAATACTGAGCAGAAATAATCATTAATATTATCTGCTATTACATTGTCCCCCTCAAGAAAACTTCCACTCTCTGTCTTCAGTCTAATTATTCCACTTTTTGTTTTTCTCCTTTCACTTATATACCTAAAAAAAGTTTTCCAACCTTTACCCACTGACTGGGCCATTTTCTCTTCAGCCTGTGCTTTTGCACATCTGATTACCTTCTTAGCCTCCTTCTGTCTGACAAGATACACCTCTTTGTCCTCATTCTTCTGCGTCTGCTTAAATTTCTTAAAGGCCAACTTTTTTGCTTTCACAATACTTGCTACTTCTTTTGCAAACCACAATGGCTTTCTTTTTCTTGTGTTTTTCCTAACTCTTTTGACACAAAGTTCTGTTGCTTTTAGAATTGCACTTTTTAATTTTTCCCACTTATCCTGCACTCCTTCCAAGTTCTTCCACTCTGCCAAAGAATCCCTTACAGAGTTTCCCATCTCTACAAAATCAGCCTTCCTAAAATCTAACACCTTTGTTTTTGTGTGCGATGAGTCAGTCTCTGTCTTTATTTTGAACCATACTGCTTGATGGTCACTGGATCCCAGATTTTCACCCACATTTATGTCAGATATTCTGTCACCATTTGTAAGTATTAAGTCTAATATTGCGTCCTTACGAGTGGGCTCCCTCACCAATTGCTGGAGGGATGCTCCTTGCAAGGAATTCAGCATGTCCCTACTTCTGGTGGAACTTGCAACAGGCAGCTCCCAGTTTACATCAGGTAGATTAAAGTCTCCCATGATTATCACCTCTCCTTTTAATGCCATTTTATTGATGTCCTGCAATAGGCTCTTGTCTAGTTCCTCTTCCTGACCTGGTGGTCTGTAGATCACCCCTATACGAAGAATCGCCTTCTCCCCTGTTTCTATGGTCACCCAAAGGGCCTCCGTTTTTTCTTCAATACTTTGTATTAAGGTAGTCTTTATATATTTTTTCACATATATTGCAACCCCTCCTCCAATTTTTCCCATTCTGTCCTTCCTAAATAAAGTATATCCTGGTATAGCTATGTCCCAGTCATGATTTTCATTGCACCATGTCTCTGTAATAGTAACAATATCCAGTTCATCCCTTGTCATTATTGCAATTAGTTCTGGGATTTTATTTCCTAAGCTCCTAGCATTTGCACACATAGCTAAAGTTGTGTTTGTGCTTCTCCTGCTGCTAGCTATGTTCATCTTTCTGCCTATATCTATTCGGTTTTGATCGGCATTATCTTCTGTTGCAGTGGATAGGCTTTCTGTTCCATTTGCCTGCAGAGACAATACCTCTAAGTTGGGGGAGCAGATTTCTTCATTCTTATTTGGTTCACTGCCCCCCTCTGCTAGTTTAAATAGTTGCTTATGAAGCTTCCAAACTTCTCACTTAATATTCTCGTTCCCCTTGAAGATGGGTGCAGGCCATCACTTTTATATAAGGCTCTGTCTTGCCAGGTAGCTTGACTTTGACCTAAATATCCAAATCTCTCCTTGCTGCACCAATTCCTTAGCCACACATTGAAGTTTCTAATTCTCAGAGTTCTATCTTCCCCTTGGTGTACTGGCAATACTTCTGAAAAAGTTACAGTGGTTGCCACCTGTTTTAGAGCAGTTCTTAACTTTCTAAATTCATCTTTTACGGCCATGACTTCAGCATTTACCAGGTCATTTGTGCCAAGGTGGACGATGACATCCACCTCCCCATCTTTTCTTGCTGCCTTTACAATTCTTAGCATGCGTTCTTTATCTCTTGGAGCTGTGGCTCCAGGTAAGCACCTTACTTGTTTCTCTACTTTAGTATCATTTCCCAGATTAACTCCTCTAATTATGGAATCTCCCAAAAGAAGTGCAGTCCTTTTTGGAGGTGAAATTTTCCTGGTCCTACAGTTAGAAGAGGTAGAAGTCCTCATATCTTCCTGTTCTTTATTGCCTATGTTGGTCATACATTCCAACCCTGCAAGAGCAGCATATGAGTTTTGCAGTGTGACCACTTGGGGAATGTGTCTGATGCCCTCTGTCAGTCTCTGCCTTTCAGAGCCCACAGCAGTCCAGGCAGAATGTCTTCTGGGGGCTCTCTGAGGCAGTGGTGGTTGCAAGGACACAGACATCCTACGTAGCTCAGCATGCAGTTTAGCTATCTCCTCCAGCAGCAAAGAAAATTGTTTGCAGATTGGACAGCAGCCGAGTCTCCAGAATGTCTCCCTCAAAACAAATGCATTACATCCACTGCACTGCACCAGGCCAAACATTGTATCAGATGTATGGTAATAACAATAATAATATGTTTTGGCTTTTGTGTTCAAACTCACCTTTTTCTGTATTCTAACTCACCTGCTTCTGTTTCCAACTCACAAGTCACTTAAATATTCAAGCTACACTTTAGTATGCAAGCTTCTCTCTCAAGCTGCTTGACTGGGAAAGTCTTTACTTGCTGGTCTGTATCACAAACAAATGCCTGGTCATCACTGGTTACTTACTCACAGTAGCCAGGGTGCTCATCTCCTCTCAGCACTACTGTACCTTATAGCTTCACTCACTGTGGCTATGGAGTGATCAGATAAACTCCAGGGCCTCCCAAAGTCTTTCTCTGCAGCTTTGCTGGCTATATTCTTGAGAGGTCAGTGCCCTTGCTCCTTGTAATGCTGACTGCTACAGCAGCTATCACTCAGCAACCATTATCTTTCTATATGCTGGCTGATTCAGTCCTCTATTTGCTTTCACTTTCTAAAGACTCCTCACCTCATCTTGTGCATGTGTAGCCAACTTCCTGAGTAGGGTTGCCACCTCACTCTTCCTTGATTCCTGGAGATCCCCGACCCCGATACTACGCTCCCGGAAAGTGGGTGTGGCCTCCTAATGTGGGCATGGCCTAATCAAAAAGTGGGCGTGGTGTCTAATACAGACAATCATACCCTAAATAAATTTTTGCACATTTAAGTCCCGGAGTGCCACTTTATCTGTACTGGCTATAATGGTGCACCTATCAGTAGGTGCATAAGAGATGGCACCCGGGCAAGGAATAGGATCCCGCTACCATTAAACAGTGCCGGTCTTATATATATATATATATATATATATATATATATATATATATATATATATATATATATATATATATATATATATATATATATATACAGAAGAAAAGAAAGAGAACGCACCAATGAGCAATATTATCAACAGCACATTTACTGAAATTTTATGCTCACATACATAGTGGTTAAAGAATATGCGCTTGCCAGCCTGATGAATAACAGGATTGAATAATAGATGTCCTGTGTGCATTAGTTAACAAGCGATCTGGCGTACACAGGGTTATATTGTAGGTATTCTGTGTAGATTTATTAACAGTCAGTATAGTATACACAGGAATGTATAGTGGGAGTCCTGTGTAAATACATGTACAAGTTAGCCTGCAATTCGAGCCACCTAGAATAGTGCAAGTTAATAAGCTGACAGTTGAGTGAATTTACGCTGTCTTCCCGGCATGCGGGGATGACAGTGAGGCGGCTTAAGTAAATGCTGCACTCAGTGATTTAGCAGCCAAAAAGGGGGCCCCAGTTGACTGGGTGGTCTGAAAGAAGGGAGTGTGGCTGTTATCTCACGGAGGACCGTATGCAAGGAAACTCTTGGGGGTTTCTGGCGGCACAGTGATGCGGCAGTGATGCGGCAGTGATGTAACCAGTCATCAGTGCTGCTGAGGTATTGATGGTGCCCTCTCGTGCACAGCGGGAACCTGCTCAACCAGCAGCGGAGGCAGGGCAGGCTGGATGGCTGGGATCATCAGACCAGCGGTGCCATGCGCGGGCGGCGGTTGTCGGGCTGCAGGGCAAATGCTCACGAGATGATGTCATCATCTCGTGAGCGGGTCTGTCAGCAGCAGCTGGACGCTGGGGAGTCGGGATGGGGGGAGGCTTTTTCAGACACCCGGATTCCAGGAGAATCCGGGAAACTGGAAAAGCCTCCTTGAGGGTTGCCACCGAAAATTGGAGAATCCCGGAAATCCGGGAGAGGTGGCAACCCTATTCCTGAGCCAATCCGTGCACTAGGAAGTGCATGCTATATATGTGGACACATGAGAAAAGAAGTTAACCTCTGCAGTACCCAGAGTGTCCCTGAAATGATGCAGCAGAATAAATAAAGCACATGGGTGTTTTCTAAAACAAAACAACATATATATTATTTATACACATTCCTGTACATTGCTTCCAAAAAACAGTGCCATAGTTGCCTACCCTCCTGCATTCTGCAGGAGACTCCCTGAAATAGCAGCAATCTCCCTATCTCCCTCATTAGTCTAGCAATCTCCCTCATGTCACCTCGCCCACATAATACCGTTACATTTTTTGGGGAAAAAAGGAATTAGAGATAGATCAATTTACATTGAATCATCAGCACCATTTCCCAGCACTTTACCAAGTATAATAGCTCTTACTAACTGCTGTGGGGATCATCTACATTTGGATATAAGTTATTTTACAAGATTCCTCTCAGATGTAGCAGTACACACCCACGCTTCTAGGTGCCACGTTCACAATCGCTTTTCACAGTCTCTCCATATATGGTAGTAGCCACGCCCTTTGGGTGGAGCATGACACGCCTCCTCAATGGAGTGCTGCGCAAAATTCTACTACCAACTATAATCTCCCTGAAACTAGTTTTTAAAAGTAGGCAAGTATACACAGTCCCAGTATTTCTTTCTGGGGTGCCACATATAACATTTTATGTATATAATAGTATCAGTGTAATGTTATTTGTATGCACTATATGAATTTTGCCAACCCATCTGTTTGCTTTACCACTCATGTAATAATGTTTAGACAAGATGTCGTTATGCCTTACTACTTATCTGTGCACATAGTGAATTGTGTGGAAATCCCTAATCTATGAATGATTGAACTATTTGTCCCTATTTGAAATAACGCTGGTGGGGTTCAGGGCAGTAGAGAGCCTGGCCGGGCCCAGATACTTTTCAGGGGGTGTGGCCTAATCATGGGAGGAGTGACCATGCACCCTTAGAATAAAATACAGAAATGATAGCTCTTTAAACACCTCTCTAGCCACACTACAGTCTAGCGCCAAGCAGCATGTGCTGAGTAGAGAAGAGCTGCTTCAGCTGTTGCTTCCAGGTATCAGGGGCCCCACTAGGCCTGCTGTTGCTTCCAGGTATTGGGGGCCCCACTAGGCCCCTCCACCAGATCTGGGCCCGGGTAATTACTAAATATAAATGTGCAAAAGGACTATTGGACCCAGATGTGGCCTTTAACATAGAAACATGGAATGTGAAGGCAGGTAAGAACTGTCACGCTCTTAGAAGCACCAGCCGTAGAGTAACTAGGCTGGGTGCTTTAACGTATGGGGGTTGCATCCACGACAGAATGGAGTGAAACAAGTGAGATAAAATGAAATTGATTTAATAAAGATATTGCAAGACAATGATACTGATGGCATAAAAGATATATGGCAGATATGCAAATATAAAGTCAATAGTCCAATATATTATTGCAGAAGATGATGATGCTTGTGATATTGTTTGAAGAGTTGTAGGATTAATAAAGAATCGGATTGGATATTTTGAAGAATGAAGGATTGGTTGAAGATTGGATGATTGTATTGAAGATTGAATGATTGGATGAGGATTAGATGATTGGATTGAGAATTGGATGATTGAAGGAGGATTGGATGATTGGATTGAGAATTGGATGATTGGATTGAGAATTGGATGAGGATTGGATGATTGGATTGAGAATTGGATGATTGGATGAGGATTGGATGATTGGATTGAGAATTGGATGATTGGTTTGAGAATAGGATGATTGGGTTAAAGCTTGGATGAGCGAATGAAGATTGGAGGTAACTGGATAAAGAAATAAATGAAGAAGACTTGTCCTTGCTGAGTATGGTCGTAGCTGCAGACAGAGGTGACCGTGGAAGTAACCGTCGGGAATGAAAGCAAGGTGAGACCCCTTGGAAGGGCTGACCTTGCTGGATCCGCTTTGGCGGTAGGGAGTCCTTGGTACTTGGAGCAGCAGACGACCAGCAGGGAATCTTCAGTGAGGACGCTCAGGATGGTAGCGGATAGCTACAGAGCCAAGCTGGAGCAATGATGCTGAGGGATCGACATCATTATACTGAGTGCCGGTCTAACCCGGCCAGTCAGTACTTAACACTTGAACTGTGCAGCGATAGGTCAGGCAATCTGACAGGGGAGGCGGAGCCGCACAGGAGAGGCTGAGGTAACCAACAAGATGGCGCCCGCCAGTGAGGGTGACAGATAACAGCCGGCCTGGATTGTACGCAGCTGCGCAATGCCGGCATTCAGTCAGAGAGCTAACCAGGCACAAACACAAATGTCGGCACGCCACTCATACCTTGCATAGGAGCGGAGCACATAGCACCAGTGTCACCACGCGATGACAATGCGGCCACATGTACCCCATGATTTGTTTGAGATGATCTCCCTCCATGCTGTTTAGGATCCTGTAAATTGCTGGTCTTGAGATATTCTGCAACTCTTTGTTTTAGGAGTGTTTCCATCAATTTCCATACTACTGATGTAAGGCTCACTAGTCAGTAGTTGCTCACTCTTCTGTGCTTCCATTTTTATGCAGTGGGACTACATTTGCTATTTTCCAGTCCTCTTGGATTACCCCAGTAGCTAGTGACTGGTTGACCAGTGAGCCTAACATCAGTAGTAGGGAAATTGATGGAAACACTCTTAAAACAGAGTTGTAGAATATCTCAAAACCTTTGTTCTATAGATCCACTCATAGGAATATTGATAACACAGTGTTTTGATCACTAAAAACACCACTATGTGTTTTCTATAGGCTACACTTATCAACTTAACCCCACACTTTGGCTAGTGAGAAAACATCTTACCATTTATTTGTGTTCACGAGGAATAAAGCAGTTCTACCCTTAACCCTATATGGTGTATGTCGCACTGTATCCCTTATATACCATTTTTCATATGCTCCTCCTTCTATTACCCTCTATATGTCCAATTATGAATGTTTAATTTAGGCCAGTGATCGAGAAACCCCCCCCAAAAAAGTGGGTCCCTGGGACCCTTCAGTTCTAAAAATTGGGGACCTACCTGACCTTTTCTGGGTCCCAATGGAGTGAGGGTTAATAATCTAAAAATGTAAACATTTAAGGCCAATATGATGCTTTTGCCTGGGCTATAAATTTCATTGTGTCATCTATAGCAGTGGTTCTCAGAAAATAACAATAAAAAATAATAATAATAAACTATTAATAAATAATGAAAAAAAATAATACAGGTTGAGTATCCCTTATCAGAAATGGTCGGTACCACGAACATTTTAGATCAGGGATTTTTCCGGTTTTTGAATTTTTTTTTATACTAACCTGGTCCCCTGGTGGTGTCTCGATGGTTCCACAGTAGCCTCCGGGATCCTCTTCAGCGGCGTCCTTGGTCCCAGGGGTGCATTGTAAGAGTGCGCAGTTGCGCAATACACCCCCGGGACCGGAGATGCCACTAAAGTGGATCCTGGAGACCGCCGTTTACATTGGGGGATGAGGTAAGTATGACCAAAAAGAGGTGGGGGAACAAACAAAATAAAACCTAAATATTCTGAAAAAACATGTTTTTAAAATATTTTGGTTTTGAAATACACAGATACAGTATGGGAGACCTGACCGGTAATAAAACCTGCATCGGGGCATATTGCACACATATACATATCACACCACACAGACACACAGTACTTGCACACACATAAATAGCCCACCACACACAGAACTCTTTCATTTAATAAAATGAATGCAGTCCAATGAATAACTACAGCCCCCACATCCCCTCCCTGCCAGGACCCCAGAGACACACTGACCTATGCCAGGGTCGCCGACTTTAAAAAAATCCTCTCCGGGAGAAGCCCGGAGAGGAATCTTGCATTACGAGTTTTGGGGGCGGGGCTTAACTGTGACGTCATTAAGCCCCGTCCCCATTACAGCAAATAACAGATATCCATGGAGGGGGCGGGGCTAAAACGTCACGATTGTGCCGTTTTAGCTCCGCCCTCTCCCCTGAGACCCGCGGATTGCGGCATATAAATGCCGCGATCGGGGGGCTCAGTGGGGGTCCCCCTGATTCCGGGAGGGTTGCCCACCCTTCCGGGGGCCGGGAGGAAGGACCCGATTTTCGGGAGACTCCCGCAAATTCCGGGAGGGTCGGCAACCCTGACCTATGCATGGCAGCACCTGTCCCTGAACGTTCCAGGGCTGTGCGGTGTGATGCGCTTCAGCTCCCTCAACATTCAGCTGCCTGTGCTCCACTTTGCCTGCCCTGCTATGTCTGTCCCTGCATAGGAGCTCTGGCCTGTCTCTGCTGCCCCCTCGCATCTGGTGCCCAGGTCATGCGACCCCCTAGTTACGGCTCTGCTCAAATTCATCTTTGAAAGCTGGCCGGGAATTCACAGCAGTGGCTGCAATGTTATTATCATGCTGGGTATGTCCACCCCCCTCCCAAGCAATGTACATACATAGCCAGCATGATGATAACATTGCAGCCACTGCTGTGAGTTACCGGCCAGCAGTCAAACAATCAGGAGCAGCAGGGATGGGGGGTGACGGCACTACAGTGCGCAGTACTTACCTTCCTCATGACCCTGTAGGCTATGTTAAATGGATTCCCTAGAGTTTTCCTATATTGTATTTCTGATCTCATGCCAGTTTATATAAGCATTTGAAATCACCAGAATCTTGTACTTTAATTCTTTATATGGGAATGACAACCCCATGGGTATCTATAAATCATATGGAAACATATGTATGAATCCCATCGACATTGCTAGATTAGATGATAGTTTATATAGTTATAGCTATCGTTCAAAAGTTTGGGGTCACAGAGACAATTTTGAGTTTTACATGAAAACTGACTTTTACTTATCAAATGAATTGCAAGAACATATAGTCAAGGCATTGGCAAGGTTAGAAATAATGATTATTATTTGAAATATAAATTTTGTCCTTCAAACTGCTTTTGTCAAAGAATGCTCATTTTGAAGCATTGCAGACCTTTGGCATTCTAGCTGTTAATTTGTTGAGGTAATCTGAATAAATTTCACCCCACACTTCCTGAAGCACCTCCCACAAGTTGGATTGGCTTGATGGGCACTTCATGCCTTCCATACGGTCAAGCTGCTCCCAGAACAGCTCAATGGGTTTGAGATCTGGTGACTGCGATGACCACTCCATTACAGACAGAATACTAGCTGCCTTCTACAAATCTTACACTTTACCAGCACCAAATCAGCCCCAGGCCATCACATTACCTCTAATATGCTTGACAGATGGTGTCAGGCACTCTTCCAGCATCTTTTCACTTGTTCTGTATCTCACAAATGTTCTACTGTGTGATCCAAACCCCTCAAACTTCGATTCATCTGTCCAAAACACTTCTTTCCAATCTTCCTCTGTCCAATGTCTGTGTTCTTTTGCCCACATTAAACTTTTCCTTTTATTGGCCAGTCTCAGATATAGCTTTCTATTTACCAGCTTCCCGGAGTCGACTATTCACTGTAAACGTTGACACTGGCATTTTGCGGTTACCATTTCATGAAGCTGCCAGTTGAGGACATGTGAGACATCTATTTCTCAAACTAGAGACTCTAATGTACTTGTCTTCTTGCTCAGTTGTGGACCAGGACCTCCCACTTCTCTTTCTACTCTGGTTAGAGCCTGTTTGTCCTGTTCCCTGTAGGGAGTAGTACACGCCGTTGTAGAAAATGTTAAGTTTCTTGGCAATTTCTTGCATGAAGTAGCCTTCATTTTAAAGAACAATAATTGACTGTCAAGTTACACATGAAAGTTCTTTCTTTCTGGCCATTTTGAGAGTATAATAATCAAACCCACAAATGTGATGCTCCAGATACTCAGCTAGCTCAAAGAAGGACAGTTTTATAGCGTCTCTAATGAGAAAACCCATTTTCAGCTGTGATAACATAATTGCACAAAGGTTTTCTAATCATCCATTAGTCTTCTAATGCGATTAGCAAACACAATGTACCATTAGAATACTGGAGTGTTGGTTGCTGGAAATGGGCCTCTATACACCTATATAGATATTCCTTTAAAAACCAGACGTTTGCAGCTAGTATACTCATTTACCACATTAACAATGTATACAATGTCTTTCTCATTAATTTAATTTCATCTTTATTGTATTTATTTATTATATTAATGCAGAGATCATCCGTTATATACAAATACATGGTAAGCCACCAGCAACAGCAAGGCGGTTCCGGTCTGGTGGTCCTATGCTACATTATAATAGCACCTACTTTGTGCCTAACATTCATGTGCTTCTACAGTAAATTGAGAGCCAGCTTACCTGGAGGCAGCCCATGTCCCTTCATATCATTACAAGCATCAGCCATCACATTTCTCATCATTAGTAATCAAATGACCTCATAATTACCACATAATTAATGCATTTATGTTAATTATCATGTGTTATGTAGAAACAGATATTTGTATTAACCAAAAGCCACAATTTCAATCCTCCTGTGCTGAGGTGAGTACCCCGAGGATGCTGAGACTGAGAAGATCAGATAAACGTCTGTACTGGAGCTTGTATGATATAAATGAGCTTTATATATGTAACAGTCTCGGCACTGGATATGCAAACAGAATTAAAACGTACCAATATGTTTAACATCATGGTATAAAGCTCTTTATATACCTTACTGTAATAACAGTGTAATCACAGCCTACTCTACCAAGGCAGAATAAATATGCATAATAATCAATTGGATAAGTGAAGGCAATGTCATGTATGTAATAAGAATTGAAGACGTACTGTCAAAAAATGCTAAACAGTGTAAAAATAGACCCAATGACGTATTGACGTACAGTAGAGGCATGACCGGCATTGCTAAATAGTGTGCTACTATCTAAGTGTTGCCGAGTCTCAGAGCATCTTGACAAGTGGCCCCAAAGTGAAGGAGGAGTTTCATTAGTGGTGGATACATCAGAGGGTAGCAGTACATCTGGACCAGTGAAAACACACTGCATTAAAAACACGTCAATGACTATAAAAAACATATGATATTGTGATTCTTTGATTAAGCTAAGGGGCTAAGTGTCTGTAATCAGTAGATCCTTTGTATTTCTATTTTTAAGAGTCTGCTATTTTATTCTCCCTGCAATTAAAGCCAGTTATTCTTTTAGTTTGGGGTTGCCAGCCTGTCACATGACTTTTATTGGCAAGCTGCTCAATCAGAGGTAATGTCATTCAGGTGCCAACAGGGAGGGGTAAATCTGGTTAGGAAAAAAAACAGTTTGTATCCTAATTGCACACTGAATGAGAAATATACATATAATAATCAGATAATACAGAGATCTTGGTTGCATATATCTGCAGATATAGGGCTAAGCCCCCAGGCCGTACGTCAAGGCATCTCTGTCACTGGGGGTCCCTAACACTGGGTATGGGTCTGGGGTGTGGGCCCCCAATATGCCGGCACAGGCTGACTACTCCAGGGCAGCACACAAATGAAAATTAGTAGGTGTTAATAAGGAGCATATAAGTGCTATGTAAGGAGGTGAAGGTGTGGTTAAAATAATACATACAATGTGATAGGGAAAAACATAAATGTTAATAAAGTGTTAGGGTGTGCTAACCTGGAGCAGACCAGCCATACCAACAAAGAGGGAATCACACTCCCAAACCCATCCCATGCACAATAACAAATTTTTGGGCCTAATGTATTATCTGATTATTATATGTATATTTCTCATTCAGTGTGCAATTGGGATACAAACAGTTTTTTTTCCTAGCCTGTCACATGACTCAGAGACTTGGAGACGCTTGCATATCATTAGACTCTAGAGCAACGCTGAACATGTTGTTGTAAAGTTTCTAGTTATTCATACCTCCCAACTTTGTAAGTGTCAGAATAGGGACACTCGCGCCCGAAAAGGGGGCTTGGTCTATGCAAAAGAGGGCATGGCCTATGCAAATTATGCCGCGCCCGCATTTACGGCCGCGAATAGACACGGTGCGCTTGCGCACCGTGTCTATTCAGTCAGATCATGTAGTAGCTACAATAGCTGCTAGGGGGCGAAGCCCGGGGGTGTCTCACATACATGGTACATGCGCACATGTGGCAGATATTTCCATCCTCCGTGCCCCTGGGAGCGCCGCGGTGATCGGCGAGCGGGGCGGCTATGCGCAGTGTGCACACAGGCAGGCACAGTGTCAGTGATACAGCCCGCAGTGTCCCGCGGGCGGGGAAGGTTGCTGCGGGAGGTATACAGTGAGTCCTGTTTGAGAAAGTGTCCTATATAAATACAACTTACTTACTTATTATTGCAGGTCAAATACAGTAAAGGGAAATTTTGTGTAATAGTGAACAAGTCCGAGGAGACCATAATTCTTTATCAAATGCTCAGATAATGGTTACACCGCAGGCACCAGGCTTACTGCAGTTCTAAGGTCCTGGTCAAACCTGCAGTCTTGGCCTCATGCTTCCAATATATACTGTTGGCTGCTGGATGTTCGCCTATAATATTTGTCTTGCTTGACCCTATTTGGTATTAATACCAATACCGATATAATAACCTATATCCCAACTGGTATTTGGACCTATGCCTCAGGGTTTCATGCTGTCCAACAGTAACGAGCTGAGCATGTAGAAAGTCTATTTGTCATTGTTATTAGCAGGGCTTAAAGTGGTTCTGGAGAGTTGGGGAACTAATTTCCCTCTGCCACCTAATTCCTCCATCCCTTCCTCATATTAGGCATAGCCAGGGCATAAAGTGGTCATGCAGAGGTGGGGGAACTCATTTCTTTATGCCACCTAGGTACACCCCATCCCCTCCCCCCATTAGGCAGAGACAGGGCCAGTGGTAGGGTTCTTGACATCCCCCTGCAAACTACAATGCTTTCCTGTAAGAATTACTGTGCAGGGCCAATGTGGAGGTTAAAATGTTCCACCTCACCATTAGAGGTCGTGGAACTCAGTTCCACCCCGTTCTCCCTCACTGTAACCCCTGGGCTTAGCCAGGGCCAGCGGTAGGGTTTATGGCACCTCCCTGCAAACTATAATGCTTTTCTGCTAGAATTAATGTGCAGGCCCAAGATGGAGGTTGAACTAGTTCCAGCTTACCGTTACAGGTGGTGGAACTCAGTAGAAGATGTACAGTATGATGCAGTGATAAGGGAGAAGCCAGAGGAGAAGTGGCCCATGGCAACCAATCAGCACTGAGGTAACATCTGTAACTTTCATAATATAGAATTATACAAAACAGCTGGTTGGATGCCATGGGCCACTTCTTCTTTGGCCCTCTTCTCCTCCCTTATCACTGTTTCATGCATATACCCGCCCTGTCCCACACCATTCCCTCCACTTTAACCCCTGATTATTAGAACAGGGAATGTGTACAGAGGTGTTATAAGAACACATTGGGGGCTTAACACAATAAACTGACAGCCACAGATGCTATATTAAAACTTCCAAGGGCCCTAATAAATTATGTAACCCTTATAAGTTTTGTTATAAGTTATGTTAAAATCATGGTATATGGTCATTAATTCAACACATCTAAAGTCGACATGCATTGGGTCGACCGCAGAAGGTCAACATTTATTATTATTTACAGTTTTTTTATATAGTGCAGCAGATTCCGTTGCGCTTTACAATTGTGATAAAACAAACTGGGTACCAACAGACAGACTTGGAGGTAGGAGGGCCCTGCTGCAAGCTTACAATCTATAGGGATATAGGAGGGAAACACAAGGACAGGCACCAGTAATAGCGTAGCAGTCCCACCAAGGTTCAAGTCCAGAAGGGAAGTTATATAATACATAAGTGCCTCAGAGGGTCATGCGTGTAGAACTTAAATATGATAGGCTTGCCTGAAGAGGTGAGTTTTCAGGGAACGCTTGAAAGTTTGGAGGCTAGTGGAGAGCCTTATTGGGCATGAAAAGGTATTCCATAGGGTGGGAGCAGCCCAATGAAAGTCCTGTAATAGTGAATGGGAGCTGGTGATCTGTGCAGAAGAGAGACGCAGATCTTGTGCAGAGCGGAGTGGTCGAGATGGGAGATAGTATGTGATAAGTAGAGAGATATATGCTGGTGCAGTATGGTTAATAGCTTTATATGCGAGTAGAAGTGTTTTATATTGAATACGGTAAAATACAGGCAACCAATGGAGGAACTGGCAGAGCGGAACAGCAGACGGTGAGCGTCTTGCTAGGAAGATTAGCCTAGCAGCAACATTTAGAATGTATTGCAGTGGAAAGAGGGCTTAAGTTGACACCTGAAAAGGTCAACATGGGCTTACAGATGGACCTCCTGTCATCTTTGCTCGGCGCCGGCCAGTGCGCCCCCTCTGGCAAGCGCTGGTGGACAGGGGCTCCATTAAACTGGGACATGCATGCATCTCACGCACACGCGCGTCCCAGTCTCTTGGCGGCTGGGCAGCGGGTCCCTGCCCATCTCCACTGCGGGGAGACGGGCAGGGTTGGGGGGGGGGTGGTTGGGCGGCGATGGGGACCGACGGGGAGGCAGCAGTGGGGTGCTCCTTTGCCACGGGGTGCGCGTGCGTCTCATGCGCGGACGCCCCCTAGCGGGAGCTGGCGGCTGGTGGGGGCCTGCAAAGATGAGGCTGGCTACATCTGTAGGTCAACAGCGTTTATTATTTGATTGGGTATGGGTCATAGGGTCGACACAACAAGTACAAACTAGTTAACATGACATTGATCATGCGTTCATAAACCTTCTCTAATCATATTTATTTTGTAGATTAATTAATTCATTATATTTCTTTTGTAGATTAATAATGTAGCTTATTTTACTCCCCTCCGAAGCAACAATCATCTGAGTGTCTGTAGAACCACCTACCCTTTCTGGACTGTGGCACTTTATTAGTATTTTATGTCCAGCCATGTTACAACAATCATCTGAGTGTCTGTAGAACCACCTACCCTTTCTGGACTGCGGCACTTTATTAGTATTTTATGTCCAGCCATGTTACAACAATCATCGGAGTGTCTGTAGAACCACCTACCCTTTCTGGACTGCGGCACTTTATTAGTATTTCATGTCCAGCCATGTTACAACAATCATCTGAGTGTCTGTAGAACCACCTACCCTTTCTGGACTGCGGCACTTTATTAGTATTTTATGTCCAGCCATGTTACAACAAGCGGCAAACTGTATAATTCCACACCCCTGCACCCGAACGTTTGGCCTTTCGAAGCCTGATTCTTTTTACCTAACCTGCTCCCTCCTCCACAAGGAACAGCTTGGGAAGGAGCATTATAGCTTATGCATAAAATCGGTTGTAACCCAGCTTTATAGGGGTTGCACACTTTTCATATTGGATGTGTTAACATTGGTTGTTGGTTATTTTTATTCTTGTCTATTATTATTTGCATGGTCCTTAATCTCTCCCTTCCACAATCATGTACCTGCCCACTCTACAGCCAGGACTGTCAGCGAGAATGGCAGGGGTGTACAAATCTATCATTTTACTTTATCCATTATTATTATCTTGCTCCTTAAGCACACCAGATAAAGTACCACTTCATTCTCTCTCCAGTTAAAAGAAATGATTATGTAGGCAGAAGTCAACTTTACAAAATCTAAGATGAAAAGGCCCAAAAGAAATGGCAGTAAGAATCATTCAACTTGGAACAAATTATTCCATGCTAATAGTCCACCCAAACTATAAAAAATCTACCCAGCATTTGGTCACACAGGGGTAGATGTATGAAGCAGTGATAATAGAGGAGAAGTGATAAAGTGCCTGATACTTTATCACCGGGCCAATCAGCTCCTGACAAGTTACAGGCTGGGTTTCAAGGGACAGTTAGGATCTGATTGGCTGGTGATAAAGTACCGGGCACTTTATCACTTCTCCTCCCTTATCACTTCTTCATACATCTACCCTACAGTGTACGGTGATTGCTGGGCTGCTACTGTAACCCAATCAGCTGGTCTGTGTGGTCAGCTGAGGTGCTGGCTGGAAGAAGCTCATCTGATTATTTGTGCGATATTTAAACATATCGCATTGTGAATGTCTGCAAAATATTCAGAAAAAATCTGCATTTTAAATCCTAATTTCTATAAAGGACCCCATGAATTACTCATCCCATATTGTTCTGTACAATACAAGTAGCCCTGTGTGTTCGCGCGGGGAACTGATATTTGAGCCTTGCACATGCCCATAATCAGTTATACGCATGTGCAGGGCTTGTGCGCCAGCACCCTCACGATCTTCACTGTGGGCATGGGGCTCGCACAGAGGGGAATGGCGGTGCTCCGACATGGGAAAACCCAGCTATTCATGGGCCTCCCCATGCAAACGCTGGGTGTTCCCATGTAGTTCCGGCTGTGACGGGGTGTGCCGGGGCGAGTGGCTGACTTCACATGACGTTAGCCAGCCACCCTCCCTGTCTCCACTGACTTAAATTTGCGAGCCCAGGAGAAGTCATTCAATGGTTGCCGACCATCACATGATTTCCCCTGCTGCAGGATATGCAAGGGGATGTGTTTTCATAAGGGGATATGGCGGCAGCAGGGTGGGGGCATTATTTTGGCGGTTGGCCGCCACTCTGGGACTCGGTAAGCTGCGAGTCCCAGAGTCAACCAGAACCAGGCCCAAAGTACCATGACTAGGCTCTGAGAGGAATATCTATTGCCATTATTTATACTAATTATGCTACATCAACCATTTGTGTTTATATTCTTTATCCATGTTCCAGACACAAACATCCATGCACACGTCAGGCTACTGAATTGATTTTCCCCACTTCCTCCACATAAATAACATCCATATTTATTGCAATGTCCATCTGTTCATTTAATGTTTCATTCGCTGTATTTAACTCAATTATGGTGATAGCATTAAATGGAAATATATTAATGTGTTTATCATACAAAATATAAAGTTATGGCCAGTGGCACAGTTAAGGAAACATGAAAATGCTTTAGAGTTGGTCAGACATCACGGGGGAATTTTAATAGGATGAGAGATTCAGAAAGTGAGAGATTTGGTAAGAAATCTCCAGTTTGTTTAAAGTGGCAATCATATACCAGTTTGATTTTGAAGTGTAAATGATTGCCGCTTTAAAAATAATGAAGATTTCTTACCAAATCTCTCACTTTCTGAATCTCTCATCTGATTAAATTTCACCCCACATTTCTGTTTGTTCTTTCACATTGAGGGCCATATTCTCTAAGCTTCAAAAGTGATAAAATCCAGAGTGATAAACAGCCAGCCAATCAGCTCCTACCTGCCATGTCACAGACTGTGTTTGAAAAATGTCAGGCAGGAGCTAATTGGCTGGCTGTTTATCACTCTCTATTTTATCACTTTTGAAGCTTAGATAATCTGGCCCTGAGTCAGTTTTCAAGGGGTGTGGCTGATATAAGGCCCTGTATTTTCTACTTCCTTTTCACATTAATGTGGTAGATGCGGGAGCTAAAAAGGATTGTCTACACCAGTGGTTACTAACCTCGGTCCTCAAGTACCCCCAACACGTTTTCCAGGTCTCCATATAGAATCACAAGTGAAATAATTAGCTCCACCTGTGAATCTTTTAAAATGTGTCAGTGAGTAATGAGTGCATCTGTGCACCTGCCGGGTGACCAAGAAAACATGAACTGTTGGGGGTACTTGAGGACCGAGGTTGAGAACCACTGGTCTACAAAATCTCTTTTTCATGAATAAAAAGGTTCTAAACAGTTAAACAAAAAGCAAAATAAAATGGAATATAAACCAAAAGAACTCTAATACACCTTTCACACCTAAATCCTGGATCCGATTCTGGGGAGTGAACATGGATTCACACCGTGTCAAAGCTGCGCAAACCATACGTTTGACCCAGGTTATTCCTGTGTCGTCGACAGCTCTGCCGGGCCTGGTTAAAATTATGTGGTGAGGCCAATTGGAGTGGGCGCTGACACGCTCCTGTAAAAAAAACTTGGCAGGATCCGGAGGCCAGCAGGCGACATCTCACACACCCATTCAGGGAGATATAGAGAGAGAGGACAGGCTGCCGCTGCAGCAGCCTCTAACCCCGGCTCAGCACACAGAAATGAGCATTGAGCAGCGTGTGCTGGGCTGGGTAGAGAGCCTGTCCTCTCTCCCCCTGCCTGGCTCTTTGTGGAGGAGGGTAACGGGCCCTATGTCAGAATTCTGACTAATCATATGTACATATAAGGTCCCCCTTTGAAACTGCTTATACATAGATATAATCGAGAAAAAAGTAGAATATTCCACCAGGATAGACACATACATCTGGACGTCTAGTTAATAAAATAAATCAAATAGAAAACACAAAAAAAAACGCCCCTGAAAAGAAACCTGCACTAACCCCCCCCCCCCCACCCCACCACCCTGGATCCTAAAAAAATAATATACACCCGCCCCCCCACCCTGTATAACCTCACCCCCAATTAAGGTATACTTGGATCCACATAACTCCCCATTAGACAATATTAACTTAAGTAACCCCTCCCTCAAAACCACCCACATAAGAACTAAAGGAGGCAGCAAACTAGTGGTCTTTAGAATAGAATAGAATCAACTTTATTGCCCATGTGTGCTTGCGCACACTAGGAATTTTTTGTGGATTACAGTGCAGCATCAAGCAGGGATGAAATGGGGGGAGACATTACATATATTACATAAAGACATTACGACTATGGTGGTCAGGTCGCAAAGTAGGGACACGTTGTTTGGCTGTTGATATTGGGATTGCATTCGCTTTGATTGGATTGTTCAGGTGATGGACGGCTAACGGAAAGAAGCTTCTTGCGGATCTGGACGTTTTGACGGGGATGGACCTGAACCGTCTTCTGGATGGTAGGATGTCGAACAGGTTGTGACCAGGATGCAGCTTGTCGTTTGCGATCTTCTCAGCACGCTTCCTTACCCTGGATGAGAACAGATCCCTTATCGGGGGGAGGTCGGTCCCTATGATCCTTTCCGCAGTCTTCACTACCCTCTGCTGTTAATGGCGATTAAATATGACCAAAGAACAATAAGTGAAAAGCGTAGGTTACGTATTATGTCCGTAACCTGCGTACCTCTTATACCTAGCTACAGTACGTGCGAACAAAACGTAGCGCAGCGTAGCGTACCTTTATTGTGTATTACACACCAAAGAAGCAATACCTTAATAAGAGATCCTTTCGCAGTACTTTGACTCTAATCTGCGAATATACCTTTTAGGACAGTGTCCGTAATATACCTTATCGCTATGCGAATAACAGACACAACCACAGTATAGAAGTAAGGAGATAGAAACTCCGTAAAAGGATGTATTTAAGTCCCTAATGGACAAAAGGGGGTTACAGGAATAGAAAATACAGGTATAACAAGTAATACAATAGTCTAACAATGAGTATAATAATCAGGCTCTGCTAGGGGAAGAAAAACAGATACAGGATACAATCATAATCAGCCACATTACATAAAAGGGGAATACGAATGTTTACCTTCAGGGGAAATAGCGCAGCGCAGTCCGGTCGGAGCTCACTATGTTCAGGTTTGAACATAGTCCGGTCAATGGTCAGGGAAAGGAAGATGTGCCGAAGTGACCGAGGCCGCCCTGGGTCACCTATCTTATAGGGTCAGAAGGGGGAGGTCAAAGGCCATTCCTATTGGTCAGGGTTCGTATGTCAAGTCCTCTGTGATTGGGGCAAAGGTGCAGGGGGAAGGTGAACTTTGGAGTCCTTTGTCTGTTGGTATCGTCGTCAGGGGTTGTAAATAGCAGTAGAACCAGTTACAACTAGATTCCTTTGTTATACACTTTTTTAACAGAAACTGTCTTGGGAATATGGATTTTGTCCATAGCTATCGGGCCGTATGGATTGCGATTTATTCGCAATGACCGGAATACTGCGCATAAGAAACGGAACGTAACGGTACTAAACATTATACAGACGGATGTATGCAATGCTAACTAAGCTATGTGTGGTGCTCTAAACCTTTAACTATATTTTATTTAGTGTCAGTATGTTATTATGAATTTATGTGTAATAGTATGGCTGCGCTTCTGGTCCACTTTGTCACACAGACTCGGGTATGGAAACTTTATTTGCGCAACTCTGCGAACCAAAATGGCGGCCATACTATCCTAAAATGGCGTGTATAAAACTCGACATTGACAGTCCACCCTTTGACAGTAAATATAAAACTGTCACAGTACAAACATTTTACATAACAATACAGAAATTCATAATCCTAACAGAGAAATTGGGATCCGTGAATTAAACATATAAGGGGAGTAAACCATCTGCTCTTTGGCCGATCCTGGATCATGGATAAATGATGGGCCACATTTATCGAACAATCTACTCAGGGTGACGAAGGATAATGTACAAATCTTGGGATAAAAATAAAAACAGGGGAGGTTACACTATATACAATTGTTTTTCAGATATGGCATCCTTTGGTAGGTATTGTTTGTGAAAACAGACCCTTGAACTCTTTGTTGTCTCTCTTTTTGGTATGCTTTTAAGTATGCTGGTATTATCACTATCAAACATCCGGTCCTGGGTAATGTGTCAAGTTTATAGATTCTACCTTGACCTAAACTGGGACGGGTAACACACTCTCAGAACTCTGTATCGTCTGTCCAATGCCTGGCAGCAGTGCGGCGGCGGTATCCTTGACTTTGAAGATAAGAACGGATAGTGGGGGGAGACAAGAATAGGACCCACAACAATAGAGAAAACTGAGAAAGGAAAAATTTGTTAGTGATCCTTCCAACCTGTTACCAGTGGGGTGTGTCACAGTCCCTTTTGTAGCTTGTACAGGTTGCTTGACCTTAGCTGCTCTCCAGTTCTCCCGAAATGGTGCCTCTAGCGATTTCTTTCTTTCGCCCTCGAGTGTAAGGACCTTCTGGGTTTCTGGTATTTTGGCAGTAGGACGAACGTACCCGAATCTCTCTCTCTGCGACTTTGTTATTGAGGTAGTGCTGGTCAACAAGACTTGGGGTGGTTCTTTCCAAAGGTCTATCAAGCAACCTGTATATGGCAAAGCAGGGGAAACAACAACATCTCCTGGTTCATGGTTATGACAGTTCGCAACAGGCAACAAAGTCCCTTTGCTGCAGTTTTCCAGGTGTGGATACATCACTTGCATTACTTTTTTTTTTTTTTCGTGGTGTGGTCTGGGATCTCCTTGTGGGATTACCATAACGTGTGGCTGCCCGCCAAGCAATGTTTCGATGGGGACAAATGAGGTGGAGTTCTGAGAGTGATTCTACTACTACAAAAAGAGATTGTGGGGTGTACCATCAGTCCCTAAAAGGTTCACACATGACTTAAAATCTTTCATATAAACTTGCATGCTCAGGGGTGTTTCTGGGTTGCCATATCTATACGCACAAACATCAACATATATATATATATATAAATAAAAAAAAATAAGTAAATAAATAACTAGAATGCTTCTAGAGTGGACTGTACAAAGCCAATTTTGTATTACCTGCAGAGGATCCTGCTGGAGGAGGGATGTGGAGATGGCTCTATGGGAACAGCCGTTGCAGTTTCTTTCCCCCAGACAAGTAAGGCATGATCCTGTCGTCTTACCTGTCTGTGGGCACACCAGTAATTTCGGACTAATTTTTCCATATACCTTCCCTGTCAAGACAAGTCAGGCCATGGGCTATCTCTGCCCTGACAGTTTGGCATGTTCTCAGAGTCACTGGTTTTCCTTGTCCATCTTTCTATTCCTGTCCACATCCCTTCGGCTTCCAGACTGCTTCTCCTGCAGGAGACACAAATCTTGTATTTCTATGTGAATACACTGACATTTACAGGGGGAACACAAACATTATCCGCAGAGCGCATGGCTCACCCAGCTGCCTTGCCAGCATGTTCATTATCAAGTGACACTGAATCCTTATCGAAGGTGTGGGCTTTACACTTGATAACAGCCACTCTGTCCGGCAGCTGTGTGACTGTCAGGAATCTTTTAAACTTACAACGCTTGCGCCACTGGAGTGCCAGCTACTGAAACAAAACATCTCTGAGGCGCCATAGGGCCTAAGATCTTCTGCATTACCCCAACAAACGTACTTGGAGTCGGCATGAATATTGGCTGTTTTTCTCTCAGCCCGCAGTACTACTAACGAGACTGCTGTTGCTGAGTGAGATGTCCAATGGGTTCAGCCTCTACTATGCCTTTTCCATCTATTACGGTATAGCCAGTGTACAATTTTCCCCTCTCGGTGTTGTGGAAAGAACGAGGGAGAGAAAAAGAAAACAAACAAAAAAAAAATGAATTGCCTCTTCCAATGGGTTGTTACCACCCTTTGGGGGCATGCTGCAAAGGTCTGATTCAAACATGTCATGCAATCATATTCGTCTCGGCTCCCACTAAATTCCACCATTCCAGCAACCTCAGCACCAATCCACCCTTTGTGCCTTGGAGGGCACACCTGGTAAGAGTGTTGCTAGGTTTACAATATTACCCATTTTACTGGTAACATTTATAGAATTCATCAATGCAAGTTCCCATTTAGTGAACTTGGCTGATGAATATTTTTCCACATGTTTAGGCAGAATTTTAGGAGTGTCCAGACTATATGAGGAGCATAAACAGTTATAACACACCCCAACACCACATTCTCAGTTTTGTTTACCAGTAGTGCTATGGCAACTACACTATGTAGACAAGTAGGAAGTGCTCAAGTTATAGGGTTTAATTGTACACTGCAGTACGACATTGGTCAGGCTGGCATCACCAGGTTTCTTACGTCACTATATCTGTCGCCCTCTCAGCAGGTCTAATATTTTAAATCACATGGTCTCTTGTGTCAGTCATACCCATGGCAAAAGGCTGTAATCAGGCCTGTTTCTTCTTCTTTACTATCCACATCTGTCTGTGAAGACATGGGTTTTGTGATTGCACCTATTTATATGTAAATGCATTTTACAACCCTTTTCATTCTGTTGAAGGGAAATGCTTTGTGCACTACTTGGACTGCTTTTCACAAGATGGTGGCTGTGGTTGCCCTGGGTAACATAAAAGAGCAATGCTTAAAGTTACTGGGACTTTGTTCAAGATTTACTGAAAAATAAAAATATATATATATTGACTACTCGCTTTATGGGGTACCGCATATTCACAATAGGTATTTCTCTGCTGGGAGTGCGACAGATTTTTCTTTCAAACTATTTTTCTATGATTTGTGGGTTTATGGTTACTAATGTGTCCCAGATTTTCCCCTCCCCCCCCTCCTTGTTCAGGCACAACCGCAATCCGTCCTGAGATACCTTATGTCCTGCCTCAGGAGGATACACCAGAAGTTGTCTATCACCATCTGCTGGTGTTGTGGATGAGGAAAGGACATAACAATAGATCATTAACCCATTGTATTGGTATTTACCCATTGGTGGGCCGTAAGGACAGTGTGCGATCTTGCAAGACCCGGGGGGGGGGGGGCTTGGTGGCTCTCTTTGGTTTCTGGAACAGAAGAGTAGGGGAAGGAGAAAAAAATTGGAAAAAGAGAGAGAGAAAAACTCAAAAAAAAAATAGAAAAAAATTAATGACAGTAATGTGTACATTTATTTTCAAACAGGAAATTTCTCTTTTATTTGGATGACACCAGGATTTGGCACTATGGGGGAATTGGCTCTCAACTATTTGGTTCTTACCCTTTTTAACTCCTGTTCTGATTTGTAAGCCCTCCCTCTTTTCTCTTTCCCAGTGGGGTTATGAATATGGGCTGTGTCTAGGGGTATTTAACTAAAAGTTCTCTTTTGGGAACCTTGTTATTTCACTGGGTATTTTTCCAGCTCAACCTTAGGTTTCAAATGGTAAAGCTGTACTTTGGGGCGCTATGCTTTCTGTTTTTAACAGGGTTTCTATTGAAGCTATTGTTGCCATTAATCCTGTGTCCTTCCCATCTTTAGTTCAAAGGGAACTCGGTATTTGTGCTGTAGTTTTTAGCTACCTTAGATGGGTTAAAAAAAAATCTATAACAGTACAGTGCAGCATTAGTCATGGGGGTATATCTAACAATTTTGCATCTAGTTCGTGCATACTGGTCTTGTTGTCTCTAAGTTATGAATTCTCTGGAGTCCAGCAGCAGACATAACTTATATTTCAAGGTAGTTCTGTAATTGGAAGGTCAATCGTAGCCGCTGCAGTCAATAAGACAGAGCATTTGATATGCAAGGGCCCGATTATGATCTCTATTTGTTTTACCAATGGGTAATGCTGCACCTTTCCTGTTACCCCAATTGTAACTGCTATTTGCTTGGCACAACCTAGACCAGGAGGGAATGTTGTTAACGGGTTTGATACAAAAAAAACTTTTACATTTAAACCATTTCACTTACCCATATCTGAGGCTCCTCCCTCAGATATTGTCTTATGTTATCTGGTTGTGGGGTGTATGTGTGTCCTACTCCCTGTTTGCATATATGTGTCATGCTTAGGGCGGCATTGGCTACTAGGTGGGGCTATGGCTATGTGCTGAGACCTACCTGTCTCCTTCCATTGTGTCTCCCAGTTACTTACATATGTGTTATGTTTCCTATGGTTACTTACCCTGCAATGTCTGGCTATGTGTCCTTTGTTTCCACATTTGAAACATACCGTTTGGTTTTGTCTTACCGTGTCTTGCCTTGTGTGTGGTATGTTATAGGTTGGATCCTTACTAAAAGTGTGACTATCGGCTGTTATCAGTTTCTGCATGCCGTTTGTCTGTCTTTCTGTCATAAATCGTTTGTCCAGATCAACAGCAGATTTCTTTAAAGTATGTATTGTCATCTGTCTGCAGTTGGGGTGAATGGTTTCTATGTTGGTTCTCAGATTTTCCCTAAGACCTTGTATCAGCACAGAGACAATCACTCCCTTAAGATGTATGTTGTCCCTGGGGTCGGGGATACCAGAGTGCTTTGGCAACGCCTGCAAAGCACGGTTGAAATAATCGCTGGCAGACTCACCATCTTTTTGTTTGATGGTGAACATCAGAGTATTTTCAACCGTCGCTGGGAAACATACACCCAATTGTATGTTTATTAGGCGTATATTTTCCTGGTTGCCCTGTTCAGTTAAAATCTTATCGCCCTCCACACCACTGTCTCGAATGAATTTCTGGACATCTATGTGTGAAGGGAGGCAAGCTCTCAACAGGCATCGCCAATCCTTATTGGTGGGCTCATCTGAATTTCCTCGCTCCCTTACAAATTTCTGACACTTTGCCAGATCTTTGCTGGGATCAGGGAAATTTTTGATGATTGAATGACGTTCCAATCGTGTCCACGTATTGTGCATGTCACTATCCTTTACAGGCATTACCTCATCCCTGTCTCCCCGCCCACAAGGAGGTTCCACTGTGTGCAGAGGGTGAATCTGTATCCCCCCTGCACCATTGGACAACATCCCAGGAACAACTATCTCTGTGCTGTGTTGTGTGTACTTACCTGTGTCTCCAATCGTGTTCCTGGCATCAGCCATCTCCTCGACCAGAATGGCAGCAGCAGCTTGGGCGATCACAGCCTCTCTCTCCTTTCCGCTAGCTTCGCAAGGGATGGCTGATGTCAGGAATTCCCCCTGTGGATCTGTATCTTGCTTATAGGGGTAAAAACAGTACACAAGTTATTCATTTTCAGGTTATTTTTGGTTCCACTTCGGACTTGAATTGTTCCCTTTTTTACATATTGGGGAGTGGAAACATTCGTATTCCTGTGGCTGATTATACTTGCATCTGACAGATAACTATGTTCCTTTTGGATTGTACTTTCCTTCTGCCACAATTTTAGACATTCATTCTGTTCAACTCTTTCCTCAAGTGATAAGAGCAAACATTTCTGATCTCTAACTGCTGATAAGACTTCTGGATCGAAACCACCAACACTGGGAAATTCTAACTTGCTGCCTTGTGTCAATCCTTTTCCATTTCTTTTTGTAAACAACTGCTCGTTCACTGTGCTCCAACACATTATGGAAGCTGTCGACCCTTTAGGTCGACTAGCTTCCTCCCTAACTGACACGTTATCACTGCGTGACCCGTTATTACCCATAATTACAGGAATAAACGTTCACAGCTAGTAGACACCGGTGGGTTATTACTTTTCTGAGAGCTCCCCAAACACTCACTTCTCAGCGTCCTAGAACATTCCCACAATCAAGTGAGGTGCGAAGGCTACGAGGCAATGATACTCAATCACCAAGCTCTCAACTAGCAGCGAACTTCTAGTTGACCTACAAGGTGCGGCCGATTTCTCCGGGACACAGCAAAACTAGTTTTTCCTGTACCCCCAAAAACCGTTTTTTCTAAAGCAGCTGATCGGATCACTGGGTTCCGATTTAGCTTCTTGTACCCTCCTAGTGGATCAAAATAGGTAGTTCCACGGAAGGGGCAGTTCCTATGGGCACGTCGTCACGTGCACCCTGTCCTACCCTGGACTGTCCTACACTGGACTACACTGCGCTTGAGTCGTGCCGTCACACACCCGTTCACCTCAGTTTTGTTTCACACTGGATGCTAGTTACACCTTGGTCTTATGCTTATACTTGAAATATTTCTGTACAGAAAAGTCTTCCCAGGTTGGTAGTTTCTCACTAGATACTTATGCAGGTATAAATCCCTTTTAAATAGCTATAGGAATCTATTAAAATAATGCTTGAGTTGCTTGTTTATAAGAAAATGAACAAAAAGAAAAACTTATTTTCTCTTATTAATCACCGCTCTATCCACAGTATATTACTATACTGTTTTAAATAAAGCTAGTGATTTAACACTGTTCACCTTTGAGTTCCTATGTGTGCTGCATGTGCAGTGCCAGTGAACAGCCACGTGTGTACGTGTGTTTTGTTAAACCTGTTCACAGGCCGCCGATGAATCGGCCACCCACGTGTTCCACAGTGTATTTGCAAGGTTGCGCTCGGGTTTCGCTATACGCAGTAATTGCGCATAAATATGGAATAAATCCCTTAACTTCGTCCGAAAGTTACGTATCAAGATGCGAAATAAATCCCGCACTTAATCCGTAAATAACGTACAAAGATGCGAAAATTTCCCGATATGGGCACGTGCGCGCGCACCTTGCGTAATACACAATAGACGCTTTACGTTACTGTAAAAGGCCCAGAACTTATCGCCACGTGGCGGAGTCCCTGGCCCTGCAGTAACTAACACTAAAAGTTATAGTTTTGCACAGAAGGGATCCTCTATGTACTATAATAAAACACAGGCCTTTGTCTCCACGTGTGCGAACCTTATCGCACGTGGCACATATACTGTAATAAACAAGCAGCTCAAGACACCATACCCCGTTAAACTACTTGTGGCAGGCAGAAGTACAGTTTACTAAACACTTAAATATGCTTTAAAACACGTGGCTTAATGTTTCCCTGGATTTCACTTATTGTACTTCGAGTTTAACGCTAGCACCTCTCGAACCCTGCACCGCCGCGGACCTGGCCCATCCAGCAATGGATAATAAATACTTCCACCCTTTTGCTGGTATAGGTCAGGCCGCGCGCCTGGTACTGAGCTCCAGAGTGTGAAACGGACGGACGCAGCCCCCAATTGTTAATGGCGATTAAATATGACCAAAGAACAATAAGTGAAAAGCGTAGGTTACGTATTATGTCCGTAACCTGCGTACCTCTTATACCTAGCTACGTGCGAACAAAACGTAGCGCAGCGTAGCGTACCTTTATTGTGTATTACACACCAAAGAAGCAATACCTTAATAAGAGATCCTTTCGCAGTACTTTGACTCTAATCTGCGAATATACCTTTTAGGACAGTGTCCGTAATATACCTTATCGCTATGCGAATAACAGACACAACCACAGTATAGAAGTAAGGAGATAGAAACTCCGTAAAAGGATGTATTTAAGTCCCTAATGGACAAAAGGGGGTTACAGGAATAGAAAATACAGGTATAACAAGTAATACAATAGTCTAACAATGAGTATAATAATCAGGCTCTGCTAGGGGAAGAAAAACAGATACAGGATACAATCATAATCAGCCACATTACATAAAAGGGGAATACGAATGTTTACCTTCAGGGGAAATAGCGCAGCGCAGTCCGGTCGGAGCTCACTATGTTCAGGTTTGAACATGGGGCCTTATTTTGGTTCATTCTTTCTGACAAAATCCTTCTTAGATGGACAAAACCATGTGCACTGCAGGGGGGGCAGATGTAACATGTGCAGAGAGAATTAGATTTGGGTGAGTAATTTTGTTTCTGTGCAGGGAAAATACTGACTGCTTTATTTTTACACTGCAATATAGATCTCACTTTGAAGTAAAACCTAACCCAAATCTAATTCTCTCTGCACATGTTACATCTGCCCCACCTGCAGTGCACATGGTTTTGCCCATCTAAGAAGGATTTTGTCAGAAAGAATGAACCAAAATAAGGCCCATAGTCCGGTCAATGGTCAGGGAAAGGAAGATGTGCCGAAGTGACCGAGGCCGCCCTGGGTCACCTATCTTATAGGGTCAGAAGGGGGAGGTCAAAGGCCATTCCTATTGGTCAGGGTTCGTATGTCAAGTCCTCTGTGATTGGGGCAAAGGTGCAGGGGGAAGGTGAACTTTGGAGTCCTTTGGCTGTTGGTATCGTCGTCAGGGGTTGTAAATAGCAACTAGATTCCTTTGTTATACACTTTTTTAACAGAAACTGTCTTGGGAATATGGATTTTGTCCATAACTATCGGGCCGTATGGATTGCGATTTATTCGCAATGACCGGAATACTGCGCATAAGAAACGGAACGTAACGGTACTAAACATTATACAGACGGATGTATGCAATGCTAACTAAGCTATGTGTGGTGCTCTAAACCTTTAACTATATTTTATTTAGTGTCAGTATGTTATTATGAATTTATGTGTAATAGTATGGCTGCGCTTCTGGTCCACTTTGTCACACAGACTCGGGTATGGAAACTTTATTTGCGCAACTCTGCGAACCAAAATGGCGGCCATACTATCCTAAAATGGCGTGTATAAAACTCGACATTGACACTGCAGTTTTTGTTTGTCGTTCTCGCTTGCGCCACCATACCAGATTGTGATCGAGGAACATAAGACAGACTCCACGATGGTGGTGTAGAATACGCACAGCAGCTCCTGTGGAATGTTGAATTTTCTGAGTTGCCTCAGGAAGAACAGGCGCTGTTGGGCCTTTTTGATGTTTTTGGTTATGTTTAATCCCCATCTTAGGTCACTGGACATGGTTGTCCCTAGGAATTTGAAGGAATCAACCCGCAACACCACTGCGGTGGCTATTGTTAGCGGGGCTAGTGCGTTTGGTTTTTTCCTGTAGTCGACCACCATCTCAACTGTTTTGGTGGGGTTTAGATCGAGGTTGTTGCTGCTGCACCACTGTGTCAGCTTCTCCACTGCATGCCTGTACGCGGTCTCGTCACCATCCTTGATTAGGCCGATGATAGTGGTGTCATCTGCGAATTTGATGATTTTCACTGACTGCTCAGCTGAGGTGCAGTCATTCGTGTAGAGAGAGAAGAGCAGAGGGGAGAGGATGCATCCTTGGGGGGCTCCAGTACTGATTGTTCGTGTGCTGGACGAGAAGGCGCCAACTTTAACCACCTGTTCCCTTGCCGTTAGAAAGTCCACTATCCATGAGCATGTTGATCCTGGGACTCCTAAGGAGAGGAGTTTTGGCTGCAGGATGCCGGGAACGATAGTATTAAATGCTGAGCTGAAGTCCACGAATAGGACTCTTGCATAGGTGCCTTGGTGGTCGAGGTGTTGTAAAATATGGTGCAGCCCGAGGTTGACCGCATCCTCTACACTTCTGTTCGCCCGGTAGGCAAACTGCACGGGGTCAAGGTGAGAGTTTGTCACTCCTCTCAGGTGCTTCAGTACTAGTCTTTCAAATGCTTTCAATGCCACTGAGGTTAGTGCAATTGGCCTGAAGTCATTTAGGTCCTTCGTGGGTGTTTTCTTAGGGACCGGGATGATGATAGAGCGTTTGA
Organism: Crinia signifera; assembly: GCF_055691185.1. NCBI lineage: Eukaryota > Metazoa > Chordata > Amphibia > Anura > Myobatrachidae > Crinia > Crinia signifera. The sequence goes on along the minus strand of NC_139224.1, from coordinate 132,973,074 downwards.
AGCAGGCAGGAACCTTGCACAAGTCCAGGGAGGAGTTGAATATCGTTGTGAAGATGGGGGCGAACTGAGCTTCACAGGTCCTAAGGCTGGATGGCGACACACCATCCGGTCCTGCAGCCTTCTTAGGTTTTATTCTTTTGAGTACTGCTTCTACCTCGCCTTGGTCCACGTGGAGGGCCTGGGTGTGGTGGTCTTTGGGATGGAGTGGGGGAGGTACGGCCTGCTCAAATCTGCAGTAGAACTTGTTCAGGTCTTCTGCAAGTTCATGGCTGGTTTCAGACTGTGTTTGGGCTTTCTTGTAATTTGTGCTGTTTTACATGCCCTTCCATACTGCCGCAGGGTCCTTTGCTGTGAGGTTGTGTGTCAGCTTGTTTGTATATTCCCTTTTTGCGAGTTTGATACCCAGAGTCAAGGAATTCCTGGCTTCTTAGTACTGTGTCCTGTCCCCGCTGCTGTATGCCTCCTCCTTGGCTTGGCGGAGTTTCCTGATCTGGCTACCGAACCATGGCTTGTTGTTGTTAAAGGATCGGATTTGCTTGGTTGGTACACATAAGTCCTCGCAGAAGCTGATGTAGGATGTGACTGCATCCGCTAGTTCATCTATGTCAGAGGCAGAGGCTTCGAACACCATCCAGTCAGTGCAGTCGAAGCAGGCCTGAAGCTTTGTTTTTGCCTCGATTGACCAGTTTTTGACAGACTTGATAACAGGCTTAGCAGGCTTTAGCTTCTGGATATATGTCAGAAGAAGGTGGACTATGCAGTGGTCGGAGAGACCCTGTGCTGCATGGGGTATGGATCGGTATGCAGACTTTATGGTGGTGTAGCAGTGGTCTAGTGTTCGCACCTCTCTTGTGTGGCATGTGACCTGCTGGGTGTATTTTGGGAGCTCCTGGCTCAGGTTGGCACAGTTGAAGTCACCAAGCACAATGAGCAGCGAGTCTGGGTGTCTAAGTTCGGTGTCCGTTATCAGAGTGGCCAGCTGAAGTTGGGCTTCTGTTGGACTTGGTTGTGGGGGGATGTATACTCCTACTAGGATAATAGAGGCAATTTCCTGAGGGGAGTAGAAAGGTTTGCATTTGATGGTAAGAGTCTCTAGTTGGGGGCTGCATGACTTGCTCAGGGACTTTATGTCGGTGCACCACCTGTCGTTAATGTACAGACAGATGCCCCCTCCTTTGGATTTGCCCGAGAGCTCTTTGACGCGGTCGGCCCTGAAGAGGCCGAAGCCTGACAGAGTCACTGAGGATTCAGCAATATGGTCTTCCAGACAGGTTTCTGTGAAGCATAGGATGGAGGATCTTGCAGTGGCCGACCTTGCATCTTGTATTAGCAGAGACAGTTCATCCATCTTGTTCGCAAGAGATCTCGTGTTTGATAGCATGATTGCTGGGAGGGCAGATCTATGGCCTCTGCGTTTCCACCTGACAGCGACTCCGGCCCGGCAGCCCCTATTGCGGTTACTGCACCATTCGACCATGCCAGACTTCCCTGCTGGCAACAACTTTGCTGCATCCTTTCTGCACAGGGCAGCAAGGGCAGTGTGGACTGTGAGGGCTGCCAATCTGCCCACCTCCTGCTCCGTCAGGCCCATACAGGTGGTCTGCTCCAGGGGTGAGCTCCATTTCAGAAGGGCTTCTCTGCTGTGCTTCGTCACTACACTTGGCATGGTCACCACACTCGAGGGGGTGATGAATGAGGACAAAGACAGGGGGAGACAAGGGGAGATATATAGTTTGGTTGAGCTGCACAGCTCCAAGGCAGCCTTCTGCAGTGCCATATTTGTGGTATCCAGTATGTTGAAAACACTTTTGCTCAAGTCTATGTAGCTCCAGGTTATTGTTGTATTAGGTTGTTTTTTTCTTGTACAAAGATGTATTTTGGACAGGTATTCATTAAATAAACTACAAGTAACTTTCCTTTTCAGTTGCTGATTTAGTGATTTAGTCACACAAGTTATTTGGGAACAGAACAGGCTTGTGGAGAGGTGTTACAAGACAATCCCAATGAAGGTGTGAAATCCCAGTGTGAGGCTTTTGAAGTGCATGTTCTTTGTAGAGATAACCAGTCTCTTGGGAATAAACTGGGGCCCTGTGTGATTGTGGAATCCAGGGGCTGGGGATATTTTATTTCAGATTATTTTTAAGGGAAAGGATCAGAGTTCGTTTCTAAACAGAGAAACATATGTAACTGGACGGAAAGCATAGGTAACTGATGTCAATGGGGGACCTTGATAGAGATAGTTTAGTTTTTCCAGTACCTTGTTCTGTGATGTTCCCTGAAGATGTAAAGCCAGTCCTTGTAGAAGGGGCAGGGGTTTAAATCCAATCCAGTGTGCATCTCAGTGCAGGAGTGCAATCCGTTTGTTCTGAAGAGACATCCATGTAGTGAAGTACAAGTTAAAGGTAAGTCCCTGGATATTTTTGATGATTCTTAAGTCTGCTGTATAGAATTTAAGCTGTTTTGTAGAGATGTTCAGGAGCATGTAAAGTGTGAGGCAGCCATCTTGGGCGCTTGCAGCTAGACTAATTGATAACCACAGCGGCATCATGATGCAAACAACTTAATCCCCCCCCCCCCCTCCTACCCACCCAAGTAAAGCATAATAACTATATGGACTAACTGGGGCAGGGAACCTGTGGTACTAGTTAGGGTAACCCTAACCTTCATATGACAGGCAGGATAACCTATTCTAATTTTGTCTTGTTGTACAAAAATATCATTACAGCAGCATCTTACTGTAAATAAGGATCAATATATTAGCAAAGGTAGAACAAAGTGAAACCATATAAGAATCCAAAACATACAAAGTGCAAACAGAAAATAATAATAATAATAATAATAATAATAATAATAAGGTATGCTTCATCAAAGCATACCTATTCATCAAAGCATACCCTTCCACTGCATAAACCAGATGGTTCTCCGACCCCTTGCCTGTTTACATCCTGCTATCTAACCACCACCCACTTGCTTGCACCTCTTGTAATCTGTCAGTCTCCCCTTCCTACTAGATTGTAAGCTCCTCCGAGCAGGGCCCTCTTCCCTCCTGTTGTCAAAGCCCTCTTCTCTTCACATGTCACTCACAGCTCTCCTATACTCCAACACTCAGTGACCATCTTTGTCCGCATACTCATCTCCATCATTGGCATCAAGCCTCTAGTTGTATGTTGATTGAGTCCTCACTACTTACATTTAAGCAGTAATGTGTATTGATCTGTGGCGCTCTTTATTTGTACTGTATTCTTGTTATTTATTCAATGTTATGCCAAGCTTTGTCTCCCTGTATTGTTCCTTTGTACGGCGCTGCGAAACACTTGTGGCGCCTTATAAATAAAATTATAATAATAATAATAATAATAATAATAATAATAATAATAAGCACAGGAGTAGAAGATAGTTACTTAGTCCAGCCAGGCCCTTGGCAACAGCAGGGCCATACAATATTGACTGGGGCAATATACCAAGGACCTTAGCTAGAGCAAGCCTGTTAACAGTATCAGGATATAGTAGTCAATTTCAAATGGTTCAACATATGTGAGGAAGATATGGTAGACTGGAATATAAATCCGGCCAGGCCTTCTTTGCCTGTGGGCCTTTTTTGCCTGCAGTACCAGTCCCACCTTTGTAGACCCAGAGACCTGCATGGAAGGGTTGACAGTATTGGGACAAAATTCCAGAAACATTACATCCAACCAGATATATGCAGGCAGGTATAAAGAGCATGAAAACAAGGAGTTTTGAAGTGTTTATTTCGCCGCCGAAGCTAATTAACAGATCCTTAGATGGCACTCAACATCAGGAGGTACAATAGCAACAGAAATAGTAGGGGCCACCCCATTTATGCAGGATAAATCCAAAAGGGTTGTGGACCCAGCATCAGAAACCATAGGAGACACCTCTATTTGGCAGGATAAATCCAAAAGGTTTGTGGACCCAGCATCAGAAACCATAGGAGACACCTCTGTTTGGCAGGATAAATCCAAAAGGTTTGTGGACCCAGCATCAGAAACCATAGGAGACACCTCTGTTTGGCAGGATAAATCCAAAAGGTTTGTGGACCCAGCATCAGAAACCATAGGAGACACCTCTGTTTGGCAGGATAAATCCAAAAGGTTTGTGGACCCAGCATCAGAAACCATAGGAGACACCTCTGTTTGGCAGGATAAATCCAAAAGGTTTGTGGATTATATACAAACCATTGCTGCTAGATTCAAAGGCACAGTGAACACATGCCCAAATGTAGTAAAGATGTTCTGAGTAAAGGTATCAAGTACAACTTGCAGAGAATCAGACATCGTTGACGATGGAATTTAAGTGACACTGCAATCGAGTATCACACAGAAATTGCAAAACCACCAGAAGGCACAGTCAAAAGTACAGTATATGAAATATACTTATAGGGTGCACTTTGAATGTAAAGGGTGTCCGCAGCCCAGCCACTTGATAATTGTAACACTAAATAAAAGTCACTGATAGGCTCAATGCAGGATATATCAGGAAAGGGAGGATGCCATATAACTATAGTGGCTGACCAGCAGTGGAATATATCCCCAGCACAATGGGTAATGCAGGAGGCAGATGGGGAAAGCCAGGCAGGGAGAGGAGGCCGAGGACAGCAAACCCCAGCACAGGACTGTATACACCCTCAGTGCACTCACCCTACAGAAGATAGGAGCCGCGGGTGATGCTGGGACAATCCACAGTTTTTAAACATAACCTGAGTTAAATAACCCTGGTCCTCTTTTTCACACTGCAGCCTATCCCGGTATGATTAATAAATAACCCTGGATCTCATCAGGGTCAATTTCCCAGGGCAAAAAGCCCAATTTGACCCTCTCACACCAAGCAAGACCAAAGGTTCACCAGCAGCGCTCAGTGTGAGAGAGGTTCTGTATTATTAGGATTGCCGGTGGAGGCTGGAGAGGAGGGATCAGACTTAACAGGGGTTACCTGGAGTGAACACTTTCTCACAACATTTTAAGCCTTTTTAAATATTCCATAATTCCCACATCCCTTTCATAAGAAAGCCCTTCAAAGAAAGAAATGTAAATCCATATAAGGAATTCCTTACCTCACAGGGTATACCTCAGGAAAAAGGACTGACGCCCACTTTAAGTGGCTTTATTGTTCAAATACCACTGGGTGCACATTGGTCACAAAAACGAGATGCATGCAGATGTAAAACTTTTCTCCCCTGCATCTGACATCACCACTGCGTTCGATCAATAATCTGAGTCAATATTAAGACATAACTAATTTATCACAGTGAAAGGAAACATTATAGGCATACAGTACTAACCCTAAAATGGGGTCAGGTCTACGAAATTGCCGTTTTCTGAGGTTTCCCACAATCTGCATACAGTATGTATCAAGTTGCGGAAAGCATAACTTTCCAGAGCTTGTTCCTGATAGGCACTCATTGACTATAGAAGCTTATGGATTTAAGGAGAGACATGCTTAACATGTACAAAAATATCAGGGGCCATTATAAGGAACTCTCAGAGACCCTTTTTGCTTAAAGGAAGGACACTAGGACACGTGGGCATGCATTTAAACTAGAGGAGAGAAGATTTTGTACTCTAAAGGTGCACATACACGGTGCAATGCAATCCGCAGGCAGTACAAAAAGTATGTGCAGCACACACCTTTTGTACTGTGCAATGTGATGCCCGCAGGAGCGCATTGGATTGGGTCGCATTGGATCGGATTGGATCGCACGGTGCTATCGCACCGTGTATGGGGGGCTTTAGAAGAAAAAACACTTTTGCAGTCAGGGCAGTTCAATTGTGGAACTGTCTTCCTGAAGAGGTGGTGTCGGCAGACACGGTAAATAAATTTAAAATAAGGTTGAACTAACATCTATTGGTTAAAAACATTCATGGGTACAATCAACAATCATAATCTGGTTTAATCTTAAATCAGAATAAACAATTTACATAAAGGGATGTACCAAATAGATCATACACTCTAACCATTAGGTTAAAAAAAGAATTTCCTTAAATTTAAGAACTAAATGAGTACAATAATGAGCTAGTAAACTACAAACTGGGATATTGTAAAGCAGTTATTGACAGGTTGTTTTTCTACATATAAGTGGCGTCTATGGTTATATTTGTCTTCAATGTCATAAACTGACTAGTCAGAAATTAGGCATAAGGCAGACTTGTAAAAGACTTATTTGATTGGCACTTGTATCTGGTCATTTTTCTTATGCTTATGGAATCTACTGTATGGTGTGGGAGGGACAGTGTTTTGGGGCGGTATCCAGTTGATAGGTCAACCGTTGAGAGGTCAAAACCATATGTTCATCATGATCAAATGGTCAACCTGGCAATGATCGTTACACCATATGGTTGACATAAATTTGTCTTGTTTTTTTTTTTTTACTTTTTGATGCTTTACCAAACATATGATTTGTGATTGTGTGGGGTTGACCTTTTATACCGTAACCAATTTGTCATTGTACAATACACCAGTATCTTGTCTTCTGGAAATTATTTTTCATTGTGTTGTAGTGATAGGAAGGAAACAGAATATTTGTTTAGTTGTAAATATGTAATTTATTGATATTTATTATTAGTTTTGTGCACTCTCCCCACAAATGATGGAGATGTTTGGACATTTTGATCCAGTCTGAAAAACAAGACTCCATTCGTCTGGGTGTTCTCTGTGCTTTGGGGGAGATTTGAACACAAATTACTGAGTTGTTGTTTGCAAGCCATTGTCTTGTTTATGTTATTTTTTGTAACATTTTAGTAATTCTTTAATTCGATATCATAAATATATTTGATCAACTTTCCAAATACAATCCTAGTTGAAGGGCTTGTCAGATTACTTTAATTTGTGCAAAGTATACTATATATACATTCCTTTCTCTTTTCATCACTCTTTTGCCATTTCTAATAAACTTGTGGAAAACTCCCAAAATTCTGTTTGCCACAATTTGTGCAAATTTTTATTAAAATTTTGTGAATAGTGTCAGATTTTTAAATATTGCAATAATTTTACACGTTTTAAAATATAAAATCTTTTGGATTAGTAAGTAGGCAAAAAAAATGATTAACCTTACATTGTATCTGATCTTTATAGTTGTCTTCTTGCAAACATGGAGTGCGTACGGCTTATTCTCCACTGTGGGAAGGCTTAATAGCAGATTAATTCTCCAACGATGAGAAATGTATTGTTCCTATCAATTAGGGAATTACTGCTTTTACAAGTACACCCACCTTCTTGTGGCTTTCCTGCTGATGAGCTGATCTTTATCCCACCTGTTTTTTTTTTTTTTTAGAGAAGATACAAAATAGAATTCCAGAAATTAGTTGGACCGAATGTTCTGAGCTTGGATTCAGCTTGTTCATTCAGACTTGGAAGATAAATAAAGCTATAGAAACATACAGTACATGTATGGATAAAGCATTTGTACATGGCAGTGAGTAACTATAATATTAAGTTGCTTGTTTTTTTTTTAACTAGAACCATTGACCATTACATTTGAAAACATGGAACACAATCAAATGACATTTTTGCATCTTTGTCACACTTCATTGTTTCAGATCTTCAAACAATACCATTTTTTAAATCATTTCAGTTATTGAAGGAAAATAAGTTATTCCATATAAAATGGCCTTGTGTAAAATAGTGGTACTTGTTTCCTAGCACGGCCACAATCGCGGGATTTTCCCATTGAAATGCATTGAAAAAAGTCAATATCGCGTCGGTCGCGTCGTATGCGGCTAAAAAAGGCTTAAATGGTCCAGACGCGATGCCCCTGATTTCCCCATAGGGAACAATGTTAAATGCCTCAATTTACTCGCGATGCCCCCGATTTCCCATAGGAATCAATGTTAAATGGCTCAATTGACCCAAATCATCATAGGGAACAATGGTAAATGGGCCAGAAAACCCAAAAAACACCCCTGAACAGTGAAATGTCCCCCCAAAAGTAGTTTACGCCACCCCACGATCAACGCCAACCCGAAGCGTGGCGAGCACAGCGAGCCCGCGAGGGGCGGCGGTACGCGTCCTCCGACCTTTTCATACCCCCACTATCCACGTCGGCGTGGAGTTGAGAATAGTGGCGAGCGTAGCGAGCCACCGAGCCCGAAGCGTGGCGAGCGCAGCGAGCCCCGCGAGGGGACGCAGATACCTTCACAGGTAAACGCGTCCCTTCGCGGGCTTCACAGGTATCCGCGTCCGCTCGCCTCACTACGCTCGCCACACTATTCTATTCTCCACGCCGACGTGGATAGTGGGGGTATGAAAAGGTCGGAGGACGCGTACCGCCGCCCCTCGCGGGCTCGCTGCGCTCACCACGCTTCGGGTTCGCGTTGATCGTGGGGTGGCGTCAACTACTTTTGGGGGGACATTTCAGTGTTCAGCTGTGTTTTTTTGGTTTTCTGGCCCATTTCCCATTGTTCCCTATGATGATTTGGGTAAATTGAGCCATTTAACATTGATTCCTATGGGAAATCGGGGGCATCGCGGCTAAATTGAGGTATTTAACATTGTTCCCTATGCCCCCGATTTTTCCTCACGATGCCCACGATCAAGATCTTTGTGGCCGTGCTAGGAAACAAGTACCAAAATAGTAATTGCTCCCTTATTTATGCATTCAACCAATTAACCAAATTTAATTAAATTAGATTAAATTACACTAGACACAATTAGGATTGATTACTGCCAGCCCTGTTGAATCTAAACATCACTAAAATAGAACCTTTCCAGCAATGTGAAGTTGGCTGCAAATTCTCAACAAGCAGTACATTATGCCACAGTGAAAATAAATTCCATGAGCGATAAGAAAGGCATTGAAATATACAGTATGTCTGGAAAAGGTTGAAAAGCCATTTTTGTTGCCCTTGGACTACAGTAAACAACAGTTAGAACTATTATTTTCAAATGGAGGAAATTTGAAACAGTCCTGAATCTTTCCAGGAGTGGCCAGCCTACCAACATTTCTCCAGGAGCACATCAACAACTCATCCAGGAAGTCACAAAAGAACCCAGGTGGATATCTAAGGAGCTGTGGGCCTCGCTCACCACAGGTTATGTCAGTGTTCCTGATTCAAATTCAAGAAATAAATTGGTCAAAAATAGTATTCCTGCAAGACGCACAATGCAAAACCACTACATTGAGGCTGGTCTCACATTTGAAAATAATACTTTGATAATCCCAAGCCTTTTTGGATAGTGTTCTGTGGACAAAGGAGCCAAAAATGAAACATTTTTTTAAAGCATGGGTCAGGGCATAAATCTAACACAGAATTCCACAATCAGTAAGTACATCATGCCAACAGTCAAACATGGTAGTGGTGGTAGTGTTATGTTGTGGGCATTCTTCAGGGCCTGGGCGACTTGCCATAACTGACAGAATGATGAATTCTGCTTCTCTACCAGAAAATTTTGAGGGAGAATGTCTAGTCATCAGTCTATGATCTGAAGCTTATGAAACAAGACAACAATTTGAAGAACTAGAACAATTCGACCTCTGAATGGCTCTTAAGCAATAGAATGAAGGTTTTAGAGTGGCCCAGTGAAGTCCTGATTTAAATCTAATTTATATACTGTGGCAGGATCTGTAATGGGCAGTTCATGCTTGAAAACCCTCAAGTCTGGTGAATTAAATTAGTTCTGCAAATAACATTGGACCAATTCCTCCACAGTTATATACTGTAACAGATATATCTCCAGTTACCAGAAGTATTTGGTTGCAGTTTTTGCTGTGGCACAACCAAAGATTAGGTTTATGGGGCAATTCTTTCTTCACATAGGTGTTTAAATATTTTCCTTTCAGTAAATGAAATGATTAATTAAAAAATTGTATTTTGTGTTAACTCAGGTTGTCTTTGTAACTCAGATCATCAGGTTGTCAGGTTGTGTTAACTCAGGTTGTATTCAGTTTTGGTTTTAAGAGCTGTTACAAATATGCAAACATAGAAGAAATCAAGAAGGGGAAAAAAGTTTTTACGCTCCTGTATGTGAGCAAAGAAACCTACTGTATATATACGAGGTTGGATTGAAAAGTAATGCCTCCATGTCTATAAGTTTTTTGTGTACATGATAACTGAGTTTGGATTCGGTATGGAATCCCGGCAGTCGGAATCCCGGCGTTCAAAATCCCGACACTGAAATCCCGACAAGGGGGGGGGGGGGGAGTGGATCGACCCCCCTTGCGGGCCCGGTGCCTTGCTATGCTCGGCGCGCTATTTTATTCTCCCTCTATGGGTGTCATGGACACCCACGGAGGGAGAAAGTTTCGGGATTCCAGTGTCGGGATTTTGAACGCCGGGATTCCGACCACCGGGAAATTAACCGCATGCCCTCAGTTTATGCTTTATGTAATGCACTACACTTCTCAACGTAGTCCCAATCCCTTTCATAGCACGTGCGACAACTCTTCACAACTCATTAGACAAGAAAGATGGTGGCTGTTGGTGACACCAGGACAAATGGCAACTTTCACCTCATTATCAGAGAACGGTTGACCCTTAAGGTGCTTTTTCATCTTTGGGAAGAGGTAAATGTCACAGGGTGCAAGGTTGGGGCTGTAAGGCGGGTGTGGCAAAACCTCCTTGAACTGCAGGCGCCGCAACCCTCTTCCCAAAGATGAAAGAGCACCTAAAGGGTCAACACTTCAACTCTGACGACGACCACCAGCTTTCTTCTCCGACGGGTTTGCTTGACTCGTCAAGCATTGGCACACATGCGTGAAAGGGGATGGGGACTATGTTGAAAATTGAACAGTGCATTACATAGAGGATAAACTGAGCTATCGTGCAAAAACAAGTGTTCAAATGCGTTCACAAATAAAAAACTTATAGCCATGGAGGCTTTACTTTCCAATCCAGCCTGGTATATTTTAACCCCTTCCCGACATTTGACGTATATATACGTCATGGCCGGGATGTACTTCCCGACACATGACGTATATATACGTCATGACTTTAAACTGTCACCGCGTCTAGGGACGCGGTGACAGAGGGACGATGTCTGCTGTCCCTGACAGCAGACATGTCCCAGCATGCCCAGGGGGGGCGGCGATGCCTCCCCCCCGTCGGCGATCGCTGCGATTGGCTGTTCAATGTGAACAGCCAATCGCAGCGTTTTCCTGTGTTACCGGCGAATCAGACGCTCGGTAACACAGGGATCAATCACCGCCGGGTGTGAGGGGGTGTGAGGGGGTCACCGGTGATGACCACACCTCACCCCACCTGCCCCCAAGGCTGTGATTGGTCCGTCGGACCGACGGACCAATCACAGCCATGGCGCGTGATTTAAACTAACGGTGACTGCGCTGCAGACGCCATTCCGGTCTGGAATTGCATGCAGAGCGGTCACCGTGCCAATCTGTCGTGATATACTGACCTGATCCTTGCCTGATACTTACCTGATCACCGCTGGTAGCGTGCTGCCAGCAGCTGGATGCTTCCTGGATCTTGTGACTTCCTGTGTGCTGCTGCTGCTCATAGAGTGAGAGATAGTGAGAGATAGTGAGAGATAGTGAGAGATAGTGACAGAGAGTGATAGAGAGTGCTATATTTTGTGTCTGCTGCCCCCCCTTTTGTGCTGATCAGTATATCTGTGCTGATCAGCAACTTTTTGGGGGTGCAGGGTTTTTTTTATATATATACCCTGTCAGGTTGCACCCACAGTTGTGTGCCTGCTGCCCCTCACTGCTAATCAGTGTTGCATCAATGCATCACTGATCTGCAGTTTTTTTTTTTGGAGAGTGCAGTGGGGTTTTGTTTTTACACCCACGTTGCTTTTGTGGGTGTCCTGTGGCCGCTGAGCGCTGATCAGTGACGTACATCACTGAACAGCATTTTTGGCACAGGGTTGATATAATTTTTTTTCTGCAGTTTTTTTAAATTGTTTTTTTTTTGGAGAGTGCTGTGGTTTATTTTTTTTAAATTGTTTTTACACCCACGTTGCTTTTGTGGGTGTCCTGTGGCCGCTGAGCGCTGATCAGTGACATACATCACTGAACAGCATTTTCGGCACAGGGTTGATCTATTTTTTTTTTGGATCAAATTCCTGTTGCCTTTGAGCGCTGTTCAGTGACGGACGTTACTGACCAACATCTGTGCTCAATTTTTGGCGCAGGACCTTTTTTTTTTTTTTTTAACCCCTTCAAGGTTGTACCAAAAGCTGCCTTGAAGTTGCTGAGTGACGTACATCACAGATCAGCATTTTTGCCACAGGGTTGATCTAATTTTTTTTTTTTTATTGGGATCAAATTCCTGTATAAAGTATTTTTTTTCTGCACTACATACACACTACACACTACATACCCCCCGTGTTGAAATAAAGTTTGTACCCCCCCTACACTATACACGTGTTGAAACATTACACTTACAGAAACACAAAAATAAAAATGGCATCCCAAATGTCATCCCAAATGTCATCCCAAAGAATGTATTCAGCGGAGGAGGCATATGCCATGCTTGCCTCTGACTCTGACACAGCCAGTGATGCAAGCGGGGAATTTGAAGGATTCGTCTTAACCTCATCTTCCTCCTCTAGTGATGAGGGACCCCCTCAAAGACGCCCCCGTAGAGCAGCTGAGACCCCCCCCCAAATGATTGATCCCGTATGGACCCCACCACCAGACAATTTTGAGCCCCAGGTTCCTGAGTTTTTGGCCATCCCAGGAATCCAATTTGATTCAACAGGTCTCAGAGAAATTGACTTTTTCAAATTATTTTTCTCTGATGATTTTATAAATTTAATGGTGGACCAAAGTAATTTATATGCCCAGCAGTTTATTGCTCAAAACCCCACGTCATCATTTGCTAGGTGGACCCCTGTAGATGCAGTAGAGATGATGACGTTTTGGGGTCTGGTGTTACATATGGGCATAGTAAAAAAGCCAGAAATTAGGCAATATTGGAGTACAGATGTTCTGTACAGCACCCCACTTTACCGTATGGTCATGACTCGGACTCATTTTGAGACAATCCTTAAATTTTTACATTACACCGATAATGCACAGTGCCCACCCAGAGATGATCCCACCTTTGACCGGCTATTCAAAGTCAGGCCGGTCATTGATCATTTCAGTGCCAAATTTGCAGAGATGTACATCCCTGAAAAATTTATTTGTATCGACGAGTCCCTTATACATTTTAAAGGAAGGGTTAAATTCCGCCAGTACCTTCCCAGTAAGAGGGCAAGGTATGGCATAAAAATGTATAAACTGTGTGAAAGCACCTCAGGGTACACCCACAGGTTTAGGGTATATGAAGGGAAGGATTCAAGAATTGAACCGCCAGAATGCCCCCCCTCCCTCGTAGGTGTTAGTGGAAAAATTGTCTGGGATTTAGTGCACCCCTTCCTGGATAAAGGTTATCACCTCTATGTGGATAACTTTTACACTAGCATCCCCCTGTTTAAGGCCCTTGGTTCAAGAGGTACAGCAGCTTGCGGTACTGTGCGCAAGAACCAAAGAGGCCTCCCAAAAACGCACATTGCCCAAGTACTGAGAAGGGGTGAAAGCAGGGCACAATCCACCGAAAATATGTTGTTGGTCAAATATAAGGACAAGAGGGATGTCCTTATACTGACAACAATTCATGGAGACAGTACCACCTCCGTCCCTGTACGAGGTACCTGTACCCACACCTCAAAACCTAATTGTATCCTAGATTACAATAAGTACATGGGCGGAGGGGATCTTTCAGATCAGGTACTGAAGCCGTACAGTGCCCTGCGGAAAACAAAAATCTGGTACAAGAAGCTGGCCGTGTATATCATCCAGACGGCACTGTATAACGCTTACGTGCTATTCCGTTCTACCAGCCAGAGGGGGACATTTGTGCACTTTCAAGAGGAAGTCATAAAGGGCATAATTTTTGGGAACCAGCAGGCAGAGGGCCCCAGTACTTCTAGTACTGGCCCCCGTATTGTACCAGGGCAGCATTTTCCTAACAAAATCCCCTCCACTGCAAAAAAGGGCAGGACACAAAAAAGGTGCAAAGTTTGCTATAAAAAGGGAATAAGAAAGGATATTATTTTCCACTGTGAAACTTGCCCCGACAAACCCGGCCTATGTATAAAGGAGTGTTTTAAAATATACCACACATCTATGGATTATTAGGTTCATCATTTCACCGTGCTTCGGGGGTCTTGCTAATGCCACATAGCACCCACCATTCATTCCACCAGAATCTGAGCTGCAAAATCCAAAAATCACTCCTTCCCTTCTGAGTCCTGCCATGCACCCAACTGGTATTTTTTGGTCACATATGAGGCATTGCCATACTCGGGAGAAATTGGGGCACAGATTTTGGGGTGCTTTTTCTCCTTCATTCCTTGTGAAAATGAAAAATTTTGAGCCAGAACTGCATTTTTGTGTAAAAAATTTAATTTTTCATTTTCACTGCCCAGTTGTACCACAATTAGTGAAACCCCTGGGGGTTTGAAATGTACACTATACCCCTAGTTGAATTCCCTGAGGGGTGTAGTTTGCAAAATGGGGTAACTTGTGGGGGGTTCCACTGTATTGGTGCTTCGGGGGTCTTGCTAATGCGACATAGCACCCACCAACATTCCACCAGAATCTGTGCTGCAAAATCCAAATATCACTCCTTCCCTTCTGAGTCCTGCCATGCACCCAAATGGTATTTTTTGGTCACATGTGAGGCATTGCCGTACTCGGGAGAAATTGGGGCACAGATTTTGAGGTGCTTTGTCTCCTTCATTCCTTGTGAAAATGAAAAATTTTGAGCAAGAACTGCATTTTTGTGTAAAAAAATTTAATTTTTCATTTGCACAGCCCAGTTGTATCAAAATTGGTGAAACCCCTGGGGGTTTGAAATGTACACTATACCCCTAGTTGAATTCCCTGAGGGGTGTAGTTTGCAAAATGGGGTCACTTGTGGGGGGGTTCCACTGTATTGGTGCTTCGGGGGTCTTGCTAATGCGACATAGCACCTACCAACATTCCACCAGAATCTGTGCTGCAAAATCCAAATATCACTCCTTCCCTTCTGAGTCCTGCCATGCACCCAAATGGTATTTTTTGGTCACATGTGAGGCATTGCCGTACTCGGGAGAAATTGGGGCACAGATTTTGGGGTGCTTTGTCTCCTTCATTCCTTGTGAAAATGAAAAATTGAGCCAGAACTGCATTTTTGTGTAAAAAATTTAATTTTTCATTTTCACTGCCCAGTTGTACCACAATTGGTGAAACCCCTGGGGGTTTGAAATGTACACTATACCCCTAGTTGAATTCCCTGAGGGGTGTAGTTTGCAAAATGGGGTCACTTGTGGGGGGGTTCCACTGTATTGGTGCTTCGGGGGTCTTGCTAATGCGACATAGCACCCACCAACATTCCACCAGAATCTGTGCTGCAAAATCCAAATATCACTCCTTCCCTTCTGAGTCCTGCCATGCACCCAAATGGTATTTTTTGGTCACATGTGAGGCATTGCCGTACTCGGGAGAAATTGGGGCACAGATTTTGGGGTGCTTTGTCTCCTTCATTCCTTGTGAAAATGAAAAATTGAGCCAGAACTGCATTTTTGTGTAAAAAATTTAATTTTTCATTTTCACTGCCCAGTTGTACCACAATTGGTGAAACCCCTGGGGGTTTGAAATGTACACTATACCCCTAGTTGAATTCCCTGAGGGGTGTAGTTTGCAAAATGGGGTCACTTGTGGGGGGGTTCCACTGTATTGGTGCTTCGGGGGTCTTGCTAATGCGACATAGCACCCACCAACATTCCACCAGAATCTGTGCTGCAAAATCCAAATATCACTCCTTCCCTTCTGAGTCCTGCCATGCACCCAAATGGTATTTTTTGGTCACATGTGAGGCATTGCCGTACTCGGGAGAAATTGGGGCACAGATTTTGGGGTGCTTTGTCTCCTTCATTCCTTGTGAAAATGAAAAATTTTGAGCCAGAACTGCATTTTTGTGTAAAAAATTAAATTTTTCATTTTCACTGCCCAGTTGTACCACAATTGGTGAAACCCCTGGGGGTTTGAAATGTACACTATACCCCTAGTTGAATTCCCTGAGGGGTGTAGTTTGCAAAATGGGGTCACTTGTGGGGGGGTTCCACTGTATTGGTGCTTCGGGGGTCTTGCTAATGCGACATAGCACCCACCAACATTCCACCAGAATCTGTGCTGCAAAATCCAAATATCACTCCTTCCCTTCTGAGTCCTGCCATGCACCCAAATGGTATTTTTTGGTCACATGTGAGGCATTGCCGTACTCGGGAGAAATTGGGGCACAGATTTTGGGGTGCTTTGTCTCCTTCATTCCTTGAGAAAATGAAAAATTTTGAGCCAGAACTGCATTTTTGTGTAAAAAATGTAATTTTTCATTTTCACAGCCCAGTTGTACCACAATTGGTGAAACCCCTGGGGGTTTGAAATGTACACTATACCCCTAGTTGAATTCCCTGAGGGGTGAAGTTTGCAAAATGGGGTCACTTGTGGGGGGGTTCCACTGTATTGGTGCTTCGGGGGTCTTGCTAATGCGACATAGCACCCACCAACATTCCACCAGAATCTGTGCTGCAAAATCCAAATATCACTCCTTCCCTTCTGAGTCCTACCATGCACCCAAATGGTATTTTTTGGTCACATGTGAGGCATTGCCGTACTCGGGAGAAATTGGGGCACAGATTTTGGGGTGCTTTGTCTCCTTCATTCCTTGTGAAAATGAAAAATTGAGCCAGAACTGCATTTTTGTGTAAAAAATTTAATTTTTCATTTTCACTGCCCAGTTGTACCACAATTGGTGAAACCCCTGGGGGTTTGAAATGTACACTATACCCCTAGTTGAATTCCCTGAGGGGTGTAGTTTGCAAAATGGGGTCACTTGTGGGGGGGTTCCACTGTATTGGTGCTTCGGGGGTCTTGCTAATGCGACATAGCACCCACCAACTTTCCACCAGAATCTGTGCTGCAAAATCCAAATATCACTCCTTCCCTTCTGAGTCCTGCCATGCACCCAAATGGTATTTTTTGGTCACATGTGAGGCATTGCCGTACTCGGGAGAAATTGGGGCACAGATTTTGGGGTGCTTTGTCTCCTTCATTCCTTGTGAAAATGAAAAATTGAGCCAGAACTGCATTTTTGTGTAAAAAATTTAATTTTTCATTTTCACAGCCCAGTTGTACCACAATTGGTGAAATCCCTGGGGGTTTGAAATGTACACTATACCCCTAGTTGAATTCCCTGAGGGGTGTAGTATGCAAAATGGGGTCACTTGTGGGGGGGTTCCACTGTATTGGTGCTTCGGGGGTCTTGCTAATGCGACATAGCACCCACCAACATTCCACCAGAATCTGTGCTGCAAAATCCAAATATCACTCCTTCCCTTCTGAGTCCTGCCATGCACCCAAATGGTATTTTTTGGTCACATGTGAGGCATTGCCGTACTCGGGAGAAATTGGGGCACAGATTTTGGGGTGCTTTGTCTCCTTCATTCCTTGTGAAAATGAAAAATTTTGAGCCAGAACTGCATTTTTGTGTAAAAAATTAAATTTTTCATTTTCACTGCCCAGTTGTACCACAATTGGTGAAACCCCTGGGGGTTTGAAATGTACACTATACCCCTAGTTGAATTCCCTGAGGGGTGTAGTTTGCAAAATGGGGTCACTTGTGGGGGGGTTCCACTGTATTGGTGCTTCGGGGGTCTTGCTAATGCGACATAGCACCCACCAACATTCCACCAGAATCTGTGCTGCAAAATCCAAATATCACTCCTTCCCTTCTGAGTCCTGCCATGCACCCAAATGGTATTTTTTGGTCACATGTGAGGCATTGCCGTACTCGGGAGAAATTGGGGCACAGATTTTGGGGTGCTTTGTCTCCTTCATTCCTTGAGAAAATGAAAAATTTTGAGCCAGAACTGCATTTTTGTGTAAAAAATGTAATTTTTCATTTTCACAGCCCAGTTGTACCACAATTGGTGAAATCCCTGGGGGTTTGAAATGTACACTATACCCCTAGTTGAATTCCCTGAGGGGTGTAGTTTGCAAAATGGGGTCACTTGTGGGGGGGTTCCACTGTATTGGTGCTTCGGGGGTCTTGCTAATGCGACATAGCACCCACCAACATTCCACCAGAATCTGTGCTGCAAAATCCAAATATCACTCCTTCCCTTCTGAGTCCTGCCATGCACCCAAATGGTATTTTTTGGTCACATGTGAGGCATTGCCGTACTCGGGAGAAATTGGGGCACAGATTTTGGGGTGCTTTGTCTCCTTCATTCCTTGTGAAAATGAAAAATTTTGAGCCAGAACTGCATTTTTGTGTAAAAAATTAAATTTTTCATTTTCACTGCCCAGTTGTACCACAATTGGTGAAACCCCTGGGGGTTTGAAATGTACACTATACCCCTAGTTGAATTCCCTGAGGGGTGTAGTTTGCAAAATGGGGTCACTTGTGGGGGGGTTCCACTGTATTGGTGCTTCGGGGGTCTTGCTAATGCGACATAGCACCCACCAACATTCCACCAGAATCTGTGCTGCAAAATTCAAATATCACTCCTTCCCTTCTGAGTCCTGCCATGCACCCAAATGGTATTTTTTGGTCACATGTGAGGCATTGCCGTACTCGGGAGAAATTGGGGCACAGATTTTGGGGTGCTTTGTCTCCTTCATTCCTTGAGAAAATGAAAAATTTTGAGCCAGAACTGCATTTTTGTGTAAAAAATGTAATTTTTCATTTTCACAGCCCAGTTGTACCACAATTGGTGAAACCCCTGGGGGTTTGAAATGTACACTATACCCCTAGATGTATTCCCTGAGGGGTGTAGTTTGCAAAATGGGGTCACTTGTGGGGGGGTTCCACTGTATTGGTGCTTCGGGGGTCTTGCTAATGCGACATAGCACCCACCAACATTCCACCAGAATCTGTGCTGCAAAATCCAAATATCACTCCTTCCCTTCTGAGTCCTGCCATGCACCCAAATGGTATTTTTTGGTCACATGTGAGGCATTGCCGTACTCGGGAGAAATTGGAGCACAGATTTTGGGGTGCTTTGTCTCCTTCATTCCTTGTGAAAATGAAAAATTTTGAGCCAGAACTGCATTTTTGTGTAAAAAATTAAATTTTTCATTTTCACTGCCCAGTTGTACCACAATTGGTGAAACCCCTGGGGGTTTGAAATGTACACTATACCCCTAGTTGAATTCCCTGAGGGGTGTAGTTTGCAAAATGGGGTCACTTGTGGGGGGGTTCCACTGTATTGGTGCTTCGGGGGTCTTGCTAATGCGACATAGCACCCACCAACATTCCACCAGAATCTGTGCTGCAAAATCCAAATATCACTCCTTCCCTTCTGAGTCCTGCCATGCATCCAAATGGTATTTTTTGGTCACATGTGAGGCATTGCCGTACTCGGGAGAAATTGGGGCACAGATTTTGGGGTGCTTTGTCTCCTTCATTCCTTGAGAAAATGAAAAATTTTGAGCCAGAACTGCATTTTTGTGTAAAAAATGTAATTTTTCATTTTCACAGCCCAGTTGTACCACAATTGGTGAAACCCCTGGGGGTTTGAAATGTACACTATACCCCTAGATGAATTCCCTGAGGGGTGTAGTTTGCAAAATGGGGTCACTTGTGGGGGGGTTCCTAACTTTTAGCATCTTATGGTGCCTAGAAACCTACATGGTGCCTAAAAAATAATCTCATAAAAAGGAGGCTCCAAAATCAAGTAGGTGCTCCTTCTATTATGAAGCCTGTGGTTTGGTCAACGTGCACACTAGGGCCACATATAGGATATTTATGAAAACAAAAGAATTGGGGGAATCAATTTTTAGTCACATTTCTCTAGTAAAATCTACTGTGTTCCTTAGAAAAATGTATTAAAATTGAAAATCTGCAAAAAAATATGAAATTTTGAAATTTCACCTACACTTTGTTTTAATTCCTGTGAAACACCTAAAGGGTTAACAAACTTCCAAAATGCTGTTTTGAATACTGTGAGGGGTGCAGTTTTTGAAATGGCATCATTTATGGGGGTGTCTCACATACAAGTCCCTCAAAGTCACATCAGAACTGAACTGGTCCCTAAAAAAATCAGTGTTTGAAATTTTCTTGAAAATTTTAGAATTTGCTATTCATATTTTGAGCCTCCTAGTGTCCAAAAAAATTAAAAGGAGGTTGAAATAATGATGGAAACATAAAGTAGACATATGGTCTATGTTAGTTATTAACTATTTTGAGTGGTATGATTATTTGTCTCACAAGCAGAAAATTTAACATTTTGCAAATTGCAAAATTTTCAATTTTTTTACGACATTTTGGTATTTTTCACAAAAAAACACAGACTGTATCGACCAAAATTTACCACTAACTTGAAGTACAATGTGTCACGAGAAAACAATCTCAAAATCACTGGGATAAGTAAAAGCAAAAAAAAGTTATCCCCACTTAAGTGATACCTGTCAGATTTGAAAAAAAGGGCTCTGTCAGGAAGGCAAAAACAGGCTGCGGCGGGAAGGGGTTAAATGTGTTAACATCAGATCAGGGGATGGCGGCTTTTAAGCCAATACAGTTTGTCAATGAATGTGCACTAGGAAGATAAACAACAATATAAAAGCCAATTAATTATTTTAGGTTATCTGAGGACTATATTTTGTTTTGTTTTCATTAAATGATTCCCCGATTTGAATTCAGAACACATTAAAAAATGTTTGTGAACATAGATCATGGAGAGAACAAAAGGTACCATAAAGGTACATAGGGGTTTACAGCTTGATTTCTGAGCAGATTCTTCATTGGGGTAAAACAAAATAGAGGAAATGAAATGTTGACATTAAACACTAAGGTTTGACTTGAGTATGTGTGACATTTTGAATTATTAAACATATAACCACCGACATTTGCATAACCCTCTATGTATTTTCATGAAGTATTTAAATCATTTAATCATCAGCCACATAGCTTCGATTGCTTCAATGAAAAGGACCTGTGTGTTCTCTAGCAGAAAGCTGAAGGGTTTCACTAAGGAATATTCATTTATTTGACCTTTGTTTAATACTCTTTATCTAAATGTATTCATTGGAAGAGTCATTTATCTTTTCATGTATCCTTTTGATAATCATTTAAAAAGGGCAGCTGGCAAAGGTGATGGAAGAAGGTGGAATATTATATCTAGTCTGATATTAATGGTTAGAACATCCATGCTACTGTGATGACAGTGATTAGCGTTGGGGTCCTGCAAACTAATGTAAGTTCTGAAAATTGGCAAGTACAATCCTTTCTCCACAAAGTTGCCCATTGCCCCCTCAGATCTCAGCCATAGAATGTGGAGAACGGAAGGCTTCATACAAACTGTATTTTTGCCCAGAGTGTATGAGGAGCGATGAGGAGAAAAATATCCCGTCCCAGAGATTTTCACAGTGGGGTAAACCACTTTCCACAGTATAAAGGTCCATACACACTGGGCGACTATGCCCAGCATGTATGGACAGCAATGATAGCATTCATCGCTGGGGGAAAGCCACTCCGTGCATACACACTGAGTGGCTTTCCCCCTGCCCTGGGCCGCCAGTGGGGAGAGGACGGCTTTGCAAGGTCAAAGTCTCCCAGTGTTTATGGGCCTTTAGACTAAGGAAAGTGGCTCACTCAGCTGGTAAAACAGCGATGATGCGGGAGTGTGCCATAGACATGGGGATTTTGAGCTCAAGTGATTTTGAGTTAACTTTCAGCTCAAAATGGACTATGTGTGTATGGGCCTTAAGGTTGTGCAGCCTGGTCCTCCATACTAAAGTCTTTCTTAGATCGCCACCTCTGCACAGTTTTAATGCTGAATCCATTATACTATAGCTGCATTGAGAGGGTAGGAGGGGCAGGAAGTATGAGAGAGGACAAACATAAAGGCAATGAGGATGTCAGTCAGACAGCCGATAGGGTAATAAGAATGTCAGTCAGAGAGGAGATAGGCTAATGAGGATGTCAGTCAAGCTGGCCATACATTAGGACGACAGCATCTAATCTTTTTCATCTCACTATTTCCCTTGAATGACACAAGTCGTACGACCCATCCGACGATCAATTGCATGTAAAAAAAAAAGCTCACAATCTGTTCCCAATCTCGACAGATCATATGTGCAGCACGAAAGATTATAGGATCTATTTCACGATCCGCTGGCCTGCGCACCGGATCATAATCATACCAAAACACCTTACAATGAGGGCCCAATCCAGTATCTTGCCTAGGGCCCCATGAGGTCTAAATCCACCTCTACTGGCCAAGGCTCGCTACAGCACAGCCTTCATCCATTGCTATACAGTACTGTCGTTATGATTGGTGCACTGACCACCCAGTGGTTGAAATATGTACTGCATGGTACAGGACAATCTCGCCTTATAGTACACCGTGGTGCAGCTACGTCACAAGTTTTTTTTATGAGCCAAGGACTAAAATGATCAGAGACCCACAGGGCGGAAAATGCTCATGCGCAATGAGTGATCCTGAATCGGACCCATATTTAGGACTAATATGGGGCAGTTACATCCGTAGCCTGGCATCAGTGCAGTTTCGCTGTGACTGCAATGCAGACAAGATACCAACTTAAAGAAAAAGTCACCACACTGCACTGCTCGGCGTGGCACACTTGCCACTGTGGCTCATTGCTCGACGTGGCTCACCTTCTCTTGCACCGAATGGCGTACTGAGTCTTGATGTTAGAGGAAGCATCTGTAAATTGTTACTGCATGAAGGAAATCACAGGTAAGTAAATAACATTTTCTGGTTTCCTAGTCATGATAGGCGGTAAATTCTAGCAGTAGTGCAACCTGACAGGTCCATCTTCCCAAGGGGCCTCCACCTGTCAGTTTGGCTGAATAGCACTTTTGTTTTTCTGTTTCTATTGCTTCTCATACATAATATACAAGTGTTTGTTGTCCAGAAACCCAGGCAGTTTACATTTGTCGGCCACAAGTTCATACGTTTAATTTACATATTATAGCGATCCTCATCCCCAAGTTCTATTTATAATCACAGATCGCTGTAATATGGATAACACAGTATCATGGGAACAGATGTTCATTTTTAAAATATTTTTTATAATTTAATTAGAATAATGCGTGGTCCGTGGGATCTGTAATGCCTCATCAGGTTCAGTTCTGTGCTAAGCCGGGAATGGTGTTGGCTTTGCAGCACTCAACCTCTTTTTTTTAATGTGCGTAGTCCTGTGGCAGCAGTGCTCCACACTTGGGCCCTTATTCTAGTTGTATCGGTCGGATGCGTATTTTCGGACGGCCACAAAGTGTTCTTAGCCCCACCTACCGTACGGATTGCACAGACCGTCCGAATGCGGTAAGACGCCGAGCGAATGGACCGCGAGTGGATGTTTCCTGTGAACACCTCCCCCATCTGTGGGAACCTCCCCCATACTCCGATGGTTGCCGACCATCAAATGATGGACCTCGGTCATTTTTCCGTGTGAAAGCAGGGCTATGGGCAGCCAACCAGCCCTTCACGCGCTCCCTCCACCCCCCTGCTCGGATGGTACCATACGATCCTTTTCTGCACGGAATTCAAGCCGTGTATGGACTCGCGAGGTGTTCGCACATGCACAGAAACGCCTCTGCACATGCGCAAACACAATACATCGGCCATCCGAATGAACACGCAGCCATCCGACTCAATCAGAATAAGGGCCTTGGTGTATGTAGTTTTGGGGCATGACTGTGTATCATGATTTGGAGTGTGTTTCATACTTTCACATTACAGTGTATGTGTTTCACCACATTGTAGCATATTTTTTCACCCCACAGCTACAGTACATACCAACTTACTTGGCACTGGGGATTTAGGGTCTGATTCACAGATGAACGCTAGTGCAATTGTTAGTGCAATGTTCTTGGCTTTACAATGGCTGATATTTGAAAGGAAAGTTGCTGCCCAGAAATTGCAGTGCAACAGTGTGCCCCAGATCTTCTGGCCCTGTCACCTATTGTTTTTCCCTGTCACACTCTGCCTCCCCCACCTTTCCCTGTCACCTACTGCCATGTTGCATATTGTGAACTCGGGATGAAGTGAAGGAGGTGGGGGACAAATCATATTTTTGCACCTGCGCTCACCACCCACAAGTTACACCAATGCATGCACTGGAGCTGTTGCAACTCATTTGCAATTACGCACACATTCATAGCCTACACGCTAGAACAAAGAAGATTGAGCTTAAGGGTAGCCCTATGGAAATGCAGACATGGACATGACAGTAACTACCCAGATGCCATGCTCGCAGCTGGGGGCCGAAAACTGCCATGACATGCCTGCTTTTTTCAACCACTCCCTGTTAAGGGTATGGGTGATTGGGTTGACACATAATAGGTCGACATGCATTGGGTCAACCACAGAAAGTCAACATGGCTTAGGATGACACATGAAATAGGTTGACGTGGCTAAGGTCGACAGGGTTGAGAGGTCGACACAAGCATTAGGTGGACAATGGCTAGGTCAACAGTCAAAAGGTAGACATGAGTTTTTCACGTTTTTTGTCCCCAATGTCAACATGGACACAGTCAAACTGTACCGTGTCCCCTCGAATGGCTTGCGCCAAGCCTTAGTGGATGGTAGGGCATGAAATACCGCCTGTCGGCACATGACGGCTCAGAAAAGCTAATGTCGACCTTTTGACTGTCAACCTAGCCATTGTCAACCTAATTGCAAAGCCAAGTAAAACTGCATTGCAGACGCAGTACTTGGCCTTGCCAGGCCTGGGAAATAGGGGTGGCATGCCTACCTTTTTCCTACAACTGGCTGCCTCTGCCCCCATCCCTCCCAGCGAATGCATCTACCTGTCAATCAACGGATCCTGCAAGTTCGTAGTTTCACGGTGATCAGGAAACTGCGAGTTGGATTGCTTCTGAATTCCAACATGAATGAGGCCTACTGGCGTTAGTGATCCTCGGATACATAAAGGTACTGGCATATCCTATGCAGTACTTTGCACCGCATTTCAGTTTGTATCTGTTGAATATAATTGGTTCAGGTCATTTTCTGCAGATCCCGACAAAGCGAGGCTGCTTTTAAGCAGCACGTCTGTGCTGCAGAATGATAACAGGCCTTATGTGTGTCTGCCAGTTTACAAACATAATAATCACTGTAATTACTGGTAGAATACATTTGTTTTTTGTACAGATCGGATGTAACGGAGGTTGGGGCCACAGAGTTCTTGAGGAATGGTTAAAGGTTGGAGCTGCAGTTAAAGAGACCCAGGGATCAAAAGATGTGAAACCCGGTCCTGTGTGATCTTGCACAAAATCTCACATCCACAGAACAGCTAGATGAATCGGGATATGTGTTAGCAAAGTCAGCTCGATAAATGTGCTGGAATGCTGGGCTACTAATGGCGGAACAGCTAAGAACAAACTGGAATCATCCTATATCAGTAGCAGTGACCTGGTCATTATTATCTCTATGTCAAAACTGTGTGTTATTAGCTATTTATAGAATTATTTTTTATTTCACATGATGTTCCAATTTCTAACCCCAAATGAATATAGTATACATACATTTAAGGAAACGAAATGTTATAATAGGAGGGAAGAATGTTTGATTTTTCTTTTGATTCTAGTCAATCTTGCATTTTAATTCTGATGGTCTCTGGAGATGGTAATCCCTGCCAGGCCGTCTTTGTAGTTTATTTCCTCTCTGCGAAATGCCGCCTTGTTTTATAAACTAATCTGGTCACACAATCAGAAGCAGAATTATTGGCAAGGAGAACGCGATTCTCAAGTGTAAATTTAGATTGTCGAATGGTCAATGATGTCCACCCCGCAGCATCATTGCTCGCATCTTGCTCTGTAGTACTTGCTACGCTCCTGAGCTTACTCGCTCCCTCCTGGCTCTGTAGTCTCCACTACAATCCGAGCTTCTCCCTGAAGAGATCCTGCTGACCGTTCACTGCTTCATGTACCATCGGACTCTGCTTACCGCCAATGTGGACCATGCAAGGTTAGGCTCTCTAAGGGGTTTCACCTTGCTACATTCCCGACGGTTACTTCCACGGTTACCTCTGGCAGCAGCCACGGTCTCATTCAGCAAAGGACAAACTCTTCTTCACTCATTATTCTTCGTTTATCATTATTCTTCAAATAACCATCCAATCCTCCAATCAGCCAATTCTCCAATCTTCAACCAACCATCCAATTCTCCAATTATCCAATCCTCCATTCTTCAAGCAACCATCCAATTCTCCAATCATCCAATCCTCCCTTCTCCAAGGAACATCCAATCCTCAATCATCTAATTCTTCAATCTTCAACCAACCATCCAACCCTCCAATCTTTAACCAATCATCCAATCCTCCAATCACCCAATCCTTCGTTCTTCACACAATCATCCAATTCATCAATCTTCAACTAACCATCCAATCTTCAAACCAAGCACCCAATCTTCCAATCGTCCAACCTCCCAATCTTCAAACAGTCATCCAATCTTCAATCAATCATCCAAGCTTCAATCATTCATCCAATCTTCCAATCTGCAATACTATCTTCGTTTGTTCTTCAATCCATTCAATCTTCAATTCCTTCTACAACCCTCAAGTATCTAACTTCAGCTTATATTCAAATTCCACTCTTCAATTATATTACAATAGTCTTCAAGTATCAAGCTTCATCATCTATTGCAATAACTTACTGGACAATTGACTTTATATTTGCATACCTGCCATATACCGTTTATATCATCATTATCACTGTTTGCAATATCTTTATTAAACCCATTATATTTTACTCCTATTGTTTACTCTATTCTGTCGTGGATGCAACCGCCATACATCAAGGCACCCAGCTTACGATATTCTCCAGCTGGTGCGACTCCAGACGTGACAGTGATGTTTGGAGTGGCATTAGGTGTGACTTCCCTTTTTGAATATTGGACTGTGCTGCAGTCCCACCTCTGTAACTGCCACTGGCGGGGAAGTCCAGGAACAGAGCATTTTGTACCAAATGGAATGGGAGGGTATGGTAGTGTAGGATGTGACATGAGTGAATTATCCTACACTCTTTCCTCCTGAGCATTTAGGTCCTAGCTTCTGTGAGCCTCACGGTCTAAATGACTTTTTCATGGTGGCTGTAGTAGTGAGGACAGAGCCTCACTAAGGGTTTTATTCTGGTTCAGGCGGCTGGGCCGTAAGCGTACGTTCCTGTTTTTTTTTTAATCTGCGCATTCCGTAATGCGCAGGCGCGACGACTCCACAACGCTCACGGACGGGTCTTTCCGTGCGAAAAAACCTGTCCGCGAGAGTACGGTCATTGTGGGCGGCATAGGGGCGTGTTGAGGGGTGCGGCCGAAATAATGAGGGAAACTGGGCGTAAACATGGGCGTACACGGGGGTGTGTACAATAAATGTACGGTGCTACAACCGCTCGATCGGCGAAAGCACCGTTCATTTCGGACACAAAACAGGCGGCCGCCAACCGCCACCTCAGACCACCCCTACAGATACCGCATGAGAGCGGACGGCTGGGTCTGCTAATTAACGCTGATTACTACTCAAACACATACACCTGAATGTAATAAGCAATGCTGCAGCCTATTAAGTCCAAACCATTATTTCACTACCTGCAAGCCACACACAGCACTCAAACACATTGGAAGCATATCTTTCTACACTTCTCTACATGTAAAGGTTGGTTTAATTTTAGGTAAGATTCATTCTTATGGAGGCCACACACGCACCGATGCGGGTGGTGCGATGCTGTACGATGGAGTGCGCGCTCCCGCGGCACCTCACGATGCTATGTGTGCTAGTTAAGCCCACAACGCACGCTGGGATCGGTGCGTGTGTGGGCTCCATAAGACCTGCTTATATATGTCAAGGTAGTTATTTTATAACCATCTACACCCATTCAATAAGTGTTTTTGTATACTTTAAAAAGCAGGACACTCAATTCACAGAAGTCGACATGTGTCAACTTTTTCACTGTAACACCAACATAACTTTATTTAAAAGTAAAACCAATGTGGGGACACATAGATAGTGATTAAAATGCAACATTAGAACATAATAAATATACATGTAAGGAGGGGTAAAATGTATTTTTATTAGGCTGTTCATTAAGGTAGACAATTGAGGTAATAGAAAACAATAATTGAATAACAATTAGAATTTCATTTAATTGGCTTAATCATAGTTGAAAGGCTAGATTAGCAGGTCCCTATATGTGAAGGGTATGCCAACGTGCACGGACGTACGCTCACTCTCACGATCGGTGACATACGCTGAGTTTTCCATTGAAAACAATAGAGACCAGTTCGTGCACGGTGGCGTACGCTCAGATAGCCGCAAGATGTTGGTGGGAAAACGGACGAGAGACGTCCGTAAACGGTGGCGTACGCTCTGTTGTACGCCAGTTGTCGGAGTCTAAGCGGTGATCCGTCCGTGTACGGCGGCGTACGCTCAACTGTACACCACTCCCCTTTGTCGGTGTTTGTGACCGTCCATATGCGGATGTTTTGTGGGTGGAATTTCGCTCACCGGCCGCGTACGGGAAATGTGCGCTGATACGGAACGTACGTACGTTTGGCCGCCGCAACCAGAATAAGGTCCTAATTCACATGGCAACGATTTTGTCTGGTTGCTTGGCAACCAACTTCCTTATATCCAAAAGTGAGAGACCTTTGCAGGACAGGGGACAGAGTAAGGGGGGTATTCAATCTTCGGGTCGCGGCAGACGAGCTTGCTCGCCTGCCGTGACCCAGTCCCGTTCTCGGTCAGCTCGACTGAGAACATGCAGGCGGGATTCAATGTCCCGCCTGCAGCGGGACGAGAAGGGGGCGTGGCCGCGAGTTGCGGCCGGGAAGTAACGAGATGCAGCCGGCAGCTCGTCACTTCCCGGCTGTTCTCGGCAGAACGAGCCCGACAGCTACAGATGTCGGGCTCGTTCTGCCAGGAAACCCTGTTCAATGCTGTTGCGGAAGACAGCACTGAATAGGGCCCGTCGAGCATCTCCCCCACGGGAGATGCTCGACGGCGATTGAATATCCCCCTAAGTCAGTTTTCTGTTCTCATACAATTTAAAGACCCCTAGGGCCTTATTCTGGTTCGGTCGGCCAAACGTGCGTACGTTCCGTTTCACCGTACGTGGACGGTGAGCGAAAGTCCACCCACAAAACATCCGCATACGGACGGTCACAAAGACCGACAAAGGGGAGTGGCGTACACTTGAGCGTACACCACCGTACACGGACGGATCTCCTCTTAAACACCGATAACTGGCGTACAACAGAGTGTACGCCACCGTATACGGACGGGTCTCGTCCATTTTCACACCGACATCTTACGGCTATCTGAGCGTAAAGCCACCTTGCACAGACGGGTCTCGCCGGTTTTCAATGGAAAACTCAGCTTATGCCACCGATCGTGAGAGTGAGCGTACGTCCGTGCACGCTGGCATACCCTTCCCATATATGGACCTGCTAATCTAGCCTTTCAACTATGATTAAGCCAATTAAATGAATGATTCTAATTGTTAATAATAATAATAATAATAATAATGTCTTTATTATCATAAAATGCTCACATGAACATTAAACGAAATTCAGTTATGAACAATACAAAAGATGAGAAAAAGACAATAAGAGTAAAACAATATGCAAATAAAGATCTATACCCAGAAAAATTCCGACTAAGAATTTAAAACACAAATTGCTGTTGGAAAGAAGCTCTCTCTGTATCGTTTGGATTTACACAAAACAGAACGATAACGCTTGTTGGAGGGGAGTAAGGAAAACATGTCGCTACTAGGATGGGAAGAATCCCTCAAAATACTGTTAGTCTTCTTGAGAAGCCGGGATTCAAATACATGGTGAATACTTGGCAGAACAACCCCCACTATTTTGCTTGCCACTGACACCACCCTCTGGAGGGCTTTACGATCAGCTGCGGAACAGGAGCCGAACCGCACCACAATACCGAAGGCAATTACACTCTCGATAACGCCAGTATAAAAATTCACCAAGGTTCTTCTACTCATACCAGCCAGACGTAGCTTCCTTAGGAAAAACATACGCTGGTGGGCCCTTTTTGTTGCGGCGTTTATGTGGGCACTCCACAGGAGGTCTTTGGAAATATTTATGCCCAAGAATTTAAACGAGTCTACCGACTCCACTTGATTATTATTCAAGACCAGTGGGCAGCTTAGAGCTTTAGAAGACTTCCTAAAGTCAACTATCATATCTTGTCATGTTGTCACAAATCATATTTTGTTGGCCTTTTTTGTAGCTACATTACAATGGGCACTACATCAAAAAAGGCCAACAAAATTCTGGCATGTATTAAGAGGGGAATGGAAACTAGGGACTCGAGGGTAATTATGCCACTATATAAAGCATTGGTGAGACCTCACCTAGAGTACGGAGTACAGTTCTGGGCCCCACACTATAAAAAGGACATCATAGAATTAGAAAAAGTCCAAAGGCGAGCAACAAAGCTTATTAGGGGAATGGAGAATTTAAGCTACGGGGAGAGATTAAGCAATTTGGGACTATTTACATTAGAAAAGAGACGTTTAAGGGGGGACATGCTCAACATGTACAAGTATATCAAGGGCCAATATAAAGAACTGTCACGCACCCTCTTTTCTACTAGAAAGGAATCTACCTTAATGAACAGCCTAATAAAAATACATTTTACCCCTCCTTACATGTATATTTATTATGTTCTAATGTTGCATTGTAATCACTATCTATGTGTCCCCACATTGCTGTTACTTTTAAATAAAGTTATGTTGGTGTTTGTGTGTATGTACTAAATGATGTCCATAATTAGTTTGATCCGAATTTTTAACATGTATACCTACCCTGATGTTATGTGTGATGTTTTAATCTAACAACATTAAACATTCATGCATTTTCAGTTAATAGGCTGCACCATTGCTTATTACATTCAGGTGTCTGAGTTTGAGTAGTAATCAGCGTTAATTAGCAGACCCAGGCGTCTGCTCTCATGCGGTATCTCTAGGGGTGGTCTGGAGGTATCGTTGGCGTCCGCCTGTTTTCTGTCCGAAATGCACGGTGCTTTCGCCGATCGAGCGGTTGTAGCACCGTACATTTTTGGTGCACATCCGTGAGCGGTGTGAAGTCGCCGCGCCTGCGCATTGCGAAAGATACGCATATAAAAAAAAAAACAGATACGACCGCGTACGGCCCCACCGCACCAACCAGAATAAACCCCCTAATGTACATACATTAGGGGGTTTATTCTGGTTGGTGCGGTGGGGCCGTACGCGGTCATATCTGTTTTTTTTTTATTACATTAAGTCATTCTTCGCTAGAAATATTTTTTAGATATTAGTTAAATTCACATCATTTGAACAATAAAACATTTTAATGGTCTTTTAAATGAAAATCTATATCTCTAAATCTACAGTATTTCTTTTCCTGTAATAGCTCGGTACCATTTAATAACATTGTCTCTATACATATTTGCTCTTACCCGGAGAAATTCTTTGCAGGAAACAGAGCATATTAAAGTGTGTTGTGGTTACACAAGAGTGGGTTCAGCACGCAGGGAATGGATTGGCCGGGCTAACAGAACACATCTGTATCACTATTTCCTGATGGCAAAAATAGAAGCACTAACATTTATAGATACTGTACTCCAATTCACATAGAATAGGGAGAAATTACATTTTGCTTGGAGCACCCTTTCCCTGCCAAAGACTGGTCCTTAGGAAAACACAAATAGGGATCCCTTTCCCGAAGCAAAATGTTCATTCACACAAAATACAGCCGAGCGGTAATAAATCATTACCCGATATAAATGGCACAATAGTATCACTGGGATACACGTTTCCGCAGGTCAATGGTCTTCTATGTATCCGGTGGTGCTATTTATAGTACTGTTCTGGGGGTGGTGTATCAAGCCTTCTAGAGAGCGGAGAAGTCAGTTTTTAGGTAACATTTCCTAGAATGTACTTAGATACAGTAGGAGCTGATTGGGTGATTGGGCAGCTCCTCTACTTGTCCATCCTTTTAGATGGCTTCATTCCCTCTTACTATAATGTGTTTAAGGCTAGTGAAATGCATATGAATAGGGGGTATGGGTTATTGGTTCGACCATACATTGGGTGGACTACTAAAGGTCAACACAGCTTAGGTCGACAAAGGAAATAGGTTGACATGCTCAAGGTCCACAGGGTTCGAAGGTCAACACAAGAATTAAGTTGACAGTGTCTAGGTAGACATGGGTTTTTCACTTTTTTTGTCCCGGCTGTCGACATACTCGACATGGACACCGTATCAGTGCACCGGGTCCCCTCACATGGCTCGCTGTGCTTGCCATATTTTAGGCACGGTGCCTCGCTATGCCCGGCACACTATTCTATTCTTCCTCCATGACCTAGTGGAAGGTAGGGCATGAAATACGGTCTGTCGGCACATGTCAGCTGCAAAAAACCATGTTGACCTTTTGACTGTCGACCTAGACACTGTTGACCTGATACAGGTTGAGTATCCCTTATCCGAAATGCTCGGGACCACTAGGATTTTGTATAAGGGATTTTTGCGGATTTTGGATTTTAGTTTTATTTTTTTAATACTTACCTGGTCCCCCCGGCGATCCCCCAATGTCCATGGTGTCCCCTGGCATCCACAGCAGCCTTCAGAATCCTCTTCAGTGGCATCTCCGGTCCCAGGGGTGCATTGCACAAGTGTGCAGGTGCTCCGGTGACATCACCAGTGTGCCTGCGGAATGCATCCTTGGGACCAGGGATGCCAGTGGCCGTCGTGGACACCGGGTTACAAGGTAAGTATGAAAAAAGAGGCGGGGAAAAAAATATTCTATAAAATCATGGTTTTCAGAATATTTTGGTTTTTGGACTACATGGATAAGGGAGACTCAACTTTTACTTGTGTGGACCTTTTGACCCTGTCGACCTTGAGAATGTCAACCTATTCCATGTGTCGACCTTTAGTGGTTGACCCAATGTATATGTATGTAAACCTTTAATGTGTAAACCCAACGATGGCGTACCGTGAATAGGTACTATGAGTATCCAATATCCCCACACCCTCTACTCTCTGTGGGGTGTGGTATAGGGGTCAGACAGCCATTATCTCAACGTCGGGATCCCGACTGGCCGGACCCAGACAGCATGGCGAACGCAACAAAGCCCCTTGCGGGCTACGCGAGCCAACTATTCTATTCTCCCTCTATGGGGGTAGTGAACCCCCCACGAGGGAAAATAGCCGACGGCCATTAGGAACCCGGCTGTCTGTGTTTTGACAGTCAGGATCCCGGCGTCGGGTGAATGCCTGTTAGGATCCCGACTGTCGGGACCCCGTCCGGCACCCCTCTCTGTGTCCTTAGTGATGCAGGCAGGCCCGCCGACAGGGGGGGTCTGTGGGGTCTGGAGTCCCGGGCTCTCACAGAGAAGAGGGCCCCAGACCTGGTCCTACAACTAATAACAGCAAATAGTTCCTTACCAGCTGTCCCCGTGGTGTGTCCATCGGCTCTGCTGCAGCCAGACTCTGCTCTGGGCTTGGATAGCATTGGCTGCTGGGACATGTCGTTTTTTTTAAGTGTTTGGCAGCAAGGCACTTTAAAAAAAAACTACATGTCCCAGCAGCCCCTGCTGTCTGGGATTAGAGTAGACCAGACTAATGGATGCCTGAAGCAGCTCTCGGTAAGTGCTGCTGCTCAGGAGGTACAGAGAGCTGCATCATGGTGCACTGCCTGTGCGGATGAGGGAAGGAGGAGGGCCCAGCCAGCAAGTCACAGGGATCCAAAGAAAACAGTGCAGCAAGGATGTTCCTGTCAGCCCCCACCACAGTGAGTACTTGTATTATCATTCCATTTTAGAGGTGCAGAGGGTGTAAATTAAAACATTGAATTGACTTGAAGGCCCTCATTTATGGGTATATTTGTGGGAGTGGGTAGGGAGGTTAACTCACCAGCTTGCAGTACCTGCAAATATTATGGTTCCTGTGAATGCAGAATTTACTAATTGTACTGATTTCCCCAACACTACCGTGAAGCCCCGCCTCCAGACTCGGTTTGGCCCACAACCAGGGCCGGCAACAGAAATCTTGGGGCCCTGTACACTGATTTTTCACATTAATTGACTAGTGTGATGCCCATTACACATTATGCCACATGCCATAATGCCCAATACATTACATATTATGACACACATCGTAAGGGCTATTACATATGATGCGACATAAGTGTTGCTTACCTACATGTTAAGTGCTAAGGGTTTCATTGCCAGGGCTTTCATTCAGTGTCCTTCAGTAGCTTCTGCACATGCGCTGGACACACAGCGGATGGGGACAGAGTGTCATGGAGAGGGGGAGCAGTGTCAGGGAGAAAGGGGGCGGCAGAGTGTCATGGAGAGGGGGGGAGAAGAGTGCCATGAAGAGGGGGGGCAGTGTCTGAGAGAGGGGGAGCAGTGTCAGGGAAGGCAGAGTGTCATAGGGAGGGGAGCAGAGTAGAGAGAGAGGGAAAGTGTTAAGGACTCGGGAGAGGGGCAGGGGAGGGCGAGCACACTACCTGTCCTGATCCAGCTGAGCTGAGGTATCTGATGGGGCGGACCTTTCCTGGCATTAAGCCCTGCCCCCTTAATACCCGCGGAACTCTCCCCTGTCTGAGCGGCTGCAGCCTGCAGCAGCCTTGTGCTTACTGGGGACGTCTTCCTCCCAGACCAGCACTAGGTGCTACCAACGTGTGAGGTCATTAGGAGGGAATCGGTACATCTGTCAGACCAGACTTAGGTCTACAGTCATATGGTCGACCCCGGAAGGTCGACATGGGTCAAGGTCGACATGGGTTTAGGTCGAGAGGCATTAGGTCAACATGAGTTTTTCACTGTTTTTTTTACCCGAATGTCGACACAGTCGACATGGACACAGTTGGAGTTGAACGGCAGCCCCTCGCATCGCTTGCTTCGCTCGCAATGCTTCGGGCACGGTGCCTCGCTACGCTCGGCACACTATTTTATTCTCCCACCACGCCCTAGTGCAGGGCTGGGCAATTACGGCCCTCCAGATGTTTAGGAACTACACATCCCAGGATGCTTTGCATTAGTTTTGCTATGTGGCCATGCTGAAACTGATGCAAGGCATGCTGGGATATGTAGTTCATCAACATCTGGAGGGCCGCAATTGCCCAGCCCTGCCCTAGTGGATGGTAGGGCATGAAATACCGCCTGTCGGCACATGTCGGCTCAAAAAAACCTCATGTCATCCTAATGACTGTCGACCTAAAACCATGTCGACCTTGGCCCATGTCGACCTTAAGTCATGTCGACCTTGACCCATGTCGACCCTGTCCACCTTGGGGCCAGTCGACCTTCCAG
The DNA here is from genome assembly GCF_055691185.1 of Crinia signifera. NCBI lineage: Eukaryota > Metazoa > Chordata > Amphibia > Anura > Myobatrachidae > Crinia > Crinia signifera. The sequence continues at coordinate 132,937,789 of NC_139224.1, read as the reverse complement.
GGTCGACCTAATGACTGTCGACCTAAGTGTGGTCTGACAGATGACCGTTTCCCATTAGGAGGTGCGCATGCTGCATATGGACACCGCCATGCTGGCAGTGGGGGGTAACACAGAGAGGCCCTAGCTGGGCTCTGGGGCCCTTCATATCGCCGGGGCCCATCACACATGTCCCCCTTGACCCCCCCTGTCGCCGGCCCTGCCCACAACCCATTTCCTAATAGAGCAGGGCTGACCAGCGTTGGTTGAAAACATTGCGCTTGTTCCCTGTGAATGGTGTTAGCCACTGATAGTAGCATCAATGGTGAACATAAATGATTAATCCACCAACGGCCATCCCCACTGTGCAATCATTTGCTGTTTTCCTAGTGAAGTGAGCAAACTAGGGAGATATATGCCATTAATCTGTGGTTCCGCTGGGAGGGGCAGGACCTAGGGATGGAATTATATTCTAATTGTGTAATGTTAGCATCACCCCTTAATCAAATTTGCGCAATTAGGGGCTGATGATGCAACTAGTCTGGCCCAATCTCCATCACTGCCCACCTGCTTCTGGTCTCCAGGCTTCTTCTTACAGTGACAGTGAGTATAGTATAGAGGAGACCAGGGACGTAACTAGGGGGGGGTGTCTCCTTTCCCCCTCCCCATGTCGCCATTGCCAATAAACCCCAGTTTCTATCAATACAGTAACTGCTGCATCCCCCAATACACATTACCCCTGCTCTATTATAAATATATATATATATATATTATTAATGCTGCTACCAGCTAGCTGACTGCTGTGTCCGCCCCTGGTTCGTTCTGGGTCCCTCTCTTTGCTGTCCACAGTTTGCTGTATTGCCGTACTGTGTCCCCCTTATTGCCTTACTGTGCTTACAGTACTGTTCCCCCCTAACACTGTCCCTGCTACCCTCAGCATACTTTGTGGGGAGTTTGTATGTTCTCCTTTTTTCCAGAGTTGTTGTGGTGTTTTAGTTTTGGCCCTGGAGGAGACCTCAGACATGGCTGACCAAGACTGAATAAGGATTTGCTTGGATTACTATGTTACAATATTATTATTAATGTACAACACAGTGTATGCAGCAGTTCTTCCACAGTTTCAGTAGTTAGTATGTAAATGATCAAGCTGTGCTTTAAACATGTGTAAATGTAATGCAGTATATGAATGGGAATCCTGTTAAGGTTACCTGTTTATTTAAAAATAATTTTTAAGGCCTACTCATGTTGCTAAAATAACATTCCCTCTGGCAAAATTGCCCACATTCTGGCTGTTTAAATGTCTCTTTGCAAATAACTGATGATCAGGTATCTTACAAATAAAACACATATTCCCATGAAATAGTTTCGTTTTGCAATGCAAAGAGCTAATGTGTCACGATTTTTTAATCAGAGATGGTTTATGATTTACAATAGCTAAGTGCACCTAAAGCTCAGCATGATCACCAAGATAGCCTGGCATTATAGGGTATCAGCCATTCAAGCTGAGATACTCCAATTTATCTCCAATTGCCTGGAGTCCTATAGGAAATGCTTGTGTAGCATCAAGAACCAATCACAGGCCAATCTCTCTGGGAGCGGTATCTATACACTCTGCGTTACAAATAAGCTCCGTCCCCTGTGGGATTTGGCAGGTCTGGTGCAAGTGGGAATTTAGTATTTAAAAAAACTGATTTGGTAGATAGATAACTGACTAGATGGTTGTCTATTAAATAGAGTTGTAGAGAGTTCATAAGGAAATACAACAAGTTATCCTGCAAATACATGTATAAAAAAAGCTTCCAATCTATATGGAACATATGCAGGGCCAGATTGACGGGTGCTGGATGACTGACAGTCGGGATTCCGACAGTCACTACACCGACGATGGAATCCCGACTGTTAAAACCCTGACACTCGGGATCCCGGCGGCCACCGGCTATTGTCACTCGTGGGGGTCCACGACCCCCATAGAGGGAGAATGGAATAGGTGGTGAGCTCACAAGGGGCTTCATTGCGCTCCCCTCACTCTCTGAGTCCGGGCAGTCGGGATTACGACATCGGGCTAAGGACTGTCGGAATCCTGACTGTCGGTGTGCTAAACCACACCCAGATTAACAATGGGGCGGATGGAGCTGCAGCTCCAGGCCTCAACATAAAAATCGGCCCATTATCATGGCAGCATGAAGATCACCAGGCAGACACTACATGGCCGGATTGGCCATAAGTCATAAGTTTTACAGTTGCATTTCTATTTTCACACATTATGCAATGTGGGGGGAGGACCCCATGCCTAATTTTTTTTTTTTATATAATTTTAACAGAAATCCACATACTTCCGTTATTAAAAAAAATTGCCAGAAATCATAAGCGAATTCTGAATTTGTCTAAAAAAAGTCGTACCCTATTACATTTGGCTGTATTGTGTGCTGTAATATAGATGCTGTCTTCTCCCTTTATTGAGTGACCAGAATTAATGCAGTGGTGCCGCCCCCACACGTGCCCTTGTCATCTCTATTAGCGCACATTTGGACAGGCCCTATACTTGGTACGATGGATCCGTCAGCTTAGTCTCTGAGTATGGTCACCTTCAAAATGTTGTCAATTCCATCAGTGTTGTCAATGGGCCCAAATCAGATCTGAATGCAGGGCATGGGGGCAGTAACCCTTTCTGGGGAGGGGGGGGGGGGAGAATGCCGGATGGGGGGATCGCGACAGTCGGGATCACAACAGTCATTAACCTGATGTCGGGATCCCGACTGTTAAAACACCCCCATAGAGCAGTGGCGCACGCAGGGGGGGGGGGTTTCTGAGTACCCAGAAAGCCCCCCCAGGAGTCTAAGTGACCTAGTCTGAAAGCTGATGGTCCCCTCTTTTCCATGGGTACAAGAATTTAAAAAAAAGGCCCTTGGGAACCGGAGATATCTGACTTCAAAGCAGTGGTCCCCAACCAATCCTGTTAATTGCTCTTCCCAGTCAGATATTTCAGGTTCTGTCTGACTTAGAGTTTTTCTGAGGGTATATTCCAAAAGCTGGGACTCTCCCCCTTTGAGGGACACTGGTAGCTTGTCTCTACTGTGCCCAGAACCAGAGATATCAGCCTTCCAGCAGCTGGTTACTGCTCCAGCTCCACACACCTGGTATGTAGTTTTATATTCTCGTTGGCAGATTGCTCTGCCTCCTGAACTCTGATCCCCAATACCCTTTGGTAGGTGGGATCCTCTAGTTTTTAAATCTATTAAAATCTAAGAAATCTATTTCCGGGAACTGGAGATATCTGCAGTCAAGCAAGCTGTCCTCCCACCAGAAAATTCTGAATAATAAGCCCACTCCACTATACACCCCTCCTCTGCATATTAAACATCCTCTACCGGGGCGTGTCCTGGACTCCATGCAGGGTAGACGCATACCTGCTGGGCTCTCTCCGACTGGCTTTGTATTCCATCCTTAGAGCCAGCTCAGAGGGCTATATACAGCGCCCTGCAGCACCGGAGGGTCCCTGGACGTCCCCGCCGCATACCACAACAACCGCGACTCCGGGGAGACAGCCGGAGAGCCGCTCCAGATCGCGGCCTAGTCACGGCGCCGGAGCCGCGGCCTCGATTTACGGCCGCGAGCCCGCGACGCGGCCGCCACAGAGATCGCGTCGGATCAGACGCCAGCCAGCACCGGAGGATAGGGGTACCCTGTCCGCTCCCACACTCACCTGCTCACCCCCTGAATCAACCCCACAGAGCCGCCCAAGCACCCGGAGGGTGCAGACGTAAAACGGGGACACCCAGCACACACAGGCCCCAAGCCTCGGCCTGAACAGCAGACACCCCCCCCAGGAGGCAGCACTGCAGCAAAGAGAACCCCCGCAAACAGGGTGTAAGGGGACACTCATAAACCCCCTCATCTGGACCCACTACATGGTGGAAGCATCCCCCTGATCTGCCAGGCAACAGTACCAGCTTCCTGAGGCCTGCTGGGCCCAAACACTCCCGGGGACCAAGCCCAGGCTGAAGCTTTATTGTGAAGAGGTCATCAGCTGCTATCACATCATAAACAACGGTGAAAGTGACCAAGCCTGCAACTCTTCAGAAACCCCCAAGTGCGGCACCACCCGTAAAAACTCCACACAGAACAGTGCCCTGATACAACAAGTGATCATCCTTGTCAACTAGCTGATGTGGGTAAGCACAACTTTACTGACTTAACTACCCAAGGCCTGCCAAACAAACGGCCCACGGCCCTACCCCCTCCACCCCCCCCCCTCACGCCCTGCCACAAAGTCACAACCCCCTTGCTACTAACACCTTTAGCTGAACGTCTTAGTCTGTCCGGACTCTCTCAACCAATTAGCCAGCCTCAGACACTTACAAGTCCATTGAACTACCTTATTGCTGCTCTGACACACCCCGGGCCGACAGCTTCTACTATCAAGAGGACTCACCGAGGCGACAGGCATTATTGCTGACCCTTCACCCCTCCCCACACAACCAATACACCGGCACTAGCCGCCCTAACAACTTGATAACTGTGCCCCGGCTACTTGGGCCCGCTGCGGGTCACGGACTCATAGGACCCCGGGGACACGGCCAAAAGCTCTGATCTAGATTGCAGATCTCATCAGACTTTGAGAACATAACATTTCCATAACAATTCCCGACTTTCCAGAGGTATATCGGATGCCCAGAATGGATAAATACGTGGCCAAACCCCAACGTGGCACCAAATCCCAACAGCAGGGGAAAACCCGTGTCAGGGAGGTTACCCCCATGTCCTCCCCTGGACCACACTCCCCTGACCCGAGATCTTCCGCCTCGATTGAAGATTCTACCATCATGCCCCAACCATCTGGGGAACTTGTCTCCACCAATGAGCTAACCACCATACTAGCATCATTATTAGACCAAAAACTGACTCCATTGAAGGAGTCAATTGACTCTGCCCTGACGCAAATATTACAACATGACCAACGTTTGTCAGAAGCTGAACAGAGAATTTCTGATCTGGAGGACGAACTGGCCACCACAAAAGCCACCGCCTCCTCACAGGAAAAACTACTGTCCTCCATCCATGACAAGCTGGAGGATTTGGAAAATCGAAACAGGAGGAACAATGTCAGGATAATAGGCGTCCCAGAGAGCGTTAAACCGGCCGCCCTTATGTCCCTGGTCTCTGAATGGCTACCACGCACCCTGGGCTGTGTCTCCTCAACTGAATCAATCCAAGTCGAGAGGGTACACCGTGTAGGCCCAGAACGCCAGCAGAACAAAGAAAGGCCCAGACCTGTCATCCTACGCATCTTGAACTATGCTGACAAGGTCAGCTTAATGGATGCCTACAGGAAATACTCTGACCTGCGCTACGAAGGTGCTAGGCTACTCATTTTCCAAGACTTTTCATATTTGGTCTCCATGAAACGAAGAGAATTCACACCGATCTGCAAAGGTCTATACGAGCTGGGATACCGCTTCGCCCTCCTGTACCCAGCTAAACTACGAGTTCAATACAACGGCAAACCATATTATTTGGAAACCCCCGAAGCCGCAAAGAACTTCCTCGACTCCTTACCACAACAGCCCCCCACAACCATGGACGAGGCAGACTGACGGGTTGACCGTCAGAAGACTCATCTTTTCCCTACGTTTCTATGTTCGTATCTAAGGGACTGGTAATACACAACAACTTCTTTCTGTTCTTCTACACTGGTTTGTTATGTGTTGTTGCTTTTCGGGATCGGTATGGGAGGCCTAGTTTTATATATGGAAGGGGCCAACATGCCATCTACAGAGGCGAGGGATCTACCCCAAACGCCGGGACCTTCCCGAATTATGTAGTGGGGGATTGTGTGTTTCTTGCTGACAAGGTCACAGGGACCGATGTGGGTTCACACCCCCCTTACCAGCAATTACCAAATAGTATTCCCCCTTACTTGTTGGGATATCTCATAGTTGTTTACTTTAAATATTGGTCTATACGACCACTTGTTCTGATTCATGAAAATGTTCAAAAGTTTAATATAATTAGATGGTTACAGTTTACAATATGTGGTACGCGATATGTGTTTCGTGATGAGAAGTGGCAATCTGGGTTCTTATCGCCCCGCTACAGTCTGCTCGCTGGGACAGACTGGGGGCCCGGAAAAAATTCATTATCAGTAGCATATAGACCCCGTGAGGGGATCGGCTAAAGATGCCCATCATGACAAACAGACCAACTAGGACACAGACCACGTTAAAGTTCGTGTCCTGGAATATAGAGGGACTCAATTCACCGATTAAAAGGCGCAAAGTAGTAACCCATCTGAAACGTATACGTCCAGATATAGCCTTTCTACAGGAAACACATTGGGATATTAAGGATCCCAATACACTAAGGGATTCCTGGATAGGTGAATTTAGGGCAGCCTCTTTTACAGCTAAACGTAGAGGAGTACTAATACTATTTAGGAAAAACCTACCCTACAAGATCCGAGACACTTGGTTGGACCCAGAAGGCCATTTCTTATTTATAAAAATAGAGATATGTGGGTCAATGTACACTTTAGCAACAATATATGCACCTAATGGACCTAATGCCCCCTTTTACACATCATTATACACTAAACTACTATCTTGGAAAGAGGGAGACTTAATTATGGGTGGTGACTTTAACAATGTCTTATCAACAGGACTAGACAGATCTGGACGAAGGACTGGTGGGGACGGTCCAAATACACCATCCCCCGTTTCTTTATTATTAGACAATTTGGGCCTGTGTGACCTCTGGAGATGCCAACATCCCACATCCAGAGAGTACACCTTTTACTCTCACCCCCATGGTACCTCCTCACGCATTGATCTTTGGCTGATTACAAATTCCTTATATCACCAAGTGGTGGAATCGGGGATAGGGCCAATAGATCTATCTGACCATGCCTGGGTTTGGTTCACACTCACCTTAAATAGTCCAATCACCACATCTTACAATTGGCGATTCCCCTCCTACCTGACCCACTCTACAGACTTCACACTACATTTGAAACATGCTTTTTCCACATATACATCGGATAATGCACAACATATAGAGAATATACATTTATTTTGGGCGGCCTCAAAGCCAGTGGTTAGAGGACAAGTAATGGAATACGTGGCCAGGAAACGCAAGAAATTAAACCTCGCTATTGCGGATCATAGTAACCGCCTGTCGAAGGCATATAACGCTATGCTCCTCAATAACTCAGAGATATCCAAAACGGCTTATACAGAGGCAAAACAGGCTTATGATGCACTATGCACCGAAAAGGCCCAATTCTCCTACGACTTCTCCCGTAACAAATATTTTAGAAGCTCAAACAAAACAGGGAGACTTTTAGCTAATCTAGTTCGCTCACAATCTGCCCCACTACACATACTACAGCTGACCACGCAAAATGGAACGCTGACCTCGAACCCCGTTGACATTTCAACAACATTTCAGAACTACTATAAACACCTATATGAAGCACCTACTGATAAGCCCTTAGAAGGTATGCGGTTCTTACAGCAGGCCCAACTACCTACCCTTACTACCGAAGAGAGGGACGCTCTTGTCGCCCCAATTACGGAGCTGGAATTAAAAACAGTGCTCAGCACCCTAAAAAAAGGTAAATCCCCAGGCCCCGACGGCTTTAGTGCCGAATATTACCAACTCATGAAAGAAAGCTTAACTCCCCACCTGATATCGTTGTTCAACTCTATGTTACAGGGTAACGCACCTCCCCCAGAATTCACAGCTGCACGCATAGTAGTGTTCCCAAAACCAGGGAAGAACCCCCAACTAGTTCAGTCCTACCGCCCAATATCCCTACTGAACCAAGATTTAAAGATCTTTACCACACTGTTAGCCGGAAGACTACAACCTATTTTACATAGGATTCTGCACCCAGCTCAGACTGGTTTCGTGAGAGGTCGAACTTCAGTACACAATATTCGCACTTTAACAGCGGCACTAATAAGTTATAATTCTCTACACAGCAAGGAGGCGATTATAGTGAGCTGTGACGCGGACAAGGCGTTTGACCGCGTCTCCTGGTCTCACTTATTAAGGATATTACAAATACAGCAATTTGGCCCAGACTTTATTAATATTTTTAACATGCTATACTCATCCCCCGAAGCATGCATAACCATTAACGGATTGAACACACCAACCTTTAAATTAGCCAGGGGTACGCGACAGGGCTGCCCTTTGTCCCCACTGTTATTCAACCTGGCATTGGATCCGTTAATACGCACCTTTTACCAGGAAACCACATGGCAGGGGTTAGAGATAGGGGGGTCAGAGGTAAAGGTATCTGCCTTTGCCGATGATCTCCTCTTATACATTAGCAATCCTAAACAAGCCCTCCCCAAATTATTGGAGATATTAGACATATTTTTTAACATATCAGGCTTTCTGGTCAACTACCAAAAGACGGAGGCATTGGCCGTTCACCTTGAGGCTAAGACTGGATGGGGAATCACTTTCCCATTTAGGTGGACCACCGAATTTTTAACATATCTTGGTCTACGCTTTTCCAGTAAGGTATCAGACTTATATGACCTAAACTACTCTCACTTCATCGCACAGATGGTAGCAGACTTCCAAAGATGGAGACATCTACCACTATCATATCTGGGACGATGTAGTCTTTTTAAGATGGTTTCCTTCCCCAGACTGTTATACCCGGTTCAGATGCTACCCTTTTTGCTGAGAGACCAAGACGTCACAACCATAAACAGAGCTCTTACTAAGTTTTTATGGGCCGGTAAGCGCCCTAGAATTTCCCAACTGAAATTACAGCAACCCCAGTCTAGGGGTGGTATCAACCTGCCCTGTATTCAAGATTACGCCCTAGCTGCCAATTTACGCTATGCTATAGACTGGGTAAGTGGTACGAACAACTATACACACAGAGCATTAGATCAGTCTTTTCTTCACGAATGCACTTTGGACGCCCTACTGTATATCCCGCCCGCGGCTGCCCCACCACATGTCAAAGATAATCCCCTACTCTACTCACCATGCAGGGCCTGGCGCACCACACGGAAGCGACTCCGCTTATCACCCACAATATCCCTTCACACACCACTGATCCATAATCAGGATTTTCAAAATGGAAACCCAGACCATATATTCTTTACCTGGCATCAACAGGGACTCAGGTCGATATACCAATTTCTAGGTGAAGATTACACCACTCCTCTTACCCTAACACAGTTGAAAGAAAGCTTCCCTCAGACACAATTCCCCCTGTTTGCCTACTTCCAGGTCCGAAGTTACATAACAAAAAGTTTACAAACATTATGTAAAACAGGCACAAATAGAGCGTTTGACCTGATGATAGTCTACAGAAAAGGAGAACCAATACCCACCTCAATATTACACTCCCATGTCCGCCCCACCTTAGACCTTTCCAAGGTTAAAACGGGACTGACCCACTGGAAGGAGACCTTTCCTAACACATCAATAGATACCATCATAAAAGCCACAAATTCATTAAACAAATTACTCACCTCATCATCCTATGCTGAGATGCATTTCAAGATCCTACATAGGGCATATTACACGCCTAAACACCGCTTCTTAATGGGAATATCGGAGGACTCCAATTGCTTCAAATGCCTCTCCCCAGAAGCTGACATATACCACTGCCTGTGGGCATGCCCCACAGTACAAACCTTTTGGCAGGACGTACAGCAGTACATCACCCACACACTAAAAATATCTTTTAACATGACCCCCTCCTGGGCATTATGGAATATTTATGATGCAAATACACCCTCACGCCTTCCTAGAGGCACCAAGTGTCTACTGGCGAAAATTGCAGCAACTGCAAAAAAAACCATCCTATCCCAGTGGATACACTCCAACCCAATTTCACTACAACTCATGCTCCCAAGACTAAAATTCCTATACCAGATGGACTGGATAGAATGCCTATTAGACACAGAAACAGGGGCCAAAAAATTCTATGACACTTGGCTATTGTACATAAACTCTCTCACGGCCCAAGAAAAGAACAACATTAGACAGATAGTGTCACTCACAACTTGGTACAATATGGCCACCCTGGAAAGGGGACAACCTCCCTTTTAAAACAACACAAGATGTCCCATAAAAACTACTTATAACCATTGGTTGAACTGTCATAACATGCACCTCTAAAATGTATAACCCTCTTTTGCTACTTCTGTTTATTGAAGCTGATTTATGACTCATTGTAAATATCGCTGTATCATATACGACTTGAATCTAATAATAAAAATATATTTAAAAAAAAAAAACATCCTCTACCACCCTGGAAGTTATGTATCAGAGCCCCTTCATTCAGCCCAATGCCTCCTTCTTCCACCCCATCTCCCACCATCTGTGCAGTAAAGGGGTAATTTTTTAAAATAATAATAATAATAATTATTATTATTATTATTATTTATATACATTTGGTCTATCTATAATACTTTAACTGATGGCATATACTGGGTTACCTAAGTGTCCATCTCCACGCTTTGCTCCACCCCTCTGGAAACCCCCTTCTGAAAATCCTGCATTTGCCCCTGTAGAGGGAGATTAGAATGGGTGGGGAGCGTAGCGAGCCCCCGTGCCCGCAGCATGACGAGCGCAGCGAGCCCCCAAGGGACTTTGTTGCGCTGGCCACACTGTCTGATTCCGGCCAGTCGGGATCCCGACGTCGGGCTAATGACTGTCGGGATCCCGACTGTCAGAACGGCATACCACACCCTTCTGGGACACAGGCTTTCCCCCACCATTGGGAGCAGCCTCTTTCTCCCCACGGCCATCGCAGTGCCATGTAAGTCCTGGCTTACTCAGCGCTGCACACAGAGAGAAAACCATTCCATGGTGCACATGGGCAGGAATTCGCTTGTGCGGGGCGGCGTAGGATGGTGTTTACCTGATCGCTGGACTCTGAAAACCCTCGGCCCAGTGATCAGGTCTGAATCGGGCCCCATGTGCAAATACCCCAGTGCCAGCCAGTGACTCCTACGTAGCCACAAGAGGATGTGTATCAGTTTTGCACACACAGCCCACAGATCCATTGTTATGCATTTGTCTGACTCAGAGGGGGAAATTTACTAAGCTGTGTATTCTACTTCACATGTGATGTTGCTATGGGCAACCAATCAGAATCTACTTATTTATCACCCTCTAGAAGATAGTAGACAGGATCTGATTGGTTGCCCATAGCAACAACACATCTTAGTAAATTTCCCCCTAAGACATGTTCAGGGTGAACAATTACCAAGATGTGGCTGCGTCGTGTCCTCTGTGATTATAAAAAAAAATGTGTTAGGCTAATTTGGTGATCTGATGTCCCCTGCACCAATCACACAGTAATAACGTGTCACTATTTACACCAAACACTAAAATAACATTAATAAATTATATTAGAAGATTTAGACACAGTAATTTTGCATCAGCGATGGTCACCTATTTGTATGTTTATATATATATATATATATATATATATATATTTATTTATTAGTAAATCAATTAAAGAACTGTATAGTGGCAAAGCATGAAGATCCATAAGTCCTCAACCATCTGGGGGTTGTCCCATGTACAGTATATACCATATAATCACACACTCGTAAGTAACCAAATATGAATAAAGACTCGGAGACATGTATTTGGCAGAATAAAAGGTGGAATTTATTTAAAACACATCAGGATTATTTAAATATGTTTAATAAACTAAAGTTTGGTGGCAAAGGGGCCTATTCGGGAATCAGTGAGAAGAGTGGAGGGGTGAGCCAGAGGAGATGTTACCATGGCAACCAATCACACTTCTCCCCTCTTTCACTGCTTCATGAATAGCTCCCAATGAAATTAAAACTTAAATGGATGATCTGCCAAAAAAAAAGCCAAAAAAAAAAACAAAAAAACTTTTGTTTAATTGAATGCCAATTAGTTGAATTAAGACAAGCTTCAGGGCCAATCAGAAGCAATATAAAGACACATGAGGGGAAAGGGGGTTGGGGGAGAGCAAGGATAACACAAGTAAAACTCGGCAAGAGGTGAACCCAAAACCCTGCTGAGGGACTGAGGAATTTGAATTGTTGCCAATTAGCCAAATTTAAATGAGCCAAATTAAGTCCGTCAGTTCAGGTAAAAAAGGTAAAATCCCTCAAGACTTCTGCTGACAACAGCAGCAAGTAGCTAATCCCCGAGTAGGGTAGACAGGGGGAGACAAGACAACAAGGACACGACCAGCTGTAACAGTACTTACGTCCTCGGATTTCCTCTAAAGATGACGCAGGAAAAGTCTGCTCAGGCATCGGGAGCGGCACAGGGGGCAGATGGTGTTAATGTCCAGCCACTGTGTCAGGCATGAGATGTGGAAAACATGCCTGCAGGATGTGACCGCCACTTCCTCTCCAATCCGAAACTGGGAGATGCAGATGGGACAGGACTCTACAGCGCCTCCTTCTGTAAAGGTGCATCTCCTGTAGGATGGAAGGCGGGCAAGGATGACTGCTGGTCTTCGTGCTCCTGCCACTGCTGGTGCTCCTGAGGATGGCACTGCTGCTGCTGGTGGTCCTCCTGATGTTGGGGCTGCTGCTGATGGTACACCAGAAGATGGTCTGCGGCGCCCTGACCGTAGCCAGGAGGTGTTCGGATATGGCCCAGTTCCAGTTAACTGGGCCAACTCCCTCCGGCTCATCGTTGGTGGTAAATTGCACCAAAGGTGCACAAAAAAAAAAAAAAAAAAAGATAGAAAACACAGATGTTAATGTGCGCTGATCTCTCTGATCACTGATAATACCTGGAGTAACCGCTGTGAAACTGGTTCTCTCTAGGGGGTCTATTTTTCTTGCACTCACCTCTGCCTCTGCTCAAGAAATGACAGTGAGAGGCCAGTGCACTGAGGTTTTATACCTGGCATGTGGCATGCGGGCGGCAGTTGGTCTCTCTGCCCCATAGCCCACATCATCTTCCCACTAATATTACACAGTAACACAGTTGGGGAATCAGTGGGAAGTGACATATTAGTGCTAAGGAGTCACCACAGAAAGAGCAGGGTGGTTTGGGGCATCTACTGAAGCCATCTCAGTTCTGCTGCTGGGCCCAGTGGTTTTATCTGTCATTGCTGCTGCCATCTCTGCTCCTTCTCTGAAGATCTCTGTGATCACATATACATGTTAGTAGGTGCGGATCCTAACACGTATTCCTCACAGGAACAGCAGTATATGTATTAGAATATATATTGGGGGGACACCACAACAGAGTATTATGACTACAATAAACTGAATAAACTGTAGAAATTAACATTTATTGCCAAAGACAACTACTGCAGCCTATCACAAAATACCTGTCTGCATCCGCTGCATCGTGAGTAGCCCAATAGCTTCTTATAAGCTGTGTTACCCTGAGGAACCTCACACAAATACGGGGAGAATATACAAACTGTACACAGTAAGGGCCATGTGGAGAGTCGGGCACATAAGGGGGAAATGTACTAAGCTGTGTATTCTACTTCACATATGATGTTGCTATGGGCAACCAATCAGAATCTACTTCTTATTTATTTAGTACCCAAGGTAGTAGACAGGATCTGATTGGTAAATTACTCCCATAGCTTCAAGGGGATGTTGTGAACATATTACACTAGTGTGTGTTATTCATGATTCTAAGGGTTGCGGGAAGCAGCAGACTTTACCTCACAACAGAAGGTAATTGATATTTTGACCAAGTTTTTTGGAGCTTTAAAGATATTGGGTGGAATTCAGCATTAGTCGCTGCATAGCGAAATTTGCTATTAGGCAATTTGTTCACTATTCTGTGCGTGCGTGCATGCGCGATCCTTCCAACTGCAGATGCATTCTGGAAAATACTACCGCAGTCTAAGTGCTGGCGGTAGCTGGTGACATGGCATTGGCAGGGTGCGGTCCGGACAATAGGGCTGTATCCGGTCCATTTGCGGGGCTGTACGCAGAGGCCTAGTACCTGCCTTTGTAGCTATGCCACGCAGGCTGGAGGCTACCCAAGTTGTGCAAGTGATTCACTATTCTGCAAAGCACTTGCATATTTGTAATGCGATTGCAAAATATTGCAATCACATTGCAGGGAGGGATGTGGCATGCAGGGCAGCCTTGTCCTGTGGTGGGGGCCCGCCCCTCCTGCATGCTAGTGAAAGCAGTTGAAGTTTTGCTAATTTTTTTTAATTAGGCCCAATGTGCACCTGGCGCTGCAGAGAAGCTGCTGCTCTGCTCCCAATACTAAGCATCCAATATTCAAGTACCGAATGCTGAACCCCTGCTGCTATATATGAGCAATCCAGCGGCACTCGAGACTGCTGTTGTTAATAACAGGTCAAGAAGTCCTAATGTTTAAAGCATCATCATGCATTAAACATTAGGACATATGTGTGTGTGTGTGTGTGTGTGTGTGTTTGTTTGTGTGTGTGTATATATATATATATATATATATATATATATATATCCACTACAAAAAATAGAAGGGGCGCCTACGTTTTTAATTAAACTTTATAAAATCGTGCTAAAACTTCAGCAGCATAATCTACCGCAATAATCATCAGCAGTGGGCTGATTACCACAAGATTTTATATATCCACACTGGCAAATATCTTTTGGCCACCGGCCTCCACAGTGCAGTCACGGATCCCTCCGGTACTCTCCTGCCGATCTCAGCGCTTCAGCGCCTGGCTCAGTCCCGGCACAGCTCGTGGTGCCTCTAGCGCTGGTGGTTCTGGGTTGCGTCAGTCAGGCCACGCCCCTACGCGTTCAGACTTAGTCAGTGGGGGTGGCCTGACGGACGCTCAAGCAACCTTTTATCCAGTTCTCTGCCAGCAGAGTCCTCTGGATTAACATAAAATCAATTTACATAGTGGGGACCCATTAGCGTCTGCCATCTCTACCAAATCGCTAGTAAAGCTACGGGACATCAACCCCGTGTTATTTATATGGAGGAATCAGTATATATTTCTCTAATTTGGCTGATATCAGTAATGAGAAATTTATTATATGGTTTTAAAAAAAAACACGATATTACTATATTTCATAATAAAAAAAAAATGTTTTTTTATATATATGTATATCTATATAAATCACCGGTACCAGGGGATATACATAAAATACTATTATATATGAACAAAGGTATTTTTACACAAATTATCACTGGACAGAAATCAACGTATCTGTATATAAAAACAGCATGTATAGCAAAAGGAACTCCTATATAGGGACATAGGTAATTAGCGGATGGGAAATTTTCTATACAGGAGTTTATGCAACTACACACTAGAATTGCGACAAAGAGGGGCAGCAGGACAAAGGATATTATTAAATGGCAAAGAAACCACTGTTACTGCAGCTGAGTTGCATTAACTGTCTTCTATGAATGGGGTTATTTCATAGTTTTCATTTAAACCGTTTGGGATGATTGTATTAAGGGGAATTATCAATAGACCTATTGGATAATTTCCCTTAATACAATCATAAATTAAAACCATATCATAAATTTCTCATTACTGATATCAGCCAAATTAGAGAAATATATACTGATTCCTCCATATAAATAACACGGGGTTGATGTCCCGTAGCTTTACTAGCGATTTGGTAGAGATGGCAGACGCTAATGGGTCCCCACTATGTAAATTGATTTTATGTTAATCCAGAGGACTCTGCTGGCAGAGAAATGAATAAAAGGTTGCTTGAGCGTCCGTCAGGCCACCCCCACTGACGAAGTCTGATGACAAAACGCGTAGGGGCGTGGCCTGATTGACGCAACCCGGAACCACCAGCGCTAGAGGCACCACGAGCTGTGCCGGGACTGAGCCAGGCACTGAAGGGAAACAGGACGAAGAAAGGAGCAGCGGTCCTTATTAGGACAAGTGCCTTTTATACAGTCTACTTGCCAGAAGGCGGACTTTTAAGCAGTTGTCAGCGCACCTAAACCTTGTATTGCAATATATATATATATATATATATATATGTCTCACTTCTTACACACACGCACTATATGCACTTTGGCTGCATCCTGATGAAAAGGCGTTAAGCCTTGAAACGTTGATGATGATGCCTGCATGATGCTTTCTTGTGATTAAATCTTCTTTTGCTAAAACCCATTGAGTGCCGCTCTCTGCTCTATGTGTCTGTTTAAGACACACTGGAACTTTGGATTATATATATATATATATATATATATATATATATATATATATGTTTTAGTGTCTCTTTCCAGTGCACTCACAGTAAATCCTTGTAATTGTCGCTGGGGTGCTGCGTGCAGATGCCAGAACGGCTTGTATGAGAGTCCAAGAACAAGGCACTCACCAGACTTTTTCAGATGCAAAGGTGCTTTTTATTCCTTAAAATGACTGCATAATTCCAACATTTCGGACCTCCTCAGGGCCCTTAGTCATGGCACAGTCCATCAGTAGAGACCCAAGTAGCAGATGGCTGCCTGCCCATGTGAGCCAGCATATAAAGGTATCTAATTAACTAAAAGATCATCAGGTGTCAGCTACACCTGTCTGCCATTAGAAGCACAATCAACCGGTCACATGACCACTCCAATTTGTAAACACCACATCACACATTTGTTAAATCCCACTAACTCAACATTTATCTACAAAACCCTATAGGTGGCCTTAATTAAAATGCAAATAGCCACACTCGCAGCATAGACAATGGGGTTTAAAGCACTGATTATATGTATTCAAGGTATTTAACTGGATCTTATATATAGCCCATGTATCAACCGGATATCGGTCAATATCTAAGCCACTATACTCTATCATATACAAGAAGCCAAAAACATAAGTTACCTGGATGGAGCTGTAAAGATTGCTGTGGATCTATATTGCTTCAGTCAGCTCCGTCCTGTGTTCCGGTTACACAAACCGGAAGTGACATATCGTATATACATGCCTTCCAATATTACTATACTTCCGCCTTTTGCGTTCCATCAATGTTATCTTCCTGCTGCTGCGCAGGTTTTAAGTAGCGCTGGTTCTGGACGCTTTAAACTGTGATCACGTGACCGGAGAATGTTCTCCCACGTGTCCATGCGTTCCATCTGAACTACATCTCCACGTACTGCGTTCCACAGAACTGTAACTCCTCCCACATAAGATTGTATACAAATGGGACTGTGGTGTATTCTATGACCAATCGATGTATTAAGCTGGCTCAATTAGTGCAGACAACCACCCTCCACCTCCATGTCTCAGCAAACAATGACAAACATACAGACAACATATAACATATAAATATAAATACACTCTCCAGATTCCTCCTCTCCCCTTTCAGAGAGTTTCATAGGATTCATATAAAAAAATGTTACATACTAAACATTAAAAACAAAATCGTGAAAAAATGGGAGCAGATGATTCCTCATATACTCCCATCCTCCCCAGATAAATGTTGAGTTATTGGGATTTAACAAATGTGTGATGTGGTGTTTACAAATTGGAGTGGTCATGTGACCGGTTGATTGTGCTTCTAATGGCAGACAGGTGTAGCTGACACCTGATGATCTTGTAGTTAATTAGATACCTTTATATGCTGGCTCACATGGGCAGGCAGCCATCTGCTACTTGGGTCTCTACTGATGGACTGTGCCATGACTAAGGGCCCTGAGGAGGTCCGAAACGTTGGAATTATGCAGTCATTTTAAGGAATAAAAAGCACCTTTGCATCTGAAAAAGTCTGGTGAGTGCCTTGTTCTTGGACTTTTATATATATATGTTGATATGTTGTTAGGCGTATCAGCTTCCGTATCCTGACAAAAGTTTATAATAAAACTGAAACGTTGATATAAGTTATGGTGTTTCTCGCCTGAAATATTTCTTCAAAGACCTAAGAGTGCAGCCTCTTTACATCACTATATATATATATATATATATATATATATATCTTATTTGATAAGTTAAGTTATTTGATAAGTTTCAATAAACAATCTATTATAAATAAAGTGTGCGTACCAGATCACAGAACCAAAATGAATGGTGTCCTCTTAAGGTGTAATTGTGCGACTTTCCACTTTTAAATACCAGAGATGATGACTTAATACATATATAGAAATATTTATTGGTATAAAAAAAAATGTAGAATAAAGATATAAAATGCAAAACGAGTCCTTAAAAAGAACAGAAAAGGCTGTACTTACCGTAGCTTCAAAAAATATTTCAGTCCCTCCCAACTGGGTATGAAGCCACAGAGTCCTTTGAGTACAATTGCTGTATAGCAGGTTTTGGATGATGGAGGAGGTTCCAATGCATTTTGTCCGATCTGGATTCTTCAAGGGGAGCAGGGCAATGAGAGGCTTGTGCGCTGGGTAGGGGTTTATATCCTGCACTTAATTAGTGAGAGGCGTATCTGGAGACCGGAACCGGAAGTGGTCACCTGTATTCTTTTGTTGATGTAGACCATTAAGAGAGAGAGAGTTGTTTGGGCCGTTGCCTTGTCCTGATATAGGATACAATTATTTCTCCACAACTCTGACATCTTTCTTCTAATTTTTTCATGAAAAATTTCTAGAACATTTGCTAGAATCACAGCCTTAATATCAAAGAAAACAATTAACATTATTTTGAATTGCTCTGATGATCATGGCTGCATTTTATTAATAAACCATATTTGTGTTTTTTATTCAGTGGTCAATAATATAGCAGATGGTGTATGCAGCTTCATTTAAGCAAGGGAGGGAGGTTGAGGTAGTTGAAGTAGATGAGTATGCTTTACATGGTGCTAGCCATACAAACCTCACAGGCCACACCCCCACCTCATTGGCCACACCCTTATATCAGTACTCACACCCCCACCTTGCTGGCCACACAATAGGCCATTCATAGACTTCAGCTCCAGGCCCATGAGGATTTTAATCTGGCACTGCACATTTTTTCAATGTCTGTCAAGCTCAGCACCAGTGTTCCTGATGATTATAATGTTTCTCTGCTTACTGTGTAAAATAGGATCTGACATGGATGAACAGCAAGGGAGAATCAATTTAGGAAATCACACCATCATTTTAATAACAACTAGCAGCTATGGAAAAATATGATTAAAGACATAAACTGGTACCGTTTCAGTGACACAAAGGCATTAATCACTCTGAATGGGTTCTTTAACAGAGTAGTATGTTACTACATATTTGCTTTTAAATATGGTTTATTTCTTGCACATTATTTTAATAAACAGATAGAGGCTCATGTAGAACTGTATGTACTTTTATTTTTGTAATATATGTATCTCCGCATCTATGTCATATCCATTTGCACATGCGAAAGTCGACATACATTGGGTCAACTACTGAAGGTCGACAGGCCAGAGATCAACACAGAAAAATGGTCTACATGGCTAAGTTTGACAGGGTCAAAAGATTGATGCATTAGGTCGATATTAGGAGTCGACAGTCAAAAGATCGACATGGGTTTTTGCGTTTTTTTTGTCCTGAATGTCGATATAGTTGACATGAACACCGTATAGGTGGACAACATCCCCTCGCATGGCTCGCTGCTCTTGCCATGCTTCGGGCTCGATGCCTTGCTATGCTCGGCACACTATTCTATTCTCCCTCCACACCCTTGTGCATGGTAGGGCATAAAAAAAAAAGGCTAAAAATAAATGTCGACTTTTTGACCCTGTTGACCTTAGGCATGTCGACCTTTTGTATGTGTCGATCTAAGGCCTGTCAACCTTCAGTGGTCAACCCAACGTATGTTGACATTAATTGTGGAGACCGAAAGACCGTGTCCCACATGCGTCCGGACAGAACATACATAAATCTTGCCAGAAAACTTGACCCCCAAACATCAGAACGGGGACGAATTTGCCCGATCCGAGTGAACACGAATCAGGGCCACAGTGCGGAGTCTACTGGGGGATTCTGGGTGTGGTATAACACCCCAACAGTCGGGATTCCAACAGTCATTAGCCCGATGTTGGAATCCCGACTGCGGGGACTCAGACAGCGGGGGGATTCCAAGAAGCCCCTTGCGGGCACAGTGGCTTATTACGCTCGTTGCCTATTTTATTCTCCCTCTATGGGGGTTGTGGACCCCCACGAGGGAGAATAGCCAATGACCGTGTGTCGGGCTTTTAGCAGTCGGGGTAATGACTGTCAGAATCCTGACTGCCAGTGAGTCCTCCGGCACCCAGGGAGAAATATTTGTTCTGATCAAAACTCAATAAAAGGCATACTTGCCTACCTGACCCTCTCCATGCGGGAGAAAATGCTCTGCTCCTGGACTTCCCTGGTAATGTATGATTGTCATCACCTGTGGTATAACACATTTAAGGTGAGTACACACGGGTGCAATTTCATGTAAAATCGCTGGGAATATGGTCGCTGAGCGACCATATTGCCAGTGATTTGGAGTGCAGCTGACGATAAATCGCCAGCTGCGCGCTCCCGTGTGCACTGCCTAATGGTTGCTGGTTGCCTCCTGCTACCAGCGGCTTTCCCCGGCGATCGCTGTGCCGGGAGGTCAGCGCCAGGGAGATCAGCGTTGATCTCCCCAGCCCCGTGCCGCTGCTCCCTCCCTCCTCCAATCAAAGTGACAGCAGCAGCGTCTGCTGCTGCTGCGCTCCCCCTCCGCCCCGTAGCAGTATCTCCTTTTCATCGCTGATGAAAAGGAGACACTGAGCAATATGATTGCTGGGGATATATTGCTAGCAATATATCCCCAGCAATCATATTACCCCGTGTGTACACAGCATTACCTAGCTCCCCACAGGTGATGGCAATCATACATTACCAGGGAAGTCCAGAAACAGAGCATTTTCTCCCGCATGGAGAGGGTCAGTATGATACATGCTAAATTTACAGTCATTATGTTCATGTCTATTTAGAAGGTAATACAATATTTGCTAATTGATTTATTCTGCTGTTTTACAACATGTTCAAAAGTCAGGAGAAAAGTTTTGGAACTCATGTACCTGTTGGGCAGTTAATTGGTCAACTCCAAGTTGGGCCTGATTCTGGTTCACTTGCAAAATGAAAGTCTCTCTTTAATGGACAAAATAATGTGCAGTGCAGTGCAGGTGGGCAGATGTAACATGTGCAGAGATAGTTAGATTTGGGTGGGGTTTGTGCTTCTCACACTATATTGCAGTGTGAGAATTAAGGTGCGTACACACGGGGGCGATAGGGGCTGAAATCGCTGGAAATATGGTCGCTGGCGACCATATTGCCAGTGATTGGGAGTGTGCCCCGGCGATAAATCGCCGGGTGCGCGCTCCCGTTTTCAGCCCCTTTCTAATCGCTGGTCGCAGGAGCTTGCTCCTGCGACCAGCTAATTATCTCTGCAGCACCGCCGGCTGAGGTTCCTTTTCATCAGCGACCATCTCTGGTCGCTGATGCAAAGGAGACACTGGGCAATATATTGCTGAGCAATATATCTCCCCCCGTGTGTACGGGGTTTAAAGCAGCCAGTATTTACTCTGCAGAGAAACAAAATAACACACCCAAATCTAACTCACTCTGCACATGTTACATCAGCCCCACCTGCAGTGCACATGGACCTTTATTCAGATTTGATCGCAGTACAAATTTGTTTGGAAAATGGGCAAAACCATGTGCACTGCAGGTGTGGAAGATGTAATGTGCAGAGTACAACTCCACGGCGATGTGGATAGTGGGGGTATGAACAGGTCAGGAGGAAGCGTACCGCGTCCCCTCGTGGGTCTCGCTACACTCGCCACGCTTTGGACTGACGTGGATAGTGGGGGTGTTCCAGGAACACATTCACACCTGTCATGTCAGGCAGGTGAAAAATGGTCAATGGTTCCAACACAATGTAATAAGCGGTGACACAACGCTGACTGACTACGCTAACTGCGTAAGCTCCGGTTAGGAGCGAACGTACACACAGTCGCAGATACAAGCTGACTACGCTGGCCGCGGGAGCACTACGCCTATTCTGACAAGGACACTACGCTGACTGCGTAACTGCCGCTGTGAAACTACACAAGTACCACCAGCCTTTTCCCCCGAGACTCCCAGAAAACATCTGGTTACCACCCACAAACGCTGGCTTTCTGTCAATCAGAATCATGGCCAGCACTAAAAAACAAAAGCAGTATTTTATTGCATGGTGGCCTCGCGCATGCGTACTACGAGCCTATCAGTTATAGCCTGACCTTCAAATGTGCAGCCATGTGATCAGATGTGAATAACCCAAGTGTTTACACCAGGGACATATTAGCTGCTGTCACTGTGGTTGCAGCAGCAGCAGGAACAAGCGTAGCAGAAGTAGTAACATGCACTTGCTGTATTTTGGGCAGGAAAACTATGGAATCAGGATGAAACACATGAATGTGCCAAGTGAAAGTCATTTACCAACAGTATTCACAAATAACCCATCACAATCACTTAATTCTCTTGTTAATAGAGTTAAAAGCTTTCTCGCTGAGCGCTAATTATGCAGTGTGCCTTGTACCTATGCAGTATTACTGAAAACACACAATTATGAAATATTGTGTTGTAATATAATTTTATAAAATGAACACTGGAAACAACAGAACCATACAGTAGCTGTAAAAGATTGTGTGCTCCTAACGCTGCATAGAATGCTGACAGCAGTGACATACAGTATGATGGTTACTCCAATTGCGCTCCTATTTACTTTACTGCCCACAATGTAAATAAAAGGATAAATGAATTTTTCCTTCTTCTTTTCTTCCTCTCTTTGGGGGTTATTCTAGTTCACTCTTTCTGACAAAATACTTCTTAGATGGACAAAAACATGTACACTGCAGGGGGGCAGATGTAAAATGTGCAGAGAGGATTAGATTTGGGGGAGTTATTTTGTTTCTGTGCAGGGAAAATACTGACTGCTTTATTTTTACACTGCAATATAGATCTCACTTTGAAGTAAAACCCCACCCAAATCTAATTCTCTCTGCACAAGTAACATCTGCCCCACCTGCAGTGCACATGGTTTTGTCCATCTAAGAAGGATTTTGTCAGAAAGAGTGAACCAAAATAACCCCCTATGTGCACTGCAGGTGGGGCAGATGTTACTTGTGCAGAGAGAGTTAGATTTGGGTGGGGTTTTACTTCAAAGCAAGATCTATATTGCCATGTAAAAATAAAGCAGTTCGTATTTACCCTGCACAGAAACAAAATAACTCACCCAAATCTAATTCTCTCTGCACATGTTTCATCTGCCCCACCTGCAGTGCACATGGTTTTGTCCATCTAAGAAGGAATTTGCCACTAAGTGTGAACTAGAATAAGGGCCTTTGTTTCCTCGAGGATATATAAAACCAAGAAATAATTATTACCCCCATGGGTATAAAAGAGAGGACCAGGAGGCTCAGTACAATCACCTTGAGAAAGACAATTTGTTGTCTAAATGCGTTGCTGCTAGTGTTTTTTAGGAGGTCCACATATACAGTCCGGGTGCTGGTTGAGGTGAGCTTGTCCGGGTTCATTGGTCGCCTTGACCACATCCCCTTTTTTTCCCATCTGTACTGTGATACATCATATGTGGATCTTGTATTTTAATAATTTTTTGAAATAAAAAGATCCATTGTTTTGGAGCCAGGAGGAGTTACTCTAAAGAAACCGAGATAGGAGTCTATACATCTAGTTGGTGTAAGCAATTGTGTGAGAATCTGATATTGACCTGTGGTTGTGGTGGAAATCACATAAAAGAAACCTTTAAGTGTGTTCAAAAGTTGGAATGAATGTAAAATTGATGTAAGCTACCCTTCATGTTCATACACTGTGGTGATCCTTTAAGAAGAAGGTTACATCACCACCCATAAGGAGAAAAAAAGAGAAAAATAACTTTCTTTCCCCCATATTGGAAATATTATACTTTTTACAAACATACTACACTATATTCCCTATTTTTCTATCTTGGTTTTATATATCCTCAAGGAAACAAGGGAGGTTATTCTGGTTGGTGCGCAATTTTCCGAATTCTTTCTGAGCGTTCCGCACGCTACGCTGTGCGGACATCGTACGAAGAAACGCCCAAGAGGGCGTGTTTACGGACAACATCCAAACCTTTGCGTGTGCGGTGGACACACACATATTCTGCACGGTCTTACCGCGTCAGAACGGACGGGAACCTGCCCGTACGCACCGATGTTATTGGTGAATGTAAAAGTGACATGTATATTTATATTAGTGATAGCAAGTTCTGTCCATTGCTTGCAGTGTAAATGTGTGTAACAAATGCAGCCGTGCTTTCAGCATAGATTTGTGTGTTTAGTAATGGTCCATTTAAGCTGCAAGGTTTCCAATTGAAGCTCCGAAAATAGTGTAATTAATGAGTAGAGGAGTGGATTGTATTGTGTTCAGGTGACATTGGTTCAGGTGCGGGAGTACTAATTGGGCGATCCGAATGCCTAGCGCATGACCGAGTGGTGTCCGCAAAGCAATACTTGCTTATGGACACCGCATATTTCTTGCCTTTTGGTTCGTTTGCAGTCGGTGTTCAGTCCGAATGCACGCCTACCAGAATTAGTGCACTCCCTCGTGTACGCCCATGTTTACGCCCAGTTTAGCCCACTTTGAAACGACGCCCGTGTACTACCGAATGACGCCCATAATACGCCCATATCTCCCGAGTGAATGCGGTGCACATTTCTGTACAGTATTAGTGAGAACAAGTACGGAGACCTTGCGTGGCACATGCACATAGCGTTGCCTACGCATGCGCAGACGGCTAAAAAACGCCATCCGAATGAATTTGGAAATTTAGGCATCGACCAGAATAAGGCGAGGAGGAAAGAGAGGAAGAAAAGAAGAAGGAAAAATGCATTTATCCTTTTATTTACATTGTGGACAGTAAAGTAAATAGGAGCGCAATTGGAGTAACCATCATATTGTTTTTTCTGTATAATTGTTTATGGGGAGGTTTGGTGACCTTCCCATTGGTGTGTTTTCTAACTGCTGCTTAAGGCGCAGTTCTGAGGTTTGTCTCTTGTTATATTTTGCAGTGACATACAGTAGATTACATTATACACATATATATATATATATACAAGGGATTTCTGTCACTAGAGAGATTGCTGCATGTTTATAAGATTGATGGATGTAAAGCTAGTGTAGAACGCCATAGAAGGACATGGTGTCACTTTATGAATAAATACTACTGTGGTTCACTAACCAGGTTCATTATACACGTAAAACATTCTTCACTCAGCTGCATGGCTTATACTATCACATAAGTAGCACTGGATTGTACAGGAGATAATATGGTTATGGCCAATTTATGCTACATATAGGGGGTTATTCTCGTTGATTCATAAGGCTGCGTATTCGCAGCCTTGCGAGTCCACCCGACGACGCCCTGCGAATGCCAGGTTGCTACCCCCCCTTGCATGTACGCTGGCACGGGCTGCGAATGAATGTTTTACATAAACATCCATTCACGGGCTGTGGGGGAACACCACATTATTCAATGGTCGCCGACCATCGAATGATGTTGAAGGCATACGCACATCTAGGGTTACTCTGAGGTAACCTTTGATGTGCGTGGGCATTCGGAAGGAAGTGAGTGGGCAGCTGACATCCAGTGATGTTAGCTGCCCGGCCCCAGCACCTACGTCACAGCCCCCCGTGTTCAATTATACACAGCCCCCATATTACATTATACACAGTCCCTATATGACATTATACACAGCCCCCCCATATGACATTATACACAGTCCCCCCACACACACATTACACAGAGTACCCACAGTCATTACAGTCCCCTCTCCCCCAGACCACTAGTACACATAGCCCCACAGTAAATCCTACAAGTGCCACATTACACACAGCCCGTCACTCAGTGGCGTAACTAGAAATTTTGCTCCCCCCAGCCAAAAAAAATCTGGCGCCCCCCTCCCATTTTTTGGAACCTATAGCATTCCAAAAAGGGTGTGTGGCAAGGCTTTTTAGATAATATGCCACACACTGTAACGTCTATTACATATTATACCACACACATGACCCTTACACATTATTCCCCTTACCATAAAGCCCATTAAACATTATGCCACATATTTTAATGTCCGTAACACATTATGCCACACAAAGTTATGCCACAACGTAATGCCCATTGCACATTATACCACACACCTTAAAGTCAATTACACATTATGCCACACATCGTAATGCCCATTACAGAATATACCACACACCGTAATGTCCATTCCACATTATGCACATATGGTGAAACCCGATATATATTGAATGAGGTCAGCTTCGAGGCAATCAGGTTGCTGGTGTCCAGTATATAGAAACTGGCATCCCAACTGCCATTAGAACACTGAAACTGGCACATTTAAACACATCAGGATGCCAACAACGGAATGTCAACAGCCAACAATTAGCCGTAAGTATGCTGTAACGGGTTAGGGAGAGGCCAAGGTGGATTAGGGATAGGCAGTACTGGGGGTAGGGAGGGGTATGATTAAATATCAACTGGAGCAGGGGCAAGAAAGAGGATAGGGGCAGGCAGTGCAGAGGCTAGGGAAGGGGTATAGCAGCTACTAGGTTTAGAAGTGTACATACATTGCACTTTAAGCTGCCATATTGAAAGTTATTTCCAGTGCTGCTGCAGGCACCAATGACACCACCTCTATATCCCATGCACGGCCAGCAGCAGGAACCGGGGAAGCCTCTGGGAAGGGAGCACCATCCTGGCACACAAACATATGAGGGTGCCCTAAATGAGTGCCAGTTACCCCAGCTCCTGACCCAAAACCAAGCAAAACACATCTTACCAGATGCTAGAAGTGCAGCCAGGAGAGGACACTGAAGCGTGGGGATGGCAGTGGGTCACAACCGTTATCTTGAAGGTCATGACGGGTGCTCTGTGATGGCCGCTCCTCCTGGGCTGCGCGTGTGATAGCTTGGTTGGTCTCTAGGACAGGAAGGGTGGAGTCTGCACTGCAGCAGCAAGTTCTGCTGCCCAGGAGACACGCTGCTGCTGTGGGAGATGAGAAAGGATGGTCATAGGTCAGGGTGCTCTGGTGCTGCTGCCAGCAACTCAGGGCAAACAATTGGGGCACAGGAGCATAACTAGAACCTTGTGGGTCACATTGCAAAATATATAAAGGGTCCCCTCCCCCATTGTCTCTTTCCCTCAACCCCTTCTCCCTCATTCTGATACTCTCTCTCTCTCTATCTGACACTTTCTTTTTATTTCCGTCACTGTCTCTCTATTTCTCTCTCCCTCACACCCCCACTCTCTCCACAGCGTTTCTCTGTCTCGCTCCACTCTTTCCTTCATACTCACCAATCAGGATTCTAGCTGTCAGTATTACGGCATTGGCATCCTGACTCATTTGAAGTTCAGCGGCCGGTCTTCTAAAGGCATTAGGGATGCTAGCGTCGCTATACTGAACGCAGGCATCCAGGGACCAGGGGCACACTGACACACACAGTATATTGAAAACGGACTAGGTGCACAGTGACAAACAAATTATATATATATATATATATATATATATATATATATATATATATATAAGTGGAGGGTACCAGAGCCAGCACGGAGTGTAAAGGCCCATACACATTGGGCGACTGAGCTGAATGCTGCTCAGTTTACTTGTCTGAGCTGCTTGCAGCTCAAAAGCCACCCAGTGTGTACAAGGCAGCAATGAGCGGTGATGCGCTCCCGCATCATCACTGGCCCAGGCGCTCATCTGCTGGTATTACCATACACAATATACACATATTTTATTGTCGAGAGGTCCTGCATTACCCAGAAATGTTTCTAATAGATACCAGACACACAGGACATAAATGCACACATACCATATATACAGACACACATTACATACACGCACATATACCATACAGACACACATATACCACACCACACATATACCATATACACACACATACCATACATATATACAAACAGGACATACATGCACACATACAGTAATCACACGCATGCCATACATACACACAGGACATGCCATACAGACACGTGCACATACCATACACACACAGGACATACACGCGCACATACAATATATACAGACACACATCACATACACGCACATATACCATACAGACACACATCATATACACACACACATACCATACATATATACAAATAGGACATACATGCACACATACAGTAATCACACGCATGCCATACATACACACAGGACATGCCATACAGACACACACGCACACACACCATACAGACACACAGGACATACACGCGCACATACCATACACACAAAGGACAGACACGCACACACACATGGCATACAACCACAGATACCATACAACATGCACACATACAGCATATTTATAAACATACACAAGCTATAGACACACATAGCATACACAAAGGACATACACAAACACACACACACACACACAGCATACATACATACAGCATACTTACAAACAACAATACTAAAGCAAATAACCCCCACAAGCAATGGAGGGCAACCAGTTTCCACATACCCAGTCCTCCCCCTTCCCACTGCAGCTACCAAGACATAGTGCTCACTGGGCCAGCATACATTAATGGTGCCCACATTTTTCTCCCCCTGTCCCTGTCCCTGCAGCTGGCACCCACAACAAGGGACACAAACCTGTAATCAGCATGTCACCTCTTCATAGCTCCATCTTTAAGGCAGCCCCATGTCCTGGTGACAGAGAGAGGAGCTTCCTGACAGCGGAGGAGCTCAGCTCAGTGTGCGCTGCAGCGCCATCTACAGGCGGCTCAATAGTATATACCCAGCTTCCTCCCAGCAGAGCACTGAGCAGAGCTTGCACGGCTTTAAGAGTGCCGTGACCCTGCTGCGCCTCAGTGGCACCGGCTCCCCCCCCCCCCCCCCCCCCCCCCCGCGACGGCTGGGGCTGCCTAACCATAGCTACGACACTGCCGTCACTCCCCCAGTACACAGCACTCACCTGTCTGTGTTTTCCCTTCCTGGGAGGTGCAGGGAGCTGGCAGTGTGGTGGATGCAGCACATGGCAGCCGGTGACAGGAGCAGGCGGGGAAGAGCATTGCACGGAGCTAGTCACTGTGTGAGTGGGTGGGCGGGGCCAGCACCAGGGAAGCCCTGGCTGACTGACTCTTCTGTTCTTCCTGCTGCACGGACTTCCTCCCAACACACACAGCATCGGCTTCCCACAACCCTGCGGTGCCAGCTGTCATGTAATGGCGTACAAGTCTCCCGGAAGCGGTGCGCACGCATGCGCAGTCGAAAGTTTGCTGAAGGCCCCGCAAAAAACGGGAGGTGGGGGCAGGTTTGCGGGGCAGCGGGAGGCTCCTGCAAAAACAGGTAGCCATCCACTGAATGCGGGAAGGTAGGCAAGTCTGGCGTAGGAGTGAGGCATAAGTAGGTCTTATGACCATATTTTATGGTCTTATGACAGTACTACGAAATAAAATAGTGTGCAAAGCGCAGCAAGGCACTGTGCCCGAGGTATGGCGAGCGCAGTGAGACACTGTGCCCGAAGTATGGCAAATGCAATGAGGCACTGTGCCTGAAGTATGGTGAGCGCAGTGAGACACCCAGGGCAGCCGAGAGGAATGCCGGGCCCCGGTAAAATTTCGGGGACGTGGCCTAAGTGTGCTGGTGGGGCACCTCCCACACTTAGGCTACGCCCCCAAAATGTTTAAAGGAGGGTGAAAAAACCTCTAAAATCTGTAATCTCAGTAGAAGCACACACCTATAGCATGTGCTGTGGTGACAGCAGGCTCAGCATGACCTCTCACGCTGTCAGTGAGACACTCATGCTGAGCCTGCTGTCAGCACAGCACATGCTGTAGAAGTCTGTGCTGCTGTTGCTACCTGGGAGGGACGGAGGGGGAAGGGAGGGGTCCCTCCAGCAAGCCTGGGCCCGGGTAATTAGTACCCGCTCCCCCCCCCCTCTCGGCTGCCCTGGAGACACCATGCCCGAAGTATGGCGAATGCAGTGAAGCACCATGCCCGAAGTTGGATGAGCGCAGCGAGGCACCATGCCTGAAGTATGGCGAGTGCAGTGAAGCACCGTGCCCGAAGTTGGGCGAGTGCAGCAAGGCACCGTGCCCAAATTATGGCGAGCGCAACTAATTGAGCTAAAGAGTTGGGCAATGTCTCATTTTAAACTTCTTTTTATGCACTTTTACATGGTATATAACACACTAATTTTAATAAATCCCCCAAGTTGTTTATTGGAATCATGATTAGATCACTTGCTATAAGAGCTTTCATTTTTAAGTGATTCAGGTAGTTTTTCAGTTCACTTCATTAGAAGAAAGCACGTTTCGAAAATTAACCATACATCTTTAGTAAATATACCCTATATGGTAATGATCTGTAGTAAGCTTTCTTTAAATATTTGAAAGACATAAAAGTATCACAAAAGTCATAAATATTTTAGTATTAGCATATTGTCATTGTACATAAAACATCAAATAACAAAATGATTATTTAAGGATATTATAAACAAGCCCAGATAGTCCTTATTTTCATTATTTTATTGTTTAAAAATGAAACTTTTTCTAGCAGATGATCCCATCCATGTTCCCAAATAAAAACTTTGGGGATTTATTAATAGTATGAACAATTTTTTTTTTCAAAATTGTAAAAATTGATTTGGACAATATTTTCTTTTTTTCATA
Organism: Crinia signifera; assembly: GCF_055691185.1. Lineage (NCBI taxonomy): Eukaryota > Metazoa > Chordata > Amphibia > Anura > Myobatrachidae > Crinia > Crinia signifera. Next base: position 132,907,260 of record NC_139224.1, on the reverse strand, counting down.
CTACTGTTTTATATATCGAATGAAATAAAACTGTCCATAAAAAGCGGTTTAAGATGAGACCATGCCAACTCTATAGAGCAATTAGGTGAGCTGCAAATGCAATTTCATTATATATTCAAAAAATTGAAGCTTTAAAGGCATATAGGGGGAAATTTACTAAAGGAAATTTGTAAAAAAAATAGTTGTATTTGTATCCAGAAATACACTTATTTTTGACATTTACTATCCCAAAAATATGGCAATTCGTAGTCGTATTGATGTGCTATCAATTCGAATATGAATTGCCGTATTTTCGGGATAGTAAATGTCAAAAATAAGTGTATTTCTGGATACAAATACACCTATTTTTTACAAATTTCCTTTAGTAAATTTCCCCCATAACTTCAAAACCGGTGTACATATACTCCTAAGATTTTGAAGTTATCTACACCTCTAAAGGTGGGCATACATAAAGACGATTTGGTCCGATTTCAGACGATTGCAATCAATCGGCCCGTTAAATCAGACCAAATCGTTTCTCCATGACATGGCGTCGGGTCCGATGCGCGGTCCCGTGCGTATCGGACCCGGCGCCAGGGGTCGGACCGGCGGGACATAAGATCCGGCAATCGGTGGGGCGGGCGTCTATTCACTGCAGTGTCATGGGGGAATCCCTACTGCCCCGCCCCCCCCCCCCACCACCACCATAACACCACACTGTCAGCAGCCCCAGGTGAGAAACAAGACATTCCCCAAAAAATGGGAATGTACCTCGAAAATTGGGACAGTTGGTAGGTATGTAAATATGTTCTAACTTCTATCAAACCAGAAATAGTTAACTTGTGCACAGCATTGTATATGATCATTGGTTTCCTTATGGGGGTATGGAGGGAGTGGCACAAAATAGGGATGGCCATGGTTGCTATTGCCATCGATGGTTGCCATCGATGGCAATTCTGCAACTGGCCATCGATAGTGGTAAGCTATGCAATGGCTGACCATCGATATTTTTACATATCGATGGTCATCCATTGTGTTTGATTGATTGGCCTGTGGACCAATCAAAACACGAGGGCGGGGCTTTGCGGGTATCGGGGGCGGAGCTATGCTCCGTGTCCCGCCACTTTGAGAAAAAAAAAAGCGGTACTCTTTACCTAGAACGGCGCCCAGGATGTCCATCGCGGTCATCAGGGGTAAAAAATCGCAGGCATCGCGGCCATCGCATGCACTAAAAAAACGGGTGCGACGCGATGGCCGCAATTTCCCATAGGGATCAATGTTAAAAGTGTGATTGGACGCGATTTTAGTGTTCAATGCCTCAATGCCCGCGATTTTTCCATAGGAAACAATGTTAAATGGGCCACAGAGCCCTAATAGTCCCCCTGAAGTCTGAAATGGCCCCCACAATTGTTAACGCCACCCCACGATCAACGTGAACTCGAAGCGTGGCGAGCGCAGAGAGCGCGCGAGGGGCGGCGGTACGCATCCTCCGACCTTTTCATACCCCCACTATCCACGTCGGCGTGGAGTTGAGAATAGAATAGTGTGGCGAGCCACCGAGCCCGAAGCGTGGCGAGCGGAAGCGGATACCTGTGAAGCCCGCGAAGGGACGCGTTTACCTGTGAAGGTATCCACGTCCCCTCGCGGGGCTCGCTGCGCTCGCCACGCTTCGGGCTTGGTGGCTCGCTGCGCTCGCCACACTATTCTATTCTCAACTCCACGCCGACGTGGATAGTGGGGGTATGAAAAGGTCGGAGGACGCGTACCGCCGCCCCTCGCGGGCTCGCTGCGCTCGCCACGCTTCGGGTTCACGTTGATCGTGGGGTGCCGTTAACAATTGTGGGGGCCATTTCAGACTTCAGGGGGACTATTTGGGCTCTGTGGCCCATTTAACATTGTTTCCTATGGAAAAATTGCGGGCATTGAGGCATTGAACACTAAAATCGCGTCCAATCACACTTTTAACATTGTTCCCTATGGGAAATCACGGGCATCGCGTCGCACCCGTTTTTTAGTGCGTGCGATGGCCGCCGTGCTAGGTAAAGAGTACCAAAAAAGCAAAACATTGTTTTGCTGTTCCATCGATGGAGGGAAACCATCTGGTTCTCCCCCATCGATGGCAAAAGTATTCGACATCGGCCATGAACCATCGATGATTTCGAATCATCGATGGCCATCCTTAGCACAAAAATGACAGCTTCTGCTCAGTGACAGGAGCTGGGTGCTGCCCTGTAACAGTATATATAGCACCGGGCCCCTGTCACAGTGTAGGCGCCGGTGCTGCAGTCCCTGAGGGCAGCACACATCTCCCAGACGCATGGACTGACATAAACAGGGGTTCAGCCCCTGAGACCGTGCCCCTTTTTGCCGATCATGGTCTCCCTCTCCCGGTGTCACCAAAGAAAGGGACATGAAGGAGCAATTACTGCTGTGCTCTCAGAGGTTGTGATTTTATCCCTTTTAGAACTATTTTGTATCATAATGCTTTTTTATATTGAAAAATATTGATTTTGTGCATCTCCGTTATGAGAACGGGCACATGTTTCCTATTGTCTTCTCTTTTGGATTGCAGATGACTAAGTCAAATGTTGATGACAGCTAAATTAATTGATCAACCTTATCATAAATGCTTGTTTTGAACTGAGCAAATGGAAGTGCGACTCTGCTGACATACTCACACCGGCTTAGTTACTATGGCAATAAAGCCAGCAGTTAACATGGCAACTAAAGCTTCCGCAGGTCCTCTCCACCCGTTTATAAAGTACGTACTACAGCAGCAAAACAAAATGTTTCATTAAAAGTTTGACTCACTGCAATAGTCCAGGAAGCCAGTGTTTAACCTATAGAATGTGCTGTTATTCATTCTGAGACAGGTCAAGGCCTTTTTCCAGTACTATGCTCTGTGCCGCAAGCTGCAGATATTATTATCATGAGACACTTTTACAGTGTTTGCACTTGAAGAAAAAAGAAAAACAATTTCCATCCCTTGGAGATCAGTTATTTATTGTTCAGAAGCATTTGCAGAAATTAATCCCATGTACTGTACTGTTGTAGGAAGGAACCCTCGTTTTATTATGCATGCTACGTATATATTTGGTTTCTATAACCATTTTGGAAGAGGAGGTTTGAGTTGATGTGAGAGTGAGGAATGAGTTCTGTGCACAGTTGGTAGAGAAATATCCAATCAGCTTGTGTGGGGCATCTTTATTTAAAGATTTTTTCAGAGATGCAGTTTCTTGTTATTGGCCATTATCTACTATATTGCTATTCAGCTACTGTACTGTACATCCAAAGGTGTAAGTGGCAAGTGCAGGCAGTGTCGGATTGGTAGGGCAGGGGTCCACCGGGGGGGATCCAGCATGTGATGTCATGACATGGCGGAGGTCATGACGTTAATCTGCATGTGACTCACCCGCTCACCGTGCGGAGACAATAGCCGCTGCCCGCCATCCGGCTGCTGCTCCCTGGCACCGGCTTCCAGCTGGATGCCTACCTCTGCTGCTCCCAGACAGGTGCTCGTACACACTGCTCAGCTCTGTCCCCCTCCCTGGTGCAGCCTGTATGCGCCACTGGCCTGGCAGGGGACTGGGGGATAAAAGTTTTCACCAAGACCCCCAAGTAAAAAAGAGTGTCAGGGTCAAAAAACCTAACGGTGAATCCCCCGGTCCCCCACCAGGCCAGACTGAGCCTGAGTGCAGGTGTGTAAAGGTGCCTCTGTCTTGTTACTTCTAGGGACTGTCCAGGGACTTCCAGCAACACCATTGTTACCTCCCTACTTATTTTATCTTTTAACAGACTGGCAACCAATTCATGATTTTAATCATAAATCCTACCTCCAAAATGTACCAATATTAACAGGACCTGTAATATTTGCATCCCCTCCTCGACCCCAAACAGCATCACACTGTCAATCAGTGCATTCAAACGTTTACTCAAAATTCACCTTTTCACTGAAGCTTACCATCCTTCCTTCAAAATATATACTCTTCTCTCATCCCTTGTCCTTCTCCCCTATTCATCCTCCACTTGTTCACCACTATTTTTAGTATGTAAACTCTTACAAGCAGGGCCCTCCTTCCTCATGTTCATTCATATGCTTGACTCTTGTAAAAGATGTGTAACTAGAATTTGTGGGCCCCATAGCAAAATATTCAATGCCCCCCCTCCCCCCACACACACTACCTGAAATGAAATGGAGACATGGAGTGAGGGAGGAGAGCGAAAAAAAAACGACAGTGCCAAGGAGAGAGAATGTCAGGAGATAAGAGAGAGACAGTGTTGGGAAAAAGAGAGCAACAGTGTCAATGAGAGAGAGAGAGAACAACAGTGTCAGGGAGAGAGCGACAGTGTCAGAAGGAGATTGAGAGGGAGCGACTGTGTCAGGGAGAGAGAGAGTGAGAGAGGGGATGTGATAGTGTCAGGGAGAGAGAGTGTCATGAACAGAGAGCAATAGTGTCAGGGAGAAAGTGAGAGAAAGTGACAGTTTTAGAGAGAAAACAATAGTGTCAGGGAGAGAGCAAGTGACAGGGAGAGAGTGTCAGGGAGAGAGGCTGTGATAGTGTCAGGGAGAGAATGTTAGGAAGAGAGAGCAATGATGTTAGGGAGAAAGAGAGTGACAATGTCATGGAGAGAGTAAGAGGAAGTAGCAGTTTTAGGTAGAGAGAGAGCTCCATGTAAGGGAGAGAGCAAAAGTGTCAGGGCGAGAGGGATCATTAGTGTTAGGCCGGTTTCACACACTCCGGCTCCTGCCGGACGGTGAAATCCCGCACGGCCAGGGAGCCGTGCCACACTCATTAGTTGTGAATGGACACTATTGTGTCCATCCACACGGGATGGCCACGGCCCGGCCGCACGGTTGCAGCCGGATCCCGTCACTGGAAGGGACGGCTGCCGGGCTGTGGCCATCCCCTCCATGATAATCTACTGTGTGCTGCACGGCTTCCTGGCCGTACGGGTTTTAGCCGCCTGGCAGGAGCCGGAGCATGTGAAATAGCCCTTAGGGAGATAGCAAGAGGGAGTAACAGTATCAGAGCGAGAGAGAGAGGGGATGTGATAGTGTCAGGGAGAGAGAGTGTCATGAACAGAGAGCAATAGTGTCAGGGAGAAAGTGAGAGAAAGTGACAGTTTTAGAGAGAAAACAATAGTGTCAGGGAGAGAGCAACAATGTCAGGGAGAGAGTAAGTGACATTGTCAGGGAGAGATGGAGTGACCGGTTCAGAGAGACAGAGGGAGCCAGTGTCAGGGAGAGAGAGAGGGAGTGACATGTGTAAGGGAGAGAGCAAAAGGGAAAGGTCCGTGACCGTGCCCCTTTTTGCCGATCATGGTCTCCCTCTCCCGGTGTCACCAAAGAAAGGGACATGAAGGAGCAATTACTGCTGTGCTCTCAGAGGTTGTGATTTTATCCCTTTTAGAACTATTTTGTATCATAATGCTTTTTTATATTGAAAAATATTGATTTTGTGCATCTCCGTTATGAGAACGGGCACATGTTTCCTATTGTCTTCTCTTTTGGATTGCAGATGACTAAGTCAAATGTTGATGACAGCTAAATTAATTGATCAACCTTATCATAAATGCTTGTTTTGAACTGAGCAAATGGAAGTGCGACTCTGCTGACATACTCACACCGGCTTAGTTACTATGGCAATAAAGCCAGCAGTTAACATGGCAACTAAAGCTTCCGCAGGTCCTCTCCACCCGTTTATAAAGTACGTACTACAGCAGCAAAACAAAATGTTTCATTAAAAGTTTGACTCACTGCAATAGTCCAGGAAGCCAGTGTTTAACCTATAGAATGTGCTGTTATTCATTCTGAGACAGGTCAAGGCCTTTTTCCAGTACTATGCTCTGTGCCGCAAGCTGCAGATATTATTATCATGAGACACTTTTACAGTGTTTGCACTTGAAGAAAAAAGAAAAACAATTTCCATCCCTTGGAGATCAGTTATTTATTGTTCAGAAGCATTTGCAGAAATTAATCCCATGTACTGTACTGTTGTAGGAAGGAACCCTCGTTTTATTATGCATGCTACGTATATATTTGGTTTCTATAACCATTTTGGAAGAGGAGGTTTGAGTTGATGTGAGAGTGAGGAATGAGTTCTGTGCACAGTTGGTAGAGAAATATCCAATCAGCTTGTGTGGGGCATCTTTATTTAAAGATTTTTTCAGAGATGCAGTTTCTTGTTATTGGCCATTATCTACTATATTGCTATTCAGCTACTGTACTGTACATCCAAAGGTGTAAGTGGCAAGTGCAGGCAGTGTCGGATTGGTAGGGCAGGGGTCCACCGGGGGGGATCCAGCATGTGATGTCATGACATGGCGGAGGTCATGACGTTAATCTGCATGTGACTCACCCGCTCACCGTGCGGAGACAATAGCCGCTGCCCGCCATCCGGCTGCTGCTCCCTGGCACCGGCTTCCAGCTGGATGCCTACCTCTGCTGCTCCCAGACAGGTGCTCGTACACACTGCTCAGCTCTGTCCCCCTCCCTGGTGCAGCCTGTATGCGCCACTGGCCTGGCAGGGGACTGGGGGATAAAAGTTTTCACCAAGACCCCCAAGTAAAAAAGAGTGTCAGGGTCAAAAAACCTAACGGTGAATCCCCCGGTCCCCCACCAGGCCAGACTGAGCCTGAGTGCAGGTGTGTAAAGGTGCCTCTGTCTTGTTACTTCTAGGGACTGTCCAGGGACTTCCAGCAACACCATTGTTACCTCCCTACTTATTTTATCTTTTAACAGACTGGCAACCAATTCATGATTTTAATCATAAATCCTACCTCCAAAATGTACCAATATTAACAGGACCTGTAATATTTGCATCCCCTCCTCGACCCCAAACAGCATCACACTGTCAATCAGTGCATTCAAACGTTTACTCAAAATTCACCTTTTCACTGAAGCTTACCATCCTTCCTTCAAAATATATACTCTTCTCTCATCCCTTGTCCTTCTCCCCTATTCATCCTCCACTTGTTCACCACTATTTTTAGTATGTAAACTCTTACAAGCAGGGCCCTCCTTCCTCATGTTCATTCATATGCTTGACTCTTGTAAAAGATGTGTAACTAGAATTTGTGGGCCCCATAGCAAAATATTCAATGCCCCCCCTCCCCCCACACACACTACCTGAAATGAAATGGAGACATGGAGTGAGGGAGGAGAGCGAAAAAAAAACGACAGTGCCAAGGAGAGAGAATGTCAGGAGATAAGAGAGAGACAGTGTTGGGAAAAAGAGAGCAACAGTGTCAATGAGAGAGAGAGAGAACAACAGTGTCAGGGAGAGAGCGACAGTGTCAGAAGGAGATTGAGAGGGAGCGACTGTGTCAGGGAGAGAGAGAGTGAGAGAGGGGATGTGATAGTGTCAGGGAGAGAGAGTGTCATGAACAGAGAGCAATAGTGTCAGGGAGAAAGTGAGAGAAAGTGACAGTTTTAGAGAGAAAACAATAGTGTCAGGGAGAGAGCAAGTGACAGGGAGAGAGTGTCAGGGAGAGAGGCTGTGATAGTGTCAGGGAGAGAATGTTAGGAAGAGAGAGCAATGATGTTAGGGAGAAAGAGAGTGACAATGTCATGGAGAGAGTAAGAGGAAGTAGCAGTTTTAGGTAGAGAGAGAGCTCCATGTAAGGGAGAGAGCAAAAGTGTCAGGGCGAGAGGGATCATTAGTGTTAGGCCGGTTTCACACACTCCGGCTCCTGCCGGACGGTGAAATCCCGCACGGCCAGGGAGCCGTGCCACACTCATTAGTTGTGAATGGACACTATTGTGTCCATCCACACGGGATGGCCACGGCCCGGCCGCACGGTTGCAGCCGGATCCCGTCACTGGAAGGGACGGCTGCCGGGCTGTGGCCATCCCCTCCATGATAATCTACTGTGTGCTGCACGGCTTCCTGGCCGTACGGGTTTTAGCCGCCTGGCAGGAGCCGGAGCATGTGAAATAGCCCTTAGGGAGATAGCAAGAGGGAGTAACAGTATCAGAGCGAGAGAGAGAGGGGATGTGATAGTGTCAGGGAGAGAGAGTGTCATGAACAGAGAGCAATAGTGTCAGGGAGAAAGTGAGAGAAAGTGACAGTTTTAGAGAGAAAACAATAGTGTCAGGGAGAGAGCAACAATGTCAGGGAGAGAGTAAGTGACATTGTCAGGGAGAGATGGAGTGACCGGTTCAGAGAGACAGAGGGAGCCAGTGTCAGGGAGAGAGAGAGGGAGTGACGTGTAAGGGAGAGAGCAAAAGGGAAAGGTCCTGGCTCTCCTCCTGATGCTAATGAAAAATACCCCATACAAAATGGCTGCCCCTAACAGCAGACTGTACCTTTGAAATCTCTGTTATTGTAGAGTGCTATAGTGTACTGACCACATATTTTTGCACTTAAAAAGTAAATAACAAGAGTAGTAAAAATAATAAGGTACTTGTTTCCTAGCACGGCGCCCATCTCGCTGATTGTATGCCTTAAGTTTAAGGCACTTAAGGCATACAATCAACGCGATGGACCCCATTTTGTGTCAATCACCAGCTAATTTGCCGGTGAAAGACAAAATCGGGTTGATCGCGTCCATCGCGGCCCCTAATAAGGGGCCGTGATGCGACCGACGCGATCAACGCGATTTTCCCATAGGGAACAATGTAAAATTATTTTTAAAGTGAAAATCGGGTTGATCGCGTCGGTCGCGGGCCATTATAATGGCCCGCGATACGATCAACCCGATTTTACATAGGTGACAATGTAAAATGGGCCAATATGGCCCATTTCACATTGAATATGGTTAAAAAGTATGTTTAATGCCCCCCCCCATTGTTAACGCCACCCCACTATTGACGCTAACCCAAAGCGTAGCGAGCGGCGGCGGTACGCGTCCTCCGACCTTTTCACACCCCTACTATCCACGTCGGTGTGGAGTTGATTTTATATAGTGTGGCGAGCGCAGCGAGCCACCGAGCCCGAAGCGTGGCGAGCGCAGTGAGCCCCGCAAGGGGACGCAGATACCTGTGAAGCCCGCAAAGGGACGCTGATACCTGTGAAGGTATCCGCAGCCCCCCCCCCCCGCGGGGATCGCTGCGCTCGCCACGCTTCGGGCACTATATAACATCAACTCCACGCCGACGTGGATAGTAGGGGTATGAAAAGGTCGGAGGACGCGTACCGCGGGCTCGCTGCGCTTCGGGTTGGCGTCAATAGTGGGGTGGCGTTAACAATGGTGGGGGGGGGGGGGGCATTTGAAACATGAGGACATTGAAATCCATGTAAAACCAGGTCTCAGGGACCATTTCACATTGATTCCAATGTAAAAATCGGGTCGATTGCATCGCATGCGATTTGGTTGGCATGCGATGCGATCGACCCGATTTTTCCGACCCGATGGATACAATCAAAATCGGTGGCGCCGTGCTAGGAAACAAGTACCAATAATAATAATAATAATAATAATAATAATAATAAAAAACATTCCTTATCTGGCAATGTGGATTAAGGTGCCCATACACAGTACAATATTCCCATGCGTTTTGAACTAGATCACATCACATGATTTGCATGCGATTTGCGTGCGATGCAATCGGGACCTAGTTCAAAAAGCATGGGCTGCACAGACTTTATGTGCTGTGAGATGGGATGCCTGTGGGAGCATGCATTGCATTGCATTGCATAGCACCATCACACTGTGTATGAGCACCTTTATACTTAAGTATCACAGTATTGTACAGTAGAAAAATCTGGTGATGGCCAATTTAAAATTTATCACACTCTAGAAAATATATGCTATATATAATGTCAGTGTAGGAGTGAGGAATAAGGAGGTCTTACCTACCTTACTTATATTTTGTTCTCATGTACAGTACTTTACTATGTGTAAAAATTCAGTATATATCACAGAACACCACACACACAAACCTAAAATCCAATGAGAGTGAAAGCCTGCAAAGTAATGTATTTCACAATTTCAGGCCAATAAATACCCAAATACCTCAGCATGCCATAGCTCCAAAAGTCTTGCAAAAATAATAAATTGATTTAAAAAAAAAAAGCCAGAAGCCACAATTTGACGAGTATCAAAAAACTTAATGGTTATCAGAAAAAAATCATGGTATTGAAATAGAATAGGCCCAACACAAAGTTATACTTTATATTTAAAAGCAATGCAATAGAATTCAAGACCTCATTTTGCACTAATGTATGAATCTATTATTTTCATGGGTAGCAATGTGGTGAGTAGATTGGTCATGCGACTGGTTTACATCCTAGACAGCCTTTGTGATGTCACTCAGCGTTGATAGAACAGCCACTTCTTGATATAGAACTGTCAGTTTGCATCTGTATCTGATGATATTATATCTCACAGGACAAGGCAGGTTTATTTTGTCCTAAATATAAAAAAAAAAATGTTAAATGAATTGATTGTTTGATTGATGAATTGACATTTATATATATAAAGAGAGAGAGAGAGAGAGAGAGAGAATATATTTAAATAGATAACAGTATGTCTCAATTCAGTCATTAGAATTATGAGTAAAGGTGCTGCAGTTCAGTGAGATAATTAGAAGTTTCCGCAGTTGCTCATATAGAAATAGTGCGTGTTTATTTATATCTTTAACGGGCTGCTCTTCCAATCTAATGGCAGCGATGGATGAAAGCTGAAAAAGCCTTTCATTCATATTCTCTAGTCTATTCTTGCCTGAGTATCTCCTCCTGTATATGTATGAAGGACCTGTCACAGAATGTCAGCTCAGTGTTCTTCTAAGAAGCAAGGGAGCGGGAGATTGTGGATTCGCATCTGCGAGCTGGCTGTATGTTCACGAAATAGACACGAGGGCTGTGCGCCTCATGCTAGATTTTCTCCAGCATTTTACATGGAAAACATATGAAGCTGCCTTATTTTGACAAAGGAATAAGCAGGCTATTTCTGCCATGTATATACGGTGTGACCCCAGCCTGGCTAAGACCAGCTTTTACTGTTGTCTAAGGATTTTTAACTGCATCCTATCAGGATGATTTGCAGTGCCGTAACTATAGCACTATGGCCCTTATTCTGGTTGGTGCGGCCAGAGCCGCACACGGGGCTCCGGCCGCACAAACCAATCCCCGCCCACCCTACGGATCGCCACGGCCGTCCGTACACGGACGGCTGGCGATCCGCACGAAAATGGTGGAGGCGTACGCCTCCACCATGGTGGGAGCTGCCCCCTGCATTCGATGGTCGTCGACCATCGAAGGCAGGTCCGCACGCCCCAGCAGCTCCCGCAAGCTGAGACCACACGGACAATCGTCCGTGTGTTAGCTTGTATGGGGGCTGAAAGCTGACATCCGGCGACGTCAGCTTTCCGCCCCCATGAGTTGCGTCATACCCTCATTACCATGCGTACGCCCCGCGTTTGCATGGGAACGCCCATGAAACGCGGGGCGTATACATAGGGAAATGAGGGCATGAAGCCCCTCACTCCCCTATACGCCCCCTTTGCGGCGTAGTAACGTTATGTGCGGCGAATTCGCCTGCACATGCGCAGATTGACCTCTGCGCATGTGCAGACGGAAAACATCGGCGGTACGGCCGCACGCGGGCCGTACCGCTCGAAACAGAATAAGGGCCTATATGCGATGCTATAGCTACACCTCCCCCCAATCCCCCGCAGGCTTACCTATTTCGCTGGTCCCGGCGGCTCCGTTCTTCTGCTAAGGACCACCACAAAATGGCCGCCCCCATATAGCACACAGTTCTCTGAAACTGTCTGCTGTATGGGGGTGGCCATTTTGTGGTGGTCCTCAGCAGAAGAACGGAGCCGCTGGGACCAGCATGAAAGGTAAGGCTGCGGGGGATTGGGGGGGCGCCCAAAACGTAGCTACGCGGCTGATGATTTGTCTCATCTCATTCACACAGCCACATCTATAGAATAGTCTTACATTTAACAATAATGAATTAGAACCAGGGCAGCAGAGAGGCTGGCTGGGCTAAGGTATTTATTTGGGGGAGTAACCTAATACCAGGGTGTGGTCATGCAACCTTAAAATAAAATACAGAAAAAGATAGTACTGTAAGTGCCTTCCTGGCCACATTGCACCCCAGCACACAGCAGCAGGTGGTGCGTTGAGGAGAAGAGCTGCTGTGGCTCCTGCTTCCAAGTAATGTGTAAATGGAATTATGTAAAAAAAAAAAGGGTAATATAGCTACACTGTTCCATAAAAGGTACTGTCTACTGACCCCCTTTAATTTTGTTTCATATGGATTGAACCAAGTTAATTAATGGGCATTAATTCAACGGAGAGATGGGGAACCAGCAGCACACGTGCCACAGCGATACCAGCAATTCAGCCGCTGCACATGGTGGGAAGGAAAACAGTAAGGTATCCTAAGAGTGGGCCGCAGCTCATTTACTATACTGTGCTTGATTCTTTGGGCCTAATTCAGACCTCATCAATGGACTGCTAATTGTTGGAGCTCTGCGATCAGATATACGCCGCCACACCAGAGTAAAATCCGGCCCCGTGTAAGCCTACAATTTGCTTAGCAGGGCTTGTGAAAATTAGGTGGATTGTGGCATAGCTGCAAGCTATCTCCAAGTGTGTACAGTCTGTGCATATACCAGGACTTAAGGCCCATACACACTAGACGACTTTCAGCTGAAAATCGGTCAAAACAGCCGTTTTGAGCGATTTTCACCTGAAAGTCGCCTGGTGTGTATGCCCCCCCGACTGCCGACTGGCGATGATGCGCGCTCCCAGTATAATATATATATTGCTGGCACATGCCAGCAATGTATATATTAATGGCTCCACTACCCACCAATGAATATTTATATATGAATATATATATATATATATATATATATATATACACACACACACACACACAAAATTACAGATGGAGCGGGTCTCTTCTTTGCAGGGGATGGCGATGGCGACGCCATCCCCTGCCACCCGCCATCTGTATCTGCGAAAGGGGACGTGCGCGCACGAGATGTGCGCTTCCCTTTCCGACGGCGCTTCCTCCGCCGGGTCCCCGCTGGCTTGTCGGCGGTCCACCCGGGGTCCTCACCACCTCCCTGCACCCCCCCCCCCCCTAACCCTGTCCGTCTCCCTCAAGCGGAGACGGACAGGGTTCCCGTCGCCCTGCTGCCCCGGAAACTGAGACGCGAGTGCACGTCTCAGTCAGATGGAGAGCCGGGCTGCTGGCGGATCGCCAGTGGTGACGTTCTGGCGATTCGCCAGCAAGAGGGAGCCGGGCTCCATCTGTATGGAAGAAATAAAGTCACTCCAGGCTCTTGAAAATACAGTACTTTATAATGCGCTTCCAATGGCGTTTCGGGATTTTACCTGATCGCTGGACTCCGAATATACACAGCCCAGCGATCAGTTCTGAATCAGGCCCCAAGAGCAGACATGCACTGAATAAAATGGCCCCTGCTCCCACCCTTGGAATTCTAACCCCGCCCATTATGTAAATAGCCTTTTATATGAAAGATTTTCAGCAAAGTCTTTTGCCTCCTGAAAATCTTTTGCTCTTTGGGGAAAATAGTTCAGTGTGTACGCACTACTTTGGTGAAAGATAAATCTATCAGAGATTTTGGCAAAGTCTTTTGAAATGAAAGTCTACAAGTGTGTATGGGCCTTTACTCGGCAGCTGCAATAGAATCAGGCTGATCAGGGCCTGTGTCTTCCCTAACAGTCCCAGAAAATGGCTAGTTACAACCCTCAAAATCCAGCCTACTTACCCTCCCCCGGTCCCCCCCAAAACCTCTCCCCGCAGTTTAAAACCCCCCCTCCCTCCCCAGCAGCCTGACCTTAACCTTCCCTGCTAGTGGCTAACCCTAGCTTTCCCTCCCCACAGCCTATCACTAACCGCCCCCTACACACACACACACTCCCTTACTCTAAGTTCCCCCTAGTGTCTAAACCTAAACGCCCCCTTACCCGGACTAAGCGTAACCCGTCCCAGCATACATATGTTTGGCATCCCGGAAGTGTGGATTCCAGGGCTGGCATCCTCATTGTTGTTCTGATGCTGGTCTCCTGGCAGTAGTCGGGATGCTTGATCGTTATTGTGAATGCCAGCATCCTTACCGCTGGGATACTGAACACATCCCATTCAGTATATGTAGGGATGATTTCAGACTGATCACTTGCACCAAAGACAAGGCTGGCATAAATTCAGACTAATAGTGATGGTGCCAGCTGCCTTCACTAGTGTAATTTCACATTCAGCCAACTCTGAATATGAGCGAAAATCTACATTTATTTCTGTGCCCATAGTGCGGCCATTTCTCTGGCCAACATGTGTATATCTCTCAATCAGTCTCTACATTAGAGTGACTGCTGGACATTAGAGTGTCTATAATGTGTGCAAGGTACTTACCCTGCTGGAGTCCGATGGCGGCTGGCTTTGTAGACAGAGATCAGCTGGAAAATGGCAGGGTTCCCATGTCTGGTGTAATTTGCACATGTGCAATAGACATGTCTCCAGGAACAGGGCAAATGTGTTGTGCTCTGGTACCGGATTATGGACCTGGAGCTGAAAACATTGAAAGACCTAGCATGAAAAATGGAGGAGGTAAGGCTAATGCCATGTATTCATGTAGAGCCCATACACTACAGGCCCCAATGTCTCCCTAAATATATAAAGTACAAAATGTAGATCATTTTGTGTGTAAAATACAAATGCAATTTCAATAATTTGGGATGTATTCAATGTGGCTGGCGAGGGGGTTAAACAGCGGGGATTGCCGAAACCAAGTGATCCTCGCCGTTTAACCTCTGCACCGGGCACTCAGACTATTCAACATTCCGGGGAAATCCTCACTGTCAGAGGATGGCGAGGATTCCCCCAAACAGCGAGGCTCGTGGCTAATGTAGGAAGCCTGCTGCATTTAGCCGCGAGTCTCGCTGTTTCAGCGGCCACATACGCTGTTTCCCCCTCGCTCCGAAAACAGAGCGAGGGGAAAACAGCGTATGCAGGGGGGTCAGTTGAATACTGACCCTGCTCGCTGTCACAGCTCGCCAGCAGCATTGAATACTGCCCTTTATGGCCAACCATAGGACCGGCTGGTGATCATCATGCAGTCTAGATGGCACTATTGTTTATGTGGTGACCTGGAGCTGCAGCTCCATCCACCTCATTGTCAATATGGCATTGCCCGTGCTCCCAGAGAACTGCACATGTGCAGCAGACTCTGGCACAACACGAGAGTCTACAGAGAGTCAGGGAGGAGAGACCTCAACGGAACCCACAAATGGGCTCTATGCTCTCTTACACCCCCTACTGCCACAACACACGTTAGAAGACAATGGTGAGAGGAAAAAGGGGGTGTTTAAATGAAAACGTTATGAGATCATCTTTTTCCATTGCACACATTTATATTTCATGCTCTTTTAGCTGCATTCTCAGCCCATATAGCGTTCACTCTATGCTGTGTATGTACTGTGCAATAATGAAGACTGACACTGTGAGGGGCACAAGCAGAGTGGGGACTGTGCTCGGTTGCATAGTGTAACTTGGATGTTCCCCATAGAGATAAAGGATTCATATTCCAATTAAGGCTGCATTAATTCTATGAATGAGCACAGACCAGTTCCAGGATTAGCACACCAGGTGTGTGACACGGGCTGTGCGCATGTAACCTCACTGTGCCTCATTACCTATTCTCAAAAGCAGAGTCTCCACGCAAACTGTGATTTCCCTTTAGGGGTGCAGATCTTTGGCAATAATTAAACTCTCCATAAGGGAGCAGCTTATAGTGTTGAGGGACAATGTACGTATATTTATGAGGCTAAAACTGAAGAATTATTCTGTTAATGGTTAAATAGAGTGAGGAGCGTGCCAGGTTTATCAGCATACATGGCATGATTTCTCATACATATGGGCCCTCATTCTGATCGGTTCGCTACAATGCAAATTCGCAACAGCGACCGATGTTGAAGTTATGTGCATGGCATAATCCAATATGCGCATGTGCAGATCTTCACTTCTAGACTTGCATAGTCTTCCCTGCGACAAGCAGCATGGGGCCGTGCAGGAGGCGGGCAGGGGGCGTTCGCATGCGTAAACGCTGGGTGCGCCCATGAAAACACTGTGTGTCCTCATGTGAATGAGGACAGCTACCAGGGTTCACAGGGTTATGCTGGCGTTTCTTTGGAAACCCCCACCGCTGGGGTGGAACGCTGCGACCTCCTCATGCCATCATTATGCGGCCTGGTGAGTGTATAACTCGCTCCAGGGGTGCGTACATGCGCATGAGTGACTATGCAGCTGCTCACTCACTCACCATCGGGGAAGGGGCCGAATTCGGACCTGTGCGAACCTATGAGTGGCCATCGATTGTAACAATCCATGCTATGGAACACCATTGATGATTTCACCCACCGATGGTCATCCCTGTTGTGTCAATGATTTAGCCAATCAGACTGTAACGATTAGACAGTAATAATATCCATACACAACTAAATGCTATGCCCTCACTGCAGTATAATTCCCATAGCGTGTCTTATGGAAGTCATTTTGATTGACTCGCAAAGCTGCAGAGTTTGCAGCTTTGCGAGTCAACCGAACGCTGCCTGCACGAACACTTCCCCCACCGTACGTATGCCGATATCCCCTGCACGCATACAAATGGATGTTATAAATAAACATCCAATCGCAGCTTGCGTGCGTGGATTAAATCATTCGATGGTCGCCGGCCATCAAATGATTTCTAAGAAGTTCACAAATATAAGTCGCCCTCTGGTGATATGCGGCACCGTGGTATTGAAAGAGGGCGGGCAGCTTACATCCGGTGATACCAGCAGTTTGCTCCAGGCACCCGCGTTACAGGCAAAACACCATGGGAACACCCAGCGTTTTCATGGGGGCGAGGCGTTCCCATGGGCGCGACTCCAGTCTGGGGCCACACACACACCCCCCCTCACCCGCACTGATTTGCTCGAATGGGCCGGCAACTATGCAAGTCGCCGTGTCCGCTTGCACAGATGGCCTGCAAATGCGTATATATGCGCAGCCCATCAACATCACTCACCGTTTTGGGTTTACTGCGCCTGGTGAGAAGAACCCTGTGAAAATGATAAGCCTCATTTACTTAAGTAACTTCAGTCTGTGTTTTATGTATTAAACCCTGTTCCGAATAGGAAGCCCTCCCTTTAATGGGTTAATTAATTTGTATATTCATCTGTGTTTAGAATGACATTTCCGTTACCATCTCTGCTCTTTCCCTCCATATAACAATCCCAAATAGTATAAAACATTCATACACTTCTAAGGAAAACATTTCTTTGTTTACAGTAAAAATGAATCCCATTGTATAATATAATAATGTGTTATAAGTCTAACATATTACATAATAAAATCAAGGTGCGTATAACCAAGTGTTCTAGGGAGACCGAAGAGAAAGAGAAAATTAATTACATTTCCTTCCTATTCCTTCTAAAGTCAGAATAGGTTATATTCAGAATAGGAGATAATTAGGATAAAGAGCTGTTGCTGCTTTATGTGTATCAGCCAGTGCTTTATACTTTATATAAGCTTACAGTATGTTTGTATTATATAATCCTGTGTTCCTCATCAGAATGTGAAAACGAAAGAGAAGTGACAGAGAAAAGGGGGGGGGGGGGGGGGGAGTGTGGTGAGACAAAACAGAACACACCAGGGCTAGGGAAAACATTCTAGGTAAATCCACTGGATCCGAATAGATGAAGCATCTACAAAACCATAGGGCCTAATTCAGTACTGCTTGCTAAGCAGTGGTTGTTGCTTAGCGAGCGGCTTAAGGCCACTCGCCATCCATCCGAATGCCTGCATCCCCAGGGCCAGATTTAGGGGTCAGGCCGCCCCTGGGCACCAAGTTTTTGGCTGCCCCCGGGAGCCGAAGGGAGGACCCCTTTGGGATTTTTAAAATAGGTCAGAGTGGAGGGAGGGAGATCAAGAAGGCTGCTCCCTGGAGTTACCTTTTACTCTTGTTCAGGCACCGGCAGCCAGGACACCGCGCTCCTCCTCCGCAGCAGCAGCAGTCACGGGCGGTCAGGGAAAGGGCTGAGTCTCGACACCCGGGCGGCAGCAGCAGAAGCAGCGGCAATAGCGGTGAGAGTTGGAGCCGGGTGACGCACCCGTCCCTGACAGGCTGAGGGAGGGAGCTGCAGTCCATAGTGCGCACAGGTGGACACTCGGGGAGAGGATGACAGCGGCAGTGTGTGTGTGAGCCGCAACCCTCCTCCTGCATGCACACACACTGCCACTGTCATCCTCTCCCTGAGTGTCCACCTGTGCGCACTATGGACTGCAGCTCCCTCCCTCAGCCTGTCAGGGTGCGTGTACAGCAGCCGTTGTGCCACGCATGGTGCCGCCAGCGAGCTCTCACTTGTCCAGCTTCCGCTCCCTGGATATGTCAGTCAGGCTGCCGCCAGCTCCTCTCCTGTCTGCAGCAGCCCAGGATCCGACGCTGAGATGCTGTACACCGGCGGGATGTTGCTGCTGTGGGATGAGCTGTGCGGCGCGACGTGCAGCTGCACAGCTCGTCCCCCCTCTAAAAACGTCCATGCTGGCTGCCGCCCTTAACATGTGCCGCCCCTAAGCCCGTGCCTCACGGGCCTAGTGGCAAATCTGGCCCTGTGCATCCCCCCACCTGCTGCCAAATCCCCAATGTAACATGCAAGGGGATGTAAACGAACACATCCCCCTGGCATGCGGCAGAAGGGGAGAGAAATCATTTGATGGTCAGTCTGACTTTTATTTCTGTCGGAGTCTGCCGAAAAGGGGGCATGTGCTGACATCCTGTGACGTAAGCCGCCCGCCCCAGCAGACATCAGCCCACCAGCGTTGCCAGGGTAACTTCCAGCGTTTTCATGGGGACGTCCATAAAACACTGGGCGTTCCCCTGCTCTAGACCATTTCTGCCCCGCTTGACCCGTGAAACGAACATCCCGGCGAGTGTGTGTAACTCGCAGATTTGGTTCCCAGCCACTTAGTCCCCAAATCCCGCCCCTGCGGGGGCCAAAAAGAGGGTCCGGCCACTACACAAAGTGGGTCAGGAAAGCAAGATATCCAGCAGAACTATGGTATTCCAGGAGAAATGTACACCAAACTTGGTACAGATATGACTTACAGTACAATCTAGAAAAAAATACTGTGGGGGTAAGACACGGAATACGCGTAAAATGAGTCCGCAGCGTGGCAAGCGCAGCGAGCCCCGCGAGGGGACATGGATTACTTGATGTGTATTCCGTGTCCGATCGCGGGGCTCGCTGGACTCGCCACGCTTTGGACTAGTTTTCTGTGGATCGATGCTAAATCGCATCACAGATCGAATCGTATGCAAATTGTATGCAAATATCGCATGCGATTTGCTGGGAAGTGCCGTCATGAAACAACACAAGTACCACAAAAAGTGGTCCGGCTACTACACAAAGTGGGTCAGGAAAGCAAGATGTGGCAAAGTTGCATAACATAGAGGGGGTAGAGGACATTGATTGGGTCCAGATTAGGTTCACAGCCACTTAGACTCCAAATCCCGAACCTAGTTCCAGTATAAAAATAAAGCAAACAGTATTTGTGAGCTACATGCAACAATAGCTGGTATGTACTCTGAACAGAAAAAAAGAACCTACCCAAATCTATAGCTCTCTGCTCATGTCACATCTGCCCCACCTGCAGTGCAGCATGGGTTTTCCCAGTCGCTTGCTTGCTTTATTTATAAACATGAATAAGGCCCTAAATCAAGTCGCCATCTCAACAGACCCTGGAAACACATCTTATGGCCTAACCATCTTCAGGTTGCACAAGACATCTCTGCAGAAGGGGAAAGATGTTGCTGCGACTCCCAATCTGCCTGTATCCATCACCCAGGCCCTTTGCCATTGTAAATTCACCTAAGGTATAATTCCACAGCTCATGCTGATCATCAGCTGTTGTACCCGGCGAGTGTTTCTAACAGCCCCTGCAAAGGAGCGGAAACATTAAAGACACAAGAGCTACAGCTTTAATGAGGGTGGAATGTACTCCACATTTATCAGATGCATGTGGAGACAGATGTTATCATTATAAATACCTCTTTTACTTAAAAGCAACCAGTTGAGAATCATCTGTCAGTACCGGATCTCTGTGTGACACTAGCAGCAGGGATATGACTGTAGAGGACACCAAAGGTTCTAGCGTTGCCCCTGCACCTCCTTCTCCCTCCAAAGGCACATTTTCTTCCTGAGCTCCTTCCACCATTGATAGCCAGATTAGCGCAGGGGATACTGTACCCCAGGCCCCTCTTTGTGAGGATGCCCTCTGGCTAGAGGACAGTGACATCACTAACTCTCCTGATTCCTATCCCAATGTGTAAGTAAAGGGGCCCATACACAGTGCGATGATCGCACCCGTTATGGTCTGGATCGCATCGCATGCTTTTAGCATGTGATTTGCGTGCAATGCGATGCGATCAGAAGGCAGTATACAAAGTATGTGCAGGACATACTTTTTGTACTGTGCAATGAGATGCCCACGGGAGCAGAGGCGGAACTACCATTGGTGCAGCAGGTGCATTGCACCGGGGCCCCTGAAGACTAAGGGGCCCACTTCTGCCACCCACTGCTATGTGGCATATTGTGAACTTGGTTTGAAGTGGAAGAGGAGGGCCCAAAAATGTAGTTTTGCACCTGGGCCAACCACTCGTAAGTTCCGACACTGCGCGGGAGCGCGCATCGCACAGTGCAAACGCACAGTGTATGGGCACCTTAATACAGAGGTTGCTGCTTGCATGTGACAAGATAGATAATACAATAAATTTTATTTTTCTAAGTGTAGTTTAAGTTAAGTTGTCTTTGTTTCACTACAAGAAAACTTTATATAGTAGTCTAAACTGTTAGTTTAAATCTAATATACTCCGGTGTCGGTACTTGTGAGTTATCCGGGCTGCCGATTTCTAAATCGGGTCGGATCGGGCACATCGCATCGCATGCGACCATCGGATGCGATGTGATGCGATGCGATGACCCGATTTTTCCATAGGAATCAATGTTAAAATGGACTGAGTCCATTTTAACATGGAATTCAATGGGAAAAAGGGGTCCTTTTCATACCCCTACTATCCAAGTGGGCATGGAGTTGGATATAAACCTGTGGCGAGCGTAGCGAGCCACCGAGCCCGAAGCGTGGCGAGCGTAGCGCACCCCGCGAGGGGACACAGAATACCGTCCCCTCGCGGGGCTCGCTTCGCTCGCCACGCTTCGGGCTCGGTGGCTCGCTACGCTCGCCACAGGTTTATATCCAACTCCATGCCCACTTGGATAGTAGGGGTATGAAAAGGACCCCTTTTTCCCATTGAATTCCATGTTAAAATGGACTCAGTCCATTTTAACATTGATTCCTATGGAAAAATCGGGTCATCGCATCCGATGGTCGCATGCGATGCGATGCGATATCGCATCGCATCGCATCTGATTGTATGCCTTAACTTAAGGCATACAATCAAAAAATCGGCAGCCCAGATAACTCACAAGTGCCCCGGTGTCTTTAAATTTGATATACACAATACATACTTTCCAACATAACCCATTCCAGGAGGGAAATACATGCTCCCTCACTGGACTTTGCACTTCATTTGTGATTGCAATCATCTGTGTTTAATTTCTTTTATTTAGAGAGAAGTCCAGATAGAAAGCATATTGTCCCTCCTGGTTAGGGTCATGTTGGGAGGTATGCACAATCTAATATACACACACCCTTTCCCCGGTTCCCCCTGTCTTAAGTGTCCCCCAGGCACCCCAAGCCTTAAGTTGCCCACACACTAGAAAGATCTGCGATCTTAAGATGTGCATATAAATCATACTTGCCGACTTTGGAGCTGCCATCTCCGGAAGAGGGCAGCCAGCTGTTAGGCAGGGGGGCAGGGCCATCGCCGGGAGGAAAAAGAGCCAGCTTGGGGGCGGAGCCACAGATGGGTTATCCTGCAGGGGAGGCATGCCTATGGCAATCACGTCATTTTAGCTACGTCCTCCGCCGTGCAATGACAGTAATTCGGTCATTGCACGACAGGGGGCGGGGCTAAAATGACGCGATCGCATCATTTTACCCGCGGACACCCCTGCCGAGGGGCGATTCGCGGGAGATGGGGGGTTATGCAGGAGGGTAAGCAACCCTGGTATAAATTAGCCTTGAAATCTTTTATCCGTCCTGGACAAAAGATTTCAGGCAAGCGCACATCTTTACCAAAGATTTCTCTTAAGATCCCATGTGCGTTCCTATGGATCTTTTGCTAAATCTTCTGACCATTCATGCAGCATGTAAGCTCAGAAGATTTAGCAAAAGATCTGCGGGAGTGTGCATCCGATCGATATCGGACGATTTGCGACCGATTATCTGTAAAACAAAAATAACGGCCAAACAGTCGGAAATCGGCCCAAAAAATCGTTCTAGTATGTGGGCACCTTTAGAACAACCCTGCTGCCATTGTAAGAAAGTTTTGGCCTGGGGTGCTGTGAAAACAATTCTGAAACTCTGGGGTGCCACGATTGAAAAATTCTTAACCAATGTGTGATATAATGTACTTGCTGCACCAAAAAATGGGGATGTACTCTACAGCAGATCTACAGTAATTGGATTGTAGATTGTATATTCACTTGGTCAGGCCCGATTCACAGAATGTAGTCAATAGGGCAACAATCAGAATATCCACATTATATATATTTTATATATATATATATATATATATATATATATATAAAAAATCTTCTTGAAGGTGTTAAATAATAAGTCGATTCTGCATAGTCGCTATCCCATCTTCAATAGAACTACCATCTTAGTAAATTTACCCCATAATGTCAATACCACAGTGTTGACAGTTATTCTGCTGACATTGTTAAACTTTGGGCAGGCATCTCATTGACACTCTCAGAATGCAACAGGTGAAATGTCAGCATTGCCAGAATGTCAACATCAGGGTTACACTTCAGCAGAAGGGTTACGGTTCGGCTGTGTGTGTGTGTGTGTGTGTGTGAGAGGTGGTGGGGAGGGTGGCATTATCGATAGGAACTAGGGTTATGATTAGGGGTAGGGATTAGGGTTAAGGGTAGCAGAGAAGTTTGCAGTTTACTGAGCCAACCTGAATCAGGACCATGGTTACAGAAGTATAGTCATTATTGGCAGGGAAGCCTCTCTGACACTCACTATTCGTATACGTTGTGAGACGTAATCAGTTGCCACTGCCAGTTTGGCTGCTGAGCTTTAGTTCAGGGATCATTGACTCTGGAAATCACTGTCAGTAGAGGTAGTAGTATGAGAGTGTTTCCAACCAGGATGGAACAATCTCCCACCTCCCTTCGCTGTCACACAAAGCACAGGCTGCTTACATCTCCAGCTGTAGCTTTCACATTATAGTAAGAAACAGGGAAAACTGTGAAAATACAAAACACAATACTGATGCGACAGGAGATAAAAGATCCATACACATGCGCAGTCATTCGATAATCAATGGATTGAAAATTCGTACAATAGTGATCAACTCTGAATCAGGCCCTGTATCTGTTACAGGTTGAGTATCCCTTATACAAATATTCATTATCCAATTTATTCCGAAAATCTATAGTTTCCAGAATTTCTTTTTCTAAAAGCACTGCTGGGGACATCTGTAACCAGCACTACTGTGGACATGATATGTAGCTGGCACTACTGGGGACATCTGTAACCAGCACTACTGTGGACATGATATGTAACTGGCACTACTGGGGACATCTGTAACCAGCACTACTGTGGACATGATATGTAACTGGCACTACTGGGGACATCTGTAACCAGCACTACTGTGGACATGATATGTAACTGGCACTACTGGGGACATCTGTAACCAGCACTACTGTGGACATGATATGTAACTGGCACTACTGGGGACATCTGTAACCAGCACTACTGTGGACATGATATGTAACTGGCACTACTGGGGACATCTGTAACCAGCACTACTGTGGACATGATATGTAACTGGCACTACTGTGGACATCTGTAACTGGCACTACTGGGGATATGATATGTAACTGACACTACTGGTGACATCTGTAACAGGCACTAGTGTGGACATGATATGTAACTAGCACTACTGGGGATATCTGTAACTGACACTACTGGGGACATGATATGTAACTAGCACTACTGGGGACATGATAAGTAACTGGCACTTCTGGGGATATCTGTAACTGACACTACTGGTGACATGATATGTAACTGGCACTATTGGGAACATGATATGTAACTGGCACTACTGGGAACATGATATGTAACAAGCACTACTGTGGACATGATATGTAACTGTCACTACTGGGGACATCTGTAACTGGCACTACTGTTGACATGATATGTAACAGGCACTACTGGGTACATGATAGGTAACGGGCACTACTCGACATGATATGTAACTTGCACTACTGGGGACATCTGTAACTGGCACTACTGTGGACATGATATGTAACTGGCACTACTGGGAACATCTGTAACTGGCACTAGTGTAGAACATGATATGTAACAGTAACTGGCACTACTGATGACATCTGTTACTGGCACTACTGGGGACATGATATTTAACTGGCACTACTGGGGACATCTGTTATTGACACTACTGTAGACATGATATGTAACTGGCACTACTGTGGACATGATATGTAACTAGCACTACTGGGGACATGATATGTAACTAGCACTACTGTGGACATTATGGGGGACATTTACCAAAATGGATTCGTAGAAAAAAGGTGTATTCGTAGGGAGAAATACACCTTTTTTTTACGAATTTGTATTTTCGGGATTTACAATCCCAAAAATACAACAATTCGTAGTCCTAAAGATGGAACATTCGTATTTGTAGTTACAAATACGAATGCCCTACACCATCGATAGGATACGACAGAAATCACCATTCAAAAGAATGGTGGTTTCTGATTTACTAAGCAGCCGTACTGATAATACACAATGACAATACGGCAGCCGTACTGATAATACAATAATGACAATACGGCTGCTTAGTGGTGTGAAACACCCACGCAAATACGACAGGAAAATAGAACACCATTTTCCTGTTCTATTTGCGTTTTAGCCTGCACGGATCAGTCAGATCCGTGCAGGCTACAGTGTAAAAAAATAGAAAAATAAATAAATTTAAAAAAAAACCGGCGTGGGGTCCCCCCCACAGCCGAAACCAGCACCAGGCTGAAGGAGCCGGGGCCGGTAATTAAAAATCAGGGAACGCGACAAATAGGGGTTCCCCGATTTTTAACAACCAGCCCCAGGCTCCAGGTCCGGGGCTGGTTCCCAAAATACGGGGGACAAAATGAGTAGGGGTCCCCCGTATTTTAAGAACCAGCCCCAGGCACAACCAGCCGGCAGGGTAATGTCACAGCCGGGGGACACTTATAATATAAGGTCCCGCGGCCAAAACATTCTCCCTACCGACCAGTCAGCCTGGCCAGGGGCCCTGGGGGAGTGGGGACCCCCCCAATAAAGGGGTCCCCCCCCTCCAGGACTTACCTGACCAGGCTGAAGCCTGGTGCTGTCCCCGATGCCCCTGGGCGGTGGGCATCGGGCTGATTATGTTGTAAAAAATAGATAAACCATTGTTTTTTACTGTGGCACTACAAGTGCCAGCAAGCCTCCCCAGCAAGCTGGGACTTGGAGAACCACAAGTCCCAGCCTGCTGGGCATTAAAGGGCCCGCTGGCACTTGTAGTTCTACAGTTAAAAAAATAGTGCACAAAACACACTGACACACTTTTAAAATAAAACTTTATTACACACAAAGCCCACACATACTAATACTTACCTATCTTCTTCCCATAGGTCGCCCTGGTCCTGTGTCGGCGTCTTCTGGTCCTGTGTCGTCTTCTTCCTCCATGTCGACGTCGCTGTCGGCGATGGTGTCCCCGTCCGGATCCGACGAAATCCATGGAGGAAGCTGTGGAAGGAAACCATACTCACCTGTCCCAGCGCGACGTAGTCCAGGTAAGGGTCTTTGCAAAAAAATAAACCGAACACCCCGAAACCAGACCGGACTGACGGAGACGCACGGTGTTTACATCGTGCGGCTCCGCCTCCCGAATGCCGCTATTGGCCGCCTTGCGGCCTAGCGGCCAATCAGGAGCCGCTAGGCCGCAAGGCGGCCAATAGCGGCATTCGGGAGGCGGAGCCGCACGATGTAAACAAACACACGTGCGTCTCCGTCGTGTCCGCTTGGTTTCGGGGTGTTCGGTTTATTTTTTTGCAAAGACCCTTACCTGGACTACGTCGCGCTGGGACAGGTGAGTATGGTTTCCTTCCACAGCTTCCTCCATGGATTTCGTCGGATCCGGACGGGGACACCATCGCCGACAGCGACGTCGACATGGAGGAAGAAGACGACACAGGACCAGAAGACGCCGACACAGGACCAGGGCGACCTATGGGAAGAAGATAGGTAAGTATTAGTATGTGTGGGCTTTGTGTGTAATAAAGTTTTATTTTAAAAGTGTGTCAGTGTGTTTTGTGCACTATTTTTTTAACTGTAGAACTACAAGTGCCAGCGGGCCCTTTAATGCCCAGCAGGCTGGGACTTGTGGTTCTCCAAGTCCCAGCTTGCTGGGGAGGCTTGCTGGCACTTGTAGTGCCACAGTAAAAAACAATGGTTTATCTATTTTTTACAACATAATCAGCCCGATGCCCACCGCCCAGGGGCATCGGGGACAGCACCAGGCTTCAGCCTGGTCAGGTAAGTCCTGGAGGGGGGGGACCCCTTTATTGGGGGGGTCCCCACTCCCCCAGGGCCCCTGGCCAGGCTGACTGGTCGGTAGGGAGAATGTTTTGGCCGCGGGACCTTATATTATAAGTGTCCCCCGGCTGTGACATTACCCTGCCGGCTGGTTGTGCCTGGGGCTGGTTCTTAAAATACGGGGGACCCCTACTCATTTTGTCCCCCGTATTTTGGGAACCAGCCCCGGACCTGGAGCCTGGGGCTGGTTGTTAAAAATCGGGGAACCCCTATTTGTCGGGTTCCCTGATTTTTAATTACCGGCCCCGGCTCCTTCAGCCTGGTGCTGGTTTCGGCTGTGGGGGGGACCCCACGCCGTTTTTTTTTTAAATTTATTTATTTTTCTATTTTTTTTACACACCGCAGCCTGCACGGATCTGACTTGATCCGTGCAGACTGCTAGAAATAATTCGTATTAGCAGCCGTATATACGGCCGCTAATACGAATCATTACACCATCGGAGGGTTACAAAGCAGTCGTATCTGACTGCTTTGTAAATCCCCCTCCGGAACACGACTTTGCATACGACTTAAACAGTCGTATGCAGTCGTAGGGAAACAACCAATACGAAAAACTAGGTTTTTCATATTGGTAAATTTCCCCCTATATGTAACTGGTACTACTGGGGACAGAATATGTAACTGGCACTACTGTGGACATTATATGTAACTGGTACTACTGGGGACAGAATATGTAACTGGCACTACTGGGGACATTATATGTAACTGGCACTACTGGGTACATGATAGGTAACTGGCACTACTGGGGACATCTGTAACTAGCACTACTGGGGACATGACTGTAACTGGCACTTCTGGGGAAATGATATGTAACTGGCAGTAAATATGTGCAAACACATACTTTGTTTCATATTTTGTAACCTTGTTTCATACGCAAATATAATCTATTTGTATGTATTTCATGTGTTTGATGTGTTTATACAACATAAAAGCAAGATACCTCAAGATACCTCATTCAAATATAAAATATTCAGAAATATGCAATAATCCATTTTCCAAAATGCTTCTGGTCCTGAGCATTGTGGATAAGAGATACTCAACCTGTATAGGGTTACATATTGGTGACTTATTGGCCCTTATTCAGATGTGATTGCAGTACAAAGTTGTTCTCAATATGGGCAACACCATGTGCACTGCAGGTGGAGCAGATGTAACATGTGCAGAGAGTGTTAGATTTGGGTGAGTTATTTTGTTTATGTGCAGGGTAAATACTGGCTGCATTATTTTTACACTGCAATTTAGATTTCAGTTTCAACACACCCCACCCAAATTTAACTCTCTCTGTACATGTTACATCTGCCCTACCTGCAGTGCACATGGTTTTGACCATTCTGAGAACAATTTTGTTCTGGGATCAGATCTGAATAAGGGCCATTTTTGATGTTTATCTATATTTTGCAGCACTGGATGTTTTCTGTCTCTGCAGTAACAAACAGACACTTATAGTGTGTACACACGGGGCGATATGGCTTCCGATGTTGCCGATATAGTGAACATCAGAAGCCATATCGCATGCTTTTTTAGGGCTTGCGAGCCTGATGCGCTGCCGATGCGCGCTCCTGTGTGAACACAAATCTGCAGTGAAATAGAGAGGGCAGCCAAGACTATATAGTGCAGATTTGCACTATATAGTCCAAATTGTCCCTCTGCATGCATGCCGTGAGATGCGAGTCCCGATGCGATCTGATCGTATCGGGACTCGCATCTCACGGCATATCTTGCCGCGTGTACACACCTTTACAGTATATTTATTATTTATATGGCTGCCTGTTGGAAGTGTAAGAGTTACTTTGATGAATTTTAACCAAAATATAACTTTGTATCAAGTATATAATTTTCTGGGAGTATTAAATATGTGGAATAGTTTCAGGGAGTGAAATGACTGGATACATATGTGCAACAGCTTTTAGATTTTTTTCTGCATCTACAAGTTTCAATAGATCAATATAGATGTGCATGAACTGAAAATGACTTTGCAATAAAGAAGTTGGTGACCTGTTAGAAGACTGAATCTTCCAGGCAGCTGGCAGCTGAGGGTATGAGAAGTTGTCGGCTTTCTTAATAGCAAAAGCAGCAGTAGGACTGGAATCAATGTCTATGTTCTTCCAATTTACAGAAGCTCCCTCTGAAGTTTTGACAATAGTCAGTCTGTCAGTCATAGCAGCAAGGGCGTAACTACCATAAGTTCAGGGGGTGGAGCTTCTATGGGGGCCATTTTTCAGCATTAGTTGATGAATAGGGGCCCTTACAAACTTTTGCTATGGGGCCCACATGTATCTAGTTACGCCACTGCAGCCATATTAAGTCTGTGATGGGGTAACAGTGTAGGCTGGTTCCTATTGGTTACTCATCAGCAAATAGAATTTCAGCTAGCCAGTGGAGGTAGGACCAGGGTTACCTACCCTTCCGGAATGGCTGGGAGGCTCCCGAAAAATGAAAAAAAAAAAATTTGAATCCATCTACTTGCTACATTTGGGAAAACAGCTAAGCCGTGTTTTACATGTTGTGGCAAAGTGAGAAAAAAAAGCAAGATGTATGTGGACACATCTGTATGTACTAGGCAATCAATGATAATTAAGGGGGTTATTCTAGTTCACTCTTTCTGACAAAATCCTTCTTAGATGGACAAAACCATGTGCACTGCAGGGGGGCAGATGTAAAATGTGCAGAGAGAATTAGATTTGGGTGAGTTATTTTGTTTCTGTGCAGGGTAAATACTGACTGCTTTATTTTTACATTGCAATATAGATCTCACTTTGAAGTAAAACCCCACCTAAATCTACTTCTCTCTGCACAAGTAACATCTGCCCCACCTGCAGTGCACATGGTTTTGTCCATCTAAGAAGGATTTTGTCAGAAAGAGTGAACTAGAATAACCCCCTAAGTGATAGCATATTACTGTATGTTGATTTGGAGAACACAAGTTGCTCATATGGATGAAAAGTTAAAGCAGAGTAAAAAGCCAAATATATATTTAGTAACAGTTGATAGATGACATATACATGCCACTAAATAATTCCAAAGGTATAAAGACCATATTAGCCGTAAACCAATTAGCTCTATAGAGACATTGGATACAAGCTCTTTTCCTTTTTCCTTACAAAACTGCTATTTTCCAGCCAATTTCATGGCTAGTGAAAAGATTCAAATACATTGGGCCTGATTCTAATGTGGCTAGTATTGTACAGCCACAAGGAAGCGGCTGTGCAATACCATGCAACTAAAATCCAAATGCAGCAGTGGTGTCTGTGGAAGATAGATGCCTTCTGCGTGCATTAGAGATCCAAGTGCTGTGTACAAAGATGCAGCATCGGATCACAATTGGTTGTGATGGTATCTGACCTCTGAAAATCTGCTGGGACACAAAGCTTGCTCAGACTGGTCCAGAAAGTCTGAAGCCCCTGTATTGTAGAATGGCTGCTGCCCCTTTCAATCATGCTGTTGCTAAGGTGAGGCTGAATGCAATCAGCCATTCTGCACATGCACAGACCACACACCATCGGATCTAGGTGTAAACCATCAGGTTTGCATACAAATCCAAATCAGTCCAAGTGTTCAATGTTCAATGATAGAAGTACAATAGAACATGGTATGAACTGCTGTGCTTTCTCTTTTAAACTCTGGTCTGGCTCCATGCCGGTGTGACTGTGGTCTGCCCTACTGGATTTGGTACCTATGGTATTAGTCGCAATCGGCTGAAATCGGCTCAGTGAATGGGGCCTTAAGAGTCGCCAGGGGCAGCCTGCACACCCCTATGAATGAATTCTGACCAATCAGGAGCCGCCTAGCGGCCAATCAGGAGCCCGGAAAGTCGGCTCCTGATTGGCCAGAATTCATTCTTAGTCCAGATGCCGAGGAGGAAACATCTCTGCGGCTCTGACAGTCGGGGAGCTGCCGGAGTTGCCCGGCAGCTTGAAAAAGAAGCCAGAAGATGGAAGAAGATGGAAGAATGCCTGGACAACGTCGGACCAAGCCAGAAGAACTTCCATGGAGGACCTAGGTGAGTTGGATTTCCTTCCACTGGTCCACCTTGGATTTCTTCGAACCCGGACCTGACGCCGACATGAAGATCGACATGGTGAAGAAAGACGACATGATCCGTAACCAGGACAAGGCACCGGATCAAGACTCTGGGACCTACCTACGGGATCAAGATAGGTAAGTATCAGTGTGTGTGTAATGTATGTATTAAACTTTTATTTTTCAGGTGTCAGTGTGTATTTATTTAACTATTTTTTTTACTGTGGAGCTACAAGACCCAGCGGGCCCTTTAATGCCCCGCAGGCTGGGACTTGTGGTTCACCAAGTCCCAGCTTGCAGGGGAGGCTTGCTGGGACTCATAGTTCCACAGTTTAAAACAATAGTTTATTGTTCTATTTTT
The DNA here is from genome assembly GCF_055691185.1 of Crinia signifera. NCBI lineage: Eukaryota > Metazoa > Chordata > Amphibia > Anura > Myobatrachidae > Crinia > Crinia signifera. Next base: position 132,876,167 of record NC_139224.1, on the reverse strand, counting down.
TACACCAAGATCAGCCCGGTGGCCACCGCACAGGGCCACCGGGGACAGCACCAGGCTTCAGCCTGGTCAGGAAAATCCTGGAGGGGGGGACCCCTTTATTGGGGAGGGGGGTCCCCACTCCCCCAGGGCCCCTGGCCAGGCTGACTGGTCGGTAGGGCTGAATGCTTTGGCCGGGGGGACTTGTATAAAAAGTCTCCACCCGGCTGTGGCATTACCCTGCTGGCTGGTTTGGCCTGGGGCTGGTTCTTAAAATATGGGGGACCCCTAGTCATTTTGTCCCCCGTATTTTGGGAACCAGCCCCGGACCTGGAGCCTGGGGCTGGTTGTTAAAAATCGGGGAACCCCTATTTGTCGGGTTCCCTGATTTTTAATTACCGGCCCCGGCTCCTTCAGCCTTGTGCTGGTTACGGCTGTGGGGGGGACCCCACGCCGTTTTAAAAAATATTTTTTTCACACTGCAGCCTGCACGGATCTGACTGATCCGTGCAGACTGCCAGAAAATTTCGTATTAGCGGCCGTATATACGGCCAGCTAATACGAATGAATACGACATCGGAGGGTTACAAAGCAGTCGTATATGACTGCTTTGTAATTTCCCCTCCGGAACACGACTTTGCATACAACTGAAACAGTCGTATGCAGTCGTAGGGAAAATACTAATACGAAAAACTAGGTTTTTCATATTAGTAAATTTCCCCCATAATCCTTTTTCATTTTTTATTTGGATTTATATAACAAATGTGAGCGACGCTTGCATTTTTAGCGGATATTTTGCGCATCTCTCACAGATGTCGGCACTTCATGGGTGCACTCAACACAGTGATCAATATCATCATTGATTGATAAACGTTTAGGATTATAAAGTTGAGGTAACATTTTTTGAAGCAAACAAGAAGCAACTATGCATGGCAGAGAGACATAAAAAATGGAAGGGCAAACTGCTTCATCACACGAGTCACAGAAAGGATCCACTGACAGAATAATCACAGAGCGCAGCAGAATGAATTGTGTTATGATGACGAGTGAATGGGGCAGAGTGACATATAAGCAGCTGAATGCTGAGAAGTAGAGGGCACATGATTAGCAGAATGGCACATTAAAAACGCTTAGGAACAGCCCATGCTGCCAAGTTACACACATATTAGAGGTTCTATAAATACTGCTGAGAACAGAACCAAATAAAAAAATTCCTTTAATGAGTGAATTTATTTATGAAAAAAATATAATTCGGTACTTGTTTCCTAGCACGGCCACAACGATCTTGATCTGGGGCATCGCAGGTAAAAAATCGCGTCGGTCGCATCGCATGCGGGCTAAAAAATCGCATGCGATGCGACCGACGCGATGCCCGCGATTTCCCATAGGGAACAATGTTAAATGAGCCAGAGACCCCAAAAAAACCCCCTGACCAGTGAAATGGCCCCCCAAAAATAGTTAACGCCACCCCACGATCAACGTCAACCCGAAGCGTGGCGAGCGGCGGCGGTACGCGTCCTCCGACCTTTTCATACCCCCCTATCCACGTCGGCGTGGAGTTGAGAATAGATAGTGTGGCGAGCGGACGCGGATACCTTCACCGGTAAACGCGTCCCTTCGCGGGCTTCACAGGTATCCGCGTCCGCTCGCCATGCTTTGGGCTCGGTGGCTCGCTGCGCTCGCCACACTATCTATTCTCAACTCTACGCCGACGTGGATAGTGGGGGTATGAAAAGGTCGGAGGACGCGTACCGCCGCCCCTCGCGATCGCCACGCTTCGGGTTGATGTTGATCGTGGGGTGGCGTTAACTATTTTTGGGGGGCCATTTCACTGGTCAGGGTTTTTTTTTGGAGTGTCTGGCCCATATAACATTGTTCCCTATGTTGATTTGGGTTAATTGAGGCATTTTACATTGTTCCCTATGGGAAATCGCGGGCATCACGTCGGTACCATTGCATGCTTTTTTTGGCCGCATACGATGCGACCGACGCGATTTTGACTTTTTCAATGCATTTCAATGGGAAATCGCGGGCATCGCGTCGGTCGCATCGCAGACCATTAAAAATTACCCGCGATGCCCGCGATTGTGGCCGTGCTAGGAAACAAGTATCCATAATTCATATTTAGAAAGAAGTTGCCGATACTCACCTAAAGTTACCAGTTCATACACGATTCTTAAACACTTATTTTCCTAATTACTGCAATGATGTTATTTCCTGTTTTTTGGAACTAGAGCCTAAGATTCATGACCGTTTGCTAAACAGCGGTCTTTTGCTGCATTGCGAGTGGCTTAACGCCCCCCACCCCCCCGCTGCCCAGTCGAACACATCCTCTGGCATGCTGCCATAGGGGAGAGAAATCATTCGATGGTTGCGGAACATCAAATGATTTCTCTCCTCTTTGGAAATAAAAGACGGTCTAGCTAACTTTTATTTCCGTTGGTGTCCACCAAAGAGGGGCGGATGCTGATGTTGTGTGACGTCAACCGCCCGCCCCTGGCAGGAATCGGCCCACCCGTGTTCCCAGGGAACCACCCAGCATTTTCATGGGGACGCCCATAAAACGCTGGACGTTCCCCTGTCCCACCCCCTCTGGAGCCAACGGCTCAATGAATGTGAAACTCGCTGAAGCCATTCGCTCCCGGGGGTCTGCAGATGCGCAAATACAGGCCCTTTATGGGCGCACCCATAAAACACTGGGCGTTCTGCTGCTTCTGCTACCTGCCTGCTGCCAAAAATAGTTAACGCCACCCCACGATCAACGTCAACCCGAAGCGTGGCGAGCGGCGGCGGTACGCGTCCTCCGACCTTTTCATACCCCCCTATCCACGTCGGCGTGGAGTTGAGAATAGATAGTGTGGCGAGCGGACGCGGATACCTTCACCGGTAAACGCGTCCCTTCGCGGGCTTCACAGGTATCCGCGTCCGCTCGCCATGCTTTGGGCTCGGTGGCTCGCTGCGCTCGCCACACTATCTATTCTCAACTCTACGCCGACGTGGATAGTGGGGGTATGAAAAGGTCGGAGGACGCGTACCGCCGCCCCTCGCGATCGCCACGCTTCGGGTTGATGTTGATCGTGGGGTGGCGTTAACTATTTTTGGGGGGCCATTTCACTGGTCAGGGTTTTTTTTGGAGTGTCTGGCCCATATAACATTGTTCCCTATGTTGATTTGGGTTAATTGAGGCATTTTACATTGTTCCCTATGGGAAATCGCGGGCATCACGTCGGTACCATCGCATGCTTTTTTTGGCCGCATACGATGCGACCGACGCGATTTTGACTTTTTCAATGCATTTCAATGGGAAATCGCGGGCATCGCGTCGGTCGCATCGCAGACCATTAAAAATTACCCGCGATGCCCGCGATTGTGGCCGTGCTAGGAAACAAGTATCCATAATTCATATTTAGAAAGAAGTTGCCGATACTCACCTAAAGTTACCAGTTCATACACGATTCTTAAACACTTATTTTCCTAATTACTGCAATGATGTTATTTCCTGTTTTTTGGAACTAGAGCCTAAGATTCATGACCGTTTGCTAAACAGCGGTCTTTTGCTGCATTGCGAGTGGCTTAACGCCCCCCACCCCCCCGCTGCCCAGTCGAACACATCCCCTGGCATGCTGCCATAGGGGAGAGAAATCATTCGATGGTTGCGGAACATCAAATGATTTCTCTCCTCTTTGGAAATAAAAGACGGTCTAGCTAACTTTTATTTCCGTTGGTGTCCACCAAAGAGGGGCGGATGCTGATGTTGTGTGACGTAAACCGCCCGCCCCTGGCAGGAATCGGCCCACCCGTGTTCCCAGGGAACCACCCAGCATTTTCATGGGGACGCCCATAAAACGCTGGACGTTCCCCTGTCCCACCCCCTCTGGAGCCAACGGCTCAATGAATGTGAAACTCGCTGAAGCCATTCGCTCCCGGGGGTCTGCAGATGCGCAAATACAGGCCCTTTATGGGCGCACCCATAAAACACTGGGCGTTCTGCTGCTTCTGCTACCTGCCTGCTGCCAAAAATAGTTAACGCCACCCCACGATCAACGTCAACCCGAAGCGTGGCGAGCGGCGGCGGTACGCGTCCTCCGACCTTTTCATACCCCCCTATCCACGTCGGCGTGGAGTTGAGAATAGATAGTGTGGCGAGCGGACGCGGATACCTTCACCGGTAAACGCGTCCCTTCGCGGGCTTCACAGGTATCCGCGTCCGCTCGCCATGCTTTGGGCTCGGTGGCTCGCTGCGCTCGCCACACTATCTATTCTCAACTCTACGCCGACGTGGATAGTGGGGGTATGAAAAGGTCGGAGGACGCGTACCGCCGCCCCTCGCGATCGCCACGCTTCGGGTTGATGTTGATCGTGGGGTGGCGTTAACTATTTTTGGGGGGCCATTTCACTGGTCAGGGTTTTTTTTGGAGTGTCTGGCCCATATAACATTGTTCCCTATGTTGATTTGGGTTAATTGAGGCATTTTACATTGTTCCCTATGGGAAATCGCGGGCATCACGTCGGTACCATCGCATGCTTTTTTTGGCCGCATACGATGCGACCGACGCGATTTTGACTTTTTCAATGCATTTCAATGGGAAATCGCGGGCATCGCGTCGGTCGCATCGCAGACCATTAAAAATTACCCGCGATGCCCGCGATTGTGGCCGTGCTAGGAAACAAGTGTCCATAATTCATATTTAGAAAGAAGTTGCCGATACTCACCTAAAGTTACCAGTTCATACACGATTCTTAAACACTTATTTTCCTAATTACTGCAATGATGTTATTTCCTGTTTTTTGGAACTAGAGCCTAAGATTCATGACCGTTTGCTAAACAGCGGTCTTTTGCTGCATTGCGAGTGGCTTAACGCCCCCCACCCCCCCGCTGCCCAGTCGAACACATCCCCTGGCATGCTGCCATAGGGGAGAGAAATCATTCGATGGTTGCGGAACATCAAATGATTTCTCTCCTCTTTGGAAATAAAAGACGGTCTAGCTAACTTTTATTTCCGTTGGTGTCCACCAAAGAGGGGCGGATGCTGATGTTGTGTGACGTCAACCGCCCGCCCCTGGCAGGAATCGGCCCACCCGTGTTCCCAGGGAACCACCCAGCATTTTCATGGGGACGCCCATAAAACGCTGGACGTTCCCCTGTCCCACCCCCTCTGGAGCCAACGGCTCAATGAATGTGAAACTCGCTGAAGCCATTCGCTCCCGGGGGTCTGCAGATGCGCAAATACAGGCCCTTTATGGGCGCACCCATAAAACACTGGGCGTTCTGCTGCTTCTGCTACCTGCCTGCTGCCAAAAATAGTTAACGCCACCCCACGATCAACGTCAACCCGAAGCGTGGCGAGCGGCGGCGGTACGCGTCCTCCGACCTTTTCATACCCCCCTATCCACGTCGGCGTGGAGTTGAGAATAGATAGTGTGGCGAGCGGACGCGGATACCTTCACCGGTAAACGCGTCCCTTCGCGGGCTTCACAGGTATCCGCGTCCGCTCGCCATGCTTTGGGCTCGGTGGCTCGCTGCGCTCGCCACACTATCTATTCTCAACTCTACGCCGACGTGGATAGTGGGGGTATGAAAAGGTCGGAGGACGCGTACCGCCGCCCCTCGCGATCGCCACGCTTCGGGTTGATGTTGATCGTGGGGTGGCGTTAACTATTTTTGGGGGGCCATTTCACTGGTCAGGGTTTTTTTTGGAGTGTCTGGCCCATATAACATTGTTCCCTATGTTGATTTGGGTTAATTGAGGCATTTTACATTGTTCCCTATGGGAAATCGCGGGCATCACGTCGGTACCATCGCATGCTTTTTTTGGCCGCATACGATGCGACCAACGCGATTTTGACTTTTTCAATGCATTTCAATGGGAAATCGCGGGCATCGCGTCGGTCGCATCGCAGACCATTAAAAATTACCCGCGATGCCCGCGATTGTGGCCGTGCTAGGAAACAAGTATCCATAATTCATATTTAGAAAGAAGTTGCCGATACTCACCTAAAGTTACCAGTTCATACACGATTCTTAAACACTTATTTTCCTAATTACTGCAATGATGTTATTTCCTGTTTTTTGGAACTAGAGCCTAAGATTCATGACCGTTTGCTAAACAGCGGTCTTTTGCTGCATTGCGAGTGGCTTAACGCCCCCCACCCCCCCGCTGCCCAGTCGAACACATCCCCTGGCATGCTGCCATAGGGGAGAGAAATCATTCGATGGTTGCGGAACATCAAATGATTTCTCTCCTCTTTGGAAATAAAAGACGGTCTAGCTAACTTTTATTTCCGTTGGTGTCCACCAAAGAGGGGCGGATGCTGATGTTGTGTGACGTCAACCGCCCGCCCCTGGCAGGAATCGGCCCACCCGTGTTCCCAGGGAACCACCCAGCATTTTCATGGGGACGCCCATAAAACGCTGGACGTTCCCCTGTCCCACCCCCTCTGGAGCCAACGGCTCAATGAATGTGAAACTCGCTGAAGCCATTCGCTCCCGGGGGTCTGCAGATGCGCAAATACAGGCCCTTTATGGGCGCACCCATAAAACGCTGGGCGTTCTGCTGCTTCTGCTACCTGCCTGCTGCCCTCCCATACTGGGGCTAATGCCCCAGTGAGTGTGAAACTCGCCGAAGGCGTTCACTCAGAGGGTCTGCAAATGCGAAAACCGGCACCATCGGCCAAGGAACTGAATTTGGCCCACTACGGGTAGGTCTGAATAACTCCCACATTATGGTAACTATATAAGAGGACACATCTGTAAACCAAATAAAGGTTTCAAATTGCAAATTAATACTTTGTTTCCACAATAAATAAACCCTGGGGCATAGCTTACAGAATAAATTGGATCTTCCCCTGCCTCGTTTCAATGACACCCCATTAAATGCACCTTACCAAAGGTGTTAGGAATCATGCTTTTAATTGGAAGTGGGAATGGATCCTACTGGTAACATTAATCTCATACCTTCTTGCATTTGTGGTCTGGAGCAGTGGTGGCATCTTTTGGAAGCTTTCTTAATTCTAGTGCACTTATTGGGGTTGAAGAAGCAAGTGATAGTTACAGGGCCGGTGCAAGGCACCGGAGCGCCCCAGTCGAGTTGGGGGCGCCCCGGTGCCGGGGGGGGGGGGGGCGGGGGGTACCTGCTGCGCAATCTGGGGAGCGGGCAGGGGGGTCCATGCAGGCGTCTGACAGGAGCCTGCAGTGGTGTCCTTGCCGCGTGGGTACCTGCGGCGCTGTGTATAAAGCTGGAGGCGGCGGGGGGGTCCCTGAAGTAAATAAGAAATAACTAGCGCTATGCGGCGGTGTGGGAAGCGCTTCTGTTTTGAAAACACTGGCCGCATCCTGATTGGCTGAATCTCAGCCAATCAGCTTGCGGCCAGTGGTTTCAAACCCGGCAGCGCTTCCCGCGCCGCCGCATAGCCCGGCAGATAGCGCTAGTTATTTCTTATTCACTGCAGGAACTCCCCACTGCTGCCAGCTTTATACACAGCGCCGCAGGTACCCGCGCGGCAAGGACACCACTGCAGGCTCCTGTCAGAAGCCAGCATGGACCCCCCTGCCCGCGCCCCAGATGGCGCAGCAGGTACCCCCTTTGCACGGACCTGCCTAGTGGTGGCGCCGGCCCTGGATAGTTACCATAACATGTTAAAAGTGACATATTTGACATGCAGAATTTCAGGCATTTTTCTTATTGCCAGTGTGGACCAGCCTTAATGATGTTTATCACAATAGATCTGATTGGGCATGACTCTGGTTAATGAAGTTACATAAATAACAATTGAATACTGTAGCTACTCAACTTTTTCCCATGAAGCGTCTTTGCCTTGGAATGCTCTTCCTCATGCCATCAGCCTGTCACTTCACCTTCAGTTTTAAGTGGTTGTTGAAACCACAGAGCAGCTTATTGTATTCCTTACTTGCCCTGTCATCTAATTCAATAGCCACTTTGCTATCAATTTCAGAGTCTTTCCTAAGCACCTACATTTGGAAATCCTCTAATGAGCTTATTTCTGAGTTTGGATACAAATCAGCAGATTCATGTGTCAAATTACAGCTCCCAAATATTTGACAACCTATGTCCAATTACTTGTTTAAACGTAGTCGACCTGCTACTCAAGAGGCGTGTCAACATGTTATTGCTTTTTTTTCCCTCTTGGATTAAAAGATGGAGGAGAGAACGGGAATCTTGTTGATTTAGGTGATTAATAAATTGTGAAAGGCTTTATTTAAAACTAGTAAAGCCCGCTTGAAGCAAATGCTTTGAAAGCTAGTCTGCTACCTTGTGATTGCCTCTGTGTTTATGCATGTGTGAGAGAGAAAGAGGTGTAGTTTCACTCGCTGCCAACAGATGGCAGTGTTTCAGAGACACACAGACACATGTATAGATGATAAGATTTTTTTTCCATGGTGCCTGTGAGGTTTTCCATCTATTTTATGTAGCATTTTAGGTCTCAGTGTGCTTTAGGGGCCAGGGTCTTTTTGCCCATATATGGTAGTTCCACCAGCATACCGTACAATGGCAGTTTAAAAACATGCAATAACATGCATGCAGCATGGCCTTAGAATTATAGTAACAGCTTAGAACTATATCAACATATGATATAGTAATATAGTAACATAGAAATAGTTACTAGCCCATGGTGTCTACAGAGAGCTGATTATAGCATAGTAACACCAAAATAAAGGTCCAACTTGGAGAAATCTTGCATTCTGTTATGTAGTAACAACCAGAGGCATTCCCAATATAGGGAAGCAAAGCCTCCAAATTAACCTCCAAAGTTCTGGTGTGGTATGGCGGGCTGACAGTCGGGATTCCGACAGTCAGTATTGCGGCATCAGAATCCCGACTGCCGGTACGCCAACATTGCGGGCTCTGTGGCGCTCACCACAGGTTCTATTATCCCTCTATGGGGGTCGTGGACCCCCATGACGGAGAGTAGCTCCTGTCAGTCGGAATGCCAACTGACTGGCATTTAAACAGTTGGGATTCCGTTGAGTACTGACTGTCGGAATCTTGAGCAGGCCATCATCCGGCACCCCTCAGGTCTATGCAGAAGAGCCAAAGCTTGTTGCTGGTTTTAACTTGTACAACTCTAAGCCACTTGCTGGATAAATCTGGTATTACAGGCTTTGGTGGCCTCCTCACACTGAATTCATACATTTGTTTAGCTTTTCACATGAAACATGCAAGAGTTAACAATTATCCACTGTAACCTCCCACTGACCCATTTTATCTGTCAATCACAGTCTTTTTCAAAATTTGAATACATTTATGATTTAGTTCTTATTTGAAAGGACACTGAAATAGAACTAGTCTAAGGCCACCAGAAACCTTATCTACAGTACTTGATGTAGTATCCAAATAGAAATTCTAAAAAAAATTGTGGACTAATGCAGGGCTCGACAAATTTATTTAAAATCTAGGAGCTAGGATGAAAATGTAGGAGCCAGATAAACTAATAATAGGGACAGTGCGCATTGAAGGTGCACCACAAAAATGTATACACGCCATAATGCCCATTATATATACCACACGCCGTAATGTCCAGTACACATTACACCAAACATCGTAGTGCTCATTACATATAATACCACATGCCGTAATTACATATTATGCCACATAAGTTCCGCTTACCTACATGCTCATGCTATGGGTTTCATGCTTGATGCCAGGGGTTAACATGATCATTGCCAAAGGGTACATGGCAGCCTTCTCCTCCACCCTGCCGTTACAATCTGCGGTAATGGCAACAGCCGGGCAGAGTGGTCGTCCAGAGCTGCTCCCATCCTCCTCCCTGTATTAGAGCAAGTCCGCCACGGCGCAGCTTTTTCAAAACTCGCGCCAGATCGTGAAGCATTCGGAGCTCAGTCCGACAGCCAATCAGGAGCTGAGCTACCACTGCCGCTCCTGATTTGCTCCCGAACTGCAAACTCCAATTGGCTTGAGATTCCGGATTGAGATTTGTTATAGCCGCGCCGCGACGGACCTGTTCTTGCCTATGACTCCTATACAACCTGGGGCAGGGGGTTGACGACCGCACAGCAAACCCACCCGGCCAAGACCAGATTCTGCTTCCTCCCCCAAAAAACCTGGCTCCCGGGTTTTGTCGAGCCCTGGACTAATGTGTAATGTATAGTAAATGGTTTGCATGTTAAAGATTAAAGCAATAGTGAATTGTCTGATGGGTTGTGATTTATTAGGTCGACATGCCATAGGTTGACATTGACAAGTTATTATGTCTCACCAATTCCCAGGGGAGCCCGCTGACAGTGATGTACATGAAGACTTTTGCTTGCTGAATACTTCTGCCCACCGAGACCCGGCCCCGAGCCCCGGCAGGCTGTTGAAACGCATATTGCTGGGAACTGGCGGCACTGCATGCCACCATGTCTCCTGTCCCCAATACTCTTCTCCACCACCTTTTCTGCATGCAACCATCTCCAATAATCCCCTGCACCTGTCCATCACAGAACAGGCCAATATGACTGAATTGGTGTGCTGCCCACCAGCCAGAGAATAGTATATTAGATGAATTCATTACTGTGAAGTTGGTGGGTCTGATAAGTGAGGGGGTGGGGGTGTCTAGTGTTATAGATTGTTTGAAGAATAATCCTTAAATCTGTGTAATGCTTAGAGCTCCATGCGGTCTAAATCTGCTTCTAGCAGGAAGTATCAAAAATGGCCGTGAGAGGAGGATCACTTGCATGAACAGCATCAGCAGCAGCAGATCCTCCTCCAATGCTCCTTTGTGAAGGGGGGGATTTAAGATTCAGAGATGACAGATTCAGAAAGTGAGAGATTTGATAAGAAAATTTCCAGCTTTTTTAAAGAGGCAATCATTTACACTTCAAAATCAAACTGGTTTTGCAGTGTAAATGATTGCCGCTTTAAAAAAAGCTGGAGATCTCTTACCAAATCTCTCACTTTCTGAATCTCTCATCCAATTAAATTTCACCCACTGTCTCCATGCAGCCACGGCACAGCCCTACACTCACCTTACAAAGTGCAGTCACAGATTCTGGAAGCGGCAGCGATGAACACCCTGCCAACAAGCCAGCATACAAAAGAAAGTTCTATTAATAAAAAGGCTACTAGCATATCTAATGTGGGGAATATCTGTAAGGGGCTTTACTGTGTGGTATCATGCGCAAAAGGGCATTACTAATGTTAGTAAACAGTATGTGTATAAAGGGCACTACTTAGTGATGTAATGTGAATAAGGAGCAATAGGGTGCAGTGTAAGTTCAACAAGGAACAATATAGTGTGGGGTAATGTCAATAAGGGTCAATAAGGAACAATATAGTGTGGTGGAACATGATTAAGGTGCAATACTGTGAGGCATAACATGGATATGGGACACTATTGTGTGATATAATGTGAATGAGTGATGGGTGTTGTACTTGAAGAGGTGGAACTAGCGCCGGTGGTAGGAGGCAACAGCCAAAATAATGCCTAGGCCATCAAATTGGTTGGGGCTGTCTCTGTTTGTCCAAAATGTGATTTAGGTTATTTTTGCTGAGGCATTTGTGGCTGCCTATTACACTTTATATGCCTCGCATTGAGATCCTTATTCTAGTTCACTCTTTCTGACAAAATCCTTCTTAGATGGACAAAACCATGTGCACTGCAGGGGGCAGATGTTACTTGTGTAGAGACAATTAGATTTGGGTGGGGTTTTACTTCAAAGCGAGATCTATATTGCAGCGTAAAAATAAAGCAGCCAGTATTTACCCTGCACAGAAACAAAATAACTCACCCAAATCTAATTCTCTCTGCACATTTGACATCTGCCCCCCTGCAGTGCACATGGTTTTGTCCATCTAAGAAGGATTTTGTCAGAAAGAGTGAACTAGAATAAGGCCCTGAGTGCTGATGACACAGTGTTATGTCTGAGCTCTTATCTCCAGGTTTATATAACCTGTACATCTGAGGCTTGTTTGCTAATTGGCAGGGATGTTCTATATAACTTACATAAGAACATGCACCAGGGCTCTATTGCATCTGTACTTTTAAACACTGATTATTTAATCTGTTGGAAAAAGTTTGGATGTGTGATAAGGTTACATACATGGTTATGTCTGTTTTCAGCAGTGTGAGTCTCTGGCTTTAACACCTTTTTCTAGCTTTGTCTTTCATCCTTATTAATCTTGTGGATGTGTGGTGGAGAATTTAGGCCAAATGCTCCACTGAGCCGGGGATGTATGATTATATATCCCCTGTATACCGCACTGTAATATGCTAGCGCTGTATAACGGATGATAGTAATAATATATTTTAAATGTTCCCTGAGCAAAGAATCTGTGATTACAATAGGGCACTGAGGGCCTAATTCAGATCTGATCGTAAGGCACATTTTGTTTGCAAATGGACAAAACCATGCTGTACTGCAGGTGGGGCAGATGTAACATGTGCATAGAGATTTAGATTTGGGTGGGGGTGTGTTCAAAGTGAAATCTAAATTGCAGTGTAAGAATAAAGCAATATTTACCCTGCACAGAAACAAAATAACTCACCTAAATCTATCTCTCGATCTGCACATGTTACATCTGCCCCATCTGCAGTGCAGCATTGTTTTGCAAAATGTGCCTTACGATCAGATCTGAATTAGGCACTTAGGGCCTTATTTTGGTTCACTCTTTCTGACAAAATCCTTCTTAGATGGACAAAACCATGTGCACTGCAGGGGGCAGATGTAAAATGTGCAGAGAGAATTAGATTTGGGTGAGTTATTTTGTTTCTGTGCAGGGTAAATACTGACTGCTTTATTTTTACACTGCAATATAGATCTCACTTTGAAGTAAAACCCCACCCAAATCTAATTCTCTCTGCACAAGTAACATCTGCCCCACCTGCAGTGCACATGGTTTTGTCCATCTAAGAAGGATCTTTCAGTCTACCGGGGACGATTCTCATATGCGCATGTGCCAGGGCCGCTGTGCGGATGACTTTGGTGACTTGCACAGTCGCCATGGCGTTTGCATGGGGGGAGTTCTGGAGGTGGTCGGGTGATGGCACATGGGGACGCCCAGCATTTCTTATGACTTATGTTTGCGAACGGGGGTTAAATTATTCGATGGTCATCGATCATCAAATGATTTCGCCCCCCCCCCCCCCCCGTATACTCCTGTGCAAATGCATGTTTATGCTTACGCAATGTGGCGGGGATGTTCGCCCAGTGCTGGGGGGTGGGCATTTGCTCACCTGGCGGGCGGCGTTAGATGGCTCGATAAGCAGCAAATTTACGCTACTTAGCGAGTCAGCGTGTATCAGACCCTTCATTTCTTTCTAGCATGACTTGTATAGGATTCAGTATGAAATCCCAGCGTTCAAAATCCCGACGCCAGAATCCCGACAAGGGGGGGACGTGGATCGCCCCCCTTGCGGGCTCACTGCGCTCGCCACGCAGCGGGCCCGATGCCTCGCTACGCTCGGCACGCTAATTTATTCTCCCTCCAGGGGTGTCGTGGACACCCACGAAGGGAGAAAGTGTCGGGATTCCGGCGGTCGGGATTCTGAACGCCGGATCCCTACCGCCGGGATTTTAACTGCATCCCCTTGTATATACTGTAGTTGACCTTTGTACCACAGAATGCAATTTATCCTTTGATTTGACCAATAATTGTATTTCCTCCCATAAATGTGCAATTTCTGACTGTGTTAGCATTAAATTGCACAGGCCTTGCTATTAGATTTAGATGCAGACAAATGCTTCAGGCAATTTCTACAAATAGAAACAAAGGGGGAAATTTACCAAAATGGATTCGTAGAAAAAAGGTGTATTCGTAGGGAGAAATACACCTTTTTTTTACGAATTTGTATTTTCGGGATTTACAATCCCAAAAATACAACAATTCGTAGTCCTAAAGATGGAACATTCGTATTTGTAGTTACAAATACGAATGTCTACACCATCGATAGGATACGACAGAAATCACTATTCAAAAGAATGGTGGTTTCTGATTTACTAAGCAGCCGTACTGACAATACGGCTGCTTAGTGGTGTGAAACACCCACGCAAATACGACAGGAAAATAGAACACCATTTTCCTGTTCTATTTGCGTTTTAGCCTGCACGGATCAGTCAGATCCGTGCAGGCTACAGTGTAAAAAAATAGAAAAATAAATAAATAAAAAAAAAAACGGCGTGGGGTCCCCCCCACAGCCATAACCAGCACCAGGCTGAAGGAGCCGGGGCCGGTAATTAAAAATCAGGGAGCCCGACAAATAGGGTCTCCCCGATTTTTAACAACCAGCCCCAGGCTCCAGGTCCGGGGCTGGTTCCCAAAATACGGGGGACAAAATGACTAGGGGTCCCCCGTATTTCAAGAACCAGCCCCAGGCACAACCAGCCGGCAGGCTAATGCCACAGCCGGGGGGAGACTTTTTATGCAAGTCCCCCCGGCCAAAGCATTAACCCTACCGACCAGTCAGCCTGGCCAGGGGCCCTGGGGGAGTGGGGACCCCCCCAATAAAGGGGTCCCCCCCCTCCAGGACTTACCTGACCAGGCTGAAGCCTGGTGCTGTCCTCGATGCCCCTGGGCGGTGGGCATCGAGCTGATAAATGGTGTAAAAAAAAGATGAACCTATTGTTTTTTACTGTGGCACTACAAGTGCCAGCAAGCCTCCCCAGCAAGCTGGGACTTGGAGAACCACAAGTCCCAGCCTGCTGGGCATTAAAGGGCCCGCTGGCACTTGTAGTTCTACAGTTAAAAAAATAGTGCACAAAACACACTGATACACTTTTAAAATAAAACTTTATTACACACAAAGCCCACACATACTAATACTTACCTATCTTCTCTCCGTAGGTAGCCCTGATGTCCTGTGTCGGCGTCTTCTGGTCCTGTGTCGTCTTCTTCCTCCATGTCGACCGTCGCTGTCGCCGTCCGGATCCGACGAAATCCATTTGGGAAGCTGTGGAAGGAAACCATACTCACCTGTCCCAGCGCGACGTAGTCCAGGTAAGTGTCTTTGCAAAAAAACAAACCGACACCCCGAAACCAGACCGGACTGACGGAGACGCACGTGTGTTTGTTTACATCGTGCAGCTCCGGCTCCCGAATGCCGCTATTGGCCGCCTTGCGGCCTAGTGGCTCCTGATTGGCCGCTAGGCCGCAAGGCGGCCAATAGCGGCATTCGGGAGGCGGAGCCGCACGATGTAAACACCGTGCGTCTCCGTCAGTCCGGTCTGGTTTCGGGGTGTCGGTTTGTTTTTTTGCAAAGACACTTACCTGGACTACGTCGCGCTGGGACAGGTGAGTATGGTTTCCTTCCACAGCTTCCCAAATGGATTTCGTCGGATCCGGACGGCGACAGCGACGGTCGACATGGAGGAAGAAGACGACACAGGACCAGAAGACGCCGACACAGGACATCAGGGCTACCTACGGAGAGAAGATAGGTAAGTATTAGTATGTGTGGGCTTTGTGTGTAATAAAGTTTTATTTTAAAAGTGTATCAGTGTGTTTTGTGCACTATTTTTTTAACTGTAGAACTACAAGTGCCAGCGGGCCCTTTAATGCCCAGCAGGCTGGGACTTGTGGTTCTCCAAGTCCCAGCTTGCTGGGGAGGCTTGCTGGCACTTGTAGTGCCACAGTAAAAAACAATAGGTTCATCTTTTTTTTACACCATTTATCAGCTCGATGCCCACCGCCCAGGGGCATCGAGGACAGCACCAGGCTTCAGCCTGGTCAGGTAAGTCCTGGAGGGGGGGGACCCCTTTATTGGGGGGGTCCCCACTCCCCCAGGGCCCCTGGCCAGGCTGACTGGTCGGTAGGGTTAATGCTTTGGCCGGGGGGACTTGCATAAAAAGTCTCCCCCCGGCTGTGGCATTAGCCTGCCGGCTGGTTGTGCCTGGGGCTGGTTCTTGAAATACGGGGGACCCCTAGTCATTTTGTCCCCCTTATTTTGGGAACCAGCCCCGGACCTGGAGCCTGGGGCTGGTTGTTAAAAATCGGGGAGCCCCTATTTGTCGGACTCCCTGATTTTTAATTACCGGCCCCGGCTCCTTCAGCCTGGTGCTGGTTATGGCTGTGGGGGGGACCCCACGCCGGTTTTTTTTTTATTTATTTATTTTTTCTATTTTTTTTTACACCTTGCAGCCTGCACGGATCTGACTGATCCGTGTAGACTGCTAGAAATAATTCGTATTAGCGGCCGTATATACGGCCGCTAATACGAATCATTACACCATCGGAGGGTTACAAAGCAGTCGTATCTGACTGCTTTGTAACTGATCCTCCGGAACACGACTTTGCATACGACTTAAACAGTCGTATGCAGTCGTAGGGAAAATACCAATACGAAAAACTAGGTTTTTCATATTGGTAAATTTCCCCCAAAGTCACAGACTGGCAGTGTGATAGATGTGCGAATATTTCTCATCCCTCTCTCACATACATATGTATACAGGGGTTTAACCAAACTGTACTGCTTAGTCCGACATGTAAAGGTCCCTCATACACTATTCCACATCAGCAACTGCCCACTGGGGAGGTGCTAGGTTTCCTGGCAGCTGGACCGCATACGATATATCGTATGCAGTCAGTGGCGTAACTACAATTGGGGCGCCCCCGCCACTGAAATGTGTGTGCCCCCCCCCTCCTACTTCCCCTCCCCCAACTCACCCGAACTTACCCCCTCACTGCTGCATCTTCTGCCACAACGATCCATTGCGGTCCCGGGCGGCTTCCTGGACCTGCTTCTCTCTCTGAATGTCACATCCAAAATGGCCGCCGACTTACAGCAGATCATTATTTACAATGTAAGAGGAGGTCGCTGCCTCCTCTATCATCCTTAATAACTGTCTGCTGTGAAAGGGGCAGCCATTTTACAAATGACAGGAGGCCAGGAGGAGGAGGAGCACTGGGACACAGTGCAGGCAGGCATCAATAGCTTCCGCAGACCCCGAGGTACCCAAACTTCCCTAGCGCCTCCAAGCGACCGCGGGGGTTGTGGAGCTATTGCTACGCCACTGTATGCAGTCCTTTAGCATTTGATCATAGCTGCCTACCCTCCTGCATTCTGCAGGAGACTCCCTGAAATAACAGCAATCTCCCTCTCTCCCTCATTAGTTTAGCAATCTCCCTCATGTCACCTAGCCCACATTACACTGTTACATTTTTTTGGGGAAAAGAAATGAGAGACAGATACATTTACATTGAATCATCAGCGCCATTTCCCAGCACTTTAGCAAGTATAGTAGCTCTTACTAACTGCTCTGGGGCTCATCTACATTTAGATATAAGTCATTTTAAAAGAATCCTCTCAGATGTAGCAATACACACCCACGCTTCTAGGTGCCACGTTCACAATCTCTCCATATATGGAACTAGACACGCCCTTTGGGTGGAGCATGACACGCCCCTCCAAATGGGGCTGTGCAAAATTCTACTACCAACTATAATCTCCCTGAAACTAGTTTTCAAACGTAGGCAAGTAGGCATATGATGTATCCTATGCTACCCCGAGCAGATGCTGCCAGATCCTCCCGTATCCAATTAATGTTATGTGCAGCACTTGAGATCTCCTGGATCCGATCTGATGCGCACAGCTTCGCACATTGTATCGGAATCAGTTCACATACGATTTGGGCACTTTTCTCCTGATTGCTCAGCCCGATCAGTCGTAATCGGGTGAAAAGGGCCTAAATCGTATAAGTGTATGGCCACTTAATACATACCTCTCTACTGTCCCCATTTTCATGAGGCTGTTCCATGTTTTTGGGACGGTCCTGCTGTTCTATCCGGGCCGCCCGCATTACACCCCCCACCCCCCTGCCCGTGGATCTGGATCGGCGGGGGGCAGCGACAATTCTCTCACCACCATTTAAAAATGTTTATGTGGTTTCGGAAGGCAGGAAGGGGGACCTGCGGTGCTGTAACAGTACTGGGGCATCAATCAGAGAGCCCCAACGGAATCTGCTGCGCTATATAGGAATCTGTAAATGAATAAATAAATAATACCTACTTCTTAAGGGTAAATGGAGGGGGGGGGGGGGGGTAGGGAGTCAGCAGAGGTTTGCCTAGGGTGCCAAGAACTCTTGTACTCCCAGATACCCGCACCCCAGACAGCTGCATAAGCCTTTGTTGTTCATGGGACCAATCCAGCACGGTGCCAGTGTTTGTATATATTTACAATGAGTAGTCTACCTATACAACACATTGGGGGAGATAATGGATTTGTCAAACCTAAAGAGGACATATGAAGGTGTTGCCTATAGCAACCAATAAGATTCTAGCTATCATCTAGCACATTCTAAAAAAAAAATGGTGGCTAGAACCTGATTGGTTGCAAAGGGCAAAAGCCACAACCTCTTCAGAAGGTTTCATCATTTATTTTCCCCTAAGCTGTAAAAGATCTGGAGTATATAAAACAACATTATAGTTAACTAAAGACAGTCTCCTCTATGTAATTATTGAGTAATTATGTACAAGCAGGTCACATCAGCAGCTAATTTATTGTATTTGAATACAGTCCTTTATCTGAATGGCAATAATAACACAATATATATCACACAATACTTATTAAGCCTAAAACCAAATGGAAGCATATGTAATAAAAGCTTAGTAATATTTAAAGCACATGGTCTGTAGCAATACATAGCCTTATATAAGCAGTTCATTTCTTCTGACCCCGTAACACTTTCCTTTAATAAAGAAATATGATTGTGTGACAATGAAGTCTCCTTTGAAATATGATGATGTCCATTCTCTATTATATCACATTAAATAATTGCACTTTGGGTTAGGCAGCTATGTGAACTGGCTAATGGTGCGAAGTGTTATTTTCTTATCCTGTCAGTTGCAGATTTCTTTAAACGTGTCTCTTTGGTGTATTCATTTAATCTAATATTTATCTTTGAAGTGAACAGGAACCTTTGCTGTATCTACAGTGGCAGTGAGAAGGGGGGGGGGTACTTTTTACCCGGGTTTGCTGGAGGGTCCCGGGTCACGCTCCTCGTCCTAGGAATCTGGGCATTGGGGAGAGAGAGATGACAGGCTGAAATTGCAGCACAGCCTCTCTCCCAGCTCAGCTCACGCTGCTCAGTGTTGTGTGCTGAGGTGGGGAGAGAGACAGCTGCAGCGGCAGCCTGTTCTCTCGCTCCCTCTCTGGGTTTCTTTTTTTCACGCCTCCTTCATTTTACCAGGGCCTGGCCGACCTGGCGGCACCCTTGTGTATCTGTTTTTACTGACTGCTTGGCTTCTGAAACTGGCATAGTGGCTGTACTTGCGGGCTGCCTGCAGCTGGCGCTATGTCTGCTTTTGGCGTAGCAAGGGTGAAAGGGGGGTTCAGGTGGAGTGTTTGTAAAATCTGTATTATATACATAATTGGTATGCTCCTATGCAGGGATGTTTTAAGAGAGGAGGAGGCACGTGTGCAATCTCTTCCATATGGGCCCCCTTCTCACTGCCGGGAGTAGTGGAACGCAGTTGAAATTGAGCATTAGAGCATTCAGACCCTACTGCCCAGGGCCGTTTTTACAGTGGGACAAGTCGTGCAACCGCATGGGGCACTGCACAGCTCGTCCCGCTGTTATTATATTGCCGCTGGAAGACTGGGTCCTACTCCTCCTCCGATCATCTGTCCACCCCACCTGTGCAGCTGACTGAAGTAGAGATGCCGACCCTGAGTAAGCCGGACCGTGGTGCCGCAATATAACTTTGTAAGCCAGACCCAGCGGGTAGAGCTAGCGGAAGCCCCTGCTCCAATGCTACCAGGTTTCCTCATCCCTCTCCTCTCACCTATCTCCCACCAGAAAGAACATGATGGCTGACCTACAACAGTTTCCTAAACAGCCATGGAGGAACTCCTATCAGTGTATAGCATGTTAAACACAGTGCAGCTTCTAATAGTGCGTACACACTAGATTAGTGGTTCCCAAACTTTTTTGACTCACGGCTCCCCAAAGTATCCTGATTTTACTCATGAGGCCCCTAAACCAAAAGTTTATTTTTGTGAAAATCAAAGCAATACATTAAATTAAGTAAACTGTGTATATATGTCCCCCTTAATTTCACGTAGGTTACGAGGGACAGAACTTGCTTCTTTTTGTCCACATATGTTATGATTGGAAGCCACAAGCACTGGTTTTGAATAATACATTGACCATACAGAATTTTAATTGGTCCAGAACCACCAACCCAAGACACCCCTGCAAGTACATAAGGGAACGCTTTGGTGCCACAGCACACAATTTTATAATCACTTCACTAGAGTTTTTTACTATAATGACATATTGTAAAGACATTATCATGTATATCATCTAGAGTGTTATATACATCTGTGCGCAATATTGCTAACAGCATGTGCTCCTGTGAGTCAATACAGTACTGATGTCCTTGTCCTATGTACATGCAGGATGATGGAGGATATTGCAAGCGAGAGGACTGCAGCATGGCCCACCGCTACCATGACCACCCCACCACACGTAGTGCCAAGCAAAGGCAGGTGTGTATGCGCCTGCCAGTGATGGCTACCCCGCCTGTTCCCATCCGTAACAATGTCGTGCTGGGTACACACAAGAGACAGTGCTAGATATACATTAGGTTGGGATAATTACACTGCAGGATAACAGGACAGGTTATCAGAGACTGTACATAGTTATTATATGACTGCTGGGAGAGGTGCCAGACGCAGGCCCGACGGCCACCCGCTATTCTCCCTCGTGGGGGTCCACGACCCCCATAGAGGGAGAATAGAATAGGTGGTGAGCGTAGTGAGCCACCGTGCCCGCAGCGTGGCGAGTGCAGCACGCCCGCAGTGGGCTTTGTTGCGCTCGGCATGCTGTCTGAGTCCGGCCAGTCAGGATCCTGACGTCGGGCTAATGACTGTCGGGATCCCGACTGTCGGTACCCTATACCATACCCGCTGTGAGGTTATCAGGCATTAGTTATTAGTATTTGGTGACCCAGTACCTACATTAGTTTAGATACCATAATTGCAAGCAGCGCTGCAATTGCAATATATGTGAACATGGGTGTGCCCAGTAAGCATAACATTTAGGCCAGGTCATTATGTGTACACACATAGATACCTGCACACTGCATATATTATATATAAATGAAGCACTACCAGGTAAAATCTGCCACTGTCTCTGCCTAAAGTGAAGCCAGATGCAGATGCGCATGTTTGCTCTTCATCTACTGCGCATGTGGTTAACTATAACATCCACATCTAGGAGCTTATTCTGATCGGAGCGGCCAAACGTGCATACGTTCGCCATTACCGCATGCTAGCCGTACGCGGCCGTTAGGGTTAAGTCCACCCACAAATCAGCCGCTTACGTACGGGCAGAAATACCGTAGAAGGGGAGTGGCGTACAAATGAGCGTACGGCAACGTACACGGACGGCCCAGCCCTTGCACTCCGACAACAGGCGTACAACTGAGCGTACGGCGCCGTTTACGGACGTCTTTCGTCCGTCTTCCCAACGACTTCTTGCGGATATCTGAGCGTACGCCAGCTTGCACGGACGGGTCCCTATTGTTTTCAATGGAAAACTCAGCTTATGTCACCGCTCGTGAGAGTGAGCGTACGTCCGTGCACGCTGGCATACCCTTCACATATATGGACCTGCAAATCTTGCCTCTCAACTACTAATCTGACAATTGATTAATTAATCTATTTGTTATTCAATTATTGTTTTCTATTAACTCAATTGTCTACCTTAATAAAGACCTAATAAAACTACATTTGAACCCACATTACATGTATATTTGTTATGTTCTAATGTGGCATTTTAATCACTATCTATGTGTCCCCATATTGCTGTTACTTTTAAATCAAGTTATGTTGGTGTTTCTGTATATGTACTAAATTATGTCCGTAATTACTTTGTCCAAAATGTGTAACATGTATACCTACCCTGATGTTGGCCCTTATTCTGGTTGGAGCGTCCGGGCCGTACGCGTACGTCCCGGGGTTTTTCACGATCTGCGCATGTGCAGATACGCTAATGCGCCGGCGCGAACACTCCACAACGCTTACGGCCGGGCTCTCAACGTGCGAAAAAACCTGTACGCGAGTGTACGGGTAATGGGGCGGCATAGGGGCGTGTTGATGGGAGCGGCCGAAATAATGAGGGAAAATGGGCGTAAATATGGGCGTACACGGGGGTGTGCACCAAAAATGAGCGGTGCTACTACCGCACGATCGACTAAGGCACCGTTCATTTCGGACACCAAACAGGCGGCCGCCAGCCGCCAGCTCAAACCACCCCTACAGATACCGCATGCCAGCGTGCGCCTGAGTTGGCTAATTAACGCTGATTACTACTCAAACACATACACCTGAATGTAATAAGCAATGCTGCAGTCTATTAACTCCAAACCATGATTTCACTGCCTGCAAGCCACACATACAGCACGCAAACACATTGGAAGCTTATGTTTCTATACTTCTCCACATTTAAAGGTTTGTTTAATTTAAGGTAAGAATCTTTTTATACGCTAAGGTAGGTATTTGATAAACAGACACATTCACTACGTGCTTTCATAGACTTTACGCAGTAGCACACTCAATCTACACAAGTCGACATGTGTCAACGTGTTCACTCTAATACTAACATAGGTTTTGTATTTAGGATACAATAACATAAACCACATCTTACACCTACAAAGGATGTTTCAGCAATGTTTGAAGCCCATGACCACTATTTTCCACACAATCTTTGTATAGTACCCAAAATAATGACCTGTACCACTATCTCATCTGCTATGATTTGGATTTGACTACACTCTGGATGTAAGATGCCACCAATCACATTATTGCACTCTCATCTCTCTAACAAAGGATTCCTACATCTGCTTATGACACTGTCAAATCATATATATTTAAAAAGTTATGCATGTTTGTTCACAAGCTAATTTATCATGTTTGGCCCATTCACACATCTTTTTTTAGGGAGGACACATATGCATTCCTACACAAATGTACCTTTTCACCCTTGTTTGTCTGCCTCACCCACTCCATGAGGAAAGCATTGTTCTGGACCTGCTTTTACCTACTACTGTAGGAGCTACCTCACCTGCACACAAACTGCTTTCTCACCTATTAAGTTGCTCTGCACATGTGCTGACACAAACTAATTAGCAGGGAAACGTTGGATAGGAACATGGGAATGGCCATGGAGAGGGTTACACATGGGAAACTTCGACCACACTTCAACAAATGTTCAAAAATACCCTGGTCAGTAAGTACACATAAATCTAGTATTTGTTTCACACAAGAAATGACACATACCACAATTTTGATTTAATTTGTAAAATAAATTTATTTGCTGTTCAGCATCACAGCTTGACACTTTAATGTGAGAAATCAAATAAACAAATAAAATAGACACACAAATAATAAAACAGCCAGAACAAGAGGTTGCATATCTCCAAACATGTGTTACCCTGCAAATGCAATGGTGAAAGAAATGGGGACACCAGAATACGTACTGCAACAACCAGGGTGAATACTAAGCAAGATACACACCACCAAAAAAAAAAATCCTGCATTTGTAGAGGTCAAAATACGAACTTTCATGCCCATGGCACGCAAATGGATCGATGGGCAACTCAGGAAGCGGATGTCCAGTGCAATTTAAACCTTTGGGCTCCAACCACAGAGGAAGTGAACCAGGTCTCATTTGGGCCCTTTTTTGCCCCTTTTAGATGGGGCCTTGGGGACAGGGGCCTTTGGCTCAGCTGCCTTTCGGCGTCTTCCCCTAGTCGACACAGGAGGGTCACCCGAGGTGGAAGGTTGGGGAGCAGCTTGGGGTGGGGCAGCAAATGGGGGATTGTCCCTTAGGGACCTGGCGGTGGACAGCTGCTCCGCAAGAAGTTCATTCTGGCGGCTGAGGTGTTGGCCAATGCTTAGCATGCCAGCCGCCAGAGTTTCATTAATGCGGTTCAACGCCTCAACCTGCAGCTGGTTTGTGGCCTTCCACTCCGCCAGAAAATCCGCCACCTGCTGCTGACGGATCGCAGCATCCACCCCTTGCTGCTCGATCCTGTCCAGCGTCACCAACAGGCTCTCACTCCATGTCTCCTGTGGCTGGGGCTGGGGGCGACGTCTTGGTGGAGGCTGGACCACCTGCTCCACCTGTGGCTCTGCAGAGGAAGATGCTGCCGGTACATCCTGACTTTCTGCTTCTGCTAGGATAAGAATTGAAAACAATGTCACCATCACATACGCAATAAAAAATATCTTTCTAAATACAATGCATTACTGTGACTTACCATCAAAAGCAGCAGCAAAGACCTCCGCCGGGAGCTCACTGTCCATATTGGAGATCCCCCTGATCTCCCCCACATCGATCACGTCACAGGAGTCCAGCTCCAGGGGGGTATACTCCAAATGGTCAGGCATAGGACCGCTCCCGGTGGACATGCTGTGGTTGTACCGGTCAGTCATCTTCCTCTTCAGGGCACTTTTGAAGTCAGTCCACCTACAAGTTTAAAAATACAAATATCACCATGAGATATGTGCACCACTGTGCTACGTGTAGGGTTACCACCTAGTCCCTTTAATTCCGGACACATGTTACTTACACAGGTTCTGTGGCAGTTTAAAATTAGGTGAAGTGGAGTCTTGAAGTCAGCCAGCCACAGAACCTGTGTAATTAATATGTGTCCGGAATTAAAGGGACTATGTGGTACCCCTAGCTACGTGGGTGATCTTATGTTTTTTTGCCATGTGTGGCCAAATATTTCTTTGATGGACAAAACCATGTGCACTGCAGGTGAGGCAGGTGTAAAACCCCACCCAAATCTGATTATCTCTGCACAAGTAACACCTGCCTCACCTGCAGTGCACATGGTTTTGTCCATCTAAGAAATATTTGGGCAGAAAGAGTGAACTAGAATAAGGGCCTCAGTTCCTGCTGGAGACTGCTGAAAAATTGCCCTGACAAACACACTAACCTTTTCTTCACCGCGTCCCAAGTTCTGACCACTGGTGACACCTGGTTCACTTCCTCTGTGATCTTCTCCCAAAGGTTTCTCCTTGCACTGGCACCCGGCTTCCTGGTTGCCAATTCAATCCATTCGCGTGCCCTGGGCACTAGAATTCACATTTCGGCCTCTACAAATGCAGGGTTTCTCCTTTTGGAGGTGGTATCCTGCTCAGTCCTCACCCTAGATGTTGCAGCTCGTTTTCTGGTGGCCCCAGTTCTCTCACCATGCACCTGCTGGGTCACACCTGTTTGGAGAGATGCAACCTCTTGTTCTGGCTGGTTGCTTGGCCCTTGTGGAGCTGGTGGAGGTTCACCAGGGCCTGTTACTGAGGGGCCCGCTTGATCTTGCAGGCTACTCCTCTCTTGGGCCCTCCTTCTCCGCTCCTGTTCCCTCTTCTGTAATGCTTCAAGCAGGGATTCTGCTTGTGCTCTCTGCAGAGCGTCCTCTGCTGCTGAATCGTCAGAGTCAGACATGTTTGCAGCAATTGTGGGCTGCATCTGACTGAATATTTATATGTTAATCTCCCGCCACGAACAAGGGGGCGTATATTTTTCCCCGCAAGGTAGATGCAAATTTACGCCGATATTTCCCGCCGATAATTGCCGCTTAAATTACGCAGGTCTCAATGCACCTGATCAATCACCCGTATATGTATATACACAGGTTGTGGAGCATTGTGGGCTACATCGTGAAATGTGTGCACCTGTCATTCCAATGATGAGTGTTGTCAGCTGGTATCTGTTGGAGTTCGTGTATGCTTTGTGAGTCACATTTCAAAACATCACGTTATAATGCTTGCCTTGCATATGTAATGTCTATGCAATTGTCATACAGCAACATGTTGCATTGTGGCCCTTTAAGCAGCGTAGTTCTAAGTAGACGGTTGCGTGTATTAATTTCCGCATACTATATATACAGTACTTTTCTCTTCATGGCAATCGGTGTATTGAGCCCCCTTTAAGCAGCGTAGTTATGAGTAGACGGGGTGCGTGTATTAATTTCCGCATACTATATATACAGTACTTTTCTCTTCATGGCAATCGGTGTATTGAGCCCCCTTTAAGCAGCGTAGTTATGAGTAGACGGGGTGCGTGTATTATTTTCCGCACACTGTATATATACAGTTCCTCTCTATACATTGAATGCATGCTGTTGGTTGTGGTGTGTATATCGGAACGGTCCGCGTAAGTTTCTATTCGCATCCAGTTTGTTAATGTAAGAGGGATTAATAAAGTTAATACCAAACAAACAATTTTTTCAACCAATCAGCAAGCACCAAAAGTGATATATGTACCTGCAATTAATAACTGCGCCATTGCCACCATGACAGCAAACAGAGCTAAGCCATTCTCGACCCCTGAGCTGTTGGCCCTGGTCCACGTCATGGACCGTCACCTGGGGCCCAGGGGCCCATATGTTTCGAATGCGGACAAGCGGCGGGCGTATAATGCTGCCCGCCGCCTGATATTTTCCACGACCGGCGTCCGCAGAAGCCTGGGGCAGGTTGAGCGGCGCTGGTCAGACCTGCGCCGGCGGCAGCCCGTTCTACTGTGCAGCCTTCGCCGCCATATTGCCCGATGTAAGTTTGGATTACTAGTATGTCTGCGTTTTTTAGCAATGTTGTGTGTACTTTTTAAAAATAGGTTGCTGAGTATGGGGGTGTATATGGGTGTATATGGGGTGTATATGGGGGGTATAGGGGGGTGTATATGGGTGTATGGGGGTGTATATGGGTGTATATGGGTGTATATGGGGGGTATAGGGGGGTGTATATGGGTGTATATGGGGTGTATATGGGGGTGTATATGGGGTGTATATGGGGGGTATAGGGGGGTGTATATGGGTGTATATGGGGGTGTATATGGGTGTATATGGGGTGTATATGGGTGTATATGGGTGTATATGGGGTGTATAGGGGGGGGGTTTAAGTAGTTGCTCAGTTT
The DNA here is from genome assembly GCF_055691185.1 of Crinia signifera. NCBI lineage: Eukaryota > Metazoa > Chordata > Amphibia > Anura > Myobatrachidae > Crinia > Crinia signifera. The sequence continues at coordinate 132,849,313 of NC_139224.1, read as the reverse complement.
TTTGGTGTAGGATATCAAATAGTTAGCATGATAAATGTCTGAAATATCACAGCAATGATCATTTGGAAGGTTATGAGCATGACTAATGTGAATTTTTCTTTCCCCCTTTTTTATGAATCCCAATCTTCGATTTCTATGCCATCAACATGAACATTGCAGCACGGGCAAGAGCCGCCAGAGAAGCCCGGGAGCAGGCACGCCGGGACCAGGCAGCCCCAGAGCAGCCAGAGGAGGAGGAAGAGGAAGAGGAAGAGGAGGAGGAGGAAGAGGAGGAGGAGGAAGAGGAAGAGGAAAAGAAAGAGGAGGAGGAGGAAGAGGAGGAGGAGGAAGAGGAAGAGGAGGAGAAGAAAGAGGAGGAGGAGGAAGAGGAGGAGGAGGAAGAGGAGGAGAAGAAAGAGGAGGAGGAGGAAGAGGAGGAGGAGGAAGAGACACAGGGTGCTGTTTGGACCCACACAATTTCCCCATCCCCTTCCCCCTCCACAACCCCCACCCCCACCACCTCCCCAACCCCCACCCCCCCCCTCCCCACCCCATTTCCAACCCCCCTATACCTCTCCACCACCCACCCCCAAACCTCTCCACTCCCCAGTAACAGCCACTACCGTGGTCCAGACTCCGGGACCATCATTGTCGTTGCTCCAGACCCCCCCAACCACCGCACAGCCAACCAGCGGTGACCAGGATGGCTCAAGTAGCCGTAAGTAAATAATTTGTCTAATGTTTACCTACACATTTCTACACATAAACAATCACAACAACCACATATGTGTATCCAACATCAACATTAGTTGCAACATATCACTGCAGGGCGACCATGAGGTGTGTCCTGTCCTTCTCCAGGAACAAGGGTCCCCTTGGTGGTTTTTTTGAGTGTGGCCATGCCTCACCCCTTGAATAATTGACATAACAGTACATCCAATGAGATATCCGACATTAGTGGTGTGGTAGTTATGTGGCTCCAGGTGTTGGGTAACTCCAGTTCCCAGCATGATGTGCAACACAGGGCCGGATTATAATGGAGGCACAAGGGGTCAGTGCCCCTGGGCCCCCCTCTAGCTAGGGGCCCCCTGTGGTTGTCATGTATTTTTGACCAAAAAAATGTGTAAGTTGTTTTTTTTCTTTTTTAGCTAAATGTTTTGTGCATGGGTGGGGTAGTGCTGCAGCTTCACCTATCTGCCAATGTGACAATGATTTATGGTGCTGAGCATCGGGAGCCAAGGCACACTGATTGCACAAGTGTGCAGTGCATTTCTGGGAGTTGACTAAGTCCCATGACACTTTGCACCAGAGGACAGAGGCTGAGAAGTTTGTGCTGAGCTCTGATTGGTGGAGCTCATTACATGCTTCTCAGGTCCATGGAGAACAGCAGCAGCTTAGTCATGGGAGGGATTTTAATCAGAGGCAGCACTAGGACTGTGAGGTCTCCACCAGAGTAAGGGGCAGAGGGACAAACACAGGCTTTTCATGTGGTGTGTGTGTGTGTGTGTATATATATATATATATATATATATATATATATATCCCCTGCAGTTAATTAAGTATATTATTTTGTAGTACTGTGTTTACAGCAGACCCATCTTCAATGTAGTTTAAAAATGTATGTGGCCTTCACACATAACTCTCAACTTATTTTTAGGTACAAATACAACAAACATTTGTGTATGTTATATATTAATTTTTTATTTTTATCCCTTCCCTACAGACACTGGACAGCAGCAGGAGGAGGTGGCAGCCCTAATGCGGGAGATTGTCCTCACCCTCCTGTACCTCCAGATCCTGTTTGGCCTTCTGGAGGCCCGAATTTAATTTTTTTTTATCCCCCCCCCCTTATTATTTTTGTGCCAAATAAACGTTTATGTACAGTTCGAAATTGCCTTTGTTTTTAATCAGAAATATGTTAGAGGGCTTGTAAGGGTAGGTACATACAGATGTGTACTGTAAGTTATACTTGTAATTTGAGGTGAGGGGTAATGATTGATGTGTGAATGTGTGTGTTTTTGAATAAAATAACACATAGTAAAAATGCATGAATTTTTAATGTTGTTCGATTACAACATCACACATAACATCAGGGTAGGTATACATGTTACACATTGTGGACAAAGTAATTATGGACATAATTTAGTACATATACAGAAACACCAACATTACTTGATGTAAAAATAACAGCAATATGGGGACACATAGATAGTGATTAAAATGCCACATTAGAACATCACAAATATACATGTAATGAGGGTTCAAATGTAGTTTTATTAGGTCTTTATTGAGGTAGACAATTGAGTTAATAGAAAACAATAATTGAATAACAAATAGATTAATTAATCAATTGTGAGATTTGTAGTTGAAAGGGAAGATTTGCAGGTCCATATATGTGAAGGGTATGCCAGCGTACACGGACGTACGCTCACTCTCACGAGCGGTGACATAACTTGTGTTTTCCATTGAAAACAATAGGGACCCGTGCGTGCAAGCTGGCGTACGCTCAGATCTCCGCAAGAAGTCGGTGGGAAGACGGACGAAAGACGTCCGCGTACGTTGCCGTACGCTCAGTTGTACGCCAGTTGTCGGAGTGTAAGGGCTGGGCCGGCCGCGTACGTTGCCGTACGCTCATTTGTACGCCACTCCCCTTCTACGTTGTTTCTGGCCGTACGTAAGCGGCAGATTTGTGGGTGGACCTAACCCCAACGGCCGCGTACGGCTAGCGTACGGTAATCGCGTACGTACGCACGTTTGGCCGCACCGATCAGAATAACCTCCGTTATGTGTGATGTTTTAATCTAACAACATTAAACATGCATGCATTTTCACTATGTGTTATTTTACTCAAAAACACACACATTCACACATCAATCATTACCCCTCACCTCAAATTACAAGTATAACGTACAGTACACATCTGTATGTACCTACCCTTACAAGCCCTCTAACATATTTATTCTTAAAAACACAGGCAACTTGTAACTGAACGTAAACTTTTATTCCGAAGAAACATAATAAGGGGGGGGGGGGTAAAAATAAATTAAATGAGGTCCTCCAGTTGGGAAAAAAGAATAAATAAATAGAGCAGGGTGAGGAATATTTCCCTCTGGATCCGTGCCGCCTCCCTCTGCTGCTGTTCAGTGTCTGTAGTGAAGGGATAAAAAATAAAAAAATTAATATATAACATACACAAAAGTTTGTTGTATTTGTACATAATAAAAAGTTCAGAGTTATGTGTGAAGGCCACATACATTTAGAAACTACATTGAAGATGGGTCTGCTGTAAACACAGTACTAAAAAATAATATGTTAACACACACATACTGTACATAGTAAATAACATTAATTCAATTACTCCTTCATCAATGAATGTATGCTGTATCCCAATTGGTACTTTGGTTTTGGGGGACTGTCCTCTAACCTCACAATTAGCCTGTGCTATTTAAGGGTTATGACATTGTTGTTGTCACACCAGGGGACTCAGTCGACAAGACTGAGACCTCTGGTGGGGACCTGGACCGGTACCTGAACCGGGGAGGTTGGAGAGGACCCCTGCGCATGGACTGCGCGACAGTGCACCCAGAGCCAATGAGTAGTCAGAGGTAAAAATACAACCAGGTTTATTATGCAGAAGGTTGTAATGGTACAGACAGTAAAGTATGCAGGAGTAATAACAGTTCATGCAGATTGCAATACTTTACAGGGATGATGAATTGTGGAATCGATGGTGGAACATCGGTTGGATATCGGAGATGAAGACTGTGGGTCCGGAATGACGGACGGAAGGTAGGAGCTTGACTGTGGGTCCGGAATGACGGACGGAAGCTTGACTGTGGGTCCGGAGTATCGGACTATCGATGGTGGAACATCGGAGATGGATGATGCAGGAGCATCGGAGGACCAGAGTCCTGGAGCTAGGCTGGACCGCTGGGCTGACGAGGCAGGCTCACAGGTGATGGAATAACCTGGATGTCGACAGGAGATGGAATAACCTGGAACGCTCTGCAGAATGGGAGACAACACCAGCGGAGAAGTACACTTGCACGGAGACAAGGACAGCTGACCATATACAGGAGACAACTGAAGCACTAGCATTGATCTGAGAGCTCCCAGCATACTTATACCCACTGGGTGGCCAGGATTGGCCGGGCAGGTATGACTGGGAGATCAGATCACACAGGATTGGATGGGAATGACATGTGACTGGGAAAACATGGCAGCCCCCATGTCAGGCTATGGCGGGAAAGTATGTTTGCGCACACCATGCTGGATACTGGGAGCAATGGCGGCGGACAGGTGGATTGGCGTGCATTGGATACTGTCACTGGGGACAAGGAGAGCGGTGCACCGCGCAGCCGCGGACTCAGCAGCGCTGAGCAGACTGGAGGATGGCAGCGATGATGGCGCACGGCAGACAGGACGCCGGCAGAGGTGACGTCTGGACCGCAAGCTGAACCTGCGAAGGCACTTAGCCGGTAAGAAAGTCTGTCTGACAGCTCGGATCGTGACAGCACCCCCCCCTTTAAGGGTGGCCCCAGGACACCTTTTAGGCTTGCGGGGAAACTTGGAGTGGAACGCCCGGATGAGTCTGGGAGCATGGACATCGATGGCATTGGTCCATGATCGTTCTTCGGGGCCGTAGCCCTTCCAATCGATCAGATATTGCAGACGACCATATCGGATGCGAGAGTCCAAGATCTTACTGACCTCATATTCTGTTCCACGCTGGGTGCAAACCTTAGGAGCCTTGGGGAGCTTGGAATGAAAGCGATTCAAGACCAGCGGCTTGAGCAGCGAAATGTGGAATGTAGCTGGCACTTTCAAATAGGGCGGCAACTTGAGCTTGTAAGCTACCGGATTGACGACTCGCTCAACTGGGAAAGGACCAATATATCGGGGAGCGAACTTCATCGATGGCACTCTCAATCGAAGATTCTTGGTTGACAACCAGACACGATCTCCGGGACGGAGGGCTGGCACAGCTCTGCGTTTCCTGTCGGCAAATTTTTTGTACCTGCTTGAAGCCTTCAGGAGTGAAGAACGAATAAGCTTCCAGGATTTGACGAATTGCCGGATGGTCGTGTCGACCGCTGGAACAGAGGACACAGGTTGCAGAGTGAAGTCAGGAACTCGAGGATGAAACCCATAGTTGGCAAGGAATGGAGTGACATTAGATGAAGAATGATATTGGTTATTATGGCAGAACTCTGCCCATGGAAGGAGTTGAGCCCAGTCATCTTGGGAAGAAGAGACATATGTGCGGAGAAATGCTTCAAGGTCCTGATTCACCCTCTCCGTTTGGCCATTGGTTTGAGGGTGGTAGGCTGTGGAAAACTTTAGCTTGATTTGAAGCAGGGAGCACAGGCTTCGCCAGAATTTGGCTACGAATTGGACTCCTCTGTCGGAGATGATTTCGAGAGGCAGTCCATGAAGCTTGAATATCTCTTTGATGAAGAGCTGGGACAGCTTGGAAGCTGACGGAAGACCGGTGAGGGGAACGAAGTGAGCCATCTTGGTGAACCGATCAACAATCACCCAGATGGTGGTGAACTTGTCAGACTCTGGAAGATCAGTTACAAAGTCCATAGAAATATGCGTCCAAGGACGATGTGGCACTGACAGTGGCATCAATTGCCCAGGAGGAGACTGACGACTGGTCTTGTGCTGAGCACATTTAGCACAAGAGGAAACAAAGTCCTGTACATCCTGTTTGAGGGACGGCCACCAGTAGGACCTGGTGATAAACTCGTAAGTTTTCTGAATGCCTGCATGGCCAGCGAATTTTGAAGAATGCGCCCAACAGAGCAACTTCTTTCTTAGAGCTGGCTTTACATATCTTTTCCCTGTAGGGGGCGTGAGATTAGAAACTCTCGTTGCGGAGAATGCCACTGGATCAATAATAAAGTGTTGATGTGTGGACTTAGACTCACTTTCTTGCTCCCATGAGCGGGAAAGGGCATCAGCTTTTCGGTTTTGTGTCCCTGGACAGAACGACAGCTTGAAACGGAACCTGGAAAAGAAAAGTGTCCATCTGGCTTGACGGGGATTTAAACATTGAGCAGACTTGAGATACAGAAGATTCTTGTGGTCTGTGATAATTGTGATCTCATGAACAGCGCCCTCTAGAAGATATCTCCACTCTTCTAATGCCAACTTGATGGCGAGAAGCTCTTGGTCACCGATGGCATAGTTACGCTCTGCAGGCAGGAACTTACGGGAGTAGAACCCACAGGGATGAAGACGACCATCGGGCGCTTTCTGCGAGAGGACTGCCCCAACACCCACGGAGGAGGCATCAACCTCGAGAATAAAGGGCAAGGTGGTATCAGGTTGTCTTAAGACAGGAGCGGAAGTGAACCTCTGTTTCAACAGATGGAAGGCTTCGATGGCTTCTGCCGGCCACTTCGCTGGATTAGACCCCTTTTTTGTCAAGGCAGTGATGGGAGCCACAATAGAAGAGAAGTTACGAATGAATTTTCTGTAATAATTGGCAAAACCCAGGAAACGTTGAATACCTTTCAGCGAAGAGGGAATTGGCCAATCTTGGATGGCCTGCAGTTTTCCTGGATCCATTTGAAGACCGGAACCGGAGACAATGTACCCTAGGAAGGGTATAGACTTCACCTCGAAGACACATTTCTCCAGTTTACAGTAGAGATGATTAGCTCGCAGCCGGGACAGAACCTCTTTGACCCAATAACGATGTTCTGTGATGTTATTGGCGTAGATTAAAATGTCATCGAGATATACAACTACATGACTGTAAAGAATGTCCCGAAAGATCTCATTGACATAGTGCTGGAACACGGCTGGGGCATTACTGAGCCCAAAGGGCATGACGAGGTACTCATAGTGGCCGTCTCTGGTATTAAACGCCGTCTTCCACTCGTCGCCCTCTCGTATGCGGATGAGATTGTATGCACCTCTCAGATCGAGTTTTGTAAAGATGGTTGCACCGCTGACACGGTCAAACAGCTCGGTGATGAGAGGCAACGGATATCGGTTCTTTACTGTAATGTCATTGAGGCCGCGATAATCAATGCAGGGACGTAGGCCTCCATCCTTCTTTTTGACGAAGAAGAATCCTGCGCCAGCAGGAGAAGTCGAAGGACGGATGAATCCCTTTGCCAGATTTTCCTTGATGTAACTGGTCATGGCTTGAGTCTCTGGAATAGAGAGAGGATAGGTTCTACCTCTGGGTGGTTCTTTGCCTGGGATGAGTTCAATAGGGCAATCCCACGGTCTGTGAGGAGGTAGGACATCAGCGCCAGACTTACTGAATACATCTGAGTACTCTTGGTAGGGAAGAGGCGGAAGGTCTGCTGCATCGGCTGAAGAATGACGAGCTGGAAGTACCTTTTGGAGACAGGTACCAGAGCAGGAAGGATCCCAGGAAAGGATTTCGGATGTCTTCCAATCAAGACGGGGATTGTGAAGACGGAGCCAGGGTAAACCCAGAACCAGAGCATGAGTGGCTCGGGGTAAAACCAGGAAGGACAAGAGTTCAGTGTGCAGGACTCCCACTTTCACTGTAAGTGGCAAAGTTCTGCGGGAGACTGTCGCATCAGGAATCCTACTGCCATCCACAGCAGTAAGGAAGACAGTCTTGGAAAGACTTTCAGTGGGCAACCCCCACTTGCGGACCAGTTCTGCAGTAACAAAGTTGCCAGCGGCACCGGAATCAAGAAGCGCGGAGACAGTCTTGAAATGCTGACCAACTTGTAGGGAAACTGGAAGGACACAATCGGTTGCTGATGGAGAGGACTTAATTACTCCTAGCCTACCCTCTCCTTGACGGGCTAGGAGGAGGAGTTTTCCTGACGCTTTGGGCATGCAGAAATTTGATGTGCAGGATCGGCACAATACAGGCAGAGCTGTGCCAACCGTCGACGTCGACGTTCTCCTGGAGACAAACGGAAGCGGTTTATCTCCATTGGTTCTTCTTTGGAATGGACCGCAGGAGCAGTGGGTAAAGAAGGCGGAGGAGTTGGCACTTTAACTGGAGCGCTCTTGTGACGTTCTATAGCCCTTTCTCGGAAGCGTAGGTCTACTTTAACACACAATGAAATAAGGTCACTTAGACCTGAGGGTAAGTCTCTTGTAGCAAGTTCATCCTTGATACGATCGGATAGGCCATGCCAGAAAGCTGCGTATAAGGCCCCATCACACCAGGAGAGTTCTGACGCCAGAATCTGGAACTGGACCAGATATTGCCCGACGGAGCGGGATCCCTGTCTGAGACGGAGGAGTTCAGTGGAGGCAGATGCTGATCGCCCAGGCTCATCGAAGATACGCCGAAATGTTGACACGAAGTCCTTGTAGTTGGACAGGATGGCATCAGATCTTTCCCATAAGGGAGATGCCCACTCTAGTGCCGCTCCACACAGGAGGGAGATGATGTAGGCGATCTTGACCCTTTCAGTAGGGAAGTTGCTGGGTTGCAGCTCGAAGTGAATCTCACACTGATTGAGAAAGCCTCGACAGGTCTTGGGGTTCCCATCATACTTGGTGGGGACAGACAGATGAAGGCGAGGTGCAGCAGCCATTACAGGAGGATGAACGGGACTTGAAAGTTCTCTGACAGGCTCAGGGCCACTGAGAGTGGTCTGTAACTTATCCAGCCGGGAAGACAGATCTTGCAGGCAATGAATCACTTGGCTCTGCGCAGCCTCTTGCTGATCCAAGCGAACAGCCAGTTGCTGTACAGGGCTGGGTGGAGAAGCTTGGTTTGCGGCTGGATCCATTTGGCTAGTGCTTACTGTCACACCAGGGGACTCAGTCGACAAGACTGAGACCTCTGGTGGGGACCTGGACCGGTACCTGAACCGGGGAGGTTGGAGAGGACCCCTGCGCATGGACTGCGCGACAGTGCACCCAGAGCCAATGAGTAGTCAGAGGTAAAAATACAACCAGGTTTATTATGCAGAAGGTTGTAATGGTACAGACAGTAAAGTATGCAGGAGTAATAACAGTTCATGCAGATTGCAATACTTTACAGGGATGATGAATTGTGGAATCGATGGTGGAACATCGGTTGGATATCGGAGATGAAGACTGTGGGTCCGGAATGACGGACGGAAGGTAGGAGCTTGACTGTGGGTCCGGAATGACGGACGGAAGCTTGACTGTGGGTCCGGAGTATCGGACTATCGATGGTGGAACATCGGAGATGGATGATGCAGGAGCATCGGAGGACCAGAGTCCTGGAGCTAGGCTGGACCGCTGGGCTGACGAGGCAGGCTCACAGGTGATGGAATAACCTGGATGTCGACAGGAGATGGAATAACCTGGAACGCTCTGCAGAATGGGAGACAACACCAGCGGAGAAGTACACTTGCACGGAGACAAGGACAGCTGACCATATACAGGAGACAACTGAAGCACTAGCATTGATCTGAGAGCTCCCAGCATACTTATACCCACTGGGTGGCCAGGATTGGCCGGGCAGGTATGACTGGGAGATCAGATCACACAGGATTGGATGGGAATGACATGTGACTGGGAAAACATGGCAGCCCCCATGTCAGGCTATGGCGGGAAAGTATGTTTGCGCACACCATGCTGGATACTGGGAGCAATGGCGGCGGACAGGTGGATTGGCGTGCATTGGATACTGTCACTGGGGACAAGGAGAGCGGTGCACCGCGCAGCCGCGGACTCAGCAGCGCTGAGCAGACTGGAGGATGGCAGCGATGATGGCGCACGGCAGACAGGACGCCGGCAGAGGTGACGTCTGGACCGCAAGCTGAACCTGCGAAGGCACTTAGCCGGTAAGAAAGTCTGTCTGACAGCTCGGATCGTGACAGTTGTGGCTTAAGCACTCCTTAGTATTTTAAATTTAGGACATTGCTGTACAAATTATAGGCCTACAGCTATGTTTGTAAAGCATGCATCCGCATGGCCTCACACACTATTACCAAAACAATCTCTACATTTAAGTTGCACCAGTGGCAGATTAAGCCTTTGGGGGGCCCGGGGTACTTTAGAGCGGGGGGCCCCCTTGCACTTGTCATTACTGGCCGCACACTGCATGGGCGAATATTATACTGTCAAAACATAGAGTAAAGGCAGAATAAACTTGGTCAATGGTTACCTGCAGGGGATATATATATATATATATATATATATATATATATATATATACACACACCACATGAAAAGCCTGTGTTTGTCCCTCTGCCCCTTACTCTGGAGGAGACCTCACAGTCCTAGTGCTGCCTCTGATTAAAAACCCTCCTATGACTAAGCTGCTGCTGCTGTTGTTCTCCATGGACCTGAGAAGCATGTAATGAGCTCCACCAATCAGAGCTCAGCACAAACTTCTCAGCCTCTGTCCTCTGGTGCAAAGTGTCATGGGACTTAGTCAACTCCCAGAAATGCACTGCACACTTGTGCAATCAGTGTGCCTTGGCTCCCGATGCTCAGCACCATAAATCATTGTCACATTGGCAGATAGGTGAAGCTGCAGCACTACCCCACCCATGCACAAAACATTTAGCTAAAAAAAAAAAAAAAAACTTAAACATTTTATTTTTAAAAAATACATGACAACCACAGGGGGCCCCTAGCTAGAGGGGGGCCCAGGGGCACTGACCCCTTGCGCCTCCATTATAATCCGGCCCTGTGTTGCACATCATGCTGGGAACTGGAGTTACCCAACACCTGGAGCCACATAACTACCACACCACTAATGTCGGATATCTCATTGGATGTACTGTTATGTCAATTATTCAAGGGGTGAGGCATGGCCACACTCAAAAAAACCACCAAGGGGAGCCTTGTTCCTGGAGAAGGACAGGACACACCTCATGGTCGGCCTGCAGTGATATGTTGCAACTAATGTTGATGTTGGATACACATATGTGGTTGTTGTGATTGTTTATGTGTAGAAATGTGTAGGTCAACATTAGACACATTATTTACTTACGGCTACTTGAGCCATCCTGGTTGCCGCTGGTTGGCTGTGCAGTGGTTGGGGGGGTCAGGAGCAAGGGGGATGGTCCTGGAGTTTGGACCGAGGTAGTGGGTGTGAGTGGGGAGTGGAGAGGTTTGGGGGTGGGTGGTGGAGAGGTGTAGGGGGGTAGGAAATGGGGTGGGGAGGGGGGGGGGTTGTGGAGGGGGTGGGGGTTGTGGAGGGGGAAGGGGATGGGGAAATTGTGTGGGTCCAAACTGCACCCAGTGTCTCCAGTGTTGGGGAGGGGGTGTGGGTTGGGGGAGGGGGTTGTGGAGGGGTTGGGGGTTGTGGAGGGGGTGGGGGTTGTGGAGGGGGTGGGGGTTGTGGAGGGGGAAGGGGATGGGGAAATTGTGTGGGTCCAAACTGCACCCAGCGTCTCCTCTTCTTCCTCCTCTTCTTCCTCCTCCTCCTCTTCCTCCTCCTCTTTCTTCTCCTCTTCCTCCTCCTCTTTCTTCTCCTCCTCCTCCTCCTCTTCCTCCTCCTCTTCTTCCTCCTTCTCCTCTTCATCCTCCTCTTCTTCCTCCTCCTCCTCTTCCTCCTCCAGGGCTGCCTGGTCCCGGGCTGCCTGGTCCCGGGCTGCCTGCTCCCGGGCTTCCATGCGTGCCCTTGCCCGTGCTGAAATGTTCATGTTGATGGCATAGAAATCGAAGATTGGGTTTCATAAAAAAGGGGGAAAGAAAAATTCACATTAGAGGTTATGGGCACAGTTCTGCTCATGTGAAGTATGTGATGGGACAAGAGAAAGTGTGTTTTTGAAAGAGTTGTTGTAACATGTTCCATATGATGCTACTGAAACAAGAATGAGCAAACTGTGCACATGTAGCTGGTGAGAAACTACACATCCCAGTATGCCATTCCATAGTTAAATTACTCCATAATAACCACATTGTCAAGCTATGGTGGAATGTGTAGTTTCACACCAGGTGGAGGTGCCTAATTTGGCCATGGATGATGTCATTTCTGCATAGTGATGTATGTATGTGCATTTAGTGGCCTAATGAATGAGATGAGACACTGAAATGCCTCCTAATTTAGACATGAATGTGTGTGTGGGACACATATGGCAAAAAAACATAAGAGCACCCACACTAGGAAATGTCACGTAGCTAGGGGTACCACATAGTCCCTTTAATTCCGGACACATATTAATTACACAGGTTCTGTGGCTGGCTGACTTCAAGACTCCACTTCACCTAATTTTAAACTGCCACAGAACCTGTGTAATTAACATGTGTCCGGAATTGAAGGGACTAGGTGGTAACCCTACACGTAGCACAGTGGTGCACATATCTCATGGTGATATTTGTATTTTTAAACTTGTAGGTGGACTGACTTCAAAAGTACACTGAAGAGGAAGATGACTGACCGGTACAACCACAGCATGTCCACCGGGAGCGGTCCTATGCCTGACCATTTGGAGTATACCCCCCTGGAGCAGGACTCCGTGGACGTTATTGATGTGGGGGAGATCAGCGGAATCTCCAATATGGACAGTGAGCTCCCGGCGGAGGTCTTTGATGCTCCTTTTGATGGTAAGTCACAGTAATGCATTGTATTTAGAAAGATATTTTTTATTGCGTATGTGATGGTGACATTGTTTTCAATTCTTATCCTAGCAGAAGCAGAAAGCCAGGATGTACCGGCAGCATCTTCCTCTGCAGAGCCACAGGTGGAGCGAGTGGTCCAGCCTCCACCAAGACGTCGCCCCCAGCCCCAGGAGACATGGGATGAGAGCCTGTTGGTGACGCTGGACAGGATCGAGCAGCAAGGGGTGGATGCTGCGATCCGTCAGCAGCAGGTGGCGGATTTTCTGGCGGAGTGGAAGGCCACAAACCAGCTGCAGGTTGAGGCGTTGAACCGCATTAATGAAACTCTGGCGGCTGGCATGCTAAGCATTGGCCAACACCTCAGCCGCTAGAATGAACTTCTTGCGGAGCAGCTGTCCACCGCCAGGTCCCTAAGGGACAATCCCCCATCTGCTGCCCCACCCCAAGCTGCTCCCCAACCTTCCACCTCGGCTGACCCTCCTGTGTCGACTAGGGGAAGACGCCGAAAGCCAGCTGAGCCAAAGGCCCCTGTCCCCAAGGCCCCATCTAAAAGGGGCAAAAAAGGGCCCAAATGAGACCTGGTTCACTTCCTCTGTGGTTGGAGGCCAAAGGTTTAAATTGCACTGGACATCCGCTTCCTGAGTTGGCCATCGATCCATTTGCGTGCCATGGGCATGAAAGTTCGTATTTTGACCTCTACAAATGCAGGATATTTTTTTTTGGTGGTGTGTATCTTGCTTAGTATTCACCCTGGTTGTTGCAGTACGTATTCTGGTGTCCCCATTTCTTTCACCATTGCATTTGCAGGGTAACACATGTTTGGAGATATGCAACCTCTTGTTCTGGCTGTTTTATTATTTGTGTGTCTATTTTATTTGTTTATTTGATTTCTCACATTAAAGTGTCAAGCTGTGATGCTGAACAGCAAATAAATTTATTTTACAAATTAAATCTAAATTGTGGTATGTGTCATTTCTTGTGTGAAACAAATACTAGATTTATGTGTACTTACTGACCAGGGTATTTTTGAACATTTGTTGAAGTGTGGTCGAAGTTTCCCATGTGTAACCCTCTCCATGGCCATTCCCATGTTCCTATCCAACTTTTCCCTGCTAATTAGTTTGTGTCAGCACATGTGCAGAGCAACTTAATAGGTGAGAAAGCAGTTTGTGTGCAGGTGAGGTAGCTCCTACAGTAGTTGGTAAAAGCAGGTCCAGAACAATGCTTTCCTCATGGAGTGGGTGAGGCAGACAAACAAGGGTGAAAAGGTACATTTGTGTAGGAATGCATATGTGTCCTCCCTAAAAAAAGATGTGTGAATGGGCCAAACATGATAAATTAGCTTGTGAACAAACATGCATAACTTTTTAAATATATATGATTTGACAGTGTCATAAGCAGATGTAGGAATCCTTTGTTAGAGAGATGAGAGTGCAATAATGTGATTGGTGGCATCTTACATCCAGAGTGTAGTCAAATCCAAATCATAGCAGATGAGATAGTGGTACAGGTCATTATTTTGGGTACTATACAAAGATTGTGTGCAAAATAGTGGTCATGGGCTTAAAACATTGCTGAAACATCCTTTGTAGGTGTTAGATGTGGTTTATGTTATTGTATCCTAAATACAAAACCTATGTTAGTATTAGAGTGAACACGTTGACACATGTCGACTTGTGTAGATTGAGTGTGCTACTGCGTAAAGTCTATGAAAGCACGTAGTGAATGTGTCTAACTGTTTAGCAAATACCTACCTTAGCGTATAAAAAGATTCTTACCTTAAATTAAACAAACCTTTAAATGTGGAGAAGTATAGAAACACAAGCTTCCAATGTGTTTGCGTGCTGTATGTGTGGCTTGCAGGTAGTGAAATCATGGTTTGGACTTAATAGACTGCAGCATTGCTTATTACATTCAGGTGTATGTGTTTGAGTAGTAATCAGCGTTAATTAGCCAACTCAGGCGCACGCTGGCATGCGGTATCTGTAGGGGTGGTTTGAGCTGGCGGTTGGCGGCCGCCTGTTTGGTGTCCGAAATGAACGGTGCCTTAGTCGATCGTGCGGTAGTAGCACCGCTCATTTTTGGTGCACACCCCCGTGTACGCCCATATTTACGCCCATTTTCCCTCATTATTTCGGCCGCTCCCATCAACACGCCCCTATGCCGCCCCATTACCCGTACACTCGCGTACAGGTTTTTTCGCACGTTGAGAGCCCGGCCGTAAGCGTTGTGGAGTGTTCGCGCCGGCGCATTAGCGTATCTGCACATGCGCAGATCATGAAAAACCCCGGGACGTACGCGTACGGCCGGGCCGCTCCAACCAGAATAAGGGTCCTAGTGTGCAGTGGCGGCTCCTACCATTATAAAGGCGGGGAGCAGCCTTCCACTGCCACTGCCGTCCCCAGAAGTCCGCACAGGCACGCACCCCTGCCCCCTGCACAGGCCAGGGGTGCAGTAGCTAATTGGCTGGCTGTTTATCACTCACCATTTTATCACTTTTATTATTTATTTATTTACAGTGTCTTATATAGCGCAGCAGATTCCGTTACGCTTTACAATAGTAGACAGTGATAAAACAAACTGGGTAACAACAGACAGACTTGGAGGTTAGAGGGCCCTGCTGCAAGCTTACAATCCATAGGGATATAGGAGGGAAACACAAGGACAGGCACTTTTGAAGCTTAGTGCATCTGGCCCATTGAGTGTACAATTTCTGAACAATACACAGCTGTCCGGCTTGGTGTCTGCTATGTTCCCACCAATGACACTAGTGAGCCAGTGGAGGGCGCTGGAAACCTGAAGGTGGATGGTTAATGTAGCGGGGAACCATGCACTAAATTCCAATATTCCAGAAGGATACCAAACCACTGAAAATTAAAGAATATTGTCAGTACAGGTAAATATACAAAGTTCTTGAGCACACGGGATAAAATTAAAAGTTCAAGTATATGAAGAACAAACAAATGGCAAAATAAACAAGAGTCCTGTTACGCCTGGAGCAACTAGTTTATTCAGGTACTGAATGGCCAGATTTACTGATGCAGCTTATAGTCTGTGAAGCAACTGCAGCCTGAGCCGGTGAAGTGAATGCAGCCTGGAAGTCGGTATGTGTGCAGCTTGGGAGAAAACTAACAGTGCTGCTTGGAAATCGATGATGACTGCAGCCTGGAAGCCTGTGAGTGATGCATCCTGGAAGCTGATGAGCGATGTGGCCTGGAAGCCAGTGACGGGTGCCATCTAGGGGCCGGTGAGCGATGCAGCCTGGAAGCTGATGAGCGATGTGGCCTGGAAGCCAGTGACGGGTGCCATCTAGGGGCCGGCGAGCGATACAGCCTGGAAGCTGGTGAGCGATGTGGCCTGGAAGCCGGTGACGGATCCCATCTAGGGGCCGGTGAGCGATGCAGCCTGGAAGCTGGTGAGCGATGTGGCCTAGGAGCCGGTGACAGATGTGGCCTGGAAACAGGGGAGTGATACGAGTAATACCCCATTCACGCCAGCCTAAATTCCCGGGTTGAGTCCGGGAACAACCCGGTACTAGCGCTGGTGTGAAAGGTTCCCGGGACAAAATTCCGGGCAAATTTCAATCCGGCTAGGTACCAGGGTTGTTCCCGGGTTTAACCCGGGGACCTGGCTGGTGTGAAAGGTACAGGGTATACTTACCCGGGTTGCCGTGTCCTCAGTGTGCTGTCTGGATGGGAATCCACGCAGGCGGCGGGCACAAATGACGGGACAGCCAGTGGATGATGATGACGCAGCTCTCCGGCGGCAGTGAGGACGCCGGAGAGCTGCGTCATCTTCATCAGCAGCCTGTCCCGTCATTTGCTCCACCGCCTGTGTGGATCCCTGGCCTGCACGGAGGACCAGCAACCGGGGTGAGTATTCTCCCCACCTCCGCCGCCTGCCCACCTCCTCCCCACCTCCTGCCGGCCTCCTTCCCGCCCCCTTCTCACACCAGAAAATGCAGGGACATTTCGGGTCTGAATGGGTCCAAACCCGGGAATGTCCCTGCTTGTCCCGGGAACTGAATTCCTGGGTTTGTCCCTGCATTTCTGGTGTGAATGGGGTACTAGTAACTCCACGACTGCCCTGCTACTAGCCTGGGTGCCAGAAGTCCTCCCAAAAGTCAGAATCCTGATTGTTAAAAACCCAACAGTTGGGATCCCGACTATCAGGGGCTATTCTCCCTCGTGGGGGTCCACTATCCACATAGAGGAAGAATAGAACCTGTGGCGAATGCGAGCCCGCAAGGGGCTTCGTAGCGCTCACCCCCTGTCGGAGTCCTGGCAGTCGGGATTCCGACATCGGTTTCTTAACCATCGGAATCCCACCTGTCGGCCCGTCATACCACAGCCGACCAGCCTATTGGCAGATACATTTTATTAGTACAACATTATTGCACTAAAACAACCCAGAAATATTACACAACATACTGTACAAAAAGTTCTGAATTGAATTCACATTACTGACTCATTAAAGGTCACATTTTATATTCACTATAGTGACGCACATATAAAGACAGAATACTCTGAGGATTATCCGGATAATATATAATATATTGAAGGCATGTTCAGGTTTGCTTCCTTTTATATTTATATGTTTGTCTTTGGCGCCATCTATTGTTTGTTTGATTTTACAGCATCACAAATATAGAGCAATTTTTTTGTACTGTAGCTTACATATTTTTTACATTATTTGATCTTAATTGGTCCATGTATTAATGCCCACTAGTAAAGACTGAGTTTATAAAACATACAATGTATCAACTAGCTAACCAACATTGCGTTTTATTAAAAAGTGGACGATACTTAGATCTTGCGAACTCAAACTCAATATTTCCAAAACAAAATTACTTATATTCCCGCCAACTAAGAACAGTTCTCCAAACTTTCAAGTGTTCCCTGAAAACTCACCTCTTCAGGCAAGCCTATCATATTTAAGTTCCACCCACATAACCCTCTGAGGCGCTTATGTATTATATAGCTTCCCTTCTGGACTTGTAACTTGGTGGGACTGCTATGCTATTACTGGTGCCTGTCCTTGTGTTTTCCTCCTATGTCCCTATAGATTGTAAGCTTGCAGCAAGGCTGTCTGTTGTTACCCAGTTTGTTTTATCACTGTCTACTATTGTAAAGCGCAACGGAATCTGCTGTGCTATATAAGAAACTGTTAATTAATGAATAAGTAAATACATTTTTACATTAAACATCAATGTTTTAAATCTGTACATGCGTAGAAACTGCATTAAGCATTTGCAGGTATGGTTTTGCGATCTTGCTCACAGTGCCCAGGGGCAAACGCAGGATTTTCAGAATGGGGTTTCCAGAGGGGCGGAGCAAAGCACGGAGATGGACACTTAGGTGACCCAGTATATGCCGGGTGAGTTAAAGTATTATAGATAGACCAAATGTATATAAATGATAATAAATATATATATATATATATATATATATATATATATATAGATAGATAGATAGATAGATAGAGAGAGAGAGAGAGAGAGAGATAGAGAGAGAGAGAGAGAGAGAGAGAGAGAGAGAGAGAGAAACATATAGCCGGCACTCTTCCAATATTGTAACTTGGACCCGGTGCCCACCAATTCCCCGGTAACCAAGACAGGGGAGCTGTATACGATACCAATTGTAGGTGTCACTCAGGCCAATAAACAGACAGAAACGGTAGTTGCTTTATCAACGTTTCATTTGCGGAATGCAAATTTCATCAGGATACAAGACAAAAGAAGTGAATCGGTGCTCACCTTATACCCCCCGGTACAGCATGTCCTGACGTCATCACCGTGCGTCGCGGGGCTGTCCGACCATCGGCGTCGCCTGGCTGCCGCATCACCGCGTCAGCGGTGACGTCATCACGCTCCAGCCGTGTCACCGCATCCGCGATGATGCCGTGACGTCATCACGCTCCAGCCGTGGTCACCTGACTCCTCCCCTGACCATGCTACGGGACAGGAGTATGCTGTAACCTAGGAGACAATAATAAACAAATATAACCAAAGTGCAAGTGCAATCAAAACATAAAATATACAAACATACATAAAATACATTGTAATGCATGGCAATTCATACTATATTAAATATAGATCTAACTTATAGATCGTGTGCCTAAAATCACAACGATGTTTTAAATTGAAAAATCTTACAATAGCGTCAAGGCCTGTTAGATAGCCAATGCATCTAAAAAGTCCAGATACAAGAGAATTAGTTACCTAAAAATATAAAGAACTAAGCAGGAGATAATACAGGTAAAGGCAACAACAGAGTATATGTTAAATAAACGAGTGGGCCCTAATCATGAGGCAAGAGGGAAATTGGATGTAGTCTTAGAAAAAACAAGACAAAGGTACTGTCTCATTTAGCCCTTTTGGGTGGATTACATTTAAGCGGTGTATCCACCTCGCCTCACAACGTAGCAGGGCAGCACCCCTATCACCACCCCGCATGGATGGTTTGATATGGTCGATCATGCGATACCGTAGGCTCGGTAAATTATGCCTCGCCTCGACAAAATGTCGGGCGACCGGTTGCTCACTGGTTCCAGATCCTAGAGCAGCTTTGATCGCCGAGCGGTGTCCTGCCATCCGCTCTTTGAATTTTCTGGTGGTCTTGCCAATGTAGACAAGACCACAGGGGCAAATAATTTGGTAAATAACAAAGCTGCTTTCACATGTTAGATGGTGTCGAATTTGATATATGTTACCATCATGCGGGTGATGGAATTTATCACCAGTGATCAAAAATTTGCACGTTGTGCATGCACACTTAAAGCAACCCCATCTTTTTTGCTGTAGAAAATTTTTTGATGGGGGATTCCCTTTCCCTGCTATGTCTGATTTAACCAAGATGTCTCTCAAATTTCTTGGTCTGGAGAAGCAAGGCAATAATTTAGTGTTTTCTAACCCTAGAGCTGGGTCTGACTGTACCATGTGCCAATTGGTTTTGGCAATTTTATTAATTTTATCTGAATGAACATTATATTGACAAACCCATGGAATTTTGGTTGACATAGTATTCTTTTTCTTATTGGTGTTGCCAGATAACAACTGCTCACGTGAGATGGAAAGTGCCTTGGTTTTGGTGTTAAGTAAATCACGTAAGTGATACCCCCTCTCAGCAAATCGTATGATTAACTCATCGATCTGGGTGGAGGCTGTATCAATGTTACTGTTGATACGTAGTATCCGCAACATCTGCGAATACGGTAGACTCAGCTTGAATTTGGTAGGGTGAAAACTTCGATTGTGTAAAAAGGTGTTACGGTCGGTGTCCTTTGTGAACACCGTTGTATCAATTAGGCCAGCTTCTACAGAAATCCTAACATCTAAAAAATCGATGTTAGTTTGGTGCATCTGGTATGTAAATTTAACAGGGCTGTTACTCTTATTATGGGTTTGCATGATCGTATCAAACTCCTCCTTTGTGCCACACCAAAAAATAAGCAGATCATCTATGTATCTTGTAAATAAAAAAAATTTGTAGAGATCTGAGGGTTTGAAAAAAAGAGTTCATCTTCAACTTCGAACATGAAAATGTTCGCATATGTTGGCGCCACCGAGGAACCCATAGCGCAACCACGAGTTTGTAGAAAAAACTCGTTATCAAAAAGATAACAGATTTGTGATGATCGATGTTGATTCCTCATCATATTTCCCAGAGGAAAGTAAAAGTCTCTTCACAGCCATAATCCCTTCATTGTGTGGAATCACTGTGTACAAACTTGAGACTGTAATTAGCCATAGCTCTTTTGGTAATGGTCCAAGTTGTAGCAATTTTTGCAACAGTGACGTGGTGTCTAGTAAAAAATGGGGATGAGTAATAATTAGAGGCTGCAAAAGAGAGTCCAGGAGAACTGAGGTGGGCTGAAACCGTGACCCGCGGGCCGATATTATTGGTCGTCCCGGTGGTGGAAGTCCCTTATGAACCTTGGGCAGTGTGTAGATCAAAGGCACCAAGGGAAATTGAGGGATAAGTAGGTCAAATACTTCATCCGAAATGATGGCTGCATCTTTAGCAAATAATAATGCTTCACGAAGCTCTCTAGTAAAGATTGGAGTTGGGTCTCCTTTTAATTTAATGTACACACCTGGTTCGGACAGTTGTTTCTGGATCTCAGTCCGATAATCAGTGATGTCCTGCAGGACAATCTCCCCGCCCTTGTCCGCAGGACGGATAACCAGGGAATTATTTTTGCTTAATGATGTCAAAGCTCGGCGTTCATCCTGTGTAAGGTTCTGATGAACAATCTGTTCTGATCTTTTGAGTCCCATGGTGTCCTTTTCGATCAGTCTCATGAAAGTCTTTATACTTGCATTATTTGACAAGGGATCGAAGTTAGATGGTTTCTTGAACTGCTTTAATTTTTCAGGAATTGGTGGTTGGGTCATTGGTGGCGTGATCTGATTGTTAAAAAATTCTTTGAGTTTAAGTTTTCTTTGGAGCTGTTGTCTTTCTACTTGACAGCGTAGGTCGTCAAAATCTTGCGTTGGTATATAAGATAGACCTTTAGACAATAATGAAGTCTCCGCTGCTGACAACTCATGGCTCGATAAGTTGAAGATTAGGTCCTTTTGCCCGTCGCTGGCGTTTTTTTTGTATTTTGCTTGCCGCTTCCACTGATCACCCCTTCGGGTTGGTCGTTTTTTGGCGGACCGCGGGTTCGGGTGAACATACTAAGAGGTGCATTAGGTCCTCGTCGTCTCCGCACTCGTCTATCCCCGTCACTGGCAGAGCTGTTACCTTCAGCCGATGTATCAGTGTCGACAACAGACTTTGGGTATCTCTGTTGACGAAAAACTGGGGGGCGTCTTCTGCCTTCACCTGAGTGATCACCTGAAAGTCATTTATAGACCTGATGATTTTCATAGTCTTTGTTGACTTTCGTCATCTTCTCTTGTTTGAATTTTATCAAATCCTACGCTATTGTAAGATTTTTCAATTTAAAACATCGTTGTGATTTTAGGCACACGATCTTTAAGTTAGATCTATATTTATTCAAACCATCCATGCGGGGTGGTGATAGGGGTGCTGCCCTGCTACGTTGTGAGGCGAGGTGGATACACCGCTTAAATGTAATCCACCCAAAAGGGCTAAATGAGACAGTACCTTTGTCTTGTTTTTTCTAAGACTACATCCAATTTCCCTCTTGCCTCATGATTAGGGCCCACTCGTTTATTTAACATATACTCTGTTGTTGCCTTTACCTGTATTATCTCCTGCTTAGTTCTTTATATTTTTAGATAACTAATTCTCTTGTATCTGGACTTTTTAGATGCATTGGCTATCTAACAGGCCTTGACGCTATTGTAAGATTTTTCAATTTAAAACATCGTTGTGATTTTAGGCACACGATCTATAAGTTAGATCTATATTTAATATAGTATGAATTGCCATGCATTACAATGTATTTTATGTATGTTTGTATATTTTATGTTTTGATTGCACTTGCACTTTGGTTATATTTGTTTATTATTGTCTCCTAGGTTACAGCATACTCCTGTCCCGTAGCATGATCAGGGGAGGAGTCAGGTGACCACGGCTGGAGCGTGATGACGTCACGGCGTCATCGCGGACGCGGTGACACGGCTGAAGCGTGATGACGTCACCGCTGACGCGGTGATGCGGCAGCCAGGCGACGCCGATGGTCGGACAGCCCCGCGACGCACGGTGATGACGTCAGGACATGCTGTACCGGGGGGGTATAAGGTGAGCACCGATTCACTTCTTTTGTCTTGTATCCTGATGAAATTTGTGTTCCGCAAATGAAACGTTGATAAAGCAACTACCGTTTCTGTCTGTTTATTGGCCTGAGTGACACCTACAATTGGTATCGTATATATATATATATATATATATATATATATATATATATATATATATATATATATAAGAGTCCAGGGGTCCGGCACTCGCTTGTAGTATGTAATTGGCTCCGGATGCCCTCCTATGCCAAAACACAGATATCCACCAGACGCTTAAGCGCACTTTGTGTGTCTTGCCTGTTATTTCCGTGAGTGCCGCCCGTCTGGTGGATATATATATATATATATGCACACACACACACATCTTCTGTTACTGCACATGTGTCATAGTCAGGCATCATCCAGCCCTCATTCCCTGGGGAACGCCCCGCATTTTAATGGGGATGTTCATAAAACGCTGGCATTCTTCTGGTCTGGTCTGATGTCTGCCCCCGCTGGAACGAATATATATATAACGAACAAATATGGACGCTCGCATGTGCAGACTACCACCATCTAAATGGGGCAGAATTCGCCCCGTTCCAATCACTACTGAATTAGGCCCAAAGTGTGTAATCACTGTAACTGACCAATCCTGTGCGAGCACCTGCAAGCCATGTTCATGTATTATGGAGTAATAACGTTCAGCCTTCCCCAGTGACCCTATGCCCAAGACTATAGGCCGACCAGTTACATGGCCATTGTGGGCCTAAGGAAAGCAAAGTAGATATAAAGAGGATTGAAACTGACATGGTCTATCTATCTATCTGTCTGTCTATCTATCTGTCTATCTAAGCATGTTTCCCTCAGATCACATATCCTCCAATCAGATACACCGCTTTCTCTGAAACTGTTTTGCTGGCTCAGAACATAAACGAGCAGGCGCAGAAGTATAAGCTGTTTGCAATGGACGATGTTCCGGAAGCTGAGCGATATTCTGCAACTGCGCATGTGTCATAGTCACTAAAGGGTCGCACAGCTGCTAGTGAGGAACATAGGATCAGACATGTATTGGTGACTGGGAGGAGGATATGCAGGTGCCGGAGTATAAGCAGTTTGCAATGGACGATGTTCCGGAAGCTGAGCGATATTCTGCTACTGCGCATGTGTCATAGTCAGTAAAGGGTCGCACAGCTGCTAGTGAGGAACATAGGATCAGACATGTATTGGTGACTGGGAGGAGGATATGCAGGTTCCGGAGTATAAGCTGTTTGCAATGGACGATGTTCCGGAAGCTGAGCGATATTCTGCTACTGCGCATGTGTCATAGTCAGTAAAGAGTCGCACAGCTGCTAGTGAGGAACATAGGATCAGACATGTATTGGTGACTGGGAGGAGGATATGCAGGTGCCGGAGTATAAGCTGTTTGCAATGGACGATGTTCCGGAAGCTGAGCGATATTCTGCTACTGTGCCTGTGTCATAGTCACTAAAGGGTCGCACAGCTGCTAGTGAGGAACATAGGATCAGACATGTATTGGTGACTGGGAGGAGGATATGCAGGTGCAGGAGTATAAGCAGTTTGCAATGGACGATGTTCCGGAAGCTGAGCGATATTCTGCTACTGTGCCTGTGTCATAGTCACTAAAGAGTCGCACAGCCGCTAGTGAGGAACATAGGATCAGACATGTATTGGTGACTGGGAGGAGGATATGCAGGTGCCGGAGTATAAGCTGTTTGCAATGGACGATGTTCCGGGAGCTGAGCGATATTCTGCTACTGCGCATGTGTCATAGTCAGTAAAGGGTCGCACAGCTGCTAGTGAGGAACATAGGATCAGACATGTATTGGTGACTGGGAGGAGGATATGCAGGTGCCGGAGTATAAGCAGTTTGCAATGGACGATGTTCCGGAAGCTGAGCGATATTCTGCTACTGTGCCTGTGTCATAGTCACTAAAGGGTCGCACAGCTGCTAGTGAGGAACATAGGATCAGACATGTATTGGTGACTGGGAGGAGGATATGCAGGTGCCAGAGTATAAGCTGTTTGCAATGGACGATGTTCCGGAAGCTGAGCGATATTCTGCTACTGTGCCTGTGTCATAGTCACTAAAGGGTCGCACAGCTGCTAGTGAGGAACATAGGATCAGACATGTATTGGTGACTGGGAGGAGGATATGCAGGTGCCGGAGTGTAAGCTGTTTGCAATGGACGATGTTCCGGAAGCTGAGCGATATTCTGCTACTGCGCATGTGTCATAGTCAGTAAAGGGTCGCACAGCTGCTAGTGAGGAACATAGGATCAGACATGTATTGGTGACTGGGAGGAGGATATGCAGGTGCCAGAGTATAAGCTGTTTGCAATGGACGATGTTCCGGAAGCTGAGCGATATTCTGCTACTGTGTCTGTGTCATAGTCACTAAAGGGTCGCACAGCTGCTAGTGAGGAACATAGGATCAGACATGTATTGGTGACTGGGAGGAGGATATGCAGGTGCCAGAGTGTAAGCTGTTTGCAATGGACGATGTTCCGGAAGCTGAGCGATATTCTGCTACTGCGCATGTGTCATAGGAGGTTATTCTGATCGGTGCGGCCAAACGTGCGTACGTACGCTATTAACGTACGCTAGCCGTACGCGGCCGTTGGGGTTAAGTCCACCCACAAATCTGCCGCTTACGTACGGGCAGAAACAACGTAGAAGGGGAGTGGCGTACAAATGAGCGTACGGCAACGTACGCGGCCGGCCCAGCCCTTACACTCCGACAACTGGCGTACAACTGAGCGTACGGCAACGTACGCGGACGTCTTTCGTCCGTCTTCCCACCGACTTCTTGCGGAGATCTGAGCGTACGCCAGCTTGCACGGACGGCTCCCTATTGTTTTCAATGGAAAACACAGCTTATGTCACCGCTCGTGAGAGTGAGCGTACGTCCGTGTACGCTGCCATACCCTTCTCATATATGGACCTGCAAATCTTGCCTTTCAACTAAAAATCTGACAATTGATTAATTAATCTATTTGTTATTCAATTATTGTTTTCTATTAACTCAATTGTCTACCTTAATAAAGACCTAATAAAACTACATTTGAACCCTCATTACATGTATATTTGTTATGTTCTAATGTGGCATTTTAATCACTATCTATGTGTCCCCATATTGCTGTTACTTTTACATCAAGTTATGTTGGTGTTTCTGTATATGTACTAAATTATGTCCATAATTACTTTGTCCACAATGTGTAACATGTATACCTACCCTGATGTTATGTGTGATGTTTTAATCTAACAACATTAAACATGCATGCATTTTCACTATGTGTTATTTTACTCAAAAACACACACATTCACACATCAATCATTACCCCTCACCTCAAATTACAAGTATAACGTACAGTACCCATCTGTATGTACCTACCCTTACAAGCCCTCTAACATATTTATTAGTAAAAACACAGGCAATTTAGAACTGTACATAAACGTTTATTTTGGGGACAAATAATAAGGTGGGGGGGATAAAAAAAAATTAAATCCTGGCCTCCAACAGTCCAAACAGTGGCCCTTATTCAGATCTGTGCGGCCGGAGCCGCATACGGTGCTCCGGCCGCACAAACCAATCCCCGCCCACAATACGGATCGCCACGGCCGTCCGTACACGGACGGCTGGCGATCCGCATGAAAATGGTGGGGCGTACGCCTCCACCATGGTGGGAGCTGCCCCCTGCATTCGATGGTCTGCGACCATCGAAGGCAGGGCCGCACGCCCCACCAGCTCCCGCAAGCTGAGACCACACGGACAATCGTCCGTGTGAAAGCTTGTATTTGGGCGGAGAGCTGACATCCGGCGATGTCAGCTTTCCGCCCCCATCACTGGCGTCATAGCCTCATTACCATGCATACGCCCCGCGTTTGCATGGGAACGCCCATGAAACGCGGGGCGTATGCATAGGGAAATGAGGGTATGAAGCCCCTCACGCCCCCTTTGCGGCGTAGAAACTTTATGTGCGGCGATTTCGCCTGCACATGCGCAGATTGACCTCTGCGCATGTGCAGAGTGAAAACATCGGCGGTACGGCCGCACGCGGGCCGTACCGCTCAGTTCAGAATAAGGGCCAGTATCTGGAGGTACAGGAGGGTCAGTAGTATCTCCCTCATTAGGGCTGCCACCTCCTCCTGCTGCTGTTCAGTGTCTGTAGTGAAGGGATAAAAAAAAAAAATTAATATATAACATACACAAATGTTTGTTGTATTTGTACATAATAAAAAGTTCAGAGTTATGTGTGAAGGCCACATACATTTTTAAACTACATTGAAGATGGGTCTGCTGTAAACACAGTACTAAAAAATAATATGTTAACACACACATACTGTACATAGTAAATAACATTAATTCAATTACTCCTTCATGGATGAATGTATGCTGTATCCCAATTGGTACTTTGGTTTTGGGGGACTGTCCTCTAACCTCACAATTAGGCTGTGCTATTTAAGGGTTATGACATTGTTTTGGCTTAAGCACTCCTTACTATTTTAAATTTAGGACATTGCTGTACAAATTATAGGCCTACACCTATGTTTGTAAAGCATGCATCCGCATGGCCTCACACACTATTAACAAAACAATCTCTACATTTATGTTGCAGTGTTGCACATCATGCTGGGAACTGGAGTTACCCAACACCTGGAGCCACATAACTACCACACCACTAATGTCGGATATCTCATTGGATGTACTGTTATGTCAATTATTCAAGGGGTGAGGCATGGCCACACTCAAAAAAACCACCAAGGGGACCCTTGTTCCTGGAGAAGGACAGGACACACCTCATGGTCGCCCTGCAGTGATATGTTGCAACTAATGTTGATGTTGGATACACATATGTGGTTGTTGTGATTGTTTATGTGTAGAAATGTGTAGGTAAACATTAGACACATTATTTACTTATGGCTACTTGAGCCATTCTGGTCGCCGCTGGTTGCCTGTGCGGTGGTTGGGGGGGTCAGGAGCAAGGGGGATGGTACTGGAGTTTGGTTCCAGGTAGTGGGTGTGAGTGGGGATTGGAGAGGTTTGGGGGTGGGTGGTGGAGAGGAGTAGGGGGGTTGGAAATGGGGTGGGGGTTGGGGTGGGGGTTGTGGAGGGGGAAGGGGATGGTGAAATTGGGTGGGCCCCAGCTTCACCCAGTGTCTCCAGTGTTGGGGAGGGGGAGGGGGTGGGGGTTGGGGAGGGGGTGGGGGTTGGGGAGGGGGAGGGGGTTGGGGAGGGGGTGGGGGTTGTGGAGGGGGAAGGGGATGGTGAAATTGGGTGGGCCCCAGCTTCACCCAGTGTCTCCTCTTCTTCCTCCTCCTCTTCTTCCTCCTCCTCCTCCTCTTCCTCTTTCTTCTCCTCTTCCTCCTCCTCTTCCT
The DNA here is from genome assembly GCF_055691185.1 of Crinia signifera. Classification (NCBI taxonomy): domain Eukaryota; kingdom Metazoa; phylum Chordata; class Amphibia; order Anura; family Myobatrachidae; genus Crinia; species Crinia signifera. The sequence goes on along the minus strand of NC_139224.1, from coordinate 132,821,742 downwards.
CCTCTTTCTTCTCCTCTTCCTCCTCCTCTTCCTCCTCCTCTGCCGGCTGCTCCTGGGCTGCCTGGTCCCGGCGTGCCTGCTCCCGGGCTTCTCTGCGGGCTCTTGCCCGTGCTGAAATGTTCATGTTGATGGCATAGAAATCGAAGATTGGGTTTCATAAAACAGGGGGAAAGAAAAATTCACATTAGTCATGCTCATAACCTTCAAAATTATCATTGCTGCGATATTTCAGACATTTATCATGCAAACTAATTGATATCCTACACCCAAAAACTGAGCAACTACTTAAACCCCCCCTATACACCCCATATACACCCATATTCCCCCCATATACACCCCATATACACCCATATACCCCCCATATACACCCCAGATACCCCCCATATACACCCCAGATACACCCATATACCCCCCATATACACCCCATATACACCCATATACCCCCCATATACACCCATATACCCCCCATATACACCCATATACCCCCCATATACACCGGAACATATTTATAAAAAGTACACAAAACATTGCTAAAAAACGCTGACATACTAGTAATCAAAACTTACATCGGGCAATATGGCGGCGAAGGGTGCTCAGCAAAACTGTCTGACCAGCGCCGCTCAACCTGCCCCAGGCTTCTGCGGACGCCGGTCGTGGAGAATATCAGGCGGCGGGCAGCAGTATACGCCCGCCGCTTGTCCGCATTGCTAACATATGGGCCCCTGGGCCCCAGGTGACGGTCCATAACGTCAACCAGGGCCAACAGCTCAGGGGTGGAAAAGGGCCTAGCTCTGTTACAAGTCATATTGGCAATGGCGCAGTTATTAATTGCAGGTACATATATCACTTTTGGTGCTTGCTGATTGGTCGAAAAAATTGTTTGTTTGGTATAAACTTTATTAATCCCTCTTACATTAACAAACTGGATGCGAATAGAAACTTACGCGGACCGTTCCGATATACACACACCACAACCAACAGCATGCATTCAATGTATAGAGAGGAACTGTATATACAGTGTGCGGAAAATAATACACGCAACCATCAACTTATAACTACGCTGCTTAAAGGGGGCTCAATACACCGATTTCCATGGAGAGAAGTACTGGATATACAGTGTGCGGAAAATAATACACGCAACCATCAACTTATAACTACGCTGCCTAAAGGGCCACAATGCAACATGTTGCTGTATGACTATTTCATACACATTACATATGTAAGGAAAGCATTATAACGTGATGTTTTGAAATGTGACTCACAAAGCATACACGAACTCCAACAGATACCAGCTGACAACACTCGTCATTGGAATGACAGGTGCCCACATTTCACGATGTAGCACACAATGCTCCACAACCTGTGTATGTGCATATACAGGTGTTTGATCAGGTGCGTTAAGACCTGCGTAATTTAAGCGGGAATTATCGGCGGGAAATATCGGCGTAAATTTGCATCTACATTGCGTGGAAAAATATACGCCCCCTTGTTCATGGCGGGAGATTAACATATAAATATTCAGTCAGATGCAGGCCACAATTGCTGCAAACATGTCTGACTCAGACGATTCCGCAGCTGAGGACGCTCTGCAGAGAGCTACAGCACAATCCCTGCTTGATGCACTGAACAAGAGGGAACAGGAGCGGAGAAGGAGGGCCCAAGAGAGGAGTAGCCTGCAAGACCAGGCGGGCCCCTCAGTAACAGGCCCTGTTGAACCTCCACCAGCTCCACAAGGGCCAAGCAACCAGCCAGAACAAGAGGTTGCATCTCTCCAAACAGGTGTGACCCAGCAGGTGCATGGTGAGAGAACTGGGGCCACCAGAAAGCAAGCTGCAACATCGAGGGTGAGGACTGAGCAGGATACCACCACCAGAAAGAGAAACCCTGCATTTGTAGAGGCCGAAATGCGAATTCTAGTGCCCAGGGCACGCGAATGGATTAAATTGCAAATCAGGAAGCCGGGTGCCAGTGCAAGGAGAAAACTTTGGGAGAAGATCACAGAGGAAGTGAACCAGGTGGCACCAGTGGTCAGAAATTGGGACGCGGTGAAGAAAAGGTTAGTGTGTTTGTCAGGGCAATTTTTCAGCAGTCTCCAGCAGGAACTGAGGCCCTTATTCTAGTTCACTCTTTCTGGCCAAATATTTCTTAGATGGACAAAACCATGTGCACTGCAGGTGAGGCAGGTGTTACTTGTGCAGAGATAATCAGATTTGGGTGGGGTTTTACACCTGCCTCACCTGCAGTGCACATGGTTTTGTCCATCAAAGAAATATTTTGGCAGAAAGAGTGAACTAGAATAAGGGCCTCAGTTCCTGCTGGAGACTGCTGAAAAATTGCCCTGGTCTTTGTCCCCCTGATAATGTCATATGTGTGTACATATGTTACATGTATGTTTTGAGAATAATAGAAAGGTGTGTTTGTAGATAGTGCTACACTTCAATGTCACATGTGAACACAACCATGTCTAATAACCCACATTGATATCTGAAACATGCACCATTGGTGTGATGTGAGGTTATGGGCACAGTTCTGCTCATGTGAAGTATGTGATGGGACAAGAGAAAGTGTGTTTTGGAAAGAGTTGTTGTAACATGTTCCATATGATGCTACTGAAACAAGAATGAGCAAACTGTGCACATGTAGCTGGTGAGAAACTACACATCCCAGTATGCCATCCCATAGTTAAATGACTCCATAATAACCACATTGTCAAGCTATGGTGGAATGTGTAGTTTCACACCAGGTGGAGGTGCATAATTTGGCCATGGATGATGTCATTTCTGCATAGTGATGTATGTATGTGCATTTAGTGGCCTAATGAATGAGATGAGACACTGAAATGACTCCTAATGGAGACATGAGTGTGTGTGTGGGACACATATGGCAAAAAAACATAAGATCACCCACACTAGGAAATGTCACGTAGCTAGGGGTACCACCTAGTCCCTTTAATTCCGGACACATATTAATTACACAGGTTCTGTGGCTGGCTGACTTCAAGACTCCACTTCACCTAATTTTAAACTGCAACAGAACCTGTGTAATTAACATGTGTCCGGAATTTAAGGGACTAGGTGGTAACCCTACACGTAGCACAGTGGTGCACATATCTCATGGTGATATTTGTATTTTTAAACTTGTAGGTGGACTGACTTCAAAACGGCAATGAAGAGGAAGATGACTGACCGGTACAACCACAGCATGTCCACCGGGAGAGGTCCTATGCCCGACCATTTGGAGTATACCCCCCTGGAGGAGGACTCCTTGGACGTGATCGATGTGGGGGAGGTCAGGGGGATCTCCAATATGGACAGTGAGCTCCCGGCGGAGGTCTTTGCTGCTGCTTTTGATGGTAAGTCACAGTAATGCATTGTATTTAGAAAGATATTTTTTAGTGCGTATGTGATGGTGACATTGTTTTCAATTCTTATCCTAGCAGAAGCAGAAACCCAGGATGTACCGGCAGCATCTTCCTCTGCAGAGCCACAGGTGGAGCAAGTGGTCCAGCCTCCACCAAGACGTCGCCCCCAGCCCCAGCCACAGGAGACATGGGATGAGAGCCTGTTGGTGACGCTGGAGAGGATCGAGCAGCAAGGGGTGGATGCTGCGCTCCGTCAGCAGCAGGTGGGGGAATTTCTGGCAGAGTGGAAGGCCACAAACAAGCTGCAGGTTGAGGCCTTGAACCGCATTAATGAAACTCTGGCGGCTGGCATAGTAAGCATTGGCCAACACCTCAGCCGCCAGAATGAACTTCTTGCGGAGCAGCTGTCCACCGCCAGGTCCCTAAGGGACAATCCCCCATCTGCTGCCCCACCCCAAGCTGCTCCCCAACCTTCCACCTCTGCTGACCCTCCTGTGTCGACTAGGGGAAGACGCCGCAAGCCAGCTGAGCCAAAGGCCCCTGTCCCCAAGGCCCCATCTAAAAGGGGCAAAAAAGGGCCCAAATGAGACCTGGTTCACTTCCTCTGTGGTTGGACCCCAAAGGTTTAAATTGCACTGGACATCCGCTTCCTGAGTTGGCCATCGATCCATTTGCGTGCCATGGGCATGAAAGTTCGTATTTTGACCTCTACAAATGCAGGTTGTTTTTTTTTGGTGGTGTGTATCTTGCTTAGTATTCACCCTGGTTGTTGCAGTACGTATTCTGGTGTCCCCATTTCTTTCACCATTGCATTTGCAGGGTAACACATGTTTGGAGATATGCAACCTCTTGTTCTGGCAGTTTTTTTATTTTTGTGTCTATTTTATTTGTTTATTTCATTTCTTACATTAAAGTGTGAAATAAGCTGTGATGCTGAACAGCAAATAAATTTATTTTCCCAATTAAATCAAAATTGTGGTCTGTGTAATTTCTTGTGTGAAACAAATACTAGATTTATGTGTACTTACTGACCAGGGTATTTTTGAACATTTGATGAAGTGTGGTAGAAGTTTCCCATGTGTAACCCTCTCCATGGCCATTACCATGTTCCTATCCAACTTTTCCCAGCTAATTAGTTTGTGTCAGCACATGTGCAGAGCAACTTCATAGGTGAGAAAGCAGTTTGTGTGCAGGTGAGGTAGCTCCTACAGTAGTAGGTCAAAGCAGGTCCAGAACAATGCTTTCCTCATGGAGTGGGTGAGGCAGACAAACAAGGGTGAAAAGGTAAATTTGTGTAGGAATGCATATGTGTCCTCCCTAAAAAAAGATGTGTGAATGGGCCAAACATGATAAAATAGCTTGTGAACAAACATGCATAACTTTTTAAATATATATGATTTGACAGTGTCATAAGCAGATGTAGGAATCCTTTGTTAGAGAGATGTGAGTGCAATAATGTGATTGGTGGCATCTTACATCCAGAGTGTAGTCAAATCCAATTCATAGCAGATAAGATAGTGGTACAGTTCAGTATTTTGGGTACTATACAAAGATTGTGTGCAAAATAGTGGTCATGGCCTTCAAACATTGCTGAAACATCCTTTGTAGGTGTTAGATGTGGTTTATGTTATTGTATCCTAAATAGAAAACCTATGTTTGTATTAGAGTGAACACGTTGACACATGTCGACTTGTGTAGATTGAGTGTGCTACTGTGTAAAGTCTATGAAAGCACGTAGTGAATGTGTCTAACTGTTTAGCAAATCCCTACCTTAGCGTATATAAGCAGGTCTTAAAAAGATTCTTACCTTAAATTAAACAAACGTTTAAATGTGGAGAAGTATAGAAAGAGAAGCTTCCAATGTGTTTGCGTGCTGTGTGTGTGGCTTGCAGGTAGTGAAATCATGCTTTGGACTTAATAGACTGCAGCATTGCTTATTACATTCAGGTGTATGTGTTTGAGTAGTAATCAGCGTTAATTAGCAATCCCAGGCGCACGCTGGCATGCGGTATCTGTAGGGGTGGTCTGAGCTGGCGGTTGCCGGGCGCCTGTCTGGTGTCCGAAATGAACGGTGCTTTAGGCGATCGTGCGGTAGTAGCACCGCTCATTTTTGGTGCACACCCCCGTGTACGCCCATATTTACGCCCATTTTGCCTCATTATTTCGGCCGCTCCCATCAACACGCCCCTATGCCGCCCCCATTACCCGTACACTCGCGTACAGGTTTTTTCGCACGTTGAGACCCGGCCGTAAGCGTTGTGGAGTGTTCGCGCCGGCGCATTAGCGAATTGGCGCATGCGCAGATCATGAAAAACACCGGGACGTACGCGTACGGCCCGGCCGCTCCAACCAGAATAAGGCCCATAGTCAGTAAAGGGTCGCACAGCTGCTAGTGAGGAACATAGGATCAGACATGTATTGGTGACTGGGAGGAGGATATGCAGGTGCCGGAGTATAAGCAGTTTGCAATGGACGATGTTCCGGGAGCTGAGCGATATTCTGCTACTGCGCATGTGTCATAGTCAGTAAAGGGTCGCACAGCCGCTAGTGAGACGCATAGGATCAGACATGTATTGGTGACTGGGAGGAGGATATGCAGGTACCAGAGTATAAGCTGTTTGCAATGGACGATGTTCCGGAAGCTGAGCAATATTCTGCTACTGTGTCTGTGTCATAGTCACTAAAGGGTCGCACAGCCGCTAGTGAGGAACATAGGATCAGACATGTATTGGTGACTGGGAGGGAGATATGCAGGTGCCGGAGTATAAGCTGTTTGCAATGGACGATGTTCCGGAAGCTGAGTGATATTCTGCTACTGCTGATGTGTCATGGTCACTAAAGGGTCGCACAGCTGCTAGTGAGACGTCATGATCAGACATGTATTGGTGGATATGTAGGTGCACAGAGATGGTCCATCCTATGGGCGTGTTATAGTAGTATAGTGCTTGTGTCACTGTCGCTCACTCAGATGCACAATCACTCACATTGGAGGCCATACTCTGCCCCTAGCATGGGGCTAGTGCCAGTTTCATCGCTGCAACAAATGATTGTGTCTGAAGGTGCAACAAAGGGTATTTAAGCAAGACCAGCAGAATATGTACACATGGGCACTGCAGGGGTGTGGGATGCCGGCCTGACACTCGGGATTCCTGACGATCAGTATACCGACATTGGAATCCCAGCTGCCGGTATTCTGACAGAGGGGCAAGCACAACAAAACCCCTTGTGGGCTCGCTGCGCTCCTCACAGGTTCTATTCTCCTTCTACGGGGGTCATGGACCCACACAAGGGAGAATAGCCCCTGTCAGTTGGGATCCTGACTGCCGGGTATTTTACAATTGGGATTCCAATGTTCGGCAGGATGACTTTAACTGTTCGCTAGGCAGCAACTAAATGCAGCCTAGCGAGAAGGTCTGAATTACCCCCAAAAGTGTCTTAGTCCACAACACTGGAGACTGTGCAGATTAATTTGATATGTGACACTTGTGTGTGACTGAGTCTGTATACTGAGCACAATAGAAAACAGCTGTGTCTGCTATGTATATGTATATAGATTTAGAGGCTCAGTCGCACACACAGATATGCTAGTACACGACTCTGCCACTCAGTCGTTAGTAGCCTCTCACATTTCCTGGTGCGCAGAGATGATGTATGAGAACACAGCTGTATAAGGATGTACAGAATGTCCGTTCCAAGGCACACTTCATATCCACTTTGTTAATTCCATGCACAGGATCATATAGAGGACTGCGTGAGCATATACCTCCCAATTTTAATAGACCGTCTTGATTCCATGGATCCTATGATCAATACATTTTTCTTGTTTTGAGGTTTAGTAATGTTGCAATATTTTGTATTTCCTTTATGAAAAACACTAGTGGCATGACTACACCACACACCATGGCATGCCCATACCCCCCCCCCCCCCCCCCCCCATCAAGCCACCACTATACACCCACACTGAGATCCACACTGTTGGGAAGTAATGATTGCAGAACAGCACAAAGAGCAAGAAAAGTCCTTTCTTTGATCAATTCCAGCCTCAGATATGTCCTCCATCTCGCCTCCCTTAATGAGTTGTGAGAACCCAGTGTATTTGATTTAATTGTGATTATTTGTGTAAAAATGCTAGTGTTTGGTGAGATGTGGGCGGGAGATCTATAAATAGTTGAAGTAGCACAGCCATCGGCACTGTTTCGGTGTCTGTCACCTTCTTGATTAGCCCAGGACGAAGGTGACAGACACCAAAATGGTGCCGTCCGCGGTGCTACTTGAACTATTTATGGTGGGTGAATGTTACGAGACTGTTACTGAACTTTCTGACTGAGCATGGATTTAAAAAGTATGTTTAAAATGTATACATTCGGTGTTCTGGCCTATTTGCTCTATTCCCAGACGGGATACTGGTAGCAAATACTTGTTTTCTATTTTTCCTGACCGGCACTCTACCAATAATTAGAGACCGATGAGTGTGGCTTCCAGACACAACGTATGTATGTATGTATGTATGTATGTATGTATGTATATGTGTGTGTGTGTATGTATATATACTAGGGATGTGCACCGGCCACTTTTCACGTTTTGGATTCTGATTACCTTCAGGTTTTGGGTTCTACTGGGTTTTGCCAAAACACCCCCTCAACGTTTTGGGTTCTGATTTTTTTTTTTTTTTCACGGAATTTAGGTGGGGTTTTTCTCCTACGCTATTATTAACCTCAATAGCATTGATCTCCACTCATTTCCAGTCTATTCTGAACACCTCACACCTCACTATATTGTTTTTAGGCCAAAAGGTTGCACATAAGTAGTTGGATAACTATGATAAGCGACACAAGTGGGCGGCACAAACACTAGACTGATACGGCACACTTAGCATCACCCCTGGACTGATACGGCACACTTAGCATCACCCCTGGACTGATACGGCACACTTAGTATCACCCCTGGACTAATACAGCACACTTGGCAGCACCCCATGAATTATACAGCAGACTTGGCTCACCCCAGGAATTATTTGGCAGACGTGGCTCACCCCTGGACTGATACGGCACACTTAGCATCACCCCTGGACTGATACGGCACACTTAGCATCACCCCTTGACTAATACAGCACACTTAACAGCACCCCATGAATTATACGGCAGACTTGGCTCACCCCAGGAATTATTTGGCAGACTTGGCTCACCCCTGGACTGATACGGCACACTTAGCATCACCCCTGGACTGATACGCAGGGCCGCCGAGAGGCAGGGGGGGCGGGTACATTTTACCTGGGCCCGGGCCTGCCAGGGGGGCCCGGGTCCAGACACACACTATAAAATATATTTTTTGGGCTGCGGGTGCGTAGGGAGGACAAGGACCTGTCCGCCCGCCCATGTGTCCGGCCACCCGCCCGCCCATGTGTCCGGCCACCCGCCTGTCAGCTGCGGCTGCCCCTGCCTGTCCTTTCCCTGCACACAGAGAGACAGACGCTAGAAGTCATAGTTCACCTCAAGCGTCTGACAGGAAGCACAGCTCTGCACTTCCTGGTAACGCTGCCGGGCTGTGTTCCCTGTCAGAGACGCTGGAAGTGAAAAATGACTTCTAGCGTCTGGTTCTCTGTGCGCAGGGGAAGGCAGGGTAAGGCAGGGGCAGCAGCAGCTGACGGGCGGGTGGCCGGGCACATATTAACCCCTTGGCAACGAGCTAGAACCCCAGGCAATGGAAATAACCCCCCCTTGGCAACGAGCAAGAACCCCTGGCAAAAAATATTAACCCCTTGGCAACATTTAAAATCCCCTTGGCAATAAGCAAGGACCCCTGGCAATGGACAGTAACCCCCCCTTGGCAACGAGCAAGAACCCCTGGCAACGTACATTAACCCCCCTTGGCAATGAGCATTAACCCCTGGGAACAAATATAAACCCATTGGTAACAAGCAATAACCCCTGGTAATGTATATTAACCCCTTGGCAACGAGCAAGAACCCCTGGCAACGGACATTAACCCCCCCTCTTGGCAACGAGCAAGAACCCCTGGCAACGGACATTAACTCCCCTTGACAACAAGCATTAACCCCTGGCAATGCATATTAACCCCTTGGCAACGGACATTAACTCCCTGCAACAAGCAGGTAATTTATAATGTATTAGAAGCCTTACTGTGGGGGGCAACGTGGTGTGGCATAGTCAGTGTGTATCGATTTTTGTGTGACATCCCATTTTTTTGGGAAGTCCTGTGGGAATTAGACACTGGCCATGCCCTCACAGCGACAAAACGGCACCCAAAAATTTTTGACGTGTGCCTGCGGCAAGCAAATATATTCCTTTCTCCACTGCCGTAGTTGGGAGGTATGCATTAGGTGTGAGAGGTATTGCAATGTGTGGCATAATGTGTCAGGGGCATTACAGTGTGCAGCATAGTATCAGGCATTATGGTGTGCTGCATCATGTTTCAGAGAAATGGTGGTGTGTGGCATAATGTATCGGGCATTACAGTGTGCAGCATATTGCGCTGGGGCATTACGGTGTGCGGCATAGTATTAGGGGCATTCTTCAAATTTTAGTAGCTCTCAGGGACTTTTTGTCTTTTTTTGGGAAGAGGGTAAAAGCCGGAAACATAATAAATGCATTGAAAAAGTCGGAAACTATGTAAAGTGTATTAGAAAAGCCGTTAATCATATCAATTGCATTGAAAAAGTCGGAAACTATGTAAAGTGTATTATGAAAAGCCGGAAATCATAGTAAATGTATTCAAAAAGCCGGAAATCATAGTAAATACATGTAAAGTATATTAGAAACGCCGGGAATCATAGTAAATGCATTAAGAAAAGCCGAAAATCATAGTAAATGCATTGAAAAAGCCGGAAATCATAGTAAATGCATTGAAAAAGCCGGAAATTATAGTAATTGCATTGCAAAAGACAGAGACCATGTAAAGTGTATTAGAAAAGCCGGAAATCATAGTGCATGCATTGAAAAAGCCGGAATTCATAGTAAATGCATTGAAAAAGACAGAAACCATGTAAAGTGTATTAGAAAAGCCGGAAATTATAGTAAAAGTTTGGGGGCACAGGGGGCAATTTTCTTTTAGGGATGCCAATCCCTGGATCCCGGGAATACCGGGTTTCAGCATTTTTCAATCCCAGTGATATTGGTGTACCGGCCCCAAGATTTCTGTTGCCATCCATTACATAGAAATGATCTTCTAGACCTTTGAACTTTGACTTTGTCTCTGTCCCTGCGTCCCCACCATCTCTGTCCCCACCGCCTGGTCCTTTGTCACCACCGTCTCTCTCCCTGCATCCCGCCATCCCACTCTATGCACCTTTGTCCCCGCCATCTCTCTCCCTGCATCCCCACGCAATTTTTTCATAGGGTTGTATGTTAGTGAATTTACTGTACAATATCGTGTACCATGGCATCCGATAATCGCATCGCATCCGATGTTTTGCATCCGACATTTTGAATGTGAAACATCGGATGCAATGCGATTTTTCCATAGGGTTGTATGTTAGTGACTTTACTGTACAATATCGGGTGCCATGGCATCCGATAAAATATCGGATCCAATATAGGGTTTTATGCCATATAATGTACTATCCATGTATTATATGACATATAATGTGATGGACACACCCCCCCCCCCCCCCCCCCCCCACTATCCACACCACCCCGAAGCATGGCGAGCCACGCTTCGGGCTCGGTGGCTCGCTGCGCGTGCCACACTATATAAAATCAACTACATGCCGACTTGGATAGTGGGGGTATGAAAAGGTCGGGCGGACGCGTTCCACCGCCCATCGCGGGGCTCGCTGCGCTTGCCACGCTTCGGGGTGCCGTGGATAGTGTGGGGGGTGCACCCCATCACATTATATCACTATCCATATAATACATGGATAGTACATTATATGGCATAAAACCCTATACAATATTTGTATAGTAAAATCAGTTAAATACAACCCTATGGAAAAATCGCATCGCATGCAAAAAATCGGATGCAAAACATCGGATGCGATGCAATTATCGGATGCCATGGCACCCAATATTGTAAAGTAAATTCACTGACATACAACCCTATGGAAAAATCGCATTGCTTCCGATGTTTCGCATGCAAAACATCGGATGCAAAACATCGGATGCGATGCAATTATCGGATGCCATGGCACCCAATATTGTACAGTAAATTCACTGACATACAACCCTATGGAAAAATCGCATCCGATGTTTCGCATGCAAAACATCGGATGCAAATCATCGGATGTGATGCGATTATCAGATGCCATGGCACCCAATATTGTATAGTAAATTCACTAACATACAACCCTATGGAAAAATCGCATCGCATCCGAAACATCGGATGCAATGTGATATATGTGATATATAGATTTTTTCACTGAAGGCCAGATGCACTTCAAAAGTGATAAAATTCAGAGTGATAAACCACCAACCAATCAGCTCCTGCCTGTCATTTTTCAAACACCGTCAGTGACATTGCATGTAGGAGCTGATTGGATGGCTGTTTATCACTCTCCATTTTATCACATTTTAATCTTATTGCATCTGGGCCCCAGTGTGGTGACTCCTGAGCACTAATATGTCACTTCCCACTGATTCCCCAACTGTGTTACTGTGTAATATTAGTGGGAAGATGATGTGGGCTATGGGGCAGAGAGACCAACTGCCGCCCGCATGCCACATGCCAGGTATAAAACCTCAGTGCACTGGCCTCTCACTGTCATTTCTTGAGCAGAGGCAGAGGTGAGTGCAAGAAAATAGACCCCCCTTAGAGAGAACCAGTTTTTACAGCGGTTACTCCAGGTATTATCACAGTGATCAGAGAGATCAGCGCACATTAACATCTGTGTTTTCTTTTCTTTTGTGCACCTTTGGTGCAATTTACCACCAACGATGAACCGGAGGGAATTGGCCCAGTTAACCGGAACTGGGCCATATCCGAACACCTCCTGGCTACGGTCAGGGCGCCGCAGACCATCTTCTGGTGTACCATCAGCAGCAGCCCCAACATCAGGAGGACCACCAGCAGCAGCAGTGCCATCCTCAGGAGCACCAGCAGTGGCAGGAGCACGAAGACCAGCAGTCATCCTTGCCCGCCTTCCATCCTACAGGAGATGCACCTTTACAGAAGGAGGCGCTGTAGAGTCCTGCCCCATCTGCATCTCCCAGTTTTGGATTGGAGAGGAAGTGGCGGTCACATCCTGCAGGCATGTTTTCCACATCTCATGCCTGACACAGTGGCTGGACATTAACACCATCTGCCCCCTGTTCCGCTCCCGATGCCTGAGCAGACTTTTCCTGCGTCATCTTTAGAGGAAATCCGAGGACGTAAGTACTGTTACAGCTGGTCGTGTCCTTGTTGTCTTGTCTCCCCCTGTCTACCCTACTCGGGGATTAGCTACTTGCTGCTGTTGTCAGCAGAAGTCTTGAGGGATTTTACCTTTTTTACCTGAACTGACGGACTTAATTTGGCTCATTTAAATTTGGCTAATTGGCAACAATTCAAATTCCTCAGTCCCTCAGCAGGGTTTTGGGTTCACCTATTGCCGAGTTTTACTTGTGTTATCCTTTCTCTCCCCCCCCAACCCCCTTTCCCCTCATGTGTCTTTATATTGCTTCGGATTGGCCCTGAAGCTTGTCTTAATTCGACTAATTGGCATTCAATTAAACAAAAGTTTTGTTTTTTTTTGGGCTTTTTTTTTTTGGCAGATCATTAATTTAAGTTTTAATTTCTTTGGGAGCTATTCATGAAGCAGTGAAAGATGGGAGAAGTGTGATTGGTTGCCATGGTAACATCTCCTCTGGCTCACCCCTCCACTCTTCTCACTGATTCCCGAATAGGCCCCTTTGCCACCAAACTTTAGTTCATTAAACATATTTAAATAATCCTGATGTGTTTAAAATAAATTCCACCTTTTATTCTGCCAAATACATGTCTCCGAGTCTTTATTCATATTATGGTTACTTACGAGTGTGTGATTATATGGTATATATTATATGGTATATACATGGGACACCCCTCAGATGGTGGAAGGTTATGGGCATCTTTACCACCAGACATTTCCTAATCCATTTAATTATAATAAATAATGAAATAAATACCCATTACTGGCAATCACGGTGTCTGAGTCTTTCTGTTTATTAATGGTATTACTGTTATATTATTGTTCTGTGACTAGCGTCCCGGTCAGTATAAAATATGTTCAATCCTATTTTGCATATTGACTGTGTGAGGGTGAAGTGGGCGTTTGGGGGTGGAAACCTGCCGTTTTCCAGGTATTTCTGAAAAAGTGATGTGCCCGGGCATTTATGGGGAGGGTCTGTGATGTCAGCAATGACCGCTTCCGCCCCGTCACAGTCATCATTTAGTGGAAGGGTCAGAGTTACTCCCAATTGCACAGACTGCAAAATAGATGCAAGATTTGCATATTGCTGTCCATGTTATCTCCCCCACATGGTCCCGTCACTCGCAGCACATGAATAGGCTGCTGACAATCGCTCAGATGTGAAAACATCGGCATTGCATACAAACATGAATTAAGGTAATTGGGCCTGATACAGACCTGATTGCTGGGCTGCAAATTTATTTGCCGCTTGATTGATTATGGAACGACCGTCCATGCGCACGGTACGCAGTGCACATGCATGGGGTCTGCAAACGGGGAAAACCATTCGATGCTAAAAGCTGCAGCATGATTGACAAGCTGCTGGTGTTTGGGGGAGGCGATGGCCAGTGTTCCAGAAACGGAGACTTGTCCCTTTTTTCTGAGGGTGTCACAAAGCCAGTGTCTGCATTCACAGTTCCGGCAGCATGATATCACCGGGAATCCTGCGTAACCTCAGGGTGTCTGATGTTCATGCAGATGATGTGATGCTGTGTCTTCAGACTAGGGGTAAGCGGGTCCAGTTCTCAGAGAAGGCCCAACTGCAATTCCCTGCATTAGACACAAGTGTCAGAGTTACATATACTGTAGGTTACACCTTGGCATCTGGAGATTTTCTAGGCATGGGCAGAACAAGCATTACTGTATGTACAGCTCTACCTTTCAAGAAACCTACAAAATGGCTTATGACCCATACTTGCCTACTTTTGAAAAGCAGTTTGAGGGAGATTTTAGATGGTAGCAAAATGAAAGCATACATCACAATAGAGGAGGAACAGTTGTGCGTGCCGTAGGCGCGCGTCCGAAATTAGGGGGCATGGCTTGCAGCGGGAGGGGGTGTGGCCTATAATCGCGGTGTCAGACGAGGCGTCTATTTATCGCTGGCCAGCAACTAATGGGGGATCCTATACAGATCCTATACAGAAAATGTGCAGCATAAATATAAAATAGTATGAAAAAATATACAAACAAATATTAATGCTATAGGTAAGTGCCCTTTGTTGGAATAATCAGTGAGGCAGGCATTCAGCTAGTAAATTACTGAGCATGACAGGAGGAGTGGAGCATGTATTGGGTGCCAGTCGGGGCCCGGGGGTGGTGGGAGAGAGGATCAATAAGGATCAGGCTTAGTGGGTGGGAGAGAGGTTAAAGAATCAGACAATGTTATAGTTACTGCTGCTCCCGGACTCCCGGCTCCCGCTGCCCGGCTCACTGCCACTGTTCAATGCTGCTGCCACACCACAGTCCCTCCTCTCCGCTGCCCTCCTGCTCCTGGTGCTTCCGGCTCCCGCTCACACTGCTGCTGCCGCTCACTTCAGCGCTGCTACTGCTGCCCAGTGACGCACCATGTCTACGCACACAGCCCCGCGGTGGCCCACGGAACATGCCGTTCGCACATGCGCAGTAAAACATTTTGGGAGAGTGGACAAAAATTCGGGAGGAACCGAGGGATTTGCAAGGGAGCGGGAGGAGGATTGAAAAAAACAAGAGACTCCCGCTAAATGAGGGAGGGTAGGCAAGTATGCATTATACACAGCCCCCATATTACATTATACACAGCCCCCATATTACAGTATACACAGCCCCCCATATTACATTATACACAGCCCCCCCATATTACATTATACACAGTACCCCCATGTTACATTATACACAGTCCCCCCACAGCCCCCCATATTACATTATACACAGCCCCCATATTACATTATACACAGCCCCCCATATTACAGTATACACAGCTCCCCCATATTACATTATACACAGCACCCCCATATTACATTACACAGTCCCCCCATATTACATTATACACAGTACCCCCATGTTACATTATACACAGTCCCCCACATTACATTATACACAGCCCCCCCATATTACATTACACAGTCCCCCCATATTACATTATACACAGTACCCCCATGTTACATTATACACAGTCCCCATATTACTTTATACACAGCCCCCCATATTACATTACACAGTCCCCCCATATTACACTACACAGTCCCCCCATATTACATTATACACAGTACCCCCATGTTACATTATACACATTATACACAGTCCCCCCACAGCCCCCCATATTACATTATACACAGCCCCCATATTACAGTATACACAGCTCCCCCATATTACATTATACACAGCCCCCCCATATTACATTATACAAAGCCCCCCATATTACATTACACAGTCCCCCCATATTACATTATACACAGTACCCCCATGTTACATTATACACAGTCCCCCACAGCCCCCCATATTACATTATACACAGCCCCCCCATACTACATTACACAGTCCCCCCATATTACACTACACAGTCCCCCCATATTACATTATACACAGTACCCCCATGTTACATTATACACATTATACACAGTCCCCCCCACAGTCCCCCATATTACATCATACACAGCCCCCATATTACATTATACACAGCCCCCCACATTACATTACACAGTCTCCCCCCCCCCCCCCCACACACACACTACACAGAGTACCCACAGTAATTACAGCCCCCCTCCCCCAGACTAGTACACATAGCCCCACAGTGCCACATTACACACATCCCCTCACTCCCCCAGTACACAGGACAGCACTCACCTGGCTGTGTTGTCCCTTCCTGGGAGGTGCAGCAGGGAACTGGCACTGTGGTAGATGAAGCACATGGCAGCCGGTGACAGGAGCAGGAAGAGCATTGCACGGAGCTCACTCACTCTGTGAGTGGGTGGGCGGGGCCAGCAGCAGGGAAGCCCTGACTGACGGCTCTCCTGCTCCTTCTGCTACACAGACTTCCCACAGCACGTCGGCCGGCTGTCATGTAGCAGCGTGCAGGCAGCGCCCGGCGCCCCCCCGGGAATCCGTGCACGCGCATGCGCAGTAAGGACTTTGCGGGAGTCCCCACAAAAACCGGGAGGTGGGGGCAGGTTTGCAGGGCAGCGGGAGGCTCCTGCAAAAAGCGGGAGTCTCCTGCTGAATGCGGGAGGGTAGGCAAGTATGTTATGACCACAATCACTGAACAATGGGTAAGTCACTCTAGACACATATGAATGTGTTATTAAAACAACACAATAACATTGCCTCATTGTGTTGACATATGGCGTGCTACTGTACATCAGCAACTTAAAAAAATATTTTTAAGATGTTGCCATGGGTGAAATGTAATAGGATGAGAGAATCAGAAAGTGAGAGATTTGGTAAGAGATCTCCAGTGTGACTTTGCAGTGTAAATGATTGCCGCTTTAAAAAAACTGGAGGTTTCTTACCAGATCTCTCACTTTCTGATTCTCTCATCCTATTAAATCTCACCTTTGTTGTTATTAGCATTAGTAGTAGTAGTATTATTATCATTATTGTTATTATTACTCTATTCATATTGCGCCACAAGGGCAGCAACTTACAAAATACAGAATACAGAAACAGAATGAACAAAACAAGAAAGAAACAAACTTACAGAATAAGGAACTGGAACTGTTTAAAAATAAACTACAGTGGGGGAAATTTACTAAGGTAAATTCGTAAAAAAAAAATCGTATTTTCAAAGTAAAATACAAATATTTGGGGCGTATTTGTATTTTTGGCATTTACTAATATGATTATTAGTATTAATGGGACATTGGTATTTGTATTTACATATACGAATGAATACACCATCGAATTAATTCGACAGGAATCACCATTCAAAAGAATAATGATTTCTAATTTTAAATACGGCCGGTAATTAGCGGGATACGCCCACTAATTGCTGAACAAATACACCTGGACAATACACATCATTTTCCTGGCGTATTTGGCTTCAGCCTGCAGGGATCAGTCAGATCCATGCAATCTGCAGTGTGTAAAAAATAGAAAAATAAATAAAATGTTGTGGGGTCCCCCCCCTCCACGGCCGTAACCAGCACCAGACTGAAAGAGCCGGGGCTGGTATTAAAAAAACCATGAAACCGGGCAAATAGGGCTTCGCTGATTTTTATAAACCAGCCCCAGGCTCCAGGGCCAGGTCTGGTTCCCAAAATATGGGGGGCAAAATGACTAGAAGTCCCCCGTATTTTAAGAACCAGCCCCAGGCCCAACCAGCCCGCAGGGTAATGCCATAGCCGGGGGAAGACTTTTTATACAAGTCCCCCCAGCCAAAGCATTCATCCCTACCGACTAGTCAGCCTGGGGGAGTGGGGACCCCCCAATAAAGGGCCCCCCCTTTCAGGACTTACCTGGCCAGGCTAAAGCCTGGTGCTGTCCTCGATGCCCCTGGGCGGTGGGCATCAAGCTGATTGAAGTGTAAAAAATAGATTGAAAAACTATTGTCTAATACTGTGGAACTATGAGTTCCAGCAAGCCTCCCCCGCATGCTGGGACTTGGAGAACCACAAGTCCCAGCATGCGGGGCATTAAAGGGCCCCCTGGCACTTGTAGTTCCACAGTAAAAGAAATAGTTAAATAAACAAACACTGAAACACATGAAAAATAAAAGTTTAATACATACATTACACATACTTACTGATACTTACCTTTCTTGAGCCCGTAGGTAGGTCCCTGGGTCCGGGCTCCAGGGCTTCATGATCCGGGGTCCGGGGCTCCATGATCCGGGGTCCAGGCTCCAGGATCCGAAGAAATCCTGGATCCAGGATCCGAAGAAAACATTCTACTCACCAAGGTCCTCCGGCGAAGATCACGTCCTCTTCGTTCCTCCGTAGTCCAGGTCTAAAAAAAATGTATGTTCCGGCCGGTACCCTCGCAATGACAGGAGAGACGCTGAAGTTTCATCTTCAGCGCCTCTCCTCCGAATGATTCTATTGGCCGCCTAGCGGCCAATCAGGAGCCGAGAAATTTGACTCCTGATTGGCCACTATTTTTTACACACTACAGCCTGCACGGATCTGACTGATCCATGCAGACTGCCTATACTAATTTGTATTAGCGGCCATATATATGGCCGCTAATATGAATGAATACGCCATCGGGGGCTTACAAAACAGTCGTATTTGACTGCTTTGTAAATTACCCTCGGGAACACGAATTTGCATATGGCTGAAACAGCAGTATGCATTCGTATTCATTCGTATTAAGAATACGAATATGAAAAATCGTATTCATATTCTTAGTAAATTTCCCCCAATATGTTTTCATTTATGGACTGGTTGGAAACCACATTACATAAAAGCAAATTAATCAAAGGCTTCTTCACAACATGGAGAGTTATATTGGTACCATTTCTACAGACTTTCAGGATAAAATTAAACAATCTCTTCAAAATACTGAATATTCTGAGACAAAAATATTATTCGTGACCCCCCCAATCACATGAGAATTAAGTTCTAGTGGTAATGTAATTCTAAGGGAGGGCTCTTTTGGGTCGTGGCCCTCCCACATGTCCATGCACCCATGCCGCTATGTGAGTATTGGCTAATTTTCGAATGCTTGTGTATTTCTATATATAATTGCCCATTTGCCAATCTTGGCTATGCTTTGTACTCATATACACACAACATTGATGCTATATTGTATGCTGATACCATGCAAATTCTAACTGTGGTTACTGCTCTGTAATTCTTCTTTTTTCAATGTATCATGAATAATATTTGTCTTTTTGTGAGGTGATATACAAATAAAAAAAACATTGCTGCATCAGGGGTCATAGTACTCTACATCAAATGTCTGATCGCAGCACTGGAAGTGTGGCCGTTCCGACCGCCAATAAGAAACATGCCTGTGGCAACTTGAATTTGGTGCCATTCGAGACCTATTGCAAACATGTCTGATAACTCGGCGGCCAATCAGAATGGCCTTGTGATTTAATCAGTGCTCACCCCAGTGAGCCAATCAGGGCTGTCAGATGCTGACCTGAAGGGAAAGGAGTAGAGTATGCGACAGCGGGGACATAGTACGGAAGAGCTCCGGAATATAGAAGAGGTGGTGACGAAGAGGCCAGAAGATGCTGGGATCAAGATAGAAGATGACCTGGACGAAGAAAAGAAGAGGCACAGCCGCTGGCCCATCCTGGGTTCACACATTAAAACTAAGGTGGCAGGCAGATGTTGCTGATAATCGTTATGTTGTGTATTAAACGTTTGAGTGTGTCTGTCAATTTACAGTGTTTGGCTACCCACTTCTGTGCAGCAATGAGGGTCAGCAGATCCCACACGTTGCTGCTGTCAGGTTTAAATATAAGGTGCCATATAGGAGTGGGTCATGAGAACACAGCTGTATAAGGATGTACAGAATGTCCGTTCCAAGGCACACTTCATATCCACTTTGTTAATTCCATGCACAGGATCGTATAGAGGACTGCGTGAGCATATACCTCCCAATTTTAATAGACAGTCTTGGTTCCATGGATCCTGTGATGGATCCATTTTTCTTGTTTTGAGGCTTTTCCTCTCTAGCAATGTTGCAATAATTTTGGGTTTCCTTTATGAAAAACACTAGTGGCATGACTACACCACCCGCCATGGCATGGCCATACTCTCCCCCCCCCCCCCCCCCCCCATCAAGACACCACTATACACCCACACTGAGTTCCACACTGTTGGGAGGCATTGATTGCAGAACAGCACAGAGCAAGAAAAGTCCTTTCTTAGATCAATTCCAGCCTCCATCTCGCCTCCCTTCATAATGAGTTGCGCCACACTGTGAGAACCCAGTGTATTTTATTTAATTGTGATTATTTGTGTAAAAATGCTAGTGTTTGGTGAGATATGATGGGAGATCTATAAATAGTTAAAGTAGCCAAGAAGGTGCCGTCCGCGGTGCTACTTGAACTATTTATGGTGGGTGAATGTTACGAGACTGTTACTGAACTTTCTGACTGAGCATGGATTTAAAAAGTATGTTTAAAATGTATACATTCGGTGTTCTGGTCTATTTGCTCTATTCCCAGATGGGATACTGGTAGCAAATACTTGTTTTCTATTTTTCCTGACCGGCGCTCTACCAATAATTAGAGACCGATGAGTGCGACTTCCAGACACAACGTATGTATGTATGTATGTATGTATGTATGTATGTATGTATGTATGTATGTGTGTATATATATTTGGGGGTGTAGGTGACACTCACTAATAAAAATCCATAAGCGCTGAGGTGTCCACTCAATTATCCTCAAGTGAGGAAACAATATATACGTGGGTACAGGAATGAGGCCACTCTGCAGACTGTAGAAATTTTCAATATTGCATTTTATTCAGGCACGCTGCCACACCATAAGGTCAACGTTTCGGCTCTAGAATTGAGCCATTATCAAGACATGTGAACAGCCATCAGTGCATACATCGTATGAAAAAATACACCTTGCGATGACAGCAACAAGGTGCACGCCATTAGCCACGTGCAAAGTGTGTGTATATATATATATATATATATATATACATACACTAGGGATGTGCACCGGCCACTTTTCACGTTTTGGGTTTTGGATTCTGATTACCTTCAGGTTTTGGGTTCTACTGGGTTTTGCCAAAACACCCCCTCAACATTTTGGTTTTTGGGTTCTGATTTTTTTTATAGCATAAAAAACACTAAAATCACAGAATTTATATGTTTTTTTTTCTCCTACACTATTATTAACCTCAAGAGCATTGATCTCCACTCATTTCCAGTCTATTCTGAACACCTCACAATATTGTTTTTAGGTCAAAAGATTGCACAGAAGTAGTTGGATAACTATGATAAGCGACACAAGTGGGCGGCAGAAACACTAGACTGATACAGCACACTTAGCATCACCCCTGGACTGATACGGCACCCTTAGCATCACCCCTGGACTGATATGGCACACTTAGCATCACCCCTGGACTAATACAGCACACTTGGCAGCACCCCATGAATTATACGGCAGACTTGGCTCACCCCAGGAATTATTTGGCAGACTTAGCTCACCCCTGGACTGATACGGCACACTTAGCATCACCCCTGGACTGATACAGCACACTTGGCAGCACCCCATGAATTATACGGCAGACTTGGCTCACCCCAGGAATTATTTGGCAGACTTGGCTCACCCCTGGACTGATATGGCCCACTTAGCATAACCCCTGGACTAATACAGCACACTTAACAGCACCCCATGAATTATACGGCAGACTTGGCTCACCCCAGGAATTATTGGGCAGACTTAGCTCACCCCTGGACTGATACGGCACACTTAGCATCACCCCTGGACTGATACAGCACACTTGGCAGCACCCGATGAATTATACGGCAGACATGAATTATACGGCAGACTTGGCTTACCCCAGGAATTATACGGCACAGATGGTGGCACCCCTGACCTGATACAGCACACATGACAGCACACATGGTATTATACCGCACAGATGGCGGAACACCTGGACTGACACATCACACATGGAATTATACGGCACACAGTGACACCTGCAGTAAAAGAGTTACCCCTGGATTGATACAGCAGACTTAGCAGCACCCCATAAATTATACAGCACACTTGGCTCACCCCTGGACTGATACTGCACACTAAGCATCACCCCTGTGACGGCACACTTAGCAGCACCCCATGAATTATACAGGAGGCTTTGCAGCAACCCATGAATTATACAGCAGGATTTGCAGCAACCCATGAATTATATGACACCCCAGGAATTATGCGTCACACATGTGGGCATCCCTGACCTGATACAGCACACATGGAATTATACGGTACAGATGGCGGCACCCCTGGAGTGATACGGCACACATGGAATTTTACGGCAGACAAAATTGTTTTAATTATAAAAAGACAGCACACCTGGAATTATATGGCAGACTTAGCAACACCCCATGAATTATACAGCACTGTAGGCTCACCCCTGGACTACAGCGCATTTAACAGCCCTTGCAGTAAAAAAAAGAAAAAAAAGAAAACACCTTATTTTTATTTTCATTTAAAAAAAGGGCAACTCCCCTGCTCTGATACGGGACACATGGGGGCACCCCTGGAATTATACGGCACACATGCGGGCACCCCAGGACTGATACAGGACACATGGGGGCACCCATGGAATTATATGGCACACATGCGGGCACCCCTGGACTGATACAGCACACATGTGGGCACCCCTGGACAAATACAGCACACATGTGGGCACCCCTGGATGGATACAGTACACATGCGGGCACCCCTGGACTGATACAGCACACATGTGGGCACACCTGGACAAATACAGCACACATGTGGGCACACCTGGACAAATACAGCACACATGTGGGCACCCCTGGACAAATACAGTACACATGCGGGCACCCCTGGACTGATGCAGCACACATGCGGGCACCCTGGGCACTGGCAGCAGTAATTTAAAAATTTTGCTTTGAATTTCTTTTTTTTAATTAAAATAATGCAGCCCCCTCTGTAGCATAAACTCACCATCGGGTATCCCCAGGTCCACACTACAACAAACTAAACCGTAACTTAACCTTAACTTAACTAACTTATCTGATAAAAAAAGACACGGACACAAAGTGCTGGTGTTTCAAAAATGAATGTCAAATTAATTTTTGACAATTAAACTATGACTATAAATGGTGGCGCACTAAAGAACAGTCACTATAGGAAAGTGGAGTTAAAGATGAATACACATACACATCATCGCTGGTGATCACTCTCCCTGGTCATCCACCCAGGCAGGTGGTTACCTTTGATAAAGTTGTCCCAGCACAACGAAATGCGTCAGCCCAAACCACTACCAATTGGACTCTGGACCCCATCCCAAACATCCCCTTGAACCAGCTACTCCTCCCGTCCCCCCACGGACTACCCCTTTCCACTCCATCCAGAACCCCCCAACTGGATTTATAAATTTGGGTCACCACCTGCCCAATCTTTGGAGACTTATCCGAGAAGTAAGGTATTCCATCTTTGCCCACCAGTGGATCAGAATCAAGGTCTACAGCAGGATACACGGACACCCCAACCACCAGTTCAATCCGTAATATCCCAAATCCCCCTTGTCAACTGTGGGAACCACCATTTTCCCTCGGGAGGAGAGTACAATTTTGGAACAAGCGGGACTCACTTAAGTATCCAATTTCCTTTCTAAGTGGTTTACTGTAGGTTACTGTGTACAACACAATAGTGCAATATCAATTTTTTAGCTATTA
The DNA here is from genome assembly GCF_055691185.1 of Crinia signifera. Classification (NCBI taxonomy): domain Eukaryota; kingdom Metazoa; phylum Chordata; class Amphibia; order Anura; family Myobatrachidae; genus Crinia; species Crinia signifera. Next base: position 132,797,911 of record NC_139224.1, on the reverse strand, counting down.
TTTTTATCTTTTAACAGTGTATTATTATATTACGTGAACAATTAAATGAATTTGTATCTTCATGTAATACCCACTTGATCGTTTCAAATCATTTCATATTACTAATCCTTTTGAGCGCTCCACAAACCCTTTTCTTTTGGGGGGGGGGGGGGGGGGGGCAAGATCTAGCGTTCCTCCACACTCTCCTAGAGATCATGGAGGACCAAACAAACCTACATGTCAGCAAACACTGGGCAATGATGGGTAGGTCCTGGATAATCACGGAGCACAGCTCCAAGGTGGATCCCTGCCCTAGATCATTTCCACCCAGGTGGAATATAATGACCTCCAGGACCCCAAACATCCTCAGGGCTTGAATCAGACCAGCCTGCAGTCCACTCCACATCATTCCCTGTACCCCCAGCCACCTAACCTCCCAGCCCGTGGAAAAACACATACATCAGAGGCGAGACGGGAGCAACGACAGCCACCGCCCCCTACCAGCCTGGGCCGTCTTGGAGCGTCGCAGTTGACATAGCACCAAACCCACATGGACCACCAGGTCATCCGCGGCCAGTGGTGAGGGCATTCGCTTTGGCGGCTCCACCAGCTCCCCGATGATGAAGGCACCATGATAAGCCATTGCATACGCCATTCGAAACAACAGGACCTCATAGTCAGGCCAATAAGATATAAATATATCCCCAGGTCTCACGAGAATCCAACGTGGGATGATGACGTTTTAGCCTCGATTTGGACTCGGAAAGATGGCGGGAACCGGCGAACTCATCGGATCCGGCCTTGGATCAGGTAAGTTCGTGGGGGTTTGGATCTCTAGGATCCAAACTCGCTCATCTCTTATATATTTTGCTACATCTGTCACTCAAAGTGTGTGAGTGTGGAGCCTCTGACTCACTCTGACGCTAGGTGGAGCCTCTGACTCACATGACAGAGAACCAGCCCAGTGAGCCCACAGACAGTGCCAGACACCCTCTGCCTCCCCATGTTGCCCAGCACTGCTACTCCACAGCCACCAGGTGAGCGCCCCCTGCCGCACCCCCCCCCCCCCGCGCCCCCTCCCGCGATTTGTGGCACAAACAGCCCCAGCCCCCCTCCCCCCCGTGCGATTCGCTGCAACACCCCCCCGCGACACCCCCCCCCTCCCAAGGGAAAAAGAACCCCCCGCGACCCCCCCTTGCACGATTCGTGGCACCCCCCCCCCGCAATTCGCAGCAGCCCCAGGATTTAATGGCACATGCAAAACACTGACATGGCTATGGTCGACAATAAAAAAGGTTGATATGAGTTTTTGAAGATTTATTTTTCTTTTTTTTAATGTTTTCATATTCATTGTAATGTGTCGACATGGACACCAATGAAGTGCCACACTTATGTCAACATTTACATGTGTTGACCTTTCTGTGTTGATTTTTTCTTGTGGCGATTCGCGTCACACCCACCCCCCCCCCCGCAACCCCCCCTCCCGCATTTCGCGGCACCCCCCCCCTCCCACAATTCTCGGCACCCCCCCCCCCCCCAGAACGCCCGTGAACCCTGCCCTCCCGCGATTGGCGGCACCCACCCCCCGCGACCCCCCCCTCCTGCAATTCGCGGCACCCCCCGCGATTCGTGGCAGACCCAGGATTAAATGGCACATGTTAAACACTGACATTGCTATGGTCGACAATGAAAAAGGTTGACATGAGTTTTTGAAGATTTATTTTTCATTTTTTTTATGTTTTCATATTCATTCTCATGTGTCGACATGGATACCAATGAAGTGCCACACTTATGTCAACATTTACATGTGTTGACCTTTCTGTGTTGATTTTTTCTTGTGGCGATTCGCATCACATCCCCCCCGCCGCAACCCCCACCCCCGCGATTCACGGTACACACACACCCCCTGCGAGCCCCCCTCCCACGATTCTCGGCACCCCACCCTGTGACCCCCCCCTCCCGCGATTCGCGGCACACCCCCCGCGACCCCCCCCTCCCACGATTTGCCGCAACCCCTGCCCCCGCAACCCCCCTCCCGCAATTTGCGGCAACCCACCCCCCCCCCGCCATTCTTTGCAACCCCTCCCCTCACGCGACTCGCAGCAACCCCCCCTCAACCCCCCTCCCGCAATTCGCGGCACCCCCCGCAACGCCCCCTCCCGCAATTCGCGGCACCCCCCGCGATTCGCGGACACCCAAGTGTCAATACAGGGCAACTTTCATACAATTCTAACCATATACCTCATATACAAACGCTCACAAATTTAGGGGGCACGATGAATCACCTAGTCTCTAATATATACACATATCTATAGATTGTAAGCTTGCGAGCAGGGCCCTCATACCTTTGAATGTCTGTAAATACCCAGTTTGTTGTTTCACTGTCTCCTATTGTAAAGCGCAACGGAAAATGCTGTGCTATATAAGAAACTGTGGTACTTATATGTTAGTTGGGCGCCCAATTAGCATACGTACGTTACCGTAGGGAAATCGCATCTCATCCGATGGTTCGCATGCAATGCGATGCGATTTTTCCATAGGGTTCTATGTTAGTGACTTTACTATACAATATTGGGTGCCATGGCATTCCGATAATCGCATCGCATCCGATTTTTTGGATGCAATGCGATTTTTTCCATAGAGTTGTATGTTAGTGAATTTACTATACAATATCAGGTGCCATGGCATCCGATAATCACATCACATCCGATGTTTTGCATCCGATGTATTGCATGCAAAACATCGGATGCGATGCGATTTAACCATAGGATTGTATGTTAGTGAATTTACTGTACAATATCGGGTGCCATGGCTTCCGATAATCGCATCACATCCGATGTTTTGCATCCGATGTTTTGCATGCGAAACATCGGATGCGATGCAATTTTTCCATAGGGTTGTATGTTAGTGAATTTACTGTACAATATCGGGTACCATGGCATCCGATAATCGCATCATAACCAATGTTTTGCATCTGACATTTTGCATGCGAAACATCAGATGCGATTTTTCCATAGAGTTGTATGTTAGTGAATTTACTGTACAATATCGGGTGCCATGGCATCCGATAAAATATCGGATCCGATAATTGTATAGGGTTTTATGCCATATAATGTACTATCCATGTATTATATGACATATAATGTGATGGACGCAAACACACACACACCCACCCCTCCCCCACTATCCACACCACCCCGAAGCATGCGCTTGCCACGCTTCGGGGTGGCGTGGATAGTGGGGGGTGCGCCCATCACATTATATGTCATATAATACATGGATAGTACATTATATGGCATAAAACCCTATACATTCGGATCCGATATTTTACCGGATGCCATGGCACCCGATATTGTATAGTAAAATCAGTTACATACAACCCTATGGAAAAATCGCAACGCATCGCATGCAAAACCTCGGATGCGATGCAATTATTGGATGCCATGGCACCCGATATTGTACAGTAAATTCACTAACATACAACCCTATGGAAAAATCGCATTGCATCTGATGTTCTGCATGCAAAACATCGGATGCAAAACATCGGATGTGATGCAATTATCGGATGCCATGGCACCCGATATTGTACAGTAAATTCACTAACATACAACCCTATGGAAAAATCACATTGCATCGCCTCCGATGTTTCGCATGCAAAATATCGGATGCAAAACATCGGATGCGATGCGGTTATCGGATGCCATGGCACCCGATATTGTATAGTAAATTCACTAACATACAACCCTATGGAAATATCTCATTGCATCCGAAACATCGGATGCAATGTGATTTATGTGATATATAGATTTTATCACTGAGGGTCAGATGCACTAAGCTTCAAAAGTGATCAAATTCAGAGTGATAAACCACGAACCAATCAGCTCCTGCCTGTCTTTTTTCAAACACAGTCAGTGACATGGCATGTAGGAGCTGATTGGATGGCTGTTTATCACTCTCCATTTTATCACATTTTAATCTTATTGCATCTGGGCCCCAGTGTGGTGACTCCTGAGCACTAATATGTCACTTCCCACTGATTCCCCAACTGTGTTACTGTGTAATATTAGTGGGAAGATGATGTGGGCTATGGGGCAGAGAGACCAACTGCCGCCCGCATGCCACATGCCAGGTATAAAACCTCAGTGCACTGGCCTCTAACTGTCATTTCTTGAGCAGAGGCAGAGGTGAGTGCAAGAAAAATAGACCCCCCTAGAGAGAAGCAGTTTTTACAGCGGTTACTCCAGGTATTATCACAGTGATCAGAGAGATCAGCGCACATTAACATCTGTGTTTTCTATCTTTTTTTTTTTTTTTTTTGTGCACCTTTGGTGCAATTTACCACCAACGATGAGCTGGAGGGAATTGGCCCAGTTAGCTGGAACTGGGCCATATCCGAACACCTCCTGGCTACGGTCAGGGCGCCGCAGACCATCTTCTGGTGTACCATCAGCAGCAGCCCCAACATCAGGAGGACCACCAGCAGCAGCAGTGCCATCCTCAGGAGCACCAGCAGTGGCAGGAGCACGAAGACCAGCAGTCATCCTTGCCCGCCTTCCATCCTACAGGAGATGCACCTTTACAGAAGGAGGCGCTGTAGAGTCCTGTCCCATCTGCATCTCCCAGTTTCGGATTGGAGAGGAAGTGGCGGTCACATCCTGCAGGCATGTTTTCCACATCTCATGCCTGACACAGTGGCTGGACATTAACACCATCTGCCCCCTGTGCCGCTCCCGATGCCTGAGCAGACTTTTCCTGCGTCGTCTTTAGAGGAAATCCGAGGACGTAAGTACTGTTACAGCTGGTTGTGTCCTTGTTGTCTTGTCTCCCCCTGTCTACCCTACTCGGGGATTAGCTACTTGCTGCTGTTGTCAGCAGAAGTCTTGAGGGATTTTACCTTTTTTACCTGAACTGACGGACTTAATTTGGCTCATTTAAATTTGGCTAATTGGCAACAATTCAAATTCCTCAGTCCCTCAGCAGGGTTTTGGGTTCACCTCTTGCCGAGTTTTACTTGTGTTATCCTTGCTCTCCCCCAACCCCCTTTCCCCTCATGTGTCTTTATATTGCTTCTGATTGGCCCTGAAGCTTGTCTTAATTCAACTTTTCAATTAAACAAAAATTTTTTTGGTTTTTTTTGGCTTTTTTTTTGGCAGATCATCTATTTAAGTTTTAATTTCTTTGGGAGCTATTCATGAAGCAGTGAAAGAGGGGAGAAGTGTGATTGGTTGCCATGGTAACATCTCCTCTGGCTCACCCTTACGCTCATCTCACTGATTCCCGAATAGGCCCCTTTGCCACCAAACTTTAGTTTATTAAACATATTTAAATAATCCTGATGTGTTTTAAATAAATTCCACCTTTTATTCTGCCAAATACATGTCTCCGAGTCTTTATTCATATTATGGTTACTTACGAGTGTGTGATTATATGGTATATATTATGTGGTATATACATGGGACACCCCTCAGATGGTGGAAGGTTATGGGCATCTTTACCACCAGACATTTCCTAATCCATTTAATTATAATAAATAATGAAATAAATACCCATTACTGGCAATCACGGTGTCTGAGTCTTTCTGTTTATTAATGGTATTACTGTTATATTATTGTTCTGTGACTAGCGTCCCGGTCAGTATAAAAGATGTTTAATCCTATTTTGCATATTGACTGTGTGAGGGTGAAGTGGGCGTTTGGGGGTGGAAACCTGCCGTTTTCCAGGTATTTCTGAAAAAGTGATGTGCCCAGGCATTTATGGGGAGGGTCTGTGATGTCAGCAATGACCGCTTCCGCCCCGTCACAGTCATCATTTAGTGGAAGGGTCAGAGTTACTCCCAATTGCACAGACTGCAAAATAGATGCAAGATTTGCATATTGCTGTCCATGTTATCTCCCCCACATGGTCCCGTCACTCGCAGCACATGAATAGGCTGCTGACAATCGCTCAGTTGTGAAAACATCGGCATTGCATACAAACATGAATTAAGGGGATTGGGCCTGATACAGACCTGATTGCTGGGCTGCAAATTTATGATGCTGTGTCTTCAGACTAGGGGTAAGCGGGTCCAGTTCTCAGAGAAGGCCCAACTGCAATTCCCTGCATTAGACACAAGTGTCAGAGTTACATATACTGTAGGTTACACCTTGGCATCTGGAGATTTTCTAGGCATGGGCAGAACAAGCATTACTGTATGTACAGCTCTACCTTTCAAGAAACCCACAAAATGGCTTATGACCACAATCACTGAACAATGGGTAAGTCACTCTAGACACATATGAATGTGTTATTAAAACAATAACACAATAACACATGCCTCATTGTGTTGACATATGGCGTGCTACTGTACATCAGCAACTTAAAAAAATATTTGTAAGATGTTGATGTAGCATGCCATGGGTGAAATGTAATAGGATGAGAGAATCAGAAAGTGAGAGATTTGGTAAGAGATCTCCTGTTTGACTTTGCAGTGTAAATGATTGCCGCTTTAAAAAACTGGAGGTTTCTTACCAGATCTCTCACTTTCTGATTCTCTCATCCTATTAAATCTCACCTTTGTTGTTGGTATTAGTATTAGTAGTATTATTATCATTATTATTATTATTACTCTATTCATATTGCGCCACAAGGGCAGCAACTTACAAAATACAGAATACAGAAACAGAATGAACAAAACAAGAAAGAAACAAACTTACAGAATAAGGAACTGGAACTGTTTAAAAATAAACTACAATGGGGGAAATTTACTAAGGTAAATTCGTAAAAAAAAATCGTATTTTCAAAGTAAAATACAAATTTTTTGGGCGTATTTGTATTTTTGGCATTTACTATGCCAAAAATACGATTATTCGTATTGATGGGACATTGGTATTTGTATTTACATATACGAATGAATACACCATCGAATTAATTCAACAGGAATCATCATTCAAAAGAATAATGATTTCTAATTTTAAATACGGCCGGTAAATACACCTGGACAATACACATCATTTTCCTGGCGTATTTGGCTTCAGCCTGCAGGGATCAGTCAGATACATGCAGGCTGCAGTGTGTAAAAAATAGAAAAATAAATAAATAAAATGTTGTGGGGTCCCCCCCCCCTCCACGGCCGTAACCAGCACCAGGCTGAAAGAGCCGGGACTGGTATTAAAAAAACCATGAAACGGGGCAAATAGGGCTTCGCTGATTTTTATAAACCAGCCCCAGGCTCCAGGGCCAGGTCTGGTTCCCAAAATACGGGGGACAAAATGACTAGGGGGACAAAATGACTAGGGGTCCCCCGTATTTTAAGAACCAGCCCCAGGCCCAACCAGCCCGCAGGGTAATGCCATAGCCGGGGGGAGACTTTTTATACAAGTCCCCCCAGCCAAAGCATTCATCCCTACCGACTAGTCAGCCTGGGGGAGTGGGGACCCCCCAATAAAGGGCCCCCCCCTTCAGGACTTACCTGGCCAGGCTAAAGCCTGGTGCTGTCCTCGATGCCCCTGGGCGGTGGGCATCAAGCTGATTGAAGTGTAAAAAATAGATTGAAAAACTATTGTCTAATACTGTGGAACTATGAGTTCCAGCAAGACACCCCCGCATGCAGGGACTTGGAGAACCACAAGTCCCAGCATGCGGGGCATTAAAGGGCCCCCTGGCACTTGTAGTTCCACAGTAAAAGAAATAGTTAAATAAACACACACTGAAACACATGAAAAATAAAAGTTTAATACATACATTACACATACTTACTGATACTTACCTTTCTTGAGCCCGTAGGTAGGTCCCTGGGTCCGGGCTCCAGGGCTCCATGATCCGGGGCTCCATGATCCGGGGTCCAGGCTCCAGGATCCGAAGAAATCCTGGATCCAGGATCCGAAGAAAACATTCTACTCACCAAGGTCCTCCGGCGAAGATCACGTCCTCTTCGTTCCTCCGTAGTCCAGGTCTAAAAAAAAATGTATGTTCCGGCCGGTACCCTCGCAATGACAGGAGAGACGCTGAAGTTTCATCTTCAGCGCCTCTCCTCCGAATGATTCTATTGGCCGGAGCCGAGAAATTTGGCTCCTGATTGGCCACTATTTTTTACACACTGCAGCCTGCACGGATCTGACTGATCCATGCAGACTGCCTATACTAATTCGTATTAGCGGCCATATATATGGCCGCTAATACGAATGAATACGCCATCGGGGGCTTACAAAACAGTCGTATTTGACTGCTTTGTAAATTACCCTCCGGAACACGAATTTGCATATGGCTGAAACAGCCGTATGCATTCGTATTCATTCGTATTAAGAATACGAATATGAAAAATCGTATTCATATTCTTAGTAAATTTCCCGCAATATGTTTTCATTTATGGACTGGTTGGAAACCACATTACATAAAAGCAAATTAATCAAAGGCTTCTTCACAACATGGAGAGTTATATTGGTACCATTTCTACAGACTTTCAGGATAAAATTAAACAATCTCTTCAAAATACTGAATATTATGAGACAAAAATATTATTTGTGACCCCCCCAATCACATGAGAATTAAGTTCTAGTGGTAATGTAATTCTAAGGGAGGGCTCTTTTGGGTCGTGGCCCTCCCACATGTCCATGCACCCATGCCGCTATGTGACTATTGGATAATTTTCGAATGCTTGTGTATTTCTATATATAATTGCCCATTTGCCAATCTTGACTATGCTTTGTACTCATATACACACAACATTGATGTTATATTGTATGCTGATACCATGCAAATTCTAACTGTGGTTCCTGCTCTGTAATTCTTCTTTTTTCAATGTATCATGAATAATATTTGTCTTTTTGTGAGGTGATATACAAATAAAAAAAACATTGCTGCATCAGGGGTCATAGTACTCTACATCAAATGTCTGATCCCAGCACTGGAAGTGTGGCCGTTCCGACCGCCAATAAGAAACATGCCTGTGGCAACTTGAATTTGGTGCCATTCGAGACCTATTGTAAACATGTCTGATAACTCGGCGGCCAATCAGAATGGCCTTTTGATTTAATCAGTGCTCACCCCAGTGAGCCAATCAGGGCTGACAGATGCTGACCTGAAGGGAAAGGAGTAGAGTATGCGACAGCGGGGACATAGTACGGAAGAGCTCCGGAATATAGAAGAGGTGGTGACGAAGAGGCCAGAAGATGCTGGGATCAAAATAGAAGATGACCTGGACGAAGAAAAGAAGAGGCACAGCCGCTGGCCCATCCTGGGTTCACACATTAAAACTAAGGTGGCAGGCAGATGTTGCTGATAATCATTATGTTGTGTATTAAACGTTTGAGTGTGTCTGTCAATTTACAGTGTTTGGCTACCCACTTCTGTGCAGCAATGAGGGTCAGCAGATCCCACACGTTGCTGCTGTCAGGTTTAAATATAAGGTGCCATATAGGAGTGGGTCATGAGAACACAGCTGTATAAGGATGTACAGAATGTCCACACTTCATATCCACTTTGTTAATTCCATGCACAGGATCGTATAGAGGACTGCGTTAGCATATACCTCCCAATTTTAATAACCTCCCAATTTTAATAGACCGTCTTGATTCCATGGATCCTGTGATGGATCCATTTTTCTTGTTTTGAGGCTTTTCCTCTCTAGCAATGTTGCAATAATTTTGGGTTTCCTTTATGAAAAACACTAGTGGCATGACTACACCACCCGCCATGGCATGGCCATACTCTCCCCCCCCCCCCCCCTTTCCCCCCCCCCGCCTTCAAGACACCACTATACACCCACACTGAGTTCCACACTGTTGGGAGGTATTGATTGCAGAACAGCACAAAGAGCAAGAAAAGTCCTTTCTTTGATCAATTCCAGCCTCCATCTAGCCTCCCTTCATAATGAGTTGCGCCACACTGTGAGAAACCAGTGTATTTTATTTAATTGTGATTATTTGTGTAAAAATGCTAGTGTTTGGTGAGATATGATGGGAGATCTATAAATAGTTAAAGTAGCCAAGAAGGTGCCGTCCGCGGTGCTACTTGAAATATTTATGGTGGGTGAATGTTACGAGACTGTTACTGAACTTTCTGACTGAGCATGGATTTAAAAAGTATGTTTAAAATGTATACATTCGGTGTTCTGGTCTATTTGCTCTATTCCCAGATGAGATACTGGTAGCAAATACTTGTTTTCTATTTTTCCTGACCGGCACTCTACCAATAATTAGAGACCGATGAGTGCGACTTCCAGACACAACGTATGTATGTATGTATGTATGTATGTATGTATGTATGTATGTATGTATGTATGTATGTATGTATGTATGTATGTATGTATGTATGTATATATATATATATATATATATATATATATATATATATATATATATATATATATATATATATATATATATATATATATATATATACTAGGGATGTGCACCGGACACTTTTCACATTTTGGGTTTTGGATTCTGATTACCTTCAGGTTTTGGGTTCTACTGGGTTTTGCCAAAACACCCCCTTAACATTTTGGTTTTAGGGTTCTGATTTTATTTTTATAGCATAAAAAACACTAAAATCACAGTATTTATATGTTTTTTTTTCTCCTACACTATTATTAACCTCAAGAGCATTGATCTCCACTCATTTCCAGTCTATTCTGAACACCTCACAATATTGTTTTTAGGCCAAAAGGTTGCACAGAAGTAGTTGGATAACTATGATAAGCGACACAAGTGGGCGGCAGAAACACTAGACTGATACGGCACACTTAGCATCACCCCTGGACTGATACGGCACCCTTAGCATCACCCCTGAACTGATATGGCACACTTAGCATCACACCTGGACTAATACAGCACACTTGGCAGCACCCCATGAATTATACGGCAGACTTGGCTCACCCCAGGAATTATTTGGCAGACTTAGCTCACCCCTGGACTGATACGGCACACTTAGCATCACCCCTGGACTGATACATCACACTTGGCAGCACCCAATGAATTATACGGCAGACATGAATTATACGGCAGACTTGGCTTACCCCAGGAATTATACGGCACAGATGGTGGCACCCCTGACCTGATACAGGACACATGACAGCACACATGGTATTATACCGAGGAAGGGGGAAGCCCAAGAAAGGGCTATATAGAAGCGCTGGTTTCTAAGTATCTGAGCGGTCCCACTAATGCACACCTTTTTGCTGCTCCCTGTCAGAGTATGTGTAACTCAGACAGAACAAGAAAGAGACAAGGAAATGCAGTTTACACTGTCATGTACTATCAGGGAGCGCAATGGTGTGCACTACAATAATCAACACTTGTTTATATCAATGTAAAAATTTTTTATTTAAAATAAATAAAAAGCAATAATTTTCAATACATATATGTGCACATCAAGAATTTTTGCAATTGCAAGACAGGACAAACAAGACTTACAACAATTAACATATAGAGGCTTTTTGGAGCATATTTGACTAGTATGAGGCTGGATAGGTTATAAAGTCATTTAAGGCAATGGTTTTTAAGCAAGGCTTTTTGTATATAGTTACCAGTCCCGCATAGATGTTAGAGACAAATTCTCAAAAGATGGTGTGTCCGGCTCAGTAAGTGTCCATAATTCGGGTACACAATTGCCTCTGTGTAATTAGAGGAGCTCTCCTGCTCAGTATGGAGAGGTGGATGGTAGCTCTGCAACACCAATCAATATAGCTGCTGCTCCCGATGGTAGTGACAGCGATAGTCTGCGGTGATTAGAACCTGGTAGTCTGTGGTCAGCAACAAAACGCGTTTCTCCGCCTCAGGGTCAGCGGCTTCCTCAGTTGTGCTGACATTAGTATAGACAGCGCTATTTATAGCAGTCCCGTTCGCGGGGTTATTACAGCCGCACTTCCGGGTTTGCGCTCCACGCCTCGTTTTCAGATGGATCCATTTATAATCTCTAGCGGCCATCTTTATCTGTGTTCCAAGCCTCGTTTTAATTTTAACATATGACAACGATCTCTCGCGGCCATTTTTATTTCATATACCAAGCCTGTGTTCCAAGCCTCGTTTTAGATTTAACATATAACACTGTTCTCCGGCGGCCATTTTTATTTTGTATACCAAGCCTCGTTTTAGATATACTGGCCGTCTATGTAACCAGCTCCAAGCCTCACTTTGGGAGCCGTTTTTTATTCTTCCTGCTTTCCACTTAAAAGCCTGCTATTTCCATAATGCCTATATTGCCTATATTCCATGCCTCATACCAATATAGCCTCGACATATATAACACAAACAACAATTAACATATAACAACAGATATATATATATAGCTGTAATTTATACATAATTATAAAAAAAGAATATGCATAATTTCTTCATATTTTCATCATTGCTTATCTCGATTGAGATTAGTGTTGATTTCTTTATGGTGATACAGATTACTTTATTAGATGGCGATAATTCTTTCAACATCTCTCCACAGGATACAAGTGATTCATCTTTATTCGATAAACCATAATATCGATTTTATATATTAATTAATAACATGAATTTACATAATTTTAAATACCTTAGCTATCAATCAATCCAATTTTAATTTCAATTTTCAATTAATTGTGTCTACATAGGACACAAAGAATATGACACATTGAGTCAAAGAATGCACACAGGGAGGACTCCCACTATTTCTCCCCATTACACATTATTCAACTCAATGCTGTCATTAAGGCCCAATGGATTCAAAGTTCTGAGGCAGAATATCCAGTATGCCTCCCTCCTGCACAACTGGACATATCTGTCTCCCCCTCTTGGGGTGTTTTTGATGTGTTCAATACCTATCATACGGATCCCATTAATATCGCCACTTTGGCAACCCGCCATGTGTCTATACAAGCTATTACTCTTATTCATTTTTATTATATTACGCTTGTGCTCCATGAATCTAATATGTAGGTTTCTAATGGTGCGGCCCACATACTGCAAGCCGCATCCACAAGTCAAAAGGTAAATAATATATTTAGTCTTACAGTTTATAAATTCATTAATATCGAATACCTCCCCAGAAACATGGGAAACAAATTTTACAGTCTTTTTGTCACAGACAGCGCATGAAGAGCAGCCCCCCCTCCCTCCCCCTCCTCCACAGACATGATACCCCACAGGTTTCTCGGGCAACCATGAGGATGGGTTACCCGCCCCATCCTTCCTGTAGAAACTAGGTGCGATCTTATTCTTCAGATTACTAGATTTTCGGAATACTACGGTCTGGCTTATATCTACTTCTTTACTAAGAATCTCGTCAGCTTTTAAGAGGTATAAGTTCTTTTTTACTATGTTTTTTATTTTCATTGCTTGGGTGTTGTATTTAGTTACAAACACCGTTTTTCTCCCCCTTTCCTGGTGTTTTTTTGTTGTTGTTGATATAATTCCTACTTCACTCTCTCCCCCTTTTTCCTGCAATAGCTCCTCCCTTTTCATTTCTTTCACAGTTTTTAGAGCCCCATTTAGAATTTCTTTAGGGTATCCCTGTTCTTGAAACGATTTGTAAATGGTCCTACTTTGTTCTTCAAAAGTTATATTGGTAGAGCAATTCCTCTTTATTTGAAGGAACTGACTCTTAGGAATGTTATTCTTCCACTTATTATAGTGGCTGCTCTGGTAATTAAGGTATCGATTTTGGTCGACATCCTTTACATAAGTTTTAGTTTGTACCTGGCCTTCCTCGACTGTGAGGGCAATATCCAAAAAATTAATACCACCCTTGTGAAAATTACTAGTAAATTTTAAACCAAAAGAATTATCATTAAGACTGTTGGTAAAGTGAATAACAGAATCATAATCCCCATCCCAAATAAAAAATAAATCGTCGATAAATCTACCATATGTCTGTGACAAAAAGACTGTAAAATTTGTTTCCCATGTTTCTGGGGAGGTATTCGATATTAATGAATTTATAAACTGTAAGACTAAATATATTATTTACCTTTTGACTTGTGGATGCGGCTTGCAGTATGTGGGCCGCACCATTAGAAACCTACATATTAGATTCATGGAGCACAAGCGTAATATAATAAAAATGAATAAGAGTAATAGCTTGTATAGACACATGGCGGGTTGCCAAAGTGGCGATATTAATGGGATCCGTATGATAGGTATTGAACACATCAAAAACACCCCAAGAGGGGGAGACAGATATGTCCAGTTGTGCAGGAGGGAGGCATACTGGATATTCTGCCTCAGAACTTTGAATCCATTGGGCCTTAATGACAGCATTGAGTTGAATAATGTGTAATGGGGAGAAATAGTGGGAGTCCTCCCTGTGTGCATTCTTTGACTCAATGTGTCATATTCTTTGTGTCCTATGTAGACACAATTAATTGAAAATTGAAATTAAAATTGGATTGATTGATAGCTAAGGTATTTAAAATTATGTAAATTCATGTTATTAATTAATATATAAAATCGATATTATGGTTTATCGAATAAAGATGAATCACTTGTATCCTGTGGAGAGATGTTGAAAGAATTATCGCCATCTAATAAAGTAATCTGTATCACCATAAAGAAATCAACACTAATCTCAATCGAGATAAGCAATGATGAAAATATGAAGAAATTATGCATATTCTTTTTTTATAATTATGTATAAATTACAGCTATATATATATATCTGTTGTTATATGTTAATTGTTGTTTGTGTTATATATGTCGAGGCTATATTGGTATGAGGCATGGAATATAGGCAATATAGGCATTATGGAAATAGCAGGCTTTTAAGTGGAAAGCAGGAAGAATAAAAAACGGCTCCCAAAGTGAGGCTTGGAGCTGGTTACATAGACGGCCAGTATATCTAAAACGAGGCTTGGTATACAAAATAAAAATGGCCGCCGGAGAACAGTGTTATATGTTAAATCTAAAACGAGGCTTGGAACACAGGCTTGGTATATGAAATAAAAATGGCCGCGAGAGATCGTTGTCATATGTTAAAATTAAAACGAGGCTTGGAACACAGATAAAGATGGCCGCTAGAGATTATAAATGGATCCATCTGAAAACGAGGCGTGGAGCGCAAACCCGGAAGTGCGGCTGTAATAACCCCGCGAACGGGACTGCTATAAATAGCGCTGTCTATACTAATGTCAGCACAACTGAGGAAGCCGCTGACCCTGAGGCGGAGAAACGCGTTTTGTTGCTGACCACAGACTACCAGGTTCTAATCACCGCAGACTATCGCTGTCACTACCATCGGGAGCAGCAGCTATATTGATTGGTGTTGCAGAGCTACCATCCACCTCTCCATACTGAGCAGGAGAGCTCCTCTAATTACACAGAGGCAATTGTGTACCCGAATTATGGACACTTACTGAGCCGGACACACCATCTTTTGAGAATTTGTCTCTAACATCTATGCGGGACTGGTAACTATATACAAAAAGCCTTGCTTAAAAACCATTGCCTTAAATGACTTTATAACCTATCCAGCCTCATACTAGTCAAATATGCTCCAAAAAGCCTCTATATGTTAATTGTTGTAAGTCTTGTTTGTCCTGTCTTGCAATTGCAAAAATTCTTGATGTGCACATATATGTATTGAAAATTATTGCTTTTTATTTATTTTAAATAAAAAATTTTTACATTGATATAAACAAGTGTTGATTATTGTAGTGCACACCATTGCGCTCCCTGATAGTACATGACAGTGTAAACTGCATGTCCTTGTCTCTTTCTTGGTATTATACCGCACAGATGGCGGAACACCTGGACTGACACATCACACATGGAATTATACAGCACACAGTGACACCTGCAGTAAAAGAGTTATTCTTTTAATGAAAAAAATGGCAGCACCCCTGGATTGATACAGCAGACTTAGCAGCACCCCATAAATTATACAGCACACTTGGCTCACCCCTGGACTGATACTGCACACTAAGCATCACCCCTGTGACGGCACACTTAGCAGCACCCCATGAATTATACAGCAGGCTTTGCAGCAACCCATGAATTATACAGCAGGATTTGCAGCAACCCATGAATTATATGACACCCCAGGAATTATGCGTCACACATGTGGGCATCCCTGACCTGATACAGCACACATGGAATTATACGGTACAGATGGCGGCACCCCTGGACTGATACTGCACACTAAGCATCACCCCTGTGACGGCACACTTAGCAGCACCCCATGAATTATACAGCAGGCTTTGCAGCAACCCATGAATTATACAGCAGGATTTGCAGCAACCCATGAATTATATGACACCCCAGGAATTATGCGTCACACATGTGGGCATCCCTGACCTGATACAGCACACATGGAATTATACGGTACAGATGGCGGCACCCCTGGAGTGATACGGCAGACAAAATTGTTTTAATTATAAAAAGAGCAGCACACCTGGAATTATATGGCAGACTTAGCAACACCCCATGAATTATACAGCACTGTAGGCTCACCCCTGGACTACAGCGCATTTAACAGTCCTTGCAGTAAAAAAAAAACAAAAAAAAACACCTTATTTTTATTTTCATTTAAAAAAAGGGCAGCTCCCCTGGTCTGATACGGGACACATGGGGGCACCCCTGGAATTATACGGCACACATGCGGGCACCCCAGGACTGATACAGGACACATGGGGGCACCCATGGAATTATATGGCACACATGCGGGCACCCCTGGACTGATACAGCACACATGTGGGCACCCCTGGACAAATACAGCACACATGTGGGCACCCCTGGATGGATACAGTACACATGTGGGCACCCCTGGATGGATACAGTACACATGTGGGCACCCCTGGACAAGTACAGCACACATGTGGGCACCCATGTATGGATACAGTACACATGCGGGCACCACTGGACTGATACAGCACACATGTGGGCACACCTGGACAAATACAGTACACATGTGGGCACCCCTGGATGGATACAGTACACATGCGGGCACCCCTGGACTGATGCAGCACACATGCGGGCACCCTGGGCACTGGCAGCAGTAATTTAAAAAAAAAAAAAAACATTTTTTTTTTGCTTTAAATTTCTTTTTTTTTTAAATTAAAATAATGCAGCCCCCTCTGTAGCATAAGCTCACCATCTGGTATCCCCAGGTCCACACTTTACAACTTAACACACTAAACGGTAACTTAACCTTAACTTAACCAACTTATCTGATAAAAAAAGACACGGACACAAAGTGCTGGTGTTTCAAAAATGAATGTCAAATTTATTTTTGACAATTAAACTATGACTATAAATGGTGGCGGCACTAAAGAACAGTCACTATAGGAAAGTGGGGTTAAAGATGAATACACATACACACCATCGCTGGTGATCACTCTCCCTGGTCATCCACCCAGGCAGGTGGTTACCTTTGATAAAGTTGTCCCAGCACAACGAAATGCGTCAGCCCAAACCACTACCAATTGGACTCTGGACCCCATCCCAAATATCCCCTTGAATCAGCTACTCCTCCCGTCCCCCACAGACTACCCCTTTCCACTCCATCCAGAACACCCCAACTGGATTTACAAATTTGGGTCACCACCTGCCCAATCTTTGGAGACTTATCCGAGAAGTAAGGTATTCCATCTTTGCCCACCAGTGGATCAGAATCAAGGTCTACAGCAGGACACACGGACACCCCAACCACCAGTTCAATCCGTAATATCCCAAATCCCCCTTGTCAACTGTGGGAACCACCATTTTCCCTCGGGAGGAGAGTACAATTTTGGAACAAGTGGGACTCACTTAAGTATCCAGTTTCCTTTCTAAGTGGTTTACTGTATGTTACTGTGTACAACACAATAGTGCAATATCAATTTTTTAGCTATTATTTTTATCTTTTAACATTGTATTATTATATTACGTGAACAATTAAATGAATTTGTATCTTCATGTAATACCCACTTGATCGTTTCAAATCATTTCATATTACTAATCCTTTTGAGCGCTCCACAAACCCTTTTCTTTTTTTGGGGGGCAAGATCTAGCGTTCATCCACACTCTCCTAGAGATCATGGAGGACCACACCAACCTACATGTCGGCAAACACTGGGCAATGATGGGTAGGTCCCGGATAATCACGGAGCACAGCTCCAAGGTGGATCCCTGCCCTAGATCATTTCCACCCAGGTGGAATATAATGACCTCCAGGACCCCAAACATCCTCAGGGCTTGAATCAGACCAGCCTGCAGTCCACTCCACATCATTCCCTGTACCCCCAGCCACCTAACCTCCCAGCCCGTGGAAATACACATACATCAGAGGCGAGACGGGAGCAACGACAGCCACCGCCCCCTACCAGCCTGGTCCGTTTTGGAGCGTCGCAGGTGACATAGCACCGAACCCACATGGACCACCAGGTCATCCGCGGCCAGTGGTGAGGGCATTCACTTTGGCGGCTCCACCAGCTCCCCGATCCTGAAGGCACCATGATAAGCCATTGCATACGCCATTCGGAACAACAGGACCTCATAGTCAGGCCAGCAAATGTCCCTCAGGGCGCCCAGCAAGGCTGGGAGCAATGTCAAATCAATTGGTCGCCTGCAGTCCGGGAGCGCCGGCGAGGTGCACAGCCATCCACACAATGCCCTGGACACCAGAAAGGACCGGGACAGGTCCGCCTTACCATGCGGAGACAAAAAGAAAGACACCCCTGCCAGCAAAACTTGCAAACCAGAGTGATATTGAGCGCTGATTAAATTTATTCTGTACTGCAGCTGCACCAAAAAGGGGGATTACCTAAACCCCTTTGATAAGATCAAATAGACAAGAAAAAAAGGAAATATGGAGCAGCGCTGTACTGAATAATAGAAAATTATTTTATTTTAAAATATAAAATATAACAATAATGTGGCCAACATTAGACAAACAGGACTCACAACATATAAATGGTTAGTCCATTCCCATCCCTTAGGACTGGTTAGTAGTTAATAGCATGCATGAAAGGTAGTTAGTGGCAATTGTAGCAGAGATACTGAAATACCAGTCCCAACACTTGCTGCGCACATACAAGGTTTTAAGGCTTTATACTTAAGATTTTCAGGCTTGTGAGCAGTGATGGGGTATAGCAGGCTGTAGATACCGCGATGTTCTCCGATTCTTGTCAGCGGCTTCCTCAGGAGTGGTTTCAAAAACCACTCCTGAGGAAGCCGCTGACAAGCATCGTGAGGTGGAGAAACGCGTAGAGGAACGAAGGGGGACTTATGTGGCTACCACTAGACACCACCAACGATCAATTCTCAGATATGACCGTCTAATCGAGAGAAACATCGGTCGGAGAACATCGCGGTATCTACAGCCTGCTATACCCCATCACTGCTCACAAGCCTGAAAATCTTAAGTATAAAGCCTTAAAACCTTGTATGTGCGCAGCAAGTGTTGGGACTGGTATTTCAGTATCTCTGCTACAATTGCCACTAACTACCTTTCATGCATGCTATTAACTACTAACCAGTCCTAAGGGATGGGAATGGACTAACCATTTATATGTTGTGAGTCCTGTTTGTCTAATGTTGGCCACATTATTGTTATATTTTATATTTTAAAATAAAATAATTTTCTATTATTCAGTACAGCGCTGCTCCATATTTCCTTTTTTACCCCTGCCAGCATCCTGTGTACTGAGGCAACAGAACGCCCCAAGGAGTACAAACTCCAGACAAAGGCCACCATGGCCGCACCAGGTGTCTTACCTGCTTGAGGGGCAGACAGCCTAAACTGCTCCCACTCGTGCCATCCTTCCTGATAGCACCGCAGCATCCTGGGCGCAATAGCCCGCATGGCTAGCCATTTCGGCCTGATCACCTGAAGTGCCTGCCGCCGGCACGAGGCTCATCTCCGTGGACACGCCAGGGGTCCCGACAGCCGAGGTTCCAGGAACAACCGCCAGAGGAGGAGCCGGCCCACCCTGTGAGGCCGAAGTGGCAACCGGCCTGAGTTCCAGTGCCACGGCACTTGCTGGGGACACAATTACGGGCGCCACCTGTGAAGAGGCTGTAACCCCAGCCAGCCTGGTCCTCCGCAGCCATTGTCGTCTGGCCGGTCCTGCAGGAGCCATGTCCCCGGGGATGGATAGGAGTTACTGGGGGTCCCACAATAGGGGGTGGCCGTCCCCAGTAGCCTGCACTACAAGCCCTACATCCCTGTCACGTGCCACCCTGCTGGCCAGTCTGGGAATGCCAGAGGGGCGTGGAGTGCTCGGGGCAGGAGTACCCCACCCCCTGCCTCTAACGGCATCACTATATAATATGGTGGTGCCCCTTATGGGGGCCGCAGCCTGGCGCACAGCATTGACCATCACGCCAGGCTGTAAAATCCCCAAATTCAGAGTAATATACTGTCATTATTTTCTGCTTTTAAAATACAGTATTTAACATGTCCCTTTGCCCCAATGTAACTGACCTTAGAGAGAGATAAAGTAAAGAGTTTGCAAAGTATCCAGTCAGCTTCTGTCATTTATCTTGCACAGTCTAAAATGTGACCTAAGCCGATCGGCTGCTAGGGGAAACTGCTCCACTTTATGTATTATGAAGGTTCATACATATCCATCTGTGTCCTGTGGAGTAAACAGAGCTACAGTATATAACATACAGCACCCAGCACTGTGTGTGTGGCTGATTGGGAGTGTAGCTCGTGACCTAATATGAAGGCAGCATGGCAGTGCATACTGCAGTTCTGCTCCATACACATAATACATATGCCTGAGCACAGCAGTGCCACACATGGTAGCTCAGAGGTACTGTACAGTCTCATTATGGCTGTATGAGTCAGAGATTAGTCCAGGGATCTGTAGGAATCAGTGAACTAATTGAACTACTGAACTATTTGCAGGACTCATGAGTCATCAGGACAATGTAGATCCGCAGAGTCCAGACCATGGGCGGTATTCAATGAGAATACCTGCGAGGTGCAGCGAATCCTTTTTAGGATTCGCTGCACATTCGCCACGTTCCGGAGCCGGCGGGCTCCGGTATTCAACGTGTCAGGGGCTCGCTGCCCCTGACTGGCGAATATGAGCTCCTGCGGCGTATGCCGCAGGGAGCCTGAGGACGGTGGCAGGCAGAGAGATGGAAGTCTCTCTGCCTAGCCCAGAACGTTTGTGGGGGTTAGGTGGGCTCCCCGGGTGCCAGGCAGCACAGGCTGCCCCCCGGGGGTGCCAGCAGGGGACCTATATTCACTATACCCGATCGTAACGATCGGGTGCAGTGAATATATGCTGGCTGCTGTGTAAAAAAAAAATATATATATTTTTTAAAATTAAATATATATTCATGTGCTTACAGCACATGAATAAAAGTAGCATGCCCCTCCTCAGAATAAAATTCCTGATTTTTTTACACCAAATGTAAAAAACAAAACACTTTATTTAAAAGTTCACATTCCACTTCTCCATAAAAAGATAGCGATTGCTACTCGGTGAATCATGGCGAAAAAAACCTTTAAATGTATTCGCCATGTGGTCATTGAATAGGGTGATTCACCGTTTTAGTCCAAAATTCGCCAAACAGCACAAATTCGCCATTAAAACATGGCGAATCAGGCTCATTGAATACCGCCCCATGTGTGAGCTCAGCACTGCCACCTGTGGCAGCTAACATGCACTGCCTCCTGAGTATTGCATGAGAGCTCAATAACATGGCTGTTGCAGAAGCACCTACACAGGTCCCAGCAGAAGATTTAGCACAGCAGTATGCTCAGGACCCAGTACAAGAAGCAGCAGCAAGTGTTGGACATCTGGACAAGGGCATAAAGTGGCCATGCAGAGGTGGGGGAACTCATTTCTCTATGCCACCTAATTACCCCCCCTCCAGTACCTCCATTAGGCAGGGACAGGGCCAGTGGTGGGGTATTTGGAATCCCTCTGCAAACTAGAATGCTTTCCTGTGAGAATTACTGTGCAGGGCCAATGTGGAGATGAAAATGTTCCACCTCACAATTAGAAGTGGTGGAACTCAGTTGCACCCCATTCCCCCTCACTTTAACCCCTGATCTGGACTAATAGTATAGTGATAGTATCACAGAAAGGTGAGCAGCATGAGCACACATTCTCACTCACATACA
Organism: Crinia signifera; assembly: GCF_055691185.1. Taxonomy (NCBI): domain Eukaryota; kingdom Metazoa; phylum Chordata; class Amphibia; order Anura; family Myobatrachidae; genus Crinia; species Crinia signifera. Next base: position 132,775,927 of record NC_139224.1, on the reverse strand, counting down.
CACCACACATAGACTTTGGCTAGCCAGTGCATATTAGATCTGTATTTGCTGGGCTTTGCTGTATTTTTAAATTTAGATTCAGTAATTAAAGATGCAGGAAATGAGCCTTATGGAGCTGCTGGGCTCTGTCTGTCTGTGTGTTACACCTCCCACTTGATTTACTTCCTGGTGAACTAAATGCTGCTGCACACAGATTAGAAGGAGAGGGACAGAAGAGGAAGAATCTACAGGGGAGAGAGAAGGTGAAAGATTTTAGAAAGATTTAGCAAAGATAGAGAGACAGCATAAGATATTTTTTTAGAGATAGCTGCACTGCAGCACTTGCCTGTTCAGCAGCTTCGCAGGACAGAGGAAGTTCAGTTCACATCTAGCATGTGATTTTTCTTACCCTGTCTAAATCCCTCCCCCTGCTCTGATAGTCATGTGATATGATAATGAGGATGGACCTATCTACAAAGTGCAACATGCAGGAACCCATCAGTGTTTTATGCTCCCTCATTGCTTAATCAGCATTTGTGTTTCTCTAGCAGCCCCCTCTATGCATTAATCATCCCCCCACCCAGCAGGTTTGCCCCTCACACCCCTCAGCAGACAGCACGGACACATCCGTGCTGTCTGAAATCACCAGCCTGTTTGAAACTGGCGCCGACCGTCGGGAAATAAATATATCCCCAGGTCTCACGAGAATCCAACGTGGGATAATGACGTTTTAGCCTCGATTTGGACTCGGAAAGATGGCGTGAACCGGCGAACTCCTTGGATCCGGCCTTGGATCAGGTAATTTCGTGGGGGTTTGGATCTCTAGGATCCAAACTCGCTCATCTCTTATATATTTTGCTACATATGTCACTCAAAGTGTGTGAGTGTGTGTATAACGCTAGGTGGAGCCTCTGACTCACATGACTGACTCACATGACAGAGAACAAGCCCAGTGAGCCCACAGACAGAGCCAGACACCCTCTGCCTCCCCATGATGCCCAGCACTGCTACTCCACAGCCACCAGGTGAGCGCCCCCTGCCGCACTCCCCCCCCGCGCAACCCTCCCGCGATTTGTGGCACAAACAGCCCCCCCCACGCGATTCGTGGCAACACCCCCCTTGCGACCACCCCCCTCCCGCGGCAAACCCCCCCCCCCCGCGACCCCCCCTTGCGAGATTCGTGGCACCCCCCCGCAATTCGCAGCAGCCCCAGGATTTAATGGCACATGCAAAACACTGACATGGCTATGGTAGACAATGAAAAAGGTTGACATGAGTTTTTGAAGATTTATTTTTCTTTTTTTTTATGTTTTCATATTCATTGTCATGTGTCGACATGGACACCAATGAAGTGTCACATATATGTCAACATTTACATGTGTTGTCCTTTCTGTGTTGATTTTTTCTTGTGGCGATTTGCGTCACACACCCCCCCGCAACCCCCCCTCCCGCGTTTCGCGGCACCCCCCCCCTCCCACAATTCGCGGAAACCCCCCACCAGAACCCCCGTGAACCCCGCCCTCCCGCGATTGGCGGCACCCACCCCCCGCGACCCCCCCTCCTGCAATTTGCAGCACCCCCCGCGATTCGCGGCAGCCCCAGGATTAAATGGCGCACTGACATGGCTATGGTCGACAATGAAAAAGGTTGACATGAGTTTTTGAAGATTTATTTTTCATTTTTTTAATGTTTTCATATTCATTCTCATGTGTCGACATGGATACCAATGAAGTGCCACACTTATGTCAACATTTACATGTGTTGACCTTTCTGTGTTGATTTTTTCTTGTGGCAATTCGCATCACATCCCCCCCGCCGCAACCCCCACTCCCGCGATTCACGGCACACACACACACACCCTGTGACCCCCCTCCCGCAATTCTCGGCACCCCACCCTGTGACCCCCCCTCCCGCGATTCACGGCACACCCCCCGGGACCCCCCCTCCCATGATTCACCGCAACCCCCCCTCCCGCAATTTGCGGCAACCCACCCCCCGCCACCCCCCTCCTGCCATTCTTTGCAACCCCTCCCCTCGCGCGATTCTCAGCAACCACCCCCCGCAACCCCCCTCCCGTAATTCGCGGCACCACCCGCAACGCCCCCTCCCGCAATTCGCGGCACCCCCCGCGACCCCCCCTCCCGCGATTCGCGGACACCCAAGTGTCAATACAGGGCAACTTTCATACAATTCTAACCATATTTCTCATATACAAACGCTCACAAATTTAGGGGGCGCAGCCCCTTACGACGGTGTGAAGAGCACCCGTAGGGCACGATGAATCACCTAGTCTCTAATATATACACATATCTATAGATTGTAAGCTTGCGAGCAGGGCCCTCATACCTTTGAATGTCTGTAAATACCCAGTTTGTTGTTTCACTGTCTCCTATTGTAAAGCGCAACGGAATATGCTGTGCTATATAAGAAACTGTGGTACTTATATGTTAGTTGGGCGCCCAATTTGCATACGTACGTTACCGTAGGGAAATTGCATCTCATCCGATGGTTCGCATGCAATGCGATGCGATTTTTCCATAGGGTTCAATGTTAGTGACTTTACTATACAATATTGGATGCCATGGCATTCCGATAATCGCATTGCATCCGATTTTTTGGATGCGATGCGATTTTTCCATAGAGTTGTATGTTAGTGAATTTACTGTACAATATCGGGTGCCATGGCTTCCAATAATCGCATCACATCCGATGTTTTGCATTCGATGTTTTGCATGCGAAACATCGGATGCGATGCAATTTTTCCATAGGGTTGTATGTTAGTGGATTTACTGTACAACATCGGGTACCATGGCATCCGATAATCGCATCGTATCCGATGTTTTGCATCTGACATTTTGCATGCGAAACATCGGATGCGATTTTTCCATAGAGTTGTATGTTAGTGAATTTACTGTACAATATCGGGTGCCATGGCATCCGATAAAATATCGGATCCGATAATTGTATAGGGTTTTATGCCATATAATGTACTATCCATGTATTATATGACATATAATGTGATGGACGCACACACACACCCCCACCCCTCCCCCACTATCCACACCACCCCGAAGCATGGCGAGCGGCGGCGGAATGCGTCCGTTCGACCTTTTCATACCCCCACTGTCCACGTCGGCGTGAAGTTGATTTTATATAGGGTGGCGGGCCACCGAGCCCGAAGTGTGGTGAGCGCACGCATATTGCGTTACATGTATTTTGCATCCCCTCGCTGCGCTCGACATGCTTCGGGCTCGGTGGCTTACTGCGCACGCCACACTATATAAAATCAAGTCCATGCCGACGTGGATAGGGGGGTAGGAAAAGGTCGGGCGGATGCGTTCCACCGCCCCTCGCGGGTCTCGCTGCGCTTGCCACGCTTCGGGGTGGCGTGGATAGTGGGGGGGTGCGCCCATCACATTATATGTCATATAATACATGGATAGTACATTATATGGCATAAAACCCTATACAATCGGATCCGATATTTCACCGGATGCCATGGCACCCGATATTGTATAGTAAAATCAGTTACATACAACCCTATGGAAAAATCGCATTGCATCCGATGTTCTGCATGCAAAACATTGGATGCAAAACATCGGATGTGATGCAATTATCGGATGCCATGGCACCCGATATTGTACAGTAAATTCACTAACATACAACCCTATGGAAAAATCACATTGCATCGCCTCCGATGTTTCGCATGCAAAATATCGGATGCAAAACATCGGATGCGATGCGGTTATCGGATGCCATGGCACCCGATATTGTATAGTAAATTCACTAACATACAACCCTATGGAAAAATCGCATTGCATCCGATGTTCTGCATGCAAAACATTGGATGCAAAACATCGGATGTGATGCAATTATCGGATGCCATGGCACCCGATATTGTACAGTAAATTCACTAACATACAACCTTATGGAAAAATCGCATTGCATCCGATGTTCTGCATGCAAAACATCGGATGCAAAACATCGGATGTGATGCAATTATCGGATGCCATGGCACCCGATATTGTACAGTAAATTCACTAACATACAACCCTATGGAAAAATCACATTGCATCCGAAACATCGGATGCGATGTGATATATGTGATATATAGATTTTATCACTGAGGGTCAGATGCACTAAGCTTCAAAAGTGATAAAATTCAGAGTGATAAACCACGAACCAATCAGCTCCTGCCTGTCATTTTTCAAACACAGTCAGTGACATGGCATGTAGGAGCTGATTGGATGGCTGTTTATCACTCTCCATTTTATCACTTTTTAATCTTATTGCATCTGGGCCCCAGTGTGGTGACTCCTGAGCACTAATATGTCACTTCCCACTGATTCCCCAACAGTGTTACTGTGTAATATTAGTGGGAAGATGATGTGGGCTATGGGGCAGAGAGACCAACTGCCGCCCGCATGCCACATGCCAGGTATAAAACCTCAGTGCACTGGCCTCTCACTGTCATTTCTTGAGCAGAGGCAGAGGTGAGTGCAAGAAAATAGACCCCCCTAGAGAGAAGCAGTTTTTACAGCGGTTACTCCAGGTATTATCACAGTGATCAGAGAGATCAGCGCACATTAACACCTGTGTTTTCTATCTTTTTTTTTTTTTTCTGTGCACCTTTGGTGCATTTACCACCAACGATGAGCCGGAGGGAATTGGCCCAGTTAGCTGGAACTGGGCCATATCCGAACACCTCCTGGCTACGGTCAGGGCGCCGCAGACCATCTTCTGGTGTACCATCTGCAGCAGCCCCAACATCAGGAGGACCACCACCAGCAGCAGTGCCATCCTCAGGAGCACCAGCAGTGGCAGGAGCACGAAGACCAGCAGTCATCCTTGCCCGCCTTCCATCCTACAGGAGATGCACCTTTACAGAAGGAGGCGCTGTAGAGTCCTGCCCCATCTGCATCTCCCAGTTTCGGATTGGAGAGGAAGTGGCGGTCACATCCTGCAGGCATGTTTTCCACATCTCATGCCTGACACAGTGGCTGGACATAAACACCATCTGCCCCCTGTGCCGCTCCCGATGCCTGAGCAGACTTTTCCTGCGTCGTCTTTAGAGGAAATCCGAGGACGTAAGTACTGTTACAGCTGGTCGTGTCCTTGTTGTCTTGTCTCCCCCTGTCTACCCTACTCGGGGATTAGCTACTTGCTGCTGTTGTCAGCAGAAGTCTTGAGGGATTTTACCTTTTTTACCTGAACTGACGGACTTAATTTGGCTCATTTAAATTTGGCTAATTGGCAACAATTCAAATTCCTCAGTCCCTCAGCAGGGTTTTGGGTTCACCTCTTGCCGAGTTTTACTTGTGTTATCCTTGCTCTCCCCCAACCCCCTTTCCCCTCATGTGTCTTTATATTGCTTCTGATTGGCCCTGAAGCTTGTCTTAATTCAACTCATTGGCATTCAATTAAACAAAAGTTTTTTTGTTTTTTTGGGGGCTTTTTTTTTTGGCAGATCATCCATTTAAGTTTTAATTTCTTTGGGAGCTATTCATGAAGCAGTGAAAGAGGGGAGAAGTGTGATTGGTTGCCATGGTAACATCTCCTCTGGCTCACCCTTACGCTCTTCTCACTGATTCCCGAATAGGCCCCTTTGCCACCAAACTTTAGTTTATTAAACATATTTAAATAATCCTGATGTGTTTTAAATAAATTCCAACTTTTATTCTGCCAAATACATGTCTCTGAGTCTTTATTCATATTATGGTTACTTACGAGTGTGTGATTATATGGTATATATTATATGGTATATACATGGGACACCCCTCAGATGGTGGAAGGTTATGGGCATCTTTACCACCAGACATTTCCTAATCCATTTAATTATAATAAATAATGAAATAAATACCCATTACTGGCAATCACGGTGTCTGAGTCTTTCTGTTTATTAATGGTATTACTGTTATATTATTGTTCTGTGACTAGCGTCCCGGTCAGTATAAAAGATGTTTAATCCTATTTTGAATATTGACTGTGTGAGGGTGAAGTGGGCGTTTGGGGGTGGAAACCTGCCGTTTTCCAGGTATTTCTGAAAAAGTGATGTGCCCAGGCATTTATGGGGAGGGTCTGTGATGTCAGCAATGACCGCTTCCGCCCCGTCACAGTCATCATTTAGTGGAAGGGTCAGAGTTACTCCCAAATGCACAGACTGCAAAATAGATGCAAGATTTGCATATTGCTGTCCATGTTATCTCCCCCACATGGTCCCGTCACTCGCAGCACATGAATAGGCTGCTGACAATCGCTCAGTTGTGAAAACATCGGCATTGCATACAAACATGAATTAAGGTGATTGGGCCTGATACAGACCTGATTGCTGGGCTGCAAATTTATGATGCTGTGTCTTCAGACTAGGGGTAAGCGGGTCCAGTTCTCAGAGAAGGCCCAACTGCAATTCCCTGCATTAGACACAAGTGTCAGAGTTACATATACTGTAGGTTACACCTTGGCATCTGGAGATTTTCTAGGCATGGGCAGAACAAGCATTACTGTATGTACAGCTCTACCTTTCAAGAAACCCACAAAATGGCTTATGACCACAATCACTGAACAATGGGTAAGTCACTCTAGACACATATGAATGTGTTATTAAAACAATAACACAATAACACATGCCTCATTGTGTTGACATATGGCGTGCTACTGTACATCAGCAACTTAAAAAAATATTTGTAAGATGTTGATGTAGCATGCCATGGGTGACATGTAATAGGATGAGAGAATCAGAAAGTGAGAGATTTGGTAAGAGATCTCCAGTTTGACTTTGCAGTGTAATGATTGCCGCTTTAAAAAACTGGAGGTTTCTTACCAGATCTCTCACTTTCTGATTCTCTCATCCTATTAAATCTCACCTTTGTTGTTGTTATTAGTATTAGTAGTATTATCATTATTATTATTGTTATTATTACTCTATTCATATTGCGCCACAAGGGCAGCAACTTACAAAATACAGAATACAGAAACAGAATGAACAAAACAAGAAAGAAACAAACTTACAGAATAAGGAACTGGAACTGTTTAAAAATAAACTACAATGGGGGAAATTTACTAAGGTAAATTCGTAAAAAAAAAAATCGTATTTTCAAAGTAAAATAACAAAATTTTGGGCGTATTTGTATTTTTAGCATTTACTATGCCAAAAATACGATTATTCGTATTGATGGGATATTGGTATTTGTATTTACATATACGAATGAATACACCATCAAATTAATTCGACAGGAATCACCATTCAAAAGAATAATGATTTCTAATTTTCAATACGGCCGGTAAATAGCGGGATACGCCCGCTAATTGCAGAACAAATACACCTGGAAAATACACATAATTTTTCTGGCGTATTTGGCTTCAGCCTGCAGGGATCAGTCAGATCCATGCAGGCTGCAGTGTGTAAAAAATAGAAAAATAGGTACTTGTGTAGTTTGGCGGCGCCCATCGCATCGCATACCATAAGGCATACGATAGTATGCGATGCGACGCGATATCGCGCGATATTGTACAATGCCATACAATTTTAAAATTGTATGACATTGTATATGGCATACAATGCCATACAATGCGATGCGATGTGATTAAACAGTGTATAAGCACCCTAATGGGTGCTTACAATGTTAAATGCACCCCCCCGCCACCCCCCCACTATAAACGTGAACCCGAAGCGTGGCGAGCGCAGCGAGCCCGCGAGGGGTGGCGGTACGCGTCCTCCGACCTTTTCATACCCCCACTATCCACGTTGGCGTGGAGTTGAGAATAGAAAGTGCGGCGAGCGCAGCGAGCCACCGAGCCCGAAGCGTGGTGAGCGCAGCGAGGGAACGCGGATACCTGTGAAGGCCGCGAGGGGACTCTGATACCTGTGAAGGTATCCGCGTCCGCTCGCCACGCTTCGGGCTCGATGGCTCGCTGCGCTCACCACACTTTCTATTCTCAACTCCACGCCGACGTGGATAGTGGGGGTATGAAAAGGTCGGAGGACGCGTACCGCCGCCCCTCGCGGGCTCGCTGCGCTCGCCATGCTTCGGGTTCACGTTTATAGTGGGGGGGGGTGGCGTGGGGGTGCATTTAACATTGTAAGCACCCATTACGGTGCTTAAAAGCACCCTTTAGGGTGCTTATACAATCTTTCATCGTATAGGGGGCAAAAATCGGGTGCATGGCATGCGATGCGATTAAAACATCGCGCGATGGAAATCGGGGGCGCTGCCAAAATACACAAGTACCGAAAAATAAATAAATAAAATGTTGTGGGGTCCCCCCTCCTCCACGGCCATAACCAGCACCAGGCTGAAAGAGAATCATGAAAAAAAATAAATGAAACCGGGCAAATAGGGCTTCGCTGATTTTTATAAACCAGCCCCAGGCTTCAGGGCCAGGTCTGGTTCCCAAAATACAAGGGACAAAATGACTAGGGGTCCCCCGTATTTTATGAACCAGCCCCAGGCCCAACCAGCCCGCAGGGTAATGCCATAGCCGGGGGGAGACTTTTTATACAAGTCCCCCCAGCCAAAGCATTCATCCCTACCGATTAGTCAGCCTGGCCAGGGGTCCTGGGGGAGTGGGGACCCTCCTAATAAAGGGTCCCCCCCTTCAGGACTTACCTGGCCAGGCTAAAGCCTGGTGCTGTCCTCGATGCCCCTGGGCGGTGGGCATCAAGCTGATTGAAGTGTAAAAAATAGATTGAAAAACTATTGTCTAATACTGTGGAACTATGAGTCCCAGCAAGCCTCCCCCTCATGCTGGGACTTGGAGAACCACAAGTCCCAGCATGCAGGGCATTAAAGGGCCCCCTGGCACTTGTAGTTCCACAGTAAAAGAAATAGTTAAATAAACACACACTGACACACATGAAAAATAAAAGTTTAATACATACATTACACATACATACTGATACTTACCTTTCTTGAGCCAGTAGGTAGGTCCCTGGGTCCGGGCTCCAGGGCTCCATGATCCGGGGCTCCATGATCCGGGGTCCAGGCTCCATGATCCGGGGTCCAGGGTCTTGGATCCGAAGAAATCCTGGATCTAGGATCCGAAGAAAACATTCTACTCACCAAGGTCCTCCGGCGAAGATCACGTCCTCTTCGTTCCTCCGTAGTCCAGGTCTAAAAAAAAACTTCCCCCAATATGTTTTCATTTATGGACTAGCTGGAAACCACATTACATAAAAGCAAATTAATCAAAGGCTTCTTCACAACATGGAGAGTTATATTGGTACAATTTCTACCGACTTTCAGGATAAAATTAAACAATCTCTTCAAAATATTGAATATTATGAGACGAGAATATTGCACTGCAGGTGAGGCAGGTGTAAAACCCCACCCAAATCTAATTATCTCTGCACAAGTAACACCTGCCTCACCTGCAGTGCACATGGTTTTGTCCATCTAAGAAATATTTTGTCAGAAAGAGTGAACTAGAATAAGGGCCTTAGTTCCTGCTGGAGACTGCAGCAAAATAGCCCTGCCGGTAAGTAAGTGTAGAAAAAGTAGATCCTGGGTTGTAAATACATAGCACTGCAATACATAGAACAATACAGTAGGGGATTATCATAGGATTAAGTCTGACATCCCTGGCTCACTTAATCCAATTAAAGGGATGAGAATGGCTCTATCTGTATATATTGTCCTCTATATCAAGGTCTGATTTATAACAGCGGTGTATACTATTATATTCTGTTTATCAGGAAAGTGTCCACTCATATATATGTTCAAGTAAGCATATTTGCTGGTCGGCCTCCTATAGGTGCAGAAAACACCACCGTATACAGTACTTTTGTTTGGTGCAACTCCACTCGGGAATATATCCAATGTTCACCGATGTCATATCACGTGTTCCATACCGGGTGTTGGAATGATGATAGTAAGCTTCTGTCTGGGTCTTTCTTTAGTATAATAGCAACACCAATTATTTCTTTGCCTCCTGAGCGACTGCTATATCAGGACCAAGAAGACACCTTAGTTGGCAGTGGTAGGATCAGCTTAATAAATTGTCCAACTAAAGGGGTGTACATGCGGTGCAATGTACTTTCTATTTGATCCCAAACGGATTGCACGGTCCACTGTACATATTTGATTTAGACTATAGAGTACATAGGGCGTGGCAGGTAAAGCATCTATTCACAGCCGTGCGGGCGAATTTGGCGGCAGCCTGTGCGAGCGGCCTCTGTGAGCGGCCTTAAAAAGACACGCAGCGCTGTGAACTTTGCAGCGCTGCGTGCCAACTAGAATAACCTCCTGAAGGTATTGCGTAACCTAATTTCAATTTGCCGCATCTCCATGACACTTTAGGTACCATGCCTCTTCCTTTTGTAATGTGTTCCTGGCAGCTAAGCAGTAGACATCCTGCACTGCGGGTTCACATCAGGACGTCCGATCATTTCCCAGATGCTCACAGGATCTTTACTGTAATCTACTATCAGCATAGGAGGAGTCAGCACTCTCATTCTTGTCTGCTGCCTAGCACACAGGGGAAAGCAGGAGACCCTCCCTCCTGCAGATACTGATTCTTCTATATCTTTATTTTATATATTGCGTGGCCACTTGCCTGATTACAGCTGGATAATGTGAGTGGCTGTTTGCCTATTGCTTGGAAGACAGTTTTCCCACATATAACATATGTCATTTCCTCCGTACTGATGACCAGCTATAGACGCTTCATCTACTCTCTCATTGAGGATATCCAGACTTTAGATTGACACTAAAAACGAGTGGCAAATGCAGGATATCTAGAGAGGGGTTTCCAAATGCAATCCACGATCACCTACTCTGCAGAACATTGGAGCAAGTGTGGGAGTCTGGTGAAGTGGTAGAAGAATCGAGTAACCACTGTGGACATTAATGTAAACATTGATATTTTTATACACTACACAGTATGTATGGAATGCAGTGTAAGTAAAACAAGACATTGGTTTTACTTACTCAGTATTAACCCCTCCCTTGCATGCAGGGGCGGATTGGGGATTGAAAGTGGCCCTGGAAAATTTCTGGAAGTGGTCTCATGTGGGCTGCAGAAAATCATTAATGGGTGGAGCCAGCATAACAGTAGGCGGAGCCGCATCCAGCAGCACTGGGACTTTTATTTACTGCAGGGTATGAGGAGAAGGAAGTGATGCGGGAGGAGGCAGGGATGCAGCCAGCAGCGGGGAGAGTGGAGTACAGTGGCCAGGAGATGGTGGGGCCGCATCCAGCAGCAGGGCACTGTGCAGTGTTGTCAGCGCTATACATGGCCTGGCAAGGGCAGATCCAGAACAAAATGACAGGGGGCCCCATAACATGGAAGGGGGGGGGGGAGGTTGTGCATGTTCCCAAAACAGTTGACGCCTCAAAACAAGAGCATAGCCTCGAAGGGAATGACGAGGAGAGGCAGTGGGTAACAGTGTACAGGTGATGGAGAGAAGTAGAGGGTGATGTCTTGGAAAGTCCGAGTGACAGGAGAGAGAGAAAAATGGGGAGATAGTGCCACAGGGGAGAGGTAGATGGTAATGCAGGGAGTGATTATGAGAGACAGATGTAGCTAGGGAAGGTGGACAGAGCGATGGGAGAGAGAGTAGGTGGGTGAGAGGTAGGGAAGTAAGTCAGTGAAGCACAGAGAGAGAGGGGAGAGTGAGATAGAGGGGGGTGACAATGGAAGAGACAGGGGGATAAAGATGGAAAGAGTGATGGGTGGGAAGAGAGGGGACAGGGAGGGTGTCAGTGAGAGACAAAGAGAGGGGGTGAGAGTAAGAGACATGAAAATAGGGGGGAGAGAGAGAGGGAAGACTGAGAGAATGTAGAGAGTGAGAGGGGTGTGCATGAGAGGGGTGAGTAAGTGAGCAGGGGTGAGAGAGAGGTAGCAAGAGAAAGAGAGGGGGTGGGGATAGTATGGGAGGGGAAAGAGAGATGGGAAGAGAGAGAGGGAGAGAGTGTGTGAGAGAGGGAGAGGAGGGTGAGCGATGGGGAAAGAGATTGGGGGGAAGGGATAGTGGGTGAGAGACACAGAAAGAATGGAAGAGTGAGAGGGAAGGGAAATAGGGAGAGTGTGTGAGATAGAGAGGGGGAGTGAAAGAGATGGGAGGGGGAGCAAGGGGATGAGTGGGGGGGGGGGTGAATGTGAGGGGAGAGTGGGAGGTGGGAGGCAGTGGGGGAGAAAGGAGGGCAGGTGAGAGGGGACAGTGAGAGGGGGAATAGTAAGAGGGGGGGTTAAGGAGGAGAGTGAGTGTGAGAAATAGGTGGGGGAGAGAGAGCATTGGTAAAGTGTGCATGGGAGCAGCATCAAGATCCACATTCACTGCTTTACCAGTAAGCAAGGGCATCCTAATTTGTGTCCCCAGTTACTTGTAAAGATGGGTGTGCTCATGCGGGAGAGGGGTGAACTTGTTGTTCAGGGCTAGACTGCCCAATGTCCCATGGAGGTGCCGCAGCTCCTGATGTGCCAATCAGCGGTGGAATTAGCGAGTAGTAGGCTCAGGTGCAAGCATATGCTTTGGACCCTCACCAACCGGCGTTCCCACCACCCCCACTAAAGAAAATAAGACTGTTAGTACGTTATTGCAATGAGTGCCCAGCATTTCCCCACATGCTCCCCAAATGTCTCACTAACATGCTCTCTCCACAGAAGCACGTTCCCCAATACAGCCTCACTGCACTACATCCCCATTATATGCTGTATTACATTACATACTACACCACTGCACTACAGTCCCCTTATACACTGCACTACATTACTACACTAAATCCCTCTATACCAGGGCTGGGCAACACCGGCCCCCCCAGATCTTAGTGAACTACACATCCCAGGATGCTTTGCATCAGTTTCAGCATGGCCACATAGCAAAACTAATGCAAAGCATCCTGGGATGTGTAGTTCACTAACATCTGGAGGGCCGGTGTTGCCCAGCCCTGCTCTATACCCTGCATGAAGAGCCTTATTCTGGTTCACTCCTCCTGGAAAATTCCTTCTTAGATGGACCAAAACATGTGCACTGCAGGGGGGCAGATATAAAATGTGCAGAGAGAATTAGATTTGGGTGAGTTATTTTGTTTCTGTGCAGGGTAAATACTGACTGCTTTATTTTTACACTGCAATATAGATCTCACTTTGAAGTAAAACCCCACCCAAATCTAACTCTCTCTGCACAAGTTACTTCTGCCCCACCTGCAAAGCACATGGTTTTGTCCATCTAAGAAGGAATTTGCCAGAAGGAGTGAACCAGAATAAGACCCTAAATCCCTACGCTACATCCAATACCCTGAACTACATCACTACACTACATCCCCCAATACTCTGCACAACATCACTACACTACCCTCTACACTATATCGCTACTTTCCCTACTTATGCTGCACTACATCACTATACTGCATCTCCTTAAATGCTACAATACACAACATTTACATTACAGCTTGTGCGGGAAAGGGATCTTTTTAGATTCCTTTTCATTGCTCTTCACTGCCTCCAGTTCAGTGGCCAAAGTCCATTACCCACACCTCCTATCCCCCTGGAGCACAGATTTTGTCTGCTGAACAGATACTGTAGTGCAGACACATAGGGCCCATTCGGCCAGGTCCGAATTCACATGCGCATTGGCCCGGCTGTGAACATCATAGGCAAATATTTCTATTTGCAAGCTGCTCGCAGGTGTTTGAGGGTGGATCCAAGACATTTCATGGACGTACCCGCAAAAATGGTGGGAGTGCCCAACGAAATGCTGGGAGTGTCCAGGAAAATTCAGGAGAGTTTCTGCCTGCTAGCGGTGGGCGAATGACGTTGGTGCCCGACCAGAAGTGGCTATTTTGCTCGCAGCCGCTGTGTAAGTCCTGGGCTACATGGCGGCTGTGATGACCAGGGACCAGAGGAAAAAATCATCCGAAGGTGAGTTAAAAATCTAATTTTTCCTTTAGATGGACAAATGCGAATGGATGTGTACCTGTACACATTGATTCACAGACCCGGCAAACAGATTCGTAAGGTGGGCAGGGGGCAGCAGTTACCTGCTCGCTTGGTGCCAGATACTCGAAGTCCAGTCCCATAATCTCTCCACTGGCCATGCTCAAAGCACCATTCTGCCTGGTGGGGGTTCCACAGAGTGCTTTGGGGTAGGGGCACCACCACTGTGTGCCTTTAGAGGGGAAGGATTGGGGCTGTTCGAGGGGAAGACAGGGATGGGTCTAGTTCTTGGAATGGGAGGAATCAAGCACATTAGGTGGAAGGTGAGCGTGAGTGAATGAAGATGACAGGCTATTGTGCATGACCACTCACAAAGCATTGTGCATAGTTATACAGCATAGGGCTTATACACACGGCATAGGGAGCACTCATTATCACAGTACAGTACAGTGTATGGAGGCAGAGAACATACTGTACACAGTGTACAGAGACAGAGTATTGGTAGCACAGCAAAGTGATCATTACAATTAGGCAGCAGCCCAGGATGTCACTGACTGGTGTTAGCTGTATGGTACTGGCCGCAGGTGCATCATGTACCTGAAGTCTAGGTGCAGGGTGTCCAGCTTGGAGACGGGGAGCACCCAGGGCAAGCTGGAATGCCCTGCTCACCATCCGCATTCAGTCTCTTCCGGGCACGCTGTCCTCCTTCCTCTTGAGCTGCTTGCTCTCCTTGCTCTCCTGCTTTCTGCCACCGCTGCTGGCTGTGGCTGCCCTGCTTCCTCCTGCAGCCCAAAGCAGCCAGAGCCGGCCATAGCCAATTTGATGCCCCAGGCAAAATTTTGTCTGGTGCCCCCTAGCACTGCCCTAACGTTCCACCTACGACCCAGCATCCATCACCCAGCAAAGCACCCATAACCCAGCAGCACAGATCCCAGCAGCAGCCAGCAACACTCACCATCCACTGGCGTATCTATAATACCTGTAGGTGCAAGGTGTGCAGTGCACATGGGCCCCTGGGGCCCCACACACTGTACACCCTGCACCTATTTCATTCTACTCACCTCTCCCTCAGTCCAGCATCACAGCGGTAAAGATAACCGGGAAAATGTCAGCTGTGGCCGCTTTCTGGTGATTCATGCATGCGCAATAGAGGTGTCCTCAAACAGTGTGGGCACCATTATCCTGGTGACAGGAATTCCAGGAGCATGAAATATGAATATGGGTAATATGAATATGGGTCCCTATGTGCTGATGTAAATTATGGGTCACTACATGCTGTGTAATATCATTATGGGTCACTACACGCTGTGACCCATATTTCATTTATTATTAATTAGCGCACACATATTCCGCAGCGCTGTACAGAGAATAGTTAAACACTCACATCAGTTCCTGCCCCAGTGGAGCTTACAATCTATATTCCCTACCACGCACACACAGACATTTTTAGGGTTAATTTGTTAGGAGCCAATTAACCTACCAGTATATTTTTGGATTGTGGGAGGAAACCGGAGTACCCAGTGGAAACCAACGCAAGTAAGGGGAGAATATACAAACTCCGCACAGTTACGGCCATGGGGGGAAATGAACCCATGACCTCAGTGCTGTGAGGCAGTAATGCTCACCATTACACCATCCATACTGCCCAATATTCACATTACATAACATGTAGTGGCCCAGTCATATCACCAAGCGTGTATTGACCTATATTCACATTACGCAGTGCGCAGTTACCCATACTCGCATTACACAGTGCATAGTGTCCCACAGTCACATGACACAGCACATAGTGTCCCAATCACATGGCATAGCCCATAGTGACCCAAAGCCAAATTACGCAGTACATAGTTACCCATACTCACATTACACAGCGCATAGTGTCCCACAGTCACATGACACAGCGCATACTGGGGCAGATGTATGATCCGTCGTTATGGGGGAGAAGGGGTATCAGCGCACGTTATGTGCACTGATACCGCTTCTCCCCCATGTATGATCGTGCCGGGATGCGGTAATGGACAGGGGCGCTATGCGCCCCTGTCCATATCGGCGCTGCTATCAAAATGATAGCAGGCCGAATGTATGAACGGTCAGCATCGCTGACCGTTCCGCACGAAGCCGGGTTTGGCTTCGCCAGCATCAGGCTGGCGAAGCCCTATCTAAACAGCAGGGACAGCGCTGTCCCTGCTGTTAGGTCTGGGCTGCGCTGGGGATCTCGCGTGAACAGCGAGATCCCGCGCATGCCCAGTGCGGCCGGCCGGGGGACAGGAGATAGCGCATCAGTATTAACTGATGCGCTATCTCCAGAAAGGGACATCGCTGAAGGGGGGAGTTAACGCTCCCCCGCTTCGGCAGACAAGATGTTAATACATCTTGTCGATGTCCCTTCCTGCTTCGCCTCGCTATTGAGGCGAAGCAGGAAGTATCATAGCGGCGCGATAAGCGCTGCTATGATACATCTGCCCCAGTGACCCATATTCACATGACATGGCGCGTAATGACCCATAGTCACATTACACAGCACATAGTGACCCATATTAATATTACACAGCATGTAGTGTCCCATGTTCACATTACACAACGCTTAGTGACCCATATTTATACACACACACACACAGTAAAACACAGACAACCAGAAAACATTACTGACACCCCCCCCCAGCAAACATTACCGACACCCCCCCTCCCAGCAAACATTACCGACACCCCCCCTCCCAGCAAATATTACTGACACCCCCCCCCCCCAGAAAAATTACTGACACCCCCCAGCAAAACATTAATGACAAACCCCTCTCAGCAAACATCATCTACTGACAACCCCCCTCCCATCAAACATTACTGACACCCCTATCAAAACATTAATGACAACCCCCCCCCCCCCCAGCAAACATCATTTACTGAAACTCCCCCTCCCATCAAACATTACTGACACCCCCCCTGTAACCATTGCTGTCACTCCCAGCAAAGCATTAATGACACACACACACACACCCTCCCAGCAAACATTACTGGCACCCCCCTCCATCTTCAGCACGACTTGCCTGAGCTCCTGTTGACCGAGTCTGTGGTGTGCTCCTGTGCTGTGGCTGTTGCTCTGAGTGAGTCTGCTGGGCTCCTCCATTGCACAACTGACCATGTGACTTCCTGTTCAGGAGCCAGAGAGGTCAGGTGGCATTCTGTTACACTGATGGGAGGGAGGGGGAGGGACCACAGGAAGGAGACGCTGCCTGTCTGTATTAACATCTAGCTGGTAGCAGCATGACAGGGCAGCGCGCCGCGGAGGAGAGAAAAGGGGGAGCCTACTCACACACTCACAGGAGATAGTGCTGCCAGCGCTGCTGCTGCCTGCAGTGTCATACAGTATGACAGGCTGCAGCAGTTACAACACCCATTCCGACACCCCTGGGCAGGGGCGGATCCAGGATAAAATGACAGGGGGGGCACCATGATAAAAGAGGGTTTAGGTGGGGGAGGGGCAGTGTTAGTGGTGCCAGTGTACATGCTAAGAGAGCGGCAGAGAGAGGGTGGGAATGGGATTAAAAATAGGCCCTGGCAGTTAAAGTACGCAGGCCCACCATGGCGACTAAAGTGAAGGATGTAATTGTGCGCGCGCCGAAGGCGCGCTCCAGAAAAGGGTGTGTGGCCACTCAACAGGGGGCGTATCCTTGAGTGTAGTGTACAACACCATATACAACTTCTACACATTATTCAACAAAATACTAGACCCCATTATACTTGCCCCTTACACAAAATTCACATAATGCCAAATGGATTGAGCCAAAATTCACATAATGCCACATGGATTGAGCCAGAATTCACATAATGCCACACGGATTGAGCCAGAATTCACATAATGCCACACAGATTAAGCCAAAATTCACAATACGCTTCATAAACAGGGACATTGTCCACCAAAGGCGCGCATTAAACATTTACACCATAATGTCCATTACACGTTAAGTTACACGCTATTATGTCCATTATGTATTATGCCAAACACCATAATGCCTATTAAAAATTATGCTACATAAGTGCTGCTTATCTACATGCTCATTGCCAAGGGTTCCATGCTCATTGCCAGAGGTTCCATGCTCGTTGCCATGTGGGATTACATGCTCATTGCCAAGGGGGAATACATGCTCGCGGTAAACGGGGACAGCTGCCGCCAGACAGAAGTGATAGCCACTGACAGAGGCAGAGCCTGGCTGTATTCAGAGCACTGCAGGTCCCGGCTATTTGAAAAAATATCCCTTTCACACCAGAAAATGCATTCCCAGGTTGGCCCCTTTTACACCAGCCTAGTCCCTTCATTTTCGGTGTGAGGGGGAGAGAAAACCACCCCTTCCCCCCTTTACCCAGTTATCTAATTTAACCGGCTATATCTTCGGAACCAACTGACCCATTTACATGAGACAAATATCATATTGAAGAACTTTTGAGTGGGCTTTGAATGATTTTGGTCCAGTGAAACTGGAACGTTTGGTTCCAGAGTAATCTGCCCTCAAAGAACATGAACAGCCATGAAATGACATTTCAAAAATTAAAAAATTGGTTTACATGCAATATCTCTGGAACTGATTGACCGATATGGACCAACCTGGTATCATATTGAAGGCCCAGCGATTTGGAATGGAATGAGATCAACCACAAGCTTCTGCGATGCCAGGAGGGGAACTGGCAGCCGCCGGAACCGGATGGGGGGGTCGGAATTGACGGGTCCCATATTATCCTATGGGGAAAAAAACGTTACAGCTTTGCCAGGCGATATCTCCGGTTCCCGGGAGGCTAGAGACACAGGGCTGGGCTCGTTGGAAAGCCCTGGTCCTCAGCTACAAAATTAATGACAGGGGGGCACGTGCCCGGGTGCCCCCCCCCTGAATCCGCCACTGCCCCTGGGAACAGTCCGCAGGCACAATTTCTCCACAACCCCGCTTCCTTCTGACATGTCCCGATTCCTCCTGCTGCTGACGCCCACCGCAGCCCCACTTCCTCCTTCTGACCTCCGCAGCGCACCGCAGTCCCGCTTCCTCCTCCCTGAAGCTCTCTGGCTACATGATCAGCTCCCCACAGCCTGGGTAGGGGCGAGGACCCAGGGACGTGAAGGACAGAGGGTGGTGAGGCCGCATCCAGCAGCGGGCACTGTGCAACGCTGCTGCTGAATGACACACAGGGGGAAGGGGTGGCCAGGGAGGAGTCACTGTATATTTTACTGTTATTCGGCCTTACTGATGTCGGCTTCCCGGGAAACTTCCCGGTAAATATAATGGCCAATCCGCCCCTGCCTGCATGCACCTGAATAGTATTACTGAACTAATTTGAGCATCTACCACTATCTGTATGTATGGAATACAGTACTGATATCTAACACTATAAATGGTCTAGTATCGGCTGTATCAAACATTTAAAAAATATATATAAATAAGTGGTCTCAAAAATAATAGAACCAGTACTGCACTTTCTAAGCTCACATTCTCCCACCTTATGGTAAGACTCCAGCCACTTCTTCCTACTAGCTGCTTTCTAGTCCAGTGCACTGATTGAGGACTCAGATCCACATACAGCAAACTTGGTAGAAGCAACTGCTACCACTGGGCATGTGCAGCTGCTGTGCTCTTTCCCTTACACTTCATGATGTGACGGCAGCTCTAGAAATCATAATAAACCATTGCTATTGTCATAATTTTAGACACTTGACAAGATGATGGGGGTTTCCCGGGAGACCAGAAACACACACCACCCTGGCATCGTCAAAGGGTTCACCTATGAACCCATATAGTCAACATGATTTTTTTTTTACAATTCATTCCATCTCAACCTGGACACTGTTAACTCTTTATTGACTTAATAAACCAAACCCCTCATTGAGTACTTACTACGTTCCTTCCTGTAATGCTCATATACCGTGGGTAGGATGGACGGTGTAATGGTTAGCATTACTGTTCCACAGCACTGAGGTCATGGGTTCGATTCCCACCATGGTCCTAACTGTGCGGGTTTTGTATATTCTCCCTGTGCTTGCGTGGGTTTCCTCCAGGTACTCCGGTTTATTCACACAATCCAAAAACATACTGGTAGGTCAATTGGCTTCCAATAAAATTAATAATAATAATAATAACTGTATTTATATAGCGCTCTTTCTCCAATAGGACTCAAGGTGCTTAACAGATAGAATAAATGTAATACAGTACAATGAAGTACAGAAAAGATTTTCATAAACAATACTTAAGGGAATGAAGGAAAATCTCGAGTCTGTTTTTAAAGCATTCTAGAGTGGGGGCCTCTTGAACTGTGCGGGGAAGTGACTTCCATAAAGTTGGAGCTGCATGGCTAAAAGCTCGACTCTCAGATGAATTACGGTAGATCCTAGGTACTGCTAATCGGGTAGGACAGTATGGAATCAGAAGCTGCTTCAGGCACCTTGGGCTTTGGTCATGTAGGGCTTTGAAACTCAGTAAGTTGATCTTTAAAATAATTTGCCATTTTACGGGACTGGTTAGTTAACTGCCAGACAGCTGTGATTTGCACCAGCTGTAATTGGTGCAGTTCTTTTGTTCTAATCCAAACGAGCTGATACAAATGCATGTATGACTTTTGGCAGATCTTCAGAGGGGATTAAGGTCCAGATGTATCATGCTTTAAAAAGTGGAGAGTGATAAACCACCAGCCAATCAGCTACAACCTGTCATTTTCAAACCCAGCCTGTAACATGGCAGGTAGGAGCTGATTGGTTGGCTGTTTATCACTTTCCACTTTATCACTTTTTGAAGCTTAAACATCTGTCCCAATGTGTTTGATTCTGGCTATGTTCCTCAGATGAAAGAATAAGGATTTGATTGTGGCTGATATCTGATGTTTAGGTGTCAAGCCACCATCCAGCACCACGCCAAGATTCCGCACATGATCAGAGTTTTGTAATTCTGTACCCCCAAGTGTCAGTCCAGTTGGGTAGCTATGCTGCAGTCTTGTCTCATCATAAAGACCTCTGTTTTATCAGGATTTAGTCTCAGCCAACTGGCACTCTTCCATTCCTGGAGCTCAGCTTGACAGCCATTTAGGGTTGTTATTGGGTTTTCAGTTCCCGGAGCAAAGGACAGTTGTGTATCATCTGCATAGCAATGGTACACAAAATGGCACCTAATTATTTCACCCAATGGCAGCACTGAATTAATGTGTGTGCATGTAGTAGGGAATATAGATTGTAAGCTCCACTGGGGCAGGGACTGGTGTGAATGTTCAGATATTCTCTGTATAGTGCTGCGGAATATGTGTGCAATGTATAAATAACTGGTAATAAATAAATAAATTAAGCAACTTTAAAATTAAGTTTGAAGTATTCTCATATAGATAGCAGCTACTGTCTGGCATCTAACGTGGATGAAAGAAGTTAGCATTTATAATGAATATGAATCATCTCTCACTCACAAGACGGTCTGACAACTATGATGCATCAACCCAAGAGCCTGATTCCATTATATGTCATAGCAGGTGGGCAGGGAAGCGGCTGAGCTGTACCACATGCCTTCCAACTTTTCAAGCAAACGAATCGGGACTCGGGGTGCGGCCTCTGATGAAATGGGTGTGACCTCTGGGGAAAGGGCAAATAAAAGTCCCTTGCTGAGACTAGCCAGATATAATGCACCATGCTGCCACTCATCAAACAGAGACATTCAGGAGAGAGGCCAAGGGTCGAACATTTTAAAAATGAACAGGCAAGGATGGAGGATTCCGAGATATTAACAGAACCTACAGTATGGTGGTGGCTGTCAGCGGTCAGAGGTTTGTGATGGAGATTAGTCTACTCTAGACAATGAATTGCTTAATCCAGTGGTTCAAAAACTGTGTGCTGTGGCTCCCTGGGATACAGTCACTTGGTCAACAAGCATTATGTCCACCACTAAAGGTCAACATGCATGAAGGTTGACATGACTGAAGGTCGACATGCACCAAGGTCAACATGACTAAAGGTCGAATTGGATTAGGTCGACAAGCTCATTGGGTCGACACAAGCATTAGATCGACACCGGGAAGTTCGACAGTCAAAAGGTCAACATGGGGTTTTAAACTTTTTTTTTTTGAGCCAACATGTGCCGACAGGCGGTATTTTATGCCTACCATCCACTAGGGCATGGTGGCAGTGTGCTGAGCATAGCGAGGTCTCATGCCTGGAGCATGGCAAGTGTAAGGAGCCATGCGAGGGGATGTGGTCCACTTTTTTAGTGTCCATGTCGACTGTGACGACATTCGGGGGGAAAAAAGGGAAAAAACCCATGTTGACCTTTTGACTGTCGACCTTCCCCATGTCAACTTAATGCTTGTGTCGACTTAATGAACCTGGCGACCTAACCTTCAGTCATGTCAACCTTCATGCATGTCGACTGTCAGTCATGTCAACCTTATTGCATGTCGACCTTCTGTCTAACCAATGATCCATACCCGGAGCACTTGCAGGGGTGCGGTGTCGAGAATTTTTTTTCGCTATGTGCTATAAATATGAGTTTTAGCAATGAAATCAAATAATATTAGTTTATTACTCGAGCCGCAGTTGGACGTGAATACTCAACAACATCAAACCAAGAGAGATATATAAATAACACACAGCATTGTGCTGTGTCTGAAGCATGCCCCTGCAGATTCATGCAGTGATGACAGTGAAATACACAGGCCACATAGCAGTGGCACTGCCATGTCTCTGTGGAATATTGTTTTAGGAGAGAACCAAGAGCACGTCCTTATAGTCTGAAGGACTGAGAGGAACATATGAGACAGTGGCGTAACTAAGGCTCTGCAGCCCTAGCGGTGGCGGGGGGAGCCGGTGCCATAGGGGTGCAGGAGCATGGTGAAGGAGGTTTTTAGTGAGAATGGCGGCCGGGAGAGAGGGAAGCCAAAGAGGAGGAGCTGGTCCTGGGCATGCTGAGGAGAGAAGTGTGGGTCCCCTAAGAAGTCGACGGAGAGGCGCCTGCCAGCGAAGAAGAGTAGCCGCTCACAGTCCGTGGTGGCCCGGCAGAAAGGGTGGAAGTGGCTGTTGGTGGAGTGAAACCAGGTGGCAGGCAACACAGATCAATGCGACTGACAGCAGCTGCGAAGAGAGCAGTGGTGCGCTGCGCACCCGGAGGCCTGTTACCTTGAGGAGAAGCGGCTGTCAATCAAGAAGAGCCTAGTGGCTGCGGATAGAAAGTTGCGGCGGCCGCCGGGTGACAGCTGACCGCGGCTGCAGAGAAGATCCCCCAGGCGATGCACAGAGAGGCCACAGGCAGACCCAGCAGCATCCTCAAACCGTACGGGGAGACCAGAGAGCGGTGACCGTCAGGAGCCGGCAACGGATGGCGCCTGAAAATATTGTGGCTGGGAGGAGTAAAATTTACAGTTACGCCACTGATGTGAAACAACAGCTTGTATGCATAGTAAAAAATAAAATAAATAAAAACAAATGCAATTTTAAGCCACCATACGGGTGCCGGATGACCAGGGCCGGTGCACGGTATCTGATCACCCTAGGTAATCTATCTGCCTATTCCCCCCCTTTTCCTACATACACACACCAATACTTCCAGGAGACTGGAGTTAGAGGAGGAGAGGAGGTGGTAGAGGAGAAGACTGGGTTGTGGAGGAGGAGACAGGGGTTAGTGGAGGAGAGGGGGCAGAGGATATCCTTACAAAAAATAAGGATCAAATATGGTTTGAGGTAACATGTTTAAAAAAGGGGCAGACTAGATGGGCCAAGTGGTTCTTATCTGCAGTCAAATTCTATGTTTCTAAGAGGAGGAGAGGGGATTGTATAGGAGAGAGTGGTGGTAGAGGGAAAAGAGAAGAAGAGGGGGTGTAGGGGAAGAGATGGGGGTTAGAGGAGGAGAAATTGGGTGGTAGAGGAGGAGATTGGGTAGTGGAGGAGAGGGGTTGGAAAAGGAGGAGATGGGGTGGTAAAGGAGGAGACGGAGTGGTAGAGGATGAGAGGATGTTGTAGAGGAGGCGGTAGAGGATGAGACTAGGGTTGTATAGGAGCAGAGGGGGTAGTAGAGGAGGAAATGGGGGTGGTAGAGGAGAAGGGGGTGATAGAAAAGGAGATGGGGGTAGAGGCGCAGAGCCTCCGATCTGCAGCGCTGGGCTTTTCCTCGTGATCCCCGGCCCCGGGACTCCTTCTTGCAATCCGCCGTGGTAGGCTCCTCCCCACAATCCAGAGCCGGCGCCGGGCCTTCTCCTCCTCCTGAACTGTGGTGCTGGCAGCAAAGGGCCGCATATCCTTGGTGCCGGGCCTCTCACACAACTAAACTGCATGGGGGGGGGGTTGCTGCTCGCGGCTGGGAGGGGGGTTGGGTACTTGTTTCCTAGCATGACGCCCACGATATTACAATGTATGGAATCTCATCGCATCGTATGCGGGCATATGGCATGCGATGCGATTTTAAATTGTATAAGCACCCTAATGGGTGATTGTAATGTGAAATACACCCCCACGCCACCCCCACAACGCCTACCCGAAGCGTGGCGAGCGCAGCGAGCCCGCGAGGGGCAGCGGTACGCGTCCTCCGACCTTTTCATACCCCCACTATCCACGTCGGCATGGAGTTGACTTTAGATAGTGTGGCGAGCGCAGCGAGTCACCGAGCCCGAAGCGTGGCGAGCGGAAGCGTATTACTTCACATGTATTCTGCGGCCCCTCGCCACACTATCTGAGATCAACTCCACACCAACGTGGATAGTGGGGGTATGAAAAGGTCGGAGGACGCGTACCGCCGCCCCTCGCGGGCTCGCTGCGCTTGCCATGCTTCGGGTTGGCGTTGATAGTGGGGGTGTCATGGGGATGCTTTTAACATTTTATGGGCATCCCCAAGAAAATTCTGGGCATTCCCCTGGGAATTATGCAGCATGCAGAACCCATGGAATTATACGGCAGCACCGCTGGAAGTATACAGCACACTGAGCAGCACCCCAAGACTGATATAACACGCAAGCACCCCTGAATTAATATGGCACAATTAAGAGCAGCCCCAAAATGATATGGCACAATTGGCAGTACCACTGGACTGATATGGCACACTGGACAGCACCCCTGGACTGATATGGCACACTGGACAGCACCCCTGGACTTATATGGCACACTGGACAGCACCCCTGGACTTATATGGCAGACACTCTACAACACCCCTGGACTGATATGGCACACTAGACAGCACCCCTGGATTGATATGGTAGGCGCACTGGACAGCTCCCCTGCAGAGAAATGGCACACTGGGCAGCACCCCTGGACTGATATGGCAGGCACACTGGACAGCACACCTGGACTGATATGGCAGGCACACTGGACAGCTCCCCTGGACTGATATGGCAGGCACACTGGGCAGCACCCCTGGACTGATATGGCAGGCACACTGGACAGCACCCCAGGACTGATATGGCAGGCACACTGACAGCACCCCAGGACTGATATGGCAGGCACACTGGACAGCTCCCCTGGACTGATATGGCACACTGGGCAGCACCCCTAGACTGATATGGCAGGCACACTGGACATCTCCGCTGGACTGATATGGCAGGCACACTGGGCAGCACCCCATGACTGATATGGCAGGCACACTGGACAGCACCCCAGGACTGATATGGCAGGCACACTGGACAGCTCCCCTGGACTGATATGGCAGGCACACTGGACAGCACCCCTGGACTGATATGGCAGGCACACTGGACAGCTCCCCTGAATTGATATGGCAGGCACACTGGACAGCTCCCCTGGACTGATATGGCAGGCACACTGGACAGCTCCCCTGGACTGATATGGCAGGCACACTGGACAGCTCCCCTGGACTGATATGGCAGGCACACTGGACAGCTCCCCTGGACTGATATGGCAGGCACACTGGACAGCTCCCCTGGACTGATATGGCAGGCACACTGGACAGCTCCCCTGGACTGATATGGCAGGCACACTGGACAGCTCCCCTGGACTGATATGGCAGGCACACTGGACAGCTCCCCTGGACTGATATGGCAGGCACACTGGACATCACCCCAGGACTGATATGGCAGGCACACTGGACAGCACCCCTGGACTGATATGGTCCACTGGGCAGTCCTCCACTGAAAAAAAATATTTTTACTAAAGCAGCCCCATAGTAGTCCCCCACAGCAGTCCCCTTTTAGTAGTCCCCACTAAGTATTCCCCCACAGTAATCCCCTACATACCCTAAGTAGTCCATAGAGCCATTTAGTAGTGTTCCCCTCACAGCCCCCCTGCAGTAGACAGCATGGACCTATCCGTGCTGTCTGAAATGCACAGCAGGAATGAAGATGGCGCTGATCACCGGGACTTATAGAGTCCAATTCTGCCGAGAATGCAACAGCGGGGTGATAATTTTCAGCCTTGTTCTGGATCCGGAAAATAGCGCAGAACATCAAACCCTCATTGAGCCAGCCTCGGATCAGGTAACCATCCCTAATTGTAACCTACAGCTTTATAAATTAGTGTAATGCATTTAGTTATAGAGATTTGGGCTACAACCACTAGATGTCGCTGGTGTTATGGAAATTAATGGAAAAAAAATAAGTAAAGCATTATTGACTGCTTACAGTTAAACAAATGGCTAAATCCAAGGCAGCATGGATTTACTGTTAGGAGATGTCAAACAAATCTAGTGGATGTTTTTTCATGGAAACTAAAGTGATAGATCAGGGTGAGTCTGAGTGTAGAGCTCAGTTATCAAGGCATTAAAAGGTTTCATATTTTACCTGGATAAATCATGTTGTGGTGCAAGGGGTTGTAAGCTTGCGAGCAGGGCCCTCCTACCTCCATGTCGGTTTGTATCTACCCAGTTTGTTTAAGCACTGTTGTTTCCAATTGTAAAGCGCAACGGAATATGCTGCGCTATATAAGAAACTGTAAATAAATAAATAAGGGGTTCAAATAAAACTATTCTTTACACACAGGGAAAAAACTGATTTTGCATATACTGTAGCACACAATGGGGCATACTTGCCTACCCTCCCGGAATGGCCGGGAGGGTCCCGCAAATCGGGCCCCCCTCCCGGTCCCCCGGTAAGGTGGGCAAGTCTCCCGCATTGTGTGCCACAGCACCTACTCCCCCTCTCCCCGTGGGATAAATGTTCGATTTTCGCGGGTCCGCGGGGAGGGGGCGGGGCTAAATGACGCAATTTGCGTCATTTTGCATCATTCAGCCCCTCCCCCATCCACGGACCCGCGAATTAGGGGCGGGGCTTACTGACATCATCCTCGCCCCGCCCCCAAAACGAAGCCTCTTTCAGCCCCCATTTCACTCCTCTCCGGGCTTCTCCCGGAATGGAGTTTTAAAATGTCGGCATGTATGCAATGGGGCAGATGTATTAAGCCTGGTGAAGAGATAAAGTGGAGATAAAATGATAGGAGATAACCCACCAGCCAATCAACGCCCAACTGCATACCTCCCAACTGTCCCACTTTTCGCGGGAACATCTCGTTTTTTTGGGACGTTCCTGCATCCCGCCCAGGCCCGAAAGTGTCCCGCCTTGGGGCAGTTGGGAGTCCCCCCTGTCACCCATGAATAGACACTGTGCACATGCGCACAGCGTCTATTCCTGCAGCCAGAGGGGCTGGGGGCATAGGCAGCAGCTCACCGAGCTGCTGGGCATGCCCTCATTGTAGCAAAAACAGGGCGTGGTCTCGTGGCTAAGCTACGCCCCAAAATTTAGCACATGTCTATGGCGCACGCACTGTCCCTCCTTGTGGGCATCACATGTTGGGAGGCATGCAACTGTCATTTTTCAAACACAGTTGATTGGCTGTGCGTTATCACCTTTCATTTTATCTCCACTTTATCTCTTCACCAGGTTTAATACATCTCCTCGATTTATTGATTTGGTATTTTACCTAATTTTCTGCACGTTTTAAAATCCCCCAATCCCAGAGGTGGGATCTAGCTAAATAGACTATAGCCCCATACACACACTAGGGGCCAGATGCCCTAAGCTTCAAAATGTGATACAATGTTGAGAAATAAACAAGCAACCAATCAGATCGTGCCTGACATTTTTCAAACACAGCCTGTGACATGACAGATAGGAGCTGATTGGCTCACTCTCCAGTTCAGTGTCGGACTGGGGCATGAAGGGCCCACCAGGGAAATGCACTCACAGGGGCCCACCAAGGGGCGTGTCTTTTATGAAGGGGTGTGGCCACCTGACCAGAGAGGAGTGGCTATACACTATGCGATTTTGGACCAATTTCATCCGATCTCGGCACTTTGGGCCGATAATCAGGCAAAATCGGGCCAAAATGGCAGGTGTGTAACATCTGATCCGTAAATCCCCCACCCTGATAATAAAGCACATAGGTCCCACAGATAATAATACAGCAAATAGCCCCCCCAGATATTACAGCACATAGGTCCTCCACACACAGATGATAGTAGAGCACGTAGGTCCCCCCACATATAATACAGCACATAGGTCCAGGGCCGTTTCTAGACAATTCAGCTCCCAGGGCGAAGAAATAAAAATCCCCCCCCCCCCCCCAAACACATAACATGGTAGTGAAGAAATTGCGCGCGCGCCAAAATAAGGGGGTTGGCGTAATTCCAAAAGGGGTGTGGCTTAATATAAGTAAGGGTGTGGTCTAGCAGGATAACAATTCCCTTACAGCTCACTTTTGCAACCTGCATGACCAGACATTGGGGCTACCACAGGAATTGTCATTGTCCTCCCGCACTTAAGTTGGTGGGCTGAAGGCCACACAGTGACTTAGTATGTCTCACAGAAGATAAAGACCAAACAATGACAGGCTACTTAAATCATTATACACTGTTTATCCCTGATACCAATTACACATTACGCCGCGCACTGTGATGTCAATTACATATTACGCCGCACACTGTGATGACAATTGCACAATATGTCGCACACATGATGCCCATGACATACTATATAACACTCCGCAATGCCCATGACATACTATATAACACTCCACAATGCCCATGACATACTATATAACACTCCGCAATGCCCATGACATACTATATAACACTCCGCAATGCCCATGACATACTATATAACACTCCGCAATGCCCATGACATACTATATAACACTCCGCAATGCCCATGACATTATATATAACACTCCGCAATGCCCATGACATTATATATAACACTCCGCAATGCCCATGACATACTATATAACACACTGCAATGCCCATGACATACTATATAACACACTGCAATGCCCATGACATACTATATAACACACTGCAATGCCCATGACATACTATATAACACACTGCAATGCCCATGACATACTATATAACACACTGCAATGACCATGACATACTATATAACACACCGCAACGCCCATTACACATTTGACACATAAGTGCCACTTACCTACATGCTCAATGCCAGGGGCTTCATGCTCGATGCCAAGGGGGTCTGAATTTGCTCGTTGCCAGAACTGTGCAGCGGCCTGCTCCCGGCCGGTATTTTCAATTCAGCGCACCGCCGGTGGTGTGCAGCAGGGAGGGAGGATGGTGTGCAGCAGGGAGGGAGGGTGGGTGGGAGCGGTGGTGTGTGCAGCAGGGAGGGAGTGTGGGAGCGGTGGTGATGTGCAACAGGGAGGGAGGGTGGGAGCGGTGGTGGTGTGCAACAGAGAGGGAGGGTGGTAGCGGTGGTGGTGTGCAACAGGGAGGGAGGGTGGGAGCGGTAGTGTGCAGTAGGGAGGGAGCGGTAGTGTGCAGTAGGGAGGGAGGGTGCAGCAGGGAGGGTGGGTTGCAGTCATGTGCAGCAGGGTGGGTGCAGCAGGGTGGGTTGCAGCAGGGTGGGTGGGTGTAGCAGGGTGGGTAGGTGCTGGGTGGGTGCAGCTTGGTGCAGGGTGGGTAGGTGGGTGCAGCTTGGAGCAGGGTGGGTGGGTGCAGGGTGGGTGGGTGCAGCTTGGTGCATGGTGGGTGGGTGCAGCAGGGTGGGTCGGTGCAGCAGGGTGGGTGGGTGCAGGCTGGGTAGGTGGGTGCAGCAGGGTGGGTAGGTGGGTGCAGGGTGGGTGCAGGGTGGGTAGTTGGGTGGGTGCAGGGTGGGTAGGTGGATGGGTGAGGGTGGGTAGGTGCAGCAGGGTGGGTAGGTGCAGGGTGGGTAGGTGGATGGGTGCAGGGTGGGTGCAGGGTGGGTAGGTGCAGCAGGGTGGGTAGGTGCAGGGTGGGTAGGTGGGTGGGTGCAGCTTGGAGCAGGGTGGGTGGGTGCAGCTTGCAGCAGTGTGGGTGGGTGCAGCTTGCAGCAGGGTGGGTGGGTGAGCCAGCCGCCGGTTAGCTGCTCACTTCACCTCTCCCCCTGCCTGTGTTGCATGCTGCGTGCTGGGTCCTGAGTCCCCCGCTCCCCGCTGTGTCTGGGAGAGACTCAGAGAGACGTGCTGCTGCTATGTAAAATTCACATCTCCCGCTGGACCGCTAGCCAATAGGCGCTCGCGGTCCAGCAGCCACCAGTTGATTGGCTGCTGGACCGCAAGCGCCCATTGGCTAGCGGTCCAGTGTGAGACGTGAATTTTACATGGCAGCAGCACGTCTCACTGCCCGCACCCTCCGCCTCCAGCTGCCCGTCCCGCCGCCTCCAGCTGCACGCCCCCCACCCTCCGCCTCCAGCTGCCTGCCCCGCCGCCGGGTAAGTCATCCGCTAGCTATTGACTACCCGGCGGCATATCATGTGAAGCGTTAGGCCCCGCCCCACTGTAAAAGTGGGCGGGGTCTTAGATGACAGGGGCCCACCGGGGAATCCCCCGGTTCCCCCCCAGGCCAGTCCGAGCCTGCTCCAGTTTATCACTTTTGCCCTAGAGCAGCAGTTCCCAACTTTCCAGAACCCCTTTTTTAGGCTATTTATTTATGAGTACCCCCTCCCAGAGGCACCTTGAGAGAGGAGGAGGAGGCCCGTGTGCAGCCTCCTCTATTTGGACCCCATCCTCTCTCCCGCCAGTAGAGCATGAATACTAGAGGGCTCAGACTCTACTGCATATGCGGCCTTTTTTTCCAGCAGCGCTCCTGCCTTCATCATGGGACTCTGGAGAGGAAAGTATTAAAAATGGGTGCACATTGCGTGTGGTCAGGAATTGGGTCCGCCTGTGTCTGGCAGCTGACTGAGTACTATCTTCAGGCAGGGCCGGATTAAAGGCCTAATGGGTCTGGAGTTGAAAATTTACAAGTGCCTATTATGAGAAGTGGAGGAGGTGAGGTCAATGATATGTATGCATGTAGACCACATATACTATAAGCCCCAGTGTTTCCCTGATGGCGCTGCAGAGGGAATCAGAAGTGACGCAACATGGTTCATCTCCACTGCAACGGGAGACTTCTTCCACCATTACCAATATTATTATACCCCAGGTTGGAAACCACTGCACTAGAGGTTATAGTAAAATCTATCACTCGGAAAGCCCTTTCCGAGTGATATTGTTTATTATATCCTCTTGTGTGTACACAATATCATTACAGTTGTGCGCTCTTGAGCATCATTAATGACCCCTGCTGTCTTCTGAACATGCAGGACAATTTGGCTATATAGCGAATGACCTGCATGTTCAGTGATGTCACTGAATGATATTGTTTACCTATATCTTCAGTGTGCACACAATAACAGCCACCAGCGGCCAATGTTGTTAACTATATATCGTCCGAAGCCAAGTGTGTACGGGGCTTACTTTATTCCATAGTTTTTCATTTCTCTGGACTCCCCCAAAGTATGTAGGTATTCCCCAACAGCTCATGTTTTCAAGATTTCTCTTTTGGAAATAGGACAATTACTGATCGAGAACCCGGGTCCGGCCTGACGTTGCGATGTAAACGGGGTAAAAGTGATCTAAAACAAATTTGTGTTTGTTCATTTTTTGAGCATTTAGCACAACTTTTGTTTATGCTTAAAAAAAATACTATTTTTAAAATGTAGAGAGAATCTGTTATCGTTTTCCGAATATGGATTATTTAAAAATTTGCCGTATTGCATGACTATTTAGTTAGTTCCTGTGTAATCTAATTAATGATCAACTGGTGTTTTGTCCTGGTCAGCCTGAGGGCATGAGCAGGAATTTGTTTTTCCCTTACTAGTCAAATGTTCACTTTCCCTTAGACCCACTTATGGCGTTTTCCCTGTCCGAATTTTGTCTATACGAACAAATTAACCTTTCTTAGTAGCCAAAATAATCAATACTTTGTACAGGGGGAACTGATCTGGAAAACACACTGTTGCTTTTTTGCCCCAAGCAGAGTCTGCTTTCCTTTCAGTGTCACAGATCAATCAGTAGTAGAAAACAATAATAACCATTTAGCTGATCTGCCCATGGTGACACAAGAGTGACAGTGAGGGATAGAACAAGCGGACAAAACAAATGCTACATTAACCCTTTCAGGTCCAATGTCTAGTCAGGCTAAATAGCCCTAGCGCTAGTAGCAGATCCAATGGTGAGACACTTAAAAAAAAGAACATTAACATCGTTCGTTCAACATTCAATGTAGACCCTTTTTGAATAAAAAAAAATATAAAAACAATTACAATTTGGACTGCAAAGGGTTAACTTAGCATTGCTCTATAGCCTATTGGGATGTTAGTAGGTAGGTATCAGATGTGAAAGTGGTTATTAGACCACTCAGAGAGTCTTTAACCAAGATGCTGGGATTATTGGTACACAGCAGGTAAACAATGATAATTACAAATGTTAACAACAGTAGTTTTAAACACAGGGGCTAAGCACTGGAGATAACTCTATGAGTGCCAAAATCTCTGTCAGAGATGTTCAAAATATCCGGTAAAAATGCCACATTTGTTATATAAATTAAATTAAAAAAAAATGTTGTGTGAAAAAAGATTATATTATATTATGATGAATAAAAAGGTTTGCTTGACAATTTTCACACCTATTTTGACAAATTGGTACTTGTTTTCTAGCACGGCGCCCGCGATATTAAGTTGTATGACATTGAATCGCATTGCATGCCATATGCCCACATGCGATGCGATTTTAAATTGCATAAGCCCCTATAAGATTTTTAATTGTATAAGCACCCTAATGGGTGCTTACAATGTTAAATGCACCCCCACGCCACCCCCACTATCAACGCCAACCCGAAGCATGGCGAGCACAGCGAACCTGCGAGGGGCGGCGGTACGCGTCCTCCAACCTTTTCATACCCCCACTATCCACGTCGGCGTGGAGTTGATTTTATATAGTGTGGCGAGCCCGAAGCGTGGCGAGCACAGCGAGCCCCGCAAGCCCCGCGAGGGGACGCGTATTACTTTACCTGTATTCCACGTCCCCTCGCGGGGCGCGGTGCTGCGCGCCACGCTTCGGGCTCGGTCGCTCGCTGCGCTCGCCACACTATATGCACTATATGAAATCAAATCCATGCCGACGTTGATAGTGATAGTCAACGTTGATATATGAAAAGGTCGGAGGACGCATGCCGCCGCCCCTCGTGGGCTCGCTGCCACGCTTCGGGTTGGCGTTGATAGTACGGGTGGCGTGGGGGTGCTTTTAACATAGTAAGCACCCATTACGGTGCTTATACAATTAATTATCTTATAGGGGGCACATTTAACATTGACAACACCCATTAGCGTGCTTATACAATTTTAAATCGTATACCATTGTATATGGCATACAATGCGATGGTATACAATTTAAAATTGTATAACATCGGCTGCCATCGCGTAACATCGCACTGCATCGATCGGTCTGCGATGTGACGGGTGCCGTGCTAGGAAACAAGTACCGACAAATTCACTTGGCACTTAAAGGGTTCCCAAAAATTAAAACATTTTAAACTTCAGATATCCTTCATGTGAAAGTGACAAATGTGCAGTGTATGAGCATATATGTTCTGCATTGTCAGTTTCTGTTCCATTGTATGCATGATAAACCTTCCAAAGTGTGTAAATACCCCATTGGACAGGATACAGGCGGAGTCTATGCCCAGAGAGGCAAGGGTTCCCCAACCACACGCAGACAGTGAGACACAAAACGTATACAAAAGCAATTTAGCCGTATTTTTAATCAATTACACCAAATTCCTGGAATGGATCACTGTTATAAAGTAACAGTTTTGGTTCAATAAACACAATAAATCACAGAAAATATATTATTATTATTATTATTATTACTAATAATGATAGCAATTAGCGTTTTTATCATTCAATATCCCCTATACTAAATTAGCAACATCCTTTACCCATTACTTGAACGTCCCAACAAAATGATATGATTGATAACCCAAGTTCCGAATAATTGTTTGTGTAAACGTTGGGGCAATTACAAATGGGCCAAAAAGCAATGTTACATCATTGACAAATAAAGTAGGAGCAGTGTCTCTATACTCTATACATAGAAGTTGTGTGTAATAATGGCTTCATCTTCCCAAATCTGAGGACCTTGGGCCTGATTCAGTATGGATCACTTGTGCGATTGGCAGTGCAGTTTTCCCAAAAGCATCATCTCAGACCTGCTTGAGTGACAGCTCAGCAGAGCTCAGCTAATCAGGAGAGTGCATCTACGTGGTGGACCCATATTAGCTCCTGGGTCTCTGAGTGACAGATGTCACCCAAATGGCCCGGCAGTCAGGTAAAGAGAACCCATGTACTGTATATAGCGATTTGTTATTTTGAACCCCTGGGATACCTACATTGGAACGAAGAGGACAACCTACACTGGATTGGGTGAGTAGTTGGGGGGTAATGCCACGGCCACAGGGGCCAATTTAAACGTGTCTCCCAACTGTGGCGTTACATTACTGACTAGTGAAGCCCAGTGCTGGTTGCAAAAATATGGGGGACCCCTCCATCTTTTTTCACCTGTATTTTTGGAACCAGGACCTGCTCAAGAGTCTAGTGATGGTTCTTTAAATACAGGGGGATCCTACGTCTTTTTTCTCCTTTAATTTTAGAACCAGAATCAGCTCAAAGAGCTTAAAGGCTATGCTTAGGAGGGGGGCTCCATGCTGGTTGTTTTACAATTTTTAACCCTGTCTTTTACATTTTACACACACACACACTGATATATGCGTGCTTCATGTTGGACAATGTTTGGCTGTCGACTATCGGAACGTACGAATCCTAAGAATACAGGGGCTTAGTAAATTACCAGAATTTTTTTTTTTACAACAGTTCTGTTCACATTCGTAACCAGCCGGAACATTGGAGCTTAGTACATTTAGGAGGTTATTCTGGTTCAGTAGCGCACGCAGGGGGGGTTTCTGAGTACCCAGAAACCCCCCCCCCAGGAATCTGAGGGCCCTAGTCTGAAAGCTGAGGGTCCTCTTTCCATGGGTATAAGAATTTTAAAAATCGGCCCTGGGGAACCGGAGATATCTGACTTCAAAGCAGTGGTCCCCATCCAAGCCTGTTAATTGCTCTCCCCAGTCAGATATTTCAGTTTCTGTCTGAATTAGAGTTTTTCTGAGGATATATTCCAAAATCTGGGGCTCTCCCCTTTGATGGACACTACTACTGTTCCCAGAACCAGAGATATCAGCCTTCCAGCAGCTGGTTACTGCTCCAGCTCCACACACCTGGTATGTAGTTTTATATTCTCGTTGGCAGATGCTCTGCCTCCTGAACTCTGATCCCCTAGTCCCCATAACCATTTGGTAGGTGGAATTCTATAGTTTTAAATCCATTAAACGCTAAGAAATATATTTCCGGGAACTGGAGATATCTACAGTCAAGCAAGCTGTCCTCCCTCCAGAAAATTATGAATAATGAGCCCACTCCACTATACACCCCTGCTCTGCTTATTAATCATCCTCTACCACCCTGGAAGTTACATATTGGGACCCCTTCATTTAGCCCAATTCCCCCTTCTCCCACCCCATCTCCCACCATCTGTGCAGTAAAGGGGTAATTAGTGGAAATTACTGATCCAGGCCCTACATGCTGAGCGGTTGGTATAATACCCCTACCACCCACGGGACATCAAAGGTTCCATTGATAGCACCCCCCCCAACCCTACCACGGAGGATAGGTAGGGGCCCCAATACATTGCTGTGCCCAGCGGTCTACACTGCTGTTATGTATCTCCTATATTTTGGCTACATCTGTCACTCAAAGTGGGTGTCTGTGTCTATAACGCTCTGTTCCTGGACTTTCCTCTTAATGTGTGATTGCCTTCATCTGTGCTGAACACCTTTCTGAGAAATTAACCTGTTTAAAACAGGTGATGGCAATCATACATTAAGGGAAGTCTAGAAACAGAGCATTGTGTCCCTCCTGGAGAGGGTCATGTTGGGAGGTATGTGACAGAGAACCAGCCCAGTGAGCCCACAGACAGTGCCAGACACCCACTGCCTTCCCATGTTGCCCAGCACTGCTACTCCACAGCCACAAGGTGAGCGCCCCCTCCCACGATTTGCGGCAAAACCTCCCCCCCCGCACGCCCCCCCCCCCTCCCGCGATTCGCGGCAAAAACACCCGCCTCCCCCACGACCCCCCCTACCGCGATTCGCAGCAAAAACACCCCCGCGACCCCCCTCCCGCGATTCGCTGCAAAAAGAACCCCCCACGACCCCTTCCGCAATTCGCGGCATAACCACCACCCCGCGACCCCCCCCCCTCCCCGCGAATTGCGGCAAACCCTCCCCCGTGACCCCCCCTCCCCGATTCGCGGAAAAAACACCCCCCCGCGACCCCTCCTCCCGCGATTCGCGGCAAAAATAACCCCCCCGCGACCTCCCCTTGCACGATTGGCTGCACCCCCCTGCGACCCCCCTCCCGCGATTCGCGGCACCCCCCCCCCCCCGCAATTCGCAGCAGCCCCAGGATTAAATGGCACATGCAAAACACTGACATGGCTATGGTCGACAATGGAAAAGGTTGACATGAGTTTTTGAAGATTTATTTTTAATTTTTTAATTTTTTCATATTCATTGTCATGTGTCGACATGGACACCAATGAAGTGGCACACTTATGTCAACATTTACATGTGTTGACTTTTCTGTGTTGATTTTTTCTTGTGGCGATTCGCGTCACACCCCCCCGCAACCCCCCTCCCGCGATTCGCGGCACCCCCACCGTGACCCCCCACCTCCCGCAATTCACGGCAACCCCCCACCGGAACCCCCATGAACCCCGCTCTCCCGCGATTCGCGGCACCCACCCCCCGGCACCCCCCCCTCCCGCAAATCGCGGCACCCCCCGCGATTCGCGGCAGCCCCAGGATTAATGGCACATGCAAAACACTGGCACGGCTATGGTCGACAATGAAAAAGGTTGACATGAGTTTTTGAAGATTTATTTCATTTTTTTAATGTTTTCATATTCATTGTCATGTGTCAACATGGACACCAATGAAGTGGCATGTCAACATTTACATGTGTTGACCTTTCTGTGTTGATTTTTTCTTGTGGCGATTCGCGTCACACCCCCCCGCAACCCCCCCTCCCGCGATTCGCGGCACCCCCCGTGACCCCCCACCTCCCGCAATTCGCGGCAACCCCCCACCGGAACCCCTGTGAACCCCGCCCTCCCGCGATTCGCGGCACCCAACCCCGCGACCCCCCCCTCCCGCAATTCGCGGCACCCCCGTGATTTGCGGCAGCTCCAGAATTAAATTGCACATGGAAAACACTGACATGGCTATGGTCGACAATGAAAAAGGTTGACATGAGTTTTTGAAGTTTTTTTTTTCATTTTTTGAATATTTTCATATTCATTCTCATGTGTCGACATGGACACCAATGAAGTGCCACACTTATGTCAACATTTACATGTGTTAACCTTTCTGTGTTGATTTTTTCTTGCGGCGATTTGCGTCACACCCCCCCCACAACCCCCACTCCCGCGATTCACGGCACACACACACCTCCCCCGCGATTCTCGGCACCCCACCCCGTGACCCCCCCTCACGTGATTCACGGCACACCCCCGCGACCCCCCCTCCCATGATTCGCCGCAACCCCCGCCCCGTAACCCCCCCTCCCGCAATTCGCGGCACCCCCCCGCGATTCGCGGCAGCTCCAGAATTAAATTGCACATGGAAAACACTGACATGGCTATGGTCGACAATGAAAAAGGTTGACATGAGTTTTTGAATTATTTTTTTTCATTTTTTGAATGATTTCATATTCATTCTCATGTGTCGACATGGACACCAATGAAGTGCCACACTTATGTCAACATTTACATGTGTTGACCTTTCTGTGTTGATTTTTTCTTGTGACGATTCGCGTCACACCCCCCACCCCCCCCCCCCGCAACCCCCACTCCCGCGATTCACGGCACACACACACACCCCCCCCGCGATTCTCGGTACCCCACCCCGTGACCCCCCCTCCCGTGATTCACGGCACACCCCCCGCGACCCCCCCTACCATGATTCGCCGCAACCCCTGCCCCCGTAACCCCCCTCCCGCGATTTGCGGCAACCCACCCCGCGACCCCCCTCCCGCGATTCTCTGCAATCCCTCCCCTCCCGCGATTCGCAGCATCCACCCCCCCACAACCCCCCCTCCTGCAATTCGCGGCACCCCCCGCGACCCCCCCTCCTGCAATTCGCGGCACCCTCCGCGACCCCCCCTCCCGCGATTCGCGGACACCTAAGTTGCAATACAGGGCATCTTTCATACAATTCTAACCATATTTCTCATATACAAACGTTCACAAATTAAGGGGGCGCAGCCCCTTACGACGGTGTGAAGAGCGCCCGTAGGGCGCGATGAATCACCTAGTGTATATATATATATATATATATATATATATATTTATTATCATTATTATTTATATACATTTGGTCTATCTATAATACTTTAACTGACCCGGCATATACTGGGTCACCTAAGTGTCCATCTCCGTGTTTTGCTCCGCCCCTCTGGAAACCCCCTTCTGAAAATCCTGCGTTTGCCCCTGTGGTTGACTCGTTCGCATGCGAATTCGCACGCAGCGTGTTTTTTTTGCTCAGTACGCATGCGGATCGTCTGCCCTGCGCGTGTGCAGGTTTGATCACCCGTACACGCTTGCACCCTTGCAAACAGAAATATACTTGCGATCGAGCCCCATACCAATGTAGGCGTGATGTGGGTGTTTCTGTGAGCGCAGCCTTGAAAGAGGGCAGTAATGGGCAGAAACTGGGGCATATATCGCAACGGAATATGCTGCGCTATACAAGAATCTGTTAATAAATAAAATAAATAAATATACAAGGGTGTTGCCCACAAGTGCAGGGTGGTGGCTTCGCATCACTGTGCAAACACGCGCAGTGCTCAGACTCAAAATCATTCGCAAGAAAAAAGTGACTCTCAAGCCTCGCAGGGTAACAGCCAAGCGGACCAACATTCGCAACACCAATCAGCACGCACAATAGCTAAAATACAGTACATGCACCTGCACACAATACTCACCCATGCACCATACAAGTTTCTCCCATTAACCAATTAACTAACCACATCTACTCAATGCAGGCCCATGGTAAGCACACTATTGCACTTTAAACATTTCTACCTTTCATGCTTCATATCTAATATATATGTGTGCATATATGTAACACCTAATAACATTCGCTTTACAAACTTGCTGTGTGCATGCGGACACTATCATTTGGAAACATGACTACTACATCACTATAATGACTGACAATCATTATGACAAACATCTTACATTTGTAAGAGACATATCTTAATATTTAGTTGTGGAAGTAATACATATAAAACACATTAATCATACATGTAATAAAGCTTCCTTGCTAATGGCCAGTTATTTATTTAATTAATTCATTCAAATAAACACATTGAAATGAGGCAAATCATGTCATTAACTAATAGGTTGAGAATGAGTTGGCTTTGTGCGTATTCACCTACAGAGGATTTTCGCACAAACGCACAGTGTCTGATGTTGCGGACACGGCAATGTATTTGCGAGCACGTAAGTGTGCGGGTAGTTTGTGGCCACTCCCATTTCAATACTGTTGTGAACACTCAAGTTTGCATGTGGTGGGAGCATTGCTTCACAGACTGTGTGCGGTTGATTGTGTGTGCGAATGGTGGATGGCTGGAGCTATCCACCAATCAGGTGTCTCATAGCCATTCACTGTATGAAAGCATGGTGAGAGAAGGTGTGAAACTGCAGGAGGAGCAAGTTAGATTATTTTTATTGATTCCCGTGAATAAGTGTGTAGTTGCCTCAGTGTATTCCTTTGCCCAGGGCCTACTATATTGTCTTCTGTGCAACATGATTGTTAATAGGCACAAATACTCAAAAAGCACAGAGGCAACAATCACTGGTGGATGCCAGCGATATTTACTTTTGGTTGATCACTGGCTGTAAAGTGGATAGCGCCATTGTTAACTCTAAGCAATGTGACTTTTTTTTTTGTTACTGGCAAAAAACTTTATTTAATAATTCTGGACAGATGCAGTATATTCAGAACAAGAAATCAGTTTGTGTTTATACAAATCCTATAAGGAAATTGGGTGTCAGAATATGAAGGGACTTATTTCTGCTAGAGGCGTCCTGCATTTTAGACTGATGCAACTTGCTAATAATAGATAACGGCCGTGTGAATACGCTTTTTTTCTACTTAGTATTTCCTGGAGACTTGGGTGGGATCAACTCTCATAACAATGCCTGTTTCTATAGCAATACTATTTCCAGTCTGTATTTCTGATGGACATTTCTCAGCATCACTGAAGCTGGTTTTCATTAAAAAAAAAAAAGATTTCTTTCTCCTGGTAAATATCTAGGCTGCATTTTTAATGTTCTTTATGCATTGCTCAGATTTTCAGTCACTTTAAAGCTGATCCTTAATATAACTTGGGGGGGGGGGGGTGCCCTAGAATCTATCACAGAATTAAATTCTGGTGGCATCCCTGATGACCTTAGGGGGTAATTCGCACCTGCTTGCTAGGCTGCATATATTCACTGCCGTCCCACCACTTGAATCCCCCGCTACCATGCAAGTGGAGACATGATTTTTCCTCCTATCGCCGATAAAAGTCTATGCTTACCTTTATCCACGGTGATGGCCGAAATGGGGGCGGGTGCTGACATCACGTGACCATGCACGAGCAGTCATGGGTACGCGCACCATTTTTGTGGGCACGCCCATGAACCCCGGGGCCACACGCTGCCTGTCCATCATTTAGGGAATGCCCCGGTGAGTGTAAAAGTCACCAAAGGTGTGTGCTCCAGGGGTTTGCACATGCCCATGAGCGACTATGAGTATGTGCAGGCCTCCACCATTGCAGACAGGGCCGAGTTCTGAATCGGCCCCTTAATGAAACTTTAAGGTGTATCGATATTGGTGCGTGTGTGTGTGGGAGCATTAACATGAGGGTGACCAAAAAACCTTGCATAAGCCTTAAGGCCCCCGTACATTAGGCCGACTTGTCCTTAGGACAAGTCGGACCCAATTCTCCTGTGAGCTGCCTGGGAGCTCCCTGGGAGGCTCACACACAATTTGGCACTTGATGAGCCAAATTTGACATGTGATAAATCGCTTGCGATTTATCACATGTCGGGGCGCAGGGGGCGGGCGGTGAGGGTCAGGGGGCGGCGGTGCTCTTATCAGGGGGAGCAGTGGGGCGGGCAGCGGGTCCCTGAGTGCTAAGCTGCGGGACGGGACGCGCAGTGGCGGGTATTAGATTTTAAAATACCTGTCAAATGACTGGCCGTTCTCTGATTGGCTGGCTGAGAGCTCAGCCAATCAGAGAACGGCTAGTCATTTGACAGGAATTTTAAAATCTAATACCCGCCACTGCGCGTCCCGTCCCGCAGCGCTGCTGTGCTGATATCTATGATCATCACCGCCCGGCCAGGTCAGCTCTCCCCGGCGCCGCCAGCTTAGCACTCAGGGACCCGCTGCCCGCCCCACTGCTCCCCCGGTGTCTGCATGCATATGCCTGTCAGGTGGGCAGGCATATGCATACAGGGAGGTCGGACGTGATCGTATGTACTGACCGTCCGACCTCCCTGATCCGGTCCGATGCGCACGGGACCGCGCATCGGATCAGATATCACACACCTGCGATTTTGGGCCGATATCACCCGATTATCGGCACAAAGTGCCGAAATCGGATGAAATCATCCCAAAATCGCATAGTGTATGGGCTGGGTACACATATATACAATCGTTGGGCCGTTCTTCTGTTCTGGGACAAACGGCCGTCCAGATTGTATAGGTGTGTACGCTGTCCCGACTCCCTCGGTACAAGCGATAAACATCCAAAAACGGTCTTGTCCGTCCATACTCGGTCGGTCGAAGGTTCAGTGCTGTTTAATATTCATCCAACAGGGTCAAAAGCCAGTTTTGTGATCTGAGATCAGTACATGGCTCCTTGTAGGCACTTTGTTTGTGCCACTGAACACGTGCATGGGCAGGACATTCGAGCGCTATTAACCAATCACACAGTTTTCTCTGCACGCGAGCAACACGTTTTCTATGCATGCAACACAAAAGAATCTTCATTCTGGAGAAATACGTGGACGTAAACAGCAGAATACACACTCTTTCCTTTGGTGAGTACTCAACCACAGTTTATTGTCGTTATGATGTATTTGTTGTGTGTATCATCAAAGTAATGTCCATTATGTTTTATTTTTGAACAGACATTTCGAAAATGGCAGAGAAAAAACGTGGAATTCATGAAGGAATTCATTGAGGCCTACAGAGACCAGAATTGTCTCTGGAATAGCAAATCCAGAGATTACTCTAATAGGCAGAAGAGAGCTGTAGCGCTGCAGGAGCTGGTTAAGGTCAGCTTATCTTACTACCCCATGGCAAACATTGAATGGGCGCGGGCAAGGATTGCCAATATGAGGACAGTCTTCAAAAAGGAGCTGAACAAGATAGAGGCATCAAAGAAATCAGGGGCTGGTACAGACCAAGTTTATGTGCCCAGGCTCTGGTACTATGATCTACTGGCATTCACTGTGGACCAAGAGCTGCCGAGGGAGTTCATCGGCAATCTGCCTGCGGCCCAGGCTGGCCCATGCTCCACACCTCGCACCCCTGAATTTGCTGAGGATACCCTCGCTGGCACAGTAAGTACACAGATTACACACATTTGAATTATTTATTGAAAATGAAGATAAAAAGTACAAATAAAGTACAGTAAAAAGGTAGCATGTCATAGCAATTTAGCAGATCATGTCATCCTGCCAATCCACTGCGCCTACACCATAAAAGTACTGCAAGTTCTCTTCTCTGGTCAATTTTGCACAAATAGTAGCATTTCTTGTATTTAGATTGGTCTCCAAGCATGTTAATCCTACTGGCTCCTCAACTGTCTCACTGTCATCCATGCTTGAAACATTGGGGTGTGTGGACTGTGTTTTTCTGCGTAGATAGTTGTGCAGCACACAACAGGCCATAACTACCTTGTCTATTTTATCTAACCACAGATTTATGGCACTATGGAAAATCCTAAACTTATTGCTTAGTATGCGAAATGTATTTTCAACCACTCGCCTAGCTTGTGACAGGCAGTAATTGAAAATTCTGCGTTCTCTATTAAGCGACCTTTGTGGGTAGGGTTTTACAACATTGGCGTGCAAGACAAACGCCTCGTCAGCCACAAAAACAAAGTTTAAACCATGCACATTCTGTGTCCGCTCTGGTAAATGAAGTCTATTGTTTTTAAGTTTGTCATGGAACATGGTCTTTTCCAAAGCCCCACCATCAGACCCCTTTACATTTTTGCCAATATCCACAAAGATGAATTCTTTGGCATATGCCAGTGGTTCCCAAACTTTTTTGAATCACGGCACCCTAGAGTATCAGAATATTTGTCAGGGCACCCCATGGCCAAAAGTTTGTTACCAAGAATAAAAAAAATAAAAAAAATTAAATAAGTTGTGCTTAACTGTCGTGCTTAGGTCCTGTTACAGTATGTGGTGAAGAAAATTATTCACTTCTGTTTATCCACATATGTTATATTATCATTGAAAACCACAAGCACTGATTTTGCCTATTACATTGACCATAAACAATTTGAATTGGTTCTGGACCACCAACCTGAGGCACCCCTGCAAGTTTTTCGAGGCACCCCAGGGAGCCACGGCACACAGTTTGGGAACCACTGGCATATGCAATAGCCATTAGAACAATGCT
This sequence comes from Crinia signifera, assembly GCF_055691185.1. Classification (NCBI taxonomy): domain Eukaryota; kingdom Metazoa; phylum Chordata; class Amphibia; order Anura; family Myobatrachidae; genus Crinia; species Crinia signifera. Next base: position 132,732,041 of record NC_139224.1, on the reverse strand, counting down.
AAAGAAGCCCTTATAATTGTAGAAAAAAAAAACACTATTAGCAGGGGGCATGATGCGGATATGCTTTCCATCGATGGCACCACCACAATTGGGGAAATTCCAAAGATCCTTGAAATCTTGGGCAATAGCTTGCCACTCCTCAGTAGTCGTAGGGAACTAAAATATAAAAGTAAAGAGGTTTTAAAAAACAAATCAGTGAGTTTGTTTTTATATTATGTTTTACAGCCTTCTCTATTTGCGGAAGAGCAGTGTTCACCGACACTGGATGTGGCGTCACAGCTGCCTTCACCCCTCCTCTGCTCTATGCCTACACCCACACCCAGCACTCAGCAAGCCACGCAGCAGCCTGAAGCTCCACCAAGGAGAGGTTGTAAAAGGCTAAGGCAGACACCAGATACATTTGAGGTCATGACTCGCTACATTCTGGAGTCTGCCAATTGACTGATGGCATTGGATGAGGATGAGCAGGACCATGTGGGGAATGCTATTGCAAAAAAAAACTGCAAAAACTTGATCCTGCAACAAGGGCAGAGGCTGAGCGGATCATCAGCGACACCCTGTACCGGGCCAGTGTTGGGACCCTTACCAGACAAACCCGGCTCACAGATGACCCCCCCTATGTCAAGGGTTGAATTCCAACCGGTCAGCCCTGCCCCAGTCCCACAACACCACCAAACGTATCACCCTGGTCATTATCCCCACTATCACCAGTTTGATATGTGCTATGCGCACACATCACACTTCTGCGCAACCACGGCAGCAACCGGCAGGAGGTTCAGCCAGTGGTCCCTTCCAGGGTTTGGGGGAAACCCCACCCCCCTCCCAAACTGCGATGGATCAGGAGCAGTATCCTCAGGATACTCGTCACGTACCATCACATGTAAAAAATGTTTTGTTTTCAATATTTATTATACAGTTTTTATATTTATATTCTAAATGTTTACAAGTTTGTTAAGTTTATAATAAAACATTTTACTTTTAAAATATTATTTGGTGTTCGTGTCTAAATTTTAGTCAGCCGTCAGGGTGACTATGGTCAGATACAGGTGGTAAGCGTCTAAACTTTTGGCAGCCGGCAGGGTGACTAGGGACAGACATACGGGGGGGGGGGGGGGGGGGGTAAGCATCTAAATTTTAATCAGCCGGCGGGGTGACTATGGTCAGATACCTTCATGTATTGCTCCTGTAGATCTTGGATGATGGCATCACAGGTCTCAGGTATTATTAGTCCCAGAGCTTGAGAGGATATAGCGGTGCTGTACCTCAGATCTGCAAGGGTCCTCCCAGTAGCCAAGAAACGAATCGTTGCCACCAGTCTCTGCTCAGCTGAAATAGGCCTCCTGAAATAGGTGTCCTCTTTTTGTATTAAAGGGGTAATTAGTGTCAGAAGCTCATTCCTGAAGTCATCGGGGGTTGTTCAGCCATATCTCCTGTACCAATGGCATATTGGAAAAGGTGTCTCGCCTTAGAAGCCAGTCTCTGGTCCAGCAGCTGCGATTCTTGTTCCTCTTTTTTTTTATTTTTATAGAATGTAATGTTGTGGCCATAGCAGCAACAATGCAAGCATGAACCTTTCTTTTCCTCAAGCTCATGAAGAAAGTGGTAGAAAACAAACGGAATGAATGAACGAATGTACGTGTTCTCTGCACAGCCAGCACTGATGCACTTTTGTTTAGGTTCTGTGCTCACGCCTTTTTGTTTTGGTATGCCCTTAACCCAGCCCATTATGATAATTTTTGTTTATATATATCGGGGGGAATTTACTAAAGGAAATTTGTAAAAAATAGGTGTATTTGTATCCAGAAATACACTTATTATTTAAAATCCCGAAAATACGGCAATTCATATTCGTATTGATAGCACATCAATACGAATACGAATTGCCATATTTTCAAGATAGTAAATGTAAAAAATAAGTGTATTTCTGGATACAAATACACCTATTTTTTTACAAATTTCCTTTAGTAAATTCCCCCATCGTGTCAATAGCCCACATCGTGAGAGTGTGTATGGTGGTACAATCGATTTTCTTGCGACTGTTTGGACGGGAGTACATCGGACGTCGCAAGTAAAATTGTACAGGTGTGTACGCGCGTATCGGCTGGTGTTTCTGGACGGTCGGTCGTGTCTACGGTTGGTTAAACGGTCGCAAGAAAACAGGGATTGTATAGATGTGTACCCAGCTTTAGTTGGGGGGAGTAGTGTCAGCACCCTTACAGCAATCTTGGGTTAGCAATAGCTTAATAAAAGATCACTGGGCTAAAGAGCTGACGTTCATTCTGTGTGGATCTGTATCAATCAATCTTTTTCTTGTCTGTTACACTACAACTTCAGGTAAATAATCTGAGTATCCCTCAGAGACATAGGCGAATCTAGGGGGTGGTCCGGGGGTTCACAGGACCACCCATTAGCCCATTTTGTAGCTGAGGGAAGGGGCTTTCCAACGAGCCTAGCCCTGTGTCTCTAGCCCCCTGGGAACCAGAGATACGGCCAGGCAAAGCTGGAACGTTTTCCCTATAGAATAACATGGGACCCACTAATTCCAACCCCCACCCAGTTCAATGGCTGCCAGTTGCCCCTTCGGCATCACTGAAGCTCGAGGTTGATCTCAGTCGAACCCAAATCGCTGGGCCTTCAATCTGATACCAGGCTGGATCCATATGGGTTAATTGGTTCCAGGGATATTGAGGTTAAACCGTTTTTCTTTTTTTTTTTCATTTCTTAAATGTAATTTCTTGACTATTTATTTATGTTTTTTGAGGGCAGATTTCTCTGGAACCAAACAGCCCAGTTTCACGGGACCAACATCATTCAAATCCAACTCAAAAGTTCTTCAATATGATACTGGTCTCATGTAAATGGGTCAGTTGGTTCCGAAGATATAGCTGGTTGGTTAAAGGGGGGTAGGAAGAGGGGAGTGGTTGTCTCTCCCCCTCATACCAGAAAATGCAGGGACTAGGCTGGTGTATAAGGGGTCAGCCTGGGAATGTCCCTGCATGATCCTGGGACCATATTCCCGGGAAAATCCCTGCATTTTCTATTGTGAAAGGGGTATTATTTCAAACAGCCGTGACCTGCAGTGCTCTAAATACAGCCGGGCAGCCCCCTGCTCTCTGCCCAGCTGTCAGTGACTGTCACCCCTGCAGTTTCCGCTCCAATTCTTCTCCACGCTTTCACCTCAGCCCGCCCCCCCTTTAATCATGTGCGGCATCATGTGTAATGGGTACTATGGTGTGCGGCATCATGTGTAATGGGTACTATGGTGCCATCAAGCAATAACCCCCTAGCAATGAGCACGTAGGTAAGCAGTACTTATGTGGCAAATATGTAATGGGCATTACGGTTTGTTATATAGTATGTAATGGGCATCATGATGTGTGGCACAATGTGTAATGGGCATTATGGTGTGTGGCCTTATGTGTAATTAAATTACGGCGTGTGGCTTTATGTGTAATGGGTATTACGGAGTTTGCTAAAATGTGTAATGGGCATTACTGTGTATGGTCTAAAGTGTAATACCACACCCCTTTTTGTGATGCCACGCCTCCTTCCCATGAGGCCACGCCCCCTGCTATTATGTCTACATCTGGGACCACCCATTACCATAATTCTAGATTCGCCTATGCTCGGAGACAGTCAATAGGTGGACAACATGTTGTTTAGATGCATTAGGTTGACAGGTACAAAGGGTCAATAAGGTCAAAAGGTCAATATGACAATGGTTGACATGTTTTTGGACCTAATCTTATATATTTCATGTTCTGTGACCACCATCAGTACAAATGTAGATCCTTGTGAGCTAGTGTCGGGTGACACACTTTGGGCAAGATGACTTTTTCTTCGCTTGCCACAGGTTACTATTCCCAATACATGAATAGTAAAACAAGCAAATGTTGGGAAAATGTGGAAAGAATGGCAGCCATTTGTGTGTTGATCATTGTCACAACGACCCTTTGAACCTGTTGACCTTTTCTACCTGTTGTCCTTAAGCGCTGCTTACCCTTTGTACCTGTGGACTTAATGCATATCAATCTATTGACTGTCGACCAATACATTGCTCATCTATCATTCAGATAACACGGTCGACAGCTACAAAAGGTTGATAGAGGAAAGATCGAAAGTGTTGAGGTTTCACATGTACAAAAGGTTGATAGCCTCATAAATTCAACATGAAAATGGTCAACACAATTGGTCGACACATATGTTTGTTATATTTTCCCAAATTTGGGATCTGCTTTATTTACTATCTACATGAACATCTATTGGGAATAGTAGCCATGGAGTGCGAAGCCAGCCCGTAAGTTTCAATTGGTGATGTCAGATAACAGGAAAGATATTACATTTCAGAAGAAAAAACTATGTCCACCATATGGTGTGGACATAATGACTGTCTACCTAGATCAGGCATGTCCAACATTGGCCCTCCAGATGTTGTGAAACTACACATCCCAGCATGTTTTGCAATAGTTTTAGCATTCTCTAATAGCTAAACTGTGGCAAAGCATGCTGGGATGTGTAGTTTCACAACATCTGGAGGGCCAACGTTGGACATGCCTGTTCTAGATAGTGTCAACTATTTAATCTATAATTTCGACCATGTTGACCTTTTGCTGAATTGCATGTCGACATGAGAACTGTTGACATAACATACTACACTATTAAGTTCTAGGTGAAGTGATTGTCAACTCTGCACCTCAATATGATTTATTTCCATAGGTTTTAAAATGGAATCTACCATAATCATAGATTGGAAAGCTACATTTTGCTAAAGTACTTAAAACAAATAAATGCAGATCTGTAAAATGTTTGTCAGGGACAACACCTGTATGATGTCCAGTGGATGTCCCCAAATTTGGTATATTTTGTTTTGTTCAGAAACAGACATTTCTACATAATGTCTCCATAACAGAAGGGAGGAATTTCCTGCCCTCTTCCTGACATTGTGGCCTAATCTGGTTCCATGTAACTGCTCTACCAATGATCTCATGTTGCCTCAATATAGGTTGGAACCGTGACATTAGGCCAATTCTACAGGATAAGCCCATTGCATATCCTTTTCCAGCCTGACTAAAGTGTTCTGCTGGATTCCTGTGTGAGCTTCCAGCCTGCTCAGACAACAGCTGGATGAACAGTGACTAGTGAATGTCTGGCAGTTCCTTTACTGGAGGGCAAATGATTTGTACTGGCCCAGATATCACACCATCTGTAGCCCACACACTATGAACAGACATGGACGCCCAGCGGAAAAAGGAAGGTGACATATGAAATATCCCAGCTGTTGCCGAGTCTGCTGCTCATGTTCAACGGATACTTTCCCCCCCGGAAAGTTCTGGAAGAGTGGCAAAGCTGCCATTCTCATTTCCGTCGTAGACTTAAAATCATTAACAAGAGTGTAAATGTAACATTTCCCAGGTATTTGAGTCTATTAGTAACCTAATATTTCATTGCATAATTAATCTCCACAGAGATGTGGAAGGAACTGCGAATACTAAAAGTCCCAAAATAATGATTACAAAACAGCAATTACTTTAATTATGACCTTCTAAACACACAGTCTCAGACACCTATCATTAAGTCCAGCGATGACCTTGAATAGTTGGTAATTAACGCTGAGGATGATGAATATCTGGTCTGTCCTGTTTTGTTACATCACTTCTTTTGACTGTTTATTCTTTGACTATATCGGGCTGGAAAGCACAAATTGGACATCAGTCAATATGATCACTATCAGTACACCAGGTAGTACTGAGGACAGTTGTTTCCTTGCTTTGCAGTTATCATTTCTTGCGCACCGGACCGTACAACACGGGTGCAGGATGGATTAAGCGGTCTATTTGGTGCAGGCAGCTGTGTGAGTACTCACTGACTGCAAGTCTCCTTACTGCCTGGTCTCCGGTTAGCAGCCTCAGTCACTGCCCCGTGTCATGGCTTTGTGGAACAGGTGCGTGACTCTGCGGCTGTGGCAGGGAGTGGGACAGCACCCAGATAGCCTGGTAGATGAGTGTTTTACTGCCGCTGTCCCACTCGGGATGATCCTGAACTTGCCGCTATCTTGAAAAAAAAATAATGACAGTCAGTGCGGAAGTCCACTTGAGCGCTGCTGCCTGTGCCCAATCACATCGGCTACAGTGACAGGGGCAAGCTTTCATATTGGCTGAAAGCATGCCCCTGTCACTGAGGCACTTGTAACGGTGCCGCTTTCAATAGGTTTTTAAATGGGCTTTTACAGCCCGCTGCTTGTTTCAGCCCCCTGCCCGCCCCCTGCTTCCAGCTAATATAATGGGAAGCAGGAGGCACCGCTTAAGGTGCCTCCGATTTGAATTTAAACATTATATAACAATGCAAATGATTAAATTAATATAAAGAAGATACTTATGACACAGAATTTGTGTCATAAGTATCTTCTTTGTATTGTTTTAATCATTAATGACAGGAGAGGCACTGCCCGCATCCCCTTGGTAACATCCCATTTCCATTGGAGTCCACCGAACAGGAGGCAGTAGCTGAGGTCATGTGACGTCAGTAGACCACCCCTGGCAGACGACGGCATGCCTGTGTTCGAAGGGGAATGCCCAGCATTTCCATGGGGACGCCCATAAAATGCTGGGCGTTTCCCTGTTCCAGCTTGGTGTCCGCCCCCGCCCTCCCCCTCTGCAGCGAATGTGTGAAACTCAACTAAGCCATTTGCTCCCAGGGTCTGCGTGCGCATGTGGAGACCCCACACCATCAGATGCATCTAAGTTGTACTGCGTGTGTGCCGCAGGGGTCTTGCTATGGTGCTTGCAGTGAAGATTTATATGTAACTGTTTGGGGGCAGTTATAGGGAGTGCCGGAAAAACTCTGGTGTGCCGTAACCTTCTATCGGGTGTGTCTCAGATTTCTACTGCAATCTCATACACCGCTACAATGGCTCCAGCATCGGGTTGTGGATTGAAAGGTCTACAGTGTCTAGGTAGACAGTCAATAAGTCAACATGCACAAGGTCGACGTGCACTAGATCGACTCATAAAAAATGTCGACATGCAATAGGTTGTCACCATGGAAAAGGTCAACACATTTAAAGGCCAACATGAGTTTTTCACGTTTTTGTGCCAATATCAACATTTGTCGACATGGACCCCCAATTAATGTAGCGCATACCCTGGCATGGCTAGTTTCGCTCGCCATGCTTTTGGCCTGGTGCCTCACTCCACCGACCCTTTACTCAGTACACTTTGCCATTTTTAACTGTAGACCACGTGTACGGTAAAGTAGAATTAACAAAAAAATAAAACAATTTTGAAAAATTTATGTCCACCTTTTCAGTTGTTGGCCTTTACTTGCGTCGACATTTTGTCAATGTCAACCTATTGCATGTCAACCCGTTTGTGTTGCTCTATTGACTGTCTACCTAACCATTTCAACCGCTTCCCCCCAGCATCTTACTTCCTGCGGCCATGTTCCTGACTATAGGGAAACTCAGAAGTTCCATTTTTAAATGATCTATGACTGATTGTTGTGCACAGGCACTGGGATGTGCAAAGCTGCTTTTGAGTGTCTCAATACACAATAGGAATGTTATCCCTCCAATATTATTATTATTATTATTATTATTATTATTATTATTATTATTATTATTATTATAAAAGTTTCTATCTTGCCTGCTTTCGGTTTTACTTGTGGACAACCACTAATTTCCCAGACACTCCTGTTACTCACCTGCCCTAATCAATGCTAACTTAATGCACGCTACTGTATGTAATCTTATTGTCCATGACTTTTGCAGAAAGTTTAATATGAAAGATTTATGTAAACCTTTAGTAATGTAAATAACACTTAATGGCCGGAGAATTTGTTATTGTTTGTTTCCACATCGTTGCATAGCTGTTGCATTACCTAAGTGAAATCTTAGTAATACATTATGACATGGAACCTTGTCATAGTACCCTTATTAGTGATGATGTATTCCATTGTCTTATTCTACAGCCGATTAGTTATCTGACTAGTTTTTCTATATTAGCTAAATCCAGTCAGAGATTCAGCAACGTTTTTTAATGAATTAATAAATTTACTTATTTATTTCCAGTCATTTCTAACTCTCACACATATTCTGCAGCAATAGACGGGGAATGATTGGTGATTTACATCAGTCCCTGCCCCGGTGGAGCTTCCGTCTATATTCCATGCATGCCCAGGGTCGGTGTAAGGCTATAACCTACCGCTGCCACCTCGCACTAACCCCCTACTGCCACCAACAGCCACTTTCTAGCCCCTCATGGTTCATAGATCTACAGTGTCTAGATAGACAGCCAATAGGTCAACATCAAAAGGTTTGATATGCAATGGGTTAACAGACAAAATGTTGACGCGCACTAGGTCGACAATAACAGAAGTTTGACATGTAATAGGTAGACATGGTCAAAATGTTGTCACAAGCAAAGTATTAGTAGCTTTACAATAAATTCTGCCACTCCTGCACAGAGACATCTGCTGGCAGGACCAGATTAAAGGGGTGGCAAAAGGGGTCAGTACCCTGGGGCCCCCCTTTAGCTAGTGGATAGCTGTGGTTAGCATGTATTTTTAAAAATCTATATAGTTTTTTTTTAGCTAAAGGTTTTGTGCATGGGAGTGGGGTAGTGCTGCAGCTTCACCTATCTGCCAATGTGACAGGCCCATGGAGGACAGCAGCAGCAGCCTAGTCATGGGAAGGTTTTTAATCAGAGGCAGCGCTGAGCCTGTGAGGTCTCCTACAGTCCTACGGAGTAAAGTGCAAAGGGACAAACACAGGATTTTTATGTGGTATGTATATATATATATATATATATATATATATATATATATATATATTCGCTTGCAGTTACCCATTGACCAAGTTTATACTGCCTTTACTCTGTGTTTTGACAGTGTAATATTATCCCATGCAGTTTGCGGCCCGTATGCTGGTATGGTCTGCTGGCAGGCTATGGGCAATGACAGTCACAGATGTAGTATTAGTTCTATTCATTAGTAACCCTGCATATGTGCAGCTCCCAGCGGGTCAGTCCATACTTGTCCCATGAAACCCCATGGAAGGCGGATCCAGAAACAGTAAAAATGCCAGCAGCAGAATTCCAACACTCCCAACGCCAACCGATTCCCGGTGAGCATTCTAACCCTAACTCTGAAGGCGATACACTATCGCGAGGTATCGCATTCAGACTCGCATGCGAAACCTCTGAAACTACCTGCCGGGGAGCCACCAGGCAGCCAAGATCGCATAGGATACATCGTATGTGTCCCTTTTGCATACAATGTATCGTATGCAATCCCATTCATTGCCCCAGGATACAATGTATCCTTGGTGCAGCAGTGACAATCTCCGGATCCGATGCACACGGCACTGAGCATCGTTTAAGATTCAGAAGTAAATTACATAAGGATTGTCACTTTTTACATGATTTTGTGTGAAAAGGGGGCACATCATACTAGTGTATGAGGGGCCTTTACCCTAAACTACCCCTCTCGCATCCTAACCCTTACCGCACTCGTCAGCACCTTAACCCTAACTGTCCTAGTCAGGATTACTCAGCAGGGATTTGTGGCCACCAGGATCCTGACTGCCAGGATGATAACTACTGTAGAAGGGATATTATTGCACTAGTATAGGTCAGTATTGTAACAATTCAGATATCTAGGACATCCATACTTCTGGGATACCGTCCCACCATCCATAAAGCCAAAGTAATGAGGTGTGTCCTGCTCACCGAGGTGAGAGGGTTCAGGCCCTGCAGGGTCGGGAGCTAGAGGTAGCTCAGCTGTGCAGAGACACTTGCCATGCTCCAGTGCAATATGGCCTTTTCCTCAGTATGACTCAGCTTTGTCCCAAATGTGAGGTGGCCACATACTCTTCTCTCAATGGGGGAGATGTATCAAGCCTTCTGAAGAGTACAGTTGCAAAAGTTGCTCATTATCAAGTACATTCTACAAAATAATAGATACAAGAAGATGGGTTGCTAGGGGCAACACCTCTGCTTATTGTTCTCACCAAAAATGATTCATCTGAAGAGAAAATGTTAGCGACTACTACTTGTAAGAGTCCCTGCCCTATTTCCCATTTACTCATTTGGCCTTAGGCCAAGCTACAAAACAGGTCAGTTGCCTTACAGAACCTAAAGGACAGGTTCCATAATAAGTGGTTTCCTGTAGCAAGGCGTGGGAAGATGCCACTTCATGTAAACCGAATCTGTCATTAAGATGATTATCCTTTTGTCAGTTACACACATTGGGCCTTATTCTGGTTGGAGCGTACGGGCCGTACGCGTACGTTCCGGGGTTTTTGACGATCTGCGCATGTGCAGATACGCCAATGCGCCGGCGCCAACACTCCACAACACACACGGGCGGTCTCTCAACGTGCGGAAAAACCTGTACGCGAGCGTACGGGCAATGGGGCGGCATAGGGGCGTGTTGATGGGAGCGGCCGAAATAATGAGGGAAAATGGGCGTAAATATGGGCGTACACGGGGGTGTGCACCAGAAATGAGCGGTGCGACTACCGCACGAAATACTAAGGCAACGTTCATTTCGGAGACCAAACAGGCGGCCGCCAACCGCCAGCTAAAACCACTCTTACAGATACCGCATGCCAGCGTGCGCCTGAGTTGGCTAATTAACGCTGATTACTACTCAAACACATACACCTGAATGTAATAAGCAATGCTGCAGTCTATTAACTCCAAACCATGATTTCACTGCCTGCAAGCCACACATGCAGCACGCCAACACATTGGAAGCTTATGTTTCTATACTTCTCCACATTTCAAGGTTTGTTTAATTTAAGGTAAGAATCTTTTTATACGCTAAGGTAGGTATTTGCTAAACAGACACATTCACTACCTGCTTTCATAGACTTTACGCAGTAGCACACTCAATCTACACAAGTCGACATGTGTCAACGTCTTCACTCTAATACTAACATAGGTTTTGAATTTAGGATACAATAACATAAACCACATCTAACACCTACAAAGGATGTTTCAGCAATGTTTGAAGCCCATGACCAATATTTTCCACACAATCTTTGTATAGTACCCAAAATACAGAACTGTACCACTATCTCATCTGCTATCATTTGGATTTCACTACACTCTGGATGTAAGATGCCACCAATCACATTATTGCACTCTCATCTCTCTAACAAAGGATTCCTACATCTGCTTATGACACTGTCAAATCATATATATTTTAAAAGTTAGGCATGTTTGTTCACAAGCTAATTGATCATGTTTGGCCCATTCACACATCTTTTTTTAGGGAGGACACATATGCATTCCTACACAAATGTACCTTTTCACCCTTGTTTGTCTGCCTCACCCACTCCATGAGGAAAGTATTGTTCTGGACCTGCTTTTACCTACTACTGTAGGACCTACCTCACCTGCACACAAACTGCTTTCTCACCTATTAAGTTGCTCTGCACATGTGTTGACACAAACTAATTAGCAGGGAAAAGTTGGATAGGAACATGGGAATGGCCATGGAGAGGGTTACACATGGGAAACTTCCACCACACTTCAACAAATGTTCATAAATACCCTGGTCAGTAAGTACACATAAATCTAGTATTTGTTTCACACAAGAAATGACACATACCACAATTTAGATTTAATTTGCAAAAGAAATTTATTTGCTGTTCAGCATCACAGCTTGACACTTTAATGTGAGAAATCAAATAAACAAATAAAATAGACACACAAATAATAAAACAGCCAGAACAAGAGGTTGCATATCTCCAAACATGTGTTACCCTGCAAATGCAATGGTGAAAGAAATGGGGACACCAGAATATGTACTGCAACAACCAGGGTGAATACTAAGCAAGATACACACCACCAAAAAAAAATATCCTGCATTTGTAGAGGTCAAAATACGAACTTTCATGCCCATGGCACGCAAATGGATCAATGGCCAACTCAGGAAGCGGATGTCCAGTGCAATTAAAACCTTTGGCCTCCAACCACAGAGGAAGTGAACCAGGTCTCATTTGGGTCCTTTTTTGCCCCTTTTAGATGGGGCCTTGGGGACAGGGGCCTTTGGGTCAGCTGGCTTTCGGCGTCTTCCCCTAGTCGACACAGGAGGGTCAGCCGAGGTGGAAGGTTGGGGAGCAGCTTGGGGTGGGGCAGCAGATGGGGGATTGTCCCTTAGGGACCTGGCGGTGGACAGCTGCTCCGCAATAAGTTCATTCTGGCGGCTGAGGTGTTGGCCAATGCTTAGCATGCCAGCCGCCAGAGTTTCATTAATGCGGTTCAACGCCTCAACCTGCAGCTGGTTTGTGGTCTTCCACTCCGCCAGAAAATCCGCCACCTGCTGCTGACGGATCCCAGCATCCACCCCTTGCTGCTCGATCCTCTCCAGCATCACCAACAGGCTCTCACTCAATGTCTCCTGTGGCTGGGGGCGACGTCTTGCTGGAGCCTCGACCACCTGCTCCACCTGTGGCTCTGCAGAGGAAGATGCTGCCGGTACATCCTGACTTTCTGCTTCTGCTAGGATAAGAATTGAAAACAATGTCACCATCACATACGCAATAAAAAATCTCTTTCTAAATACAATGCATTACTGTGAGTTACCATCAAAAGCAGCAGCAAAGACCTCCACCGGGAGCTCACTGTCCATATTGGAGATCCCCCTGATCTCCCCCACATCGATCACGTCACAGGAGTCCAGCTCCAGGGGGGTAAACTCCAAATGGTCAGGCATAGGACCGCTCCCGGTGGACATGCTGTGGTTGTACCGGTCAGTCATCTTCCTCTTCAGGCCACTTTTGAAGTCAGTCCACCTACAAGTTTAAAAATACAAATATCACCATGAGATATGTGCACCACTGTGCTACGTGTAGGGTTACCACCTAGTCCCTTTAATTCCGGACACATGTTACTTACACAGGTTCTGTGGCAGTTTAAAATTAGCTGAAGTGGAGTGTTGAAGTCAGCCAGCCACAGAACCTGTGTAATTAAGATGTGTCCGGAATTAAAGGGACTATGTGGTACCCCTAGCTACGTGACATTTCCTAGTGTGGGTGATCTTTTGTGCCATGTGTGGCCAAATATTTCTTTGATGGACAAAACCATGTGCACTGCAGGTGAGGCAGGTGTAAAACCCCACCCAAATCTGATTATCTCTGCACAAGTAACCCCTGCCTCACCTGCAGTGCACCTGGTTTTGTCCATCTAAGAAATATTTGGCCAGAAAGCGTGAACTAGAATAAGGGCCTCAGTTCCTGCTGGAGACTGCTGAACAAATTGCCCTGACAAACACACTAACCTTTTCTTCACCGCGTCCCAAGTTCTGACCACTGGTGACACCTGGTTCACTTCCTCTGTGATCTTGTCCCAAAGGTTTCTCCTTGCACTGGCACCTGGCTTCCTGGTTGCCAATTCAATCCATTCGCGTGCCCTGGGCACGAGAATTCGCATTTCGGCCTCTACAAATGCAGGGTTTCTCCTTCTGGTGGTGGTATCCTGCTCAGTCATCACCCTAGATGTTGCAGCACGTTTTCTGGTGGCCCCAGCTCTCTCACCATGCACCTGCTGGGTCACACCTGTTTGGAGAGATGCAACCTCTTGTTCTGGCTGGCTGCTTGGCCCTTGTGGAGCTGGTGGAGGTTCACCAGGGCCTGTTACTGAGGGGCCCGCTTGATCTTGCAGGCGACTCCTCTCTTGGGCCCTCCTTCTCCGCTCCTCTTCCCTCTTCTGTAATGCTTGAAGCATGGATTCGGCTTGTGCTCTCTGCAGAGCGTCCTCTGCTGCTGAATCGTCAGAGTCAGACATGTTTGCAGCAATTGTGGGCTGCATCTGACTGAATATTTATATGTTAATCTCCCGCCACGAACAAGGGGGCGTATATTTTTCCCCGCAAGGTAGATGCAAATTTACGCCGATATTTCCCGCCGATAATTGCCGCTTAAATTACGCAGGTCTCAATGCACCTGATCAATCACCCGTATATGTATCTACACAGGTTGTGGAGCATTGTGGGCTACATCGTGAAATGTGTGCACCTGTCATTCCAATGATGAGTGTTGTCAGCTGGTATCTGTTGGAGTTCGTGTATGCTTTGTGAGTCACATTTCAAAACATCACGTTATAATGCTTTCCTTACATATGTAATGTGTATGAAATTGTCATACAGCAACATGTTGCATTGTGGCCCTTTAGGCAGCGTAGTTCTAAGTAGAGGGTTGCGTGTATTATTTTCCGCCTACTGTATATACAGTACTCCTCCCCATGCATATCGCTGTATCGTGCCCCCTTTAAGCAGCGTAGTTATAAGTAGACGGTTGCGTGTATTAATTTCCGCTTACTATATATATACAGTACTTCTCTTCATGGCAATTGGTGTATTGAGCCCCCTTTAAGCAGCGTAGTTAGGAGTAGACGGGGTGCGTGTATTATTTTCCGCACACTGTAAATACAGTACTTCTCTCTTCATTGAATGCATGCTGTTGGTTGTGGTGTGTATATCGGAACGGTCCGCGTAAGTTTCTATTCGCATCCAGTTTGTTAATATAAGAGGGATTAATAAAGTTAATACCAAACAAACAATTTTTTCGACCAATCAGCAAGCACCAAAAGTGATATATGTACCTGCAATTAATAACTGCGCCATTGCCAATATGACTTCTACAAGAGCCAGGCCCTTTTCTACATCTGAGCTTTTGGCCCTGGTGGAAGTGATGGATCGTCACCTGGGGCCCAGGGGCCCATATGTATCTAATGCGGACAAGCGGCGGGCGTATAATGCTGCCCGCCGCCTGATATTTTCCACAACCGGCGTCCGCAGAAGCCTGGGCCAGGTTGAGCGGCGCTGGTCCGACCTGCGCCGGCGGCAGCCGGTTCTACTCAGCAGCCTTCGCCGCCATATTGCCCGATGTAAGTTTTGATTACTAGTATGTCAGCGTTTTTTAGCAATGTTTGGTGTACTTTTTATAAATATGTTCCTGAGTATGGGGGTGTATATGGGGTGTATAGGGGGTGTATAGGGGGTGTATATGGGGTGTATATGGGGGGTATATGGGGGTGTATATGGGTGTATAGGGGGTGTATAGGGGGTGTATATGGGGGTGTATAGGGGGTGTATATGGGGGTGTATAGGGGGCGTATATGGGGGTGTATATGGGTGTATAGGGGGTGTATATGGGTGTATAGGGGGTGTATATGGGGTGTATAGGGGGTGTATATGGGGTGTATATGGGGGGTATATGGGGGTGTATATGGGTGTATAGGGGGTGTATAGGGGGTGTATATGGGGGTGTATATGGGTGTATAGGGGGTGTATATGGGGGTGTATATGGGTGTATAGGGGGTGTATATGGGGGTGTATAGGGGGGGTTTAAGTAGTTGATCAGTTTTTGGGTGTAGGATATCAAATAGTTTGCATGATAAATGTCTGAAATTTCACAGCAATGATAATTTTGAAGGTTATGAGCATGACTAATGTGAATTTTTCTTTCCCCCTTTTTTATGAAACCCAATCTTCGATTTCTATGCCATCAACATGAACATTTCAGCACGGGCAAGGGCACGCATTGAAGCCCGGGAGCAGGCAGCCCGGGACCAGGCAGCCCGGGACCAGGCAGCCGAGGAGGAGGAGGAAGAGGAGGAGGAAGAAGAGGAAGAGGAAGAGGAGGAGGAGGAAGAGGAGGAGGAGGAGAAGAAAGAGGAGGAGGAAGAGGAGGAGGAGGAAGAGGAGGAGGAGGAAGAAGAGGAGGAGGAAGAAGAGGAGGAGGAAGAAGAGGAGACCCAGGGTGCAGTTTTCACCCACACAATTTCCCCATCCCCCACCCCCTCCACAACCCCCACCCCCTCCACAACCCCCACCCCCTCCACAACCCCCCCCCCTCCACAACCCACACCCCCTCCACAACCCCCACCCCCCCACCCCTCCCCACCCCATTTCCAACCCCCCTACACCTCTCCACCACCCACCCCCAAACCTCTCCACTCCCCAGTAACACCCAGTACCTCGGGCCAAAGACCAGGACCATCCTCCTTGCTCCTGCCTTCCCCAACCACTCCACAGCCAACCAGCGGCGCCCAGGATGGCTCAAGTAGCCGTAAGTAAATAATGTGTCTAATGTTGACCTACACATTTCTACACATAAACAATCACAACAACCACATATGTGTATCCAACATCAACATTAGTTGCAACATATCACTGCAGGGCGACCATGAGGTGTGTCCTGTCCTTCTCCAGGAACAAGGGTCCCCTTGGTGGTTTTTTTGAGTGTGGCCATGCCTCACCCCTTGAATAATTGACATAACAGTACATCCAATGAGATATCCGACATTAGTGGTGTGGTAGTTATGTGGCTCCAGGTGTTGGGTAACTCCAGTTCCCAGCATGATGTGCAACACAGGGCCAGATTATAATGGAGGCGCAAGAGGTCAGTGCCCCTGTGACCCCCTCTAGCTAGGGGCCCCCTGTGGTTGTCATTTTTTTTTTTTAAAAAGACAATGTTTAAGTTATGTTTTGTTTTTTTTTGCTAAATGTTTTGTGCATGGGTGGGGTAGTGCTGCAGCTTCACCTATCTGCCAATGTGACAATGATTTATGGTGCTGAGCATCGGGAGGCAAGGCACACTGATTGCACAAGTGTGCAGTGCATTTCTGGGAGTTGACTAAGTCCCATGACACTTTGCACCAGAGGACAGAGGCTGAGAAGTTTGTGCTGAGCTCTGATTGGTGGAGCTCATTACATACTTCTCAGGTCCATGGAGAACAGCAGCAGCAGCTTAGTCATAGGAGGGTTTTTAATCAGAGGCAGCACTAGGACTGTGAGGTCTCCTCCAGAGTAAGGGGCAGAGGGACAAACACAGGCTTTTCATGTGGTGTGTGTATATATATATATATATATATGGTGTCTATTATTATTCCGAGTGCCGCCAACCCCCTGTCTATATATATATATATATATATATATATATATATATCCCCTGCAGGTAACCATTGACCAAGTTTATTCTGCCTTTACTCTATGTTTTGACAGTATAATATTCGGCCATGCAGTGTGCGGCCAGTAATGACAAGTGCAAGGGGGCCCCCCGCTCTAAAGTACCCCGGGCCCCCCAAAGGCTTAATCTGCCACTGGTGCAACTTAAATGTAGAGATTGTTTTGGTAATAGTGTGTGAGGCCATGCGGATGCATGCTTTACAAACATAGCTGTAGGCCTATAATTTGTACAGCAATGTCCTAAATTTAAAATAGTAAGGAGTGCTTAAGCCACAACAATGTCATAACCCTTAAATAGCACAGGCTAATTGTGAGGTTAGAGGACAGTCCCCCAAAAACAAAGTACCAATTGGGATACAGCATACATTCATTGATGAAGGAGTAATTGAATTAATGTTATTTACTATGTACAGTATGTGTGTGTTAACATATTTTTTTTTAGTACTGTGTTTACAGCAGACCCATCTTCAATGTAGTTTAAAAATGTATGTGCCCTTCACACATAACTCACAACTTTTTATTATGTACAAATACAACAAACATTTGTGTATGTTATATATTAATTTTTTTTTTTATCCCTTCACTACAGACACTGAACAGCAGCAGGAGGAGGTGGCAGCCCTTATTCGGGAGATCTTCCTGACCCTTTTTTTATTTGCAACTTCTTTTTGGCCTACTGGAGGCCCGCATTTAATTTTTTTTTATCCCCCCCCCCCCTTATTATGTTTGTAATAAATAAAAGTTTATATTGTATTATAAATTGCCTGTGTTTTTAAAAATAAAATATGTTAGAGGGCTTGTAAGGGTAGGTACATACAGATGTGTAATGTAAGTTATATTAGTAATTTGAGGTGAGGGGTAATGATTGATGTGTAAATGTGTGTGTTTTTGAGTAAAATAACACATAGTGAAAATGCATGAATGTTTAATGTTTTTCGATTAAAACATCACACATAACATCAGGGTAGGTATACATGTTACACATTTTGGACAAACTAATTATGGACATAATTTAGTACATATACAGAAACACCAACATAACTTGATTTAAAAGTAACAGCAATATGGGGACACATAGATAGTGATTAAAATGCCACATTAGAACATAACAAATATACATGTAATGTGGTTTAAAATGTAGTTTTATTAGGTCTTTATTAAGG
Source organism: Crinia signifera (assembly GCF_055691185.1). Lineage (NCBI taxonomy): Eukaryota > Metazoa > Chordata > Amphibia > Anura > Myobatrachidae > Crinia > Crinia signifera. The sequence goes on along the minus strand of NC_139224.1, from coordinate 132,713,907 downwards.
TAGACAATTGAGTTAATAGAAAACAATAAGTGAATAACAAATAGATTAATTAATCAATTGTCAGATTAGTAGTTGAGAGGCAAGATTTGCAGGTCCATATATGTGAAGGGTATGCCAGCGTACACGGACGTACGCTCACTCTCACGAGCGGTGACATAAGCTGAGTTTTCCATTGAAAACAATAGGGACCCGTCCGTGCAAGCTGGCGTACGCTCAGATCGCCGCAAGAAGGCGGTGGGGAGACGGAGGAAAGACGGCCGTAGACGGCGCCGTACGCTCAGTCGTACGCCAGTTGTCGGAGTGTAAGGGCTGGGCCGGCCGCGTACGTTGCCGTACGCTCATTTGTACACCACTCCCCTTCTACGTTATTTCTGCCCGTACGCAAGCGGCTGATTTGTGGGTGGACTTAACCCTAACGGCCGCGTACGGCTAGCGTGCGGTAATTGTGAACGTACGCACGTTTGGCCGCTCCGATCAGAATAAGGCCCCTTGTGTGAGACAGGATTGTCTTCCATTTCTAGACTATCATTTTATTTGTGTAACAACATCATTTTTGTTGTCAAGTGTGGTTCCAGTAATAGAGGATAGAGTAAACCAGTGGTTCCCAAACTGTGTGCCGTGGCACCCTTGGGTGTCTTGGGGTATTTGCAGAGGAGCCTTGTGTTGGTCCAGGACCAACTAAAAAATGTTATGATTTATGTGATAGGCAAACAAGTGCTTGTGGCTTCAAATCAAGAAATATGTGGACAAACATGACCAAATCTTAGGCGGGATCAGTGGCGTAAGTTTGTCCCAGTTGCCCGGAGGCAAGTTGAAAATTGGTGCCCCACCCACTCACACACACAACGTTATTCAAAATATATATAGTCTGTTATGAAATATATATTATATACTGTGTATATATATACAGAGAGAGAGAGAGAGAGAGAGAGAGAGAGAGCACATATATATATATATATATATATATATATATATATATATATATTTCAGAACTCAGCCACAGAAGTGATTTTGATGGCTTTCAATTAATGGATTTAAACTGGCAGTGGTGGAGAGGTGCCCCCTTGAGAGTAGTAGCCCGGCGGCAGATGACTCCATTGCCTCCCAGAGTTCTGCCTCTGGGTAGGATGCTCTAATATCTGCGCCCCCCATCCGCCGCACATCGCCGGCTACCATAGACATAATTATCGCATATGCTCTAACATATGCGATAAGAGCTGTCCTTTGCGGTGAGCGATGTGCAGCGGGTCCCGCCGGCTCCCCCTTCCCTTACAGTATAATAGTTATACTGTTTGGTTCCTCCATAGGTGCTTACTGAAAAACTGAGACTTCTAATGTAGCTAACCACTAATTGCCAATTTATGGAGTAGTAATTTGACCTCAAGCTGAAATAACCAGTTAAATATCTATATAACTTGGCCATAATAACTACCGGTAATGTCCAACTATCTAGTGGACAACACACACAAAGGGGTCTCTAATACCCCATTCACACCAGAAAATGCAGGGACCCACCTGGGAATATGGCCCAGGGATCTTGCCGGGCCATTCCCGGGCTTGCCTCTTTCACACCAGAAAAGTCCCTGCATTTTTTGGTGTGCGAAAGGGGCGGGGAGGAGGTCATCAGGAGGCGGGGACTAGGCATGCTGGCGGCTTGATGGCGGTGGGATGGCGACAAGTACTCACCCCTGTTGCTGGTCCTCGGTGCAGATGACGCAGCTCTCCGGTGGCAGTGAGGACACCGGAGAGCTGCGTCATCTTCATCCGCCGTCTTTCCTGTCATTTGCGCCCACCGCCTGTGTGTATCCCCGGGCTGACCGCACAGCGAGGAACCGAGGGTTGGAATCTCTGCAATTTTGGAGGCGGGCAGGGGCAGTGGATGGTGAACCGTTCGGCAGCCGCACGTAGAAGGTGGAGGGAGTCGGGAAGCGGGGCAGCGTAGGGGAAGCGGGCGGGCAGCGGGCGCACATAGAAAAAAAAAACATACAAATGAATGGGCAGTCAGTGATTGGCTGAGAGCTCTCTCAGCCAATCAGCAATTGGTGGCCAAACTGTGGATCTATAGTAGGAATGAATGCAGCATGTTTGAAAATGTGACAGTAATGATTACCGCTGTGCACCAGTTAGGTGATTTGGAAAATGTGGCCCGCTGGTAGATCTCGAGAACCGGTTTGACCACCCATGCTCTACGATTTCAATTTTCATGAAGTAGAAAGTAGTTTATTATTTCTACCACATTTAAATAAAAGATTTTTTTATACAAAATATTTGTTTCATTCTGCTAGAAATTCATCTTTCTCAGGTTAGTAATTGCATGGGTAAGAAGGAGCCACAATGATGACCACATGATTTATTCCCCTCCCACCCCTGCCAGGCATCTTTCTCTGATCTTTTTGACTACTTTTAATTGTCACACTTTTTTTTTTTAATAGAAAAAGTAGCAAACTGTTTGGGATAGGATGCTCCAGGAATATGACTAGGGGCCCCCGCCAGGTCCTTATAAACTCTGTGTGACCATGTGCAGGTGGTTTACAATGCCTGATCAGTGCCAACCTGCTCAACTATCATACACTGTGAGTTATATAAGTGCTCCAATTATAGGTACAGTGGCACATTTCTGTGCTCTAGAAAATCAATGCCAACTTAGTCACCTCTGCCCTCCCAAATGATGTGATACTTGGCTGTTACATGCCACTGGGTGACCTACTTTCTGCAACTCGGACCTGTAGCATCAGTTCTGCGTTGATGACGTGAGAATATGCTACAAACAGGTAATGTGCCCTTTGTTTGTGGGTGTGATGACAGATATGGGTTATTCTGAGTCTTTTGTTATTTACATTATTAAGGGGATTTTATCAATGAATATTTGAGAGTACCCACAAATACTAATCATTTCCTGAATGTATCCACAGGGGACCGCATCACATATTGTAGATATCAGTTGTGATCCCTAATCTTTTGTCATAAAAGCAGCCCCCATAGAAATCTATGTTGGATGCTTATTTGCTGAATTTACCAAGCTCAGGAGTACTTGGTAGCTAATGCAATCTACAGAGGTGGATTGTCCATAGGCCTCACTGGGATCTGGGTAGATACAGTAGGCGAATGCACATGTGAGCCAATTACCATAGTAGTGGCCCTGTTCTCCTACTGTCTCCCGCACAAACAACCTTTGCCAGTTCAGAGAGCAGAGTACTCAGTGCTGCTAATCACAGCCAGACAGGCAGTGCCAGGGATATAGTTTCTCCCTCTGGGACTGCCAGTCTGGACTTCAACCCCAAAGCCACTCCCCTGATATCTGGCTACTTCATAATTGCTGACTTTTAAAATAACCTCTCCGGGAGAAGCCCGGAGAGGACAGACGGATCTCCAGGTCGGGGGGCGAGGACGGGGCTGATGACTCAAAGCCCCGCCCACAATCCATGGAAACTCCTCAATTTGCGGGTCCGTGAGTAGGGGGCAGGGCTAAAATGATGCAAAATGATGCGATTTGAGTCTTTTTAGTCCCGAACCTTGCCGCGGAAATCAAAACTCTGCTGATACAGGGAGCAAATGATGATGGCTGAAACAATCAATTTGATCATTGCATACCTCCCAACTTTAGAAGATCCGGAGGAGGCCTAGCTAAAAAGGCCTGTGGCCTATAATAGCGACCCTTCTGCAAGGACACGCCCCCATTTTCACCACTGTGGGGGCATGGCTAGCAGCTCTGCCAGCTGCTGACCAAGCCCCCAGCCCATCAGGCTGCAGGAATAGACAATGTGCGCATGTGCACAGCGTCTATTCACGAGTGACAGGGGGGACCCCCCCCCCCCCCCCCCCGCGGGACACTGCCAGGGACATGACGTGAGAACGTCACAGAGAACCGGGATGGTCCTGCAAAAAGCGGGACAGTTGGGAGGTATGATCATTGAACATTTCTTTTCACACAATTCTCTTGAACATTGGGTGAGATGGTAGAGGAGGCATGCCAGGCCATACTTACCTACATTGTAAGTCTCCTCTCTGGGAGAAGCCCACAGAGGAAAAGCTGCAGGGCACTTCTGGGGTTGAAGCCATTGATCTCATCGTTAGGCCCTGCCCCCAACATAAGCAATCACCTGCCATTCTCTGTTCTGCAGGCTGAGCTCTCACTAGGAAATGGACAGGATGCGGAAGAGCCATCTACTCTTCCAGGGCTGCGGGGGACTACCCCCAAAATAGGGAGCTTCCTGAGCAAGTATGTCCGGGCCTAGGACTGGCACTAAAATGTAAATTCTTTTTAGATTTCAATGGTAAAATAAAGCTATTTTTAGCCTAATTATGGTCAGTATTTTGATGTTATATCCCAGTTATGGCTGACCAAATACGTAACAATACTCATTATATGCCGGTTAGATAACACAAACAGGATTTTGTAGGACAGGTGTACAGACAGTTTGTAAGCACAGCAGTATTATAATAGTAACTTAATCCTGTCATCGTGCTCCACCCTAACCAGACTGGAACATGGTATTGATTTAAGAAACATGCTTACAGTATTTACTTTGCTGTGTCTTAGTATTACATAAAGTCAGAAAGGGCCATTCCTTAGTGGATTCCTCATACACTAATTTGGGCTGATTTAACCCTCTGATTTAACCCTTTGAGTGCCATAGCTCTGTGAGAGATGTTCAAAATATCAGCTGATAATGCCAGCATCGCTCACATTTGTTATATAAATTCAAATAAAAACTATTGTGTAAAAATAAACATTATATTCCTATACAAGGTAAACATTACAGGTCATTATGATGAATACAGATGTTTGCTTGGCAATTTTCACACCGATTTTGACAAACTCACTTGGCACTTAAAGAGTTGAACAGCATTTTCTCCAAAACTGAAATTTTGCTCATGTTAAGTTGGCCATACATTGCTGTGACTTCTAGCAGCAGTGTACAGCCATCTGATCCCCGGTGCGTTGACACAACCACGGCGCAGATGCAAGGAAAATTAACTCATTGAGTGCATCCACGGCCAATCAGAATAGCTGAATTCACTGTTAGATACTGAAATGTAACTATGACTTAAAGATGGCCACTCACTAGTGCGATTCGGCCACTTTATTCCAAAGGATCGTGTTTTATGTCCGACCTCTGACTCGAACAGACTCCAGGCAGCGGGGAATGGGAACGCATACAATTTATTGTATGCAAAATAACTGAAGCGGCAGTTCAAGGAGCATCGCATGAGACTTATCCCCTTGGAGAAGTCGCATAGTGTATAGGTGGCTTTAGAACTTGGGATGCTGACAAGACATGGGGTTGGATCATTGGACCAACCATAATTAGTTTGACAGACAGGTTCATCCCATACGGTTGACATGTAAAAGGTGGACACATGAAAAGGTTGACCGTACAAAAGATCGACACAAGAAGAAAAAAGGTTGACACATATTTGGGGGGGGGGGGGGGGGGGTTAGAGGGCATTTTGCATTTTAACTCACAGTCACCCCCCAATCAGTGTAGAGCTTCACTTGCTTTACTAACGCAATGCCTGGCACATGGTACTATTCCCAGTTGAAATCCATGTGAATGGTAAATGATGAGAAAAGTTGAAAAAATAAATTAAGCGCTGTCGACTTTTTACATGTCAAATGTTTTACCATGTTGATCTCTTGTACATGTCGACCTAATGCATTTCAACTGTATAGGGTCAACATATTAACTGTCGACCTCTCATTTGGAACCCATGAAAAATATCTCAAGTACACAATGGGCTCGGTAAGCAGCGAAAATCGCTGTTTACCGAGCACTGAAACGCCTCCCCGGTATAGTTATCACATTCCCTCACATGTGTCTGCTAGCAGGAGAAATCATTTAAAGTTCTCCTACCATTCAATGATTTCTCCTGCAGACTTTTATTTTCTTCAGTGTCCGCCGAAGACTGGGCGGGCGCTGACATCCTGTGATGTCAGCCTCCCACCCCCGGAAGGCATCGACCCACCACTATTCCCATGGGAACGCCCAGCGTTTTCACGTGCAAGCCCCGTTTCCACCCCCGGCCATCCCTCCCCGCAACGAACAGCCCAGTAACTCGCCAAATCCATTCCTTCCCATGGTCTGCAAATACGCAAATACGCGCGTGGGCAGACACTATCGGAACAGGGACAAATTCAGCCCTGTGCGAGTCTTAATGAATCACCCCCAGTGTTCACTGAGTCTTTCTGCAATGACACACCTATGACAACCAACCAATGGCTTTCCAGCGATAGTGGAAGGAAAGGTTCCTGAATGATGTGCTTCCTGGAATATGGAGTTTGACAGAATGCACAAGTCTGACTAGAACATAATTCACTTTTACTAACCTTTTACGTTAATAATGCTGACACTTTTAATATTCATATATACAACCTTCAGATTTGGTGGCTGAACCTAAGCTTCAGAGAGTTTCCGGCAGGGAATGGGTGAGGGTGTTGGAATGTACGAAGAGGCAGGATAGAATTCCACGAGTCCAGGTCTCATTGTATTGCATGCTTGTGATCAGTTCGGTCTTGTCCATAAACTATGCATGAAAACTTAATCCTACCTGGATTACACATGAAGCTCAGACAAGTTAGCATGACGAAGCTTGCAAATAACCACTTGAATAGAGAATGTCATTCGCATCTCTGAAATCTACTATTGGCAAGTGTATAGTGCAGGGGTTTTGAAATTTGCAGACACCCGCTGGTTTGCAACTACACATACCAGCATGCCCTGACATGATTTGGGGATGCTAAATCTGGGGCAGGGCATGTTGGGATGTTTATTTCCTTCACAGCTGGAGGGCCACATTTTGAGTATCCCGAGTAATGTGCTATTTGTGGAAAATATTGAGTGAGAAAACCACGAAATTAAATACTATTGCCGTGATTCCCAAACTCTATCCCTAATGCTGGGTACACACTAGGAAGACAGATCGGCTGTCCAGTAGATCCTCAGACCTATCCGATGATTGGTAGGTGCATACACATTTACCAGTCATCGGACCGAAGACGTCAACGACCCAGTTGTGATGTCAGTCACCAATGACCTCTGCAGCAAGTGTATGGGTGGTCGGCAGGTTGACATACACACAGCATGATATGCCGATATATCTGCAGATAAACCAGCCATTGGCTACGCAGCACTGCTGATGAAATATGTCATTCACATGACATATCGCTTGTACACACCCAATACACCCCAACAATGTATTGGCTGTTCAATTGAACAGCCAATATATCGGCCAGTGTGTACCCGGATTAACAGTCCAGGTTGTAAATATAACCATGGTTGGACACCTATGGTTTAATCAAAATGAATGTGGTACTAATTATGTCACCTGTCTTCATCCATTAATATCCTAAAATCCTGTACCATTAGGAGGCCTTGAAGGACAGGACAGATAATAGCAAAAGTGTTATAAATATGTTATGCAGAGTTACTATGTTATTGTATGTGGGGCAGGTATCTCTAAGCTTGGGAGGGATAAGGAGGAGACAGTTAAAGTACCACCCAATCACCGCCTCAATGTGACTTACTATACAAAGGGGTCTATTACTAAGCCACGGAAGAGCTGATTGGCTGGTACTTTATGTCTCTCCACGTCATCTCTCCCCAATTATTAGTAAATAGACCCCACAGTCAGTAACATGACAAGCTGCTTATTTGACACTTTCCCTCTCTCTAAGCTTTGATCGACCTAACACTATGGGCAAGATATAATGATTCTGACTTGGCATGTGCATAGGGGCGGCACCTGCTGGGGGCAGCATGGCAGCTTCCTTGTTTACTGGGAGATACACGATGGAATGGGTCAATGCATGGGATCTAAAGGCAATGTGGGGTTCCAATTCAGGAGGGAGGCTCATTACACGCTATAATATAGGGAAGGGGAGGCACATTATACTCTATAATATAAAGAGGCACATTCTATTTTATGAGGGTGGGGGGCACAAAGACAATAAATGATTGTTATTGTTAGTATTTTTGGGGGCTAATTATTCTTAAATCTGCCTATGGATGCCGGCTGAACGTGGATGTTTTTTAAAGGGGCAATCATTTGCATGGTCTGATGGTGGGTAGACCAAAGGTCAGATATAGCGGTGCCATTGCTTTTAGATCTTGGGCTAGATGCTTTGCAAAATATATAATACCTCCAGTGCATACACAATAATGTACCATATTAGTAATAATATAAGGGATAAAATACTCCACATTCCTGTGCACTACAATGTAACATATTGGGTGAGATTTAATAGGATGAGAGATTCAGAAAATGAGAGATTTGGTGAGAAATCTCCAGTTTTTTTTAAAGCGGCAATCATTTACACTTCAAAATCAAACTGGTTTTGCAGTGTAAATGATTGCCGCTTTAAAAAAACTGGAGATTTCTCACCAAATTTCTCATTTTCTGAATCTCTCATCCTAATAAATCTCACCCCATGTATCATTCAAGTGCACAGTCTTAAACCTGATCCTAAGCAGAAAAGGTGGGCCCCCAGGTAGTGGGGCCCAATGGGGGTTTCCCTATACCAGGCATTCCCAACCACGGTCCTCAAGGCACACCAACAGTGCAGGTTTTGTAGATATCCAGGCTTGAGCACAGGTGACTTAATTAGTATCTGAGGGATTCTGATTAAACCGAACCATCTGTGCTGAAGCTTGGATATCACTAAAACCTGCAATGTTGGTGTGCCTTGAGGACTGTGGTTGGGAATACCTGCCCTATACCCTTGTGGGATAATCCAACACTGGATAGATAGATAGATAGATAGATAGATAGATAGATAGATAGATAGATAGATAGATAGAATGGAAGCAAAGTCTGGCAACCGCAAATATACCAAGCATGATCTGAATCTTAATTCCCAGGAATCACAAGAGAAATGTGACTGACAGGAGACTGGGGCGGAAACATGCAAATGAGCTTGTGTCATTCGTCAGTCTCTTCCCACTTAGCCCAGCTGCCTAACGGACAAATGTGCTGCTCTAAACATAGTAATCCATGAACGCTTACAGGTACACACAGCAAACCTCTTTAGATAAATGAATGCTGACGGTCCCAATAATCTTTATTGATTTCCAATATTTCTAGGGAATTTTAAAACCAAATTAAATACTGTCCCTAAAAAAAGGTGATATTTTTTGGACGCTATGCACACAGTAGTTGCGTCTTTGTACTTAGGATGTCCGGTCACATCACCACCAGCCGGCAAAGCTGTGTCCGAGCACGCATGCAGCCTCTGGCTTCATTTTCAGGAACGCAGCCTATTGACACTCCCAAGTGCCAGTAGGTCAATAATGCTGAAGCTTTTGGACGGAATAATATTGGTCATGTTCCACTTACAACAAGAGAATGTTTTATTATTAGGGTTATTATTTATTTAACTAATTTGATGGGACAATTAGTTGCTTATCTCCTGCGATTGCAGTCATTGGCGGCTTCAGAGGTGGACACTATGGCACAGCAGCTGCATTTGTACACAGCAGATCTGCTGGATGCAGCATCGGATCACCTAAGTGAATGTTAGACCGGTGAGTAACCAACTGGTGTCATCACGCCACCGGGGCCAGTGAAGCTGCATTCAAAGATGAAGCCGCTGGCTTTGGCACGCCAGTTCTTATAACATTGACGATGTGTGTTAACATCACTTTAGCATACAGATGTTACACAAAAGCTGGGCCACATCTGCGCATGCGCTCCCATATATGACCTCAGCTGGGTGGGAATAGAACCAATCTGTTCAGGATTAAGATGAAGAGTGCATTGTGTGTTATACTGTAGCACTGGCATGTCCAAACTGTGGCCCTCCAGCTGTTGTGAAACTACACATCCCAGCATGCCTTGCCATAGTTTTAGCATTCCCTAATAGCAAAACTGTGGCAAGGCCTGATGGGACTTGCAGTTTCACAACAGCTGGAGGGCCATAGTTTGGACATGTCTGCTGTAGCAGATTTGTCCAGAGGTGTAACTCTGGGAGGCAATGGAGTCATCTGCCACTGGGCTCCTGCTCCCGAAGGAGCACCTCTCCTTCCCTGTGAGTTTGAATCAGTTAATTGAAAGCCATCGATATCACTTCTGTGGCTGACTCCCCCTACTAGCAGGACAATAGACGTCACACCTTCTTTATTTTAAATTGAATAACCATAACATACATACATACACACATGCATACATGTGTTTATATAATGTGTGTGTGTGTGGGGGGGGGGGGGGGGGGGGGGGGGGGTCACCACTAGTTATCTTGGCTCCAGGCAACTGGGACAAGCTTACGACACTGGATTTGTCCTCTCCTTGTAAATAGTAATCCCTATGAGAATATGAATGTTTAACTTGCAAATTCATTGAGCTTCCTATTATTGAATAAAATCAAACGTTTGATTTTCCTGGTAAATATACATCTTGTACAGTATTACGCAATCTCTTTTAGATGTGTTTACTACATTTTCATTGCTTTCATTCATTAAGTAAACTAATCATTTTATTGATGACATAAACCACTTGCCATGTCTTAGATGAGTACTTTCTCAGAATATGGGGGAAATTTACTAAGATGTGTATTCTACTTCACATGTGATGTTGCTATGGGCAACCAATCAGATCCGGTCTACTATCTTCTAGAGGGTGGTTAATAAATAAGAAGTAGATTCTGATTGGTTGCCCATAGCAACATCACATGTGAGGCAGAATACACATCTTAGTAAATTTCCCCCTAGGTGTCATATTGTGAGTAAAAACAGACACAGATAATGGCTGAACATTGCAGTGTTAACCCGGCATCAGTATGGTAGAAAACTGTTCCACCGGCAGTCAGGTGGGTCAAAATTACCCCGAAATATTTAACTCCACATTTCTTCTTTTTTTCAAAGATTTGTAAATCCATCGGTATATTTTAGTTAAAAGACTCATAAAAAAGTTATTTATGAAAAGAAAAGACCTTAGAAGTCATCTTAGAAACTTTATTTTACTATTATGTAAAACTATGACAATAGCAAAAGTAGACATCCTTGGTCTCATCCTAGTTATTATAGCCTTCGAGTGCCAAGGCAAATTGTCAAATTGGATTGAAAATTGCCAAGCAAACCTTTTTATTACTCTTCAGAGCCAACGTTGCTGTGAAACAGATCCTCAATTATCCGTTAAAAATGCCAGCGCAGCCGCAGCGCCACCGCAGCGACTAGATAAACTAGGTAAACTTTTTACATAAATTTTAAAAATAAAATAAAGTTTTGGGAAATAAATGCAAAGTCTTATACTAATTCCTTTGCAACATATCAGCGCACTTGCTGTAGTACGGAACAATATGTTAGCGGGGAACAATACCTCTATATACCTGGCACATGTCAACTAAGCTATGGTGAAAAATAAGAAGTGAGGGGTCTTAAGTCCAGCTACGGAGGAGTTTGGCAACGTCGCACTGTGTTACAAAAAAAATACAGACAAGTGAAAACTGTCCGGGTCATAATGACCCAACCTGACTGATGCCGGGTAAAGGATCATCGATTTCTTAATCATGTAGGTTGTTCACACAGATTCTTGATAAGACTTTGGTGATTCCAGAACATATTTTGTTTTTGTTTTAATGCTGCATTTGGCGTTTTCCTTGGATCATTGTCCTGCTGGATTAATATCCTGGTCTCTCCACATCCTCACAACCGCCTGGACCACTCCCGTGAGATCCTGTTATAAAATTGGAACCTAGCTCTTGGAACCAAGCTCTTATCCTGATTTTCTTTATGTTTGTCTAATGTGAATTTAGCATTGCGGTCTCTCCTTATGGCCACATTGTGGATTCCACCTTTTTCTGTAATCTCCCATGGCATATTACATTTCCAGGGATTCCCACAGAGAATACAAACATCATTTTGGATATTGTCTCATTTGGGGCCATCAACCTGTGCAGATTTTCCAATCCCCTTTTCCCCTTTAAAGAAAATATCCAGGGATTGCCCATCCTGCCCACTGAAACCTGTGTAGTGCGCCCCAGGTGGCCTGATACCCTCAAGGGCAGAGTAAACCACCCATTGAATTATTTTTGCAGTGGGCATACTGTTAATCAATGTTAGCCTTATTCTTGTATGAGTCTTAACTGGACATTTTGGTGCACTGTGTTAGAAAGAGTGTGTCCCCCCCCCCCCGTCCCCCAAACCCCCCCCCCCCCCATTTACACATAACATAACAAACAACATGCCAAAACTTCCCAATATACTAGTACACATCTACCCAACACAACACTCCCAGCACACCCAGCACAACCAGTTAGTGGCAGAGCTTGTGGGTTGTGGGCCCAGCTGCCAAAACTATCATTTAGGGTCCCCTCTTCCACCCCAACCAAAGTTTACAATATGCAACATGGAAGTAGGTGGCAGGGAGAGGAAGAGGGTGACAGGGAGTGGAAGCGGGTGACAGTGTAAGGAAGGGGGAGGTACAGTGTGTCAGAGAGAAAGAGTAGGTACCAGGGGAAGACCAGGGACATCTTAACGTATGGGCTTACTGGGCAGCTGCCCTAGGGCTGCACAATACTAGGGGCCTTTGAGCAGGGGTTTGCTGGTGCCTCTGGTGTTTCTTGTGAGACTAGTAGAGATTTCTGCCCAGCTTCTTTTATTGTGAATTACACAAAATCAGAGCTGCGGGGAAACATTCTCTACCGATCTGCAGCCTAACAGTTAATGGCTGTACGCATGCTAATTGCTGGATGTCTGACAGCAGGAGGAGAGACCCTGCAGGAAGTTATGATTTTTTTTTTCTTAAGTAGGTGCATTCCTTTGCCTAGGGCCCACAATGCCATTAAGACAGCCCTGGGGAAGACAGTGGGTGATTGGTACAAGCACAATGTAAGGGGGCATGTACCTTGGTGGAGGCAGGAACACAGTGGCCCCTGCTTTGTCTTCAACAAGCTCTGCTTTACCTGGTGCTCTGTGTAAAATGAATGTGTGAATACGCAATACATGGAAAATCTAAACCTCTGCATCACGTTCTTACAATCTGTTAAATGCCTTGAGCAGTGGTATAACCAGAACTTTCTGAGCAGCATATTGAAGAGGTCCCTGTCCCAATGTTAATTTTATGCCCCATAATAGTTCCCTTGGTAATATTATGCCCTATAGTAGTGCCATAGTTTATTTTATGAACCATTGTAGTTCCCTAGTTTACACAGTATCCCAATTCACATTATGACATACAGGGCGAGATTTAAGTATGTAACATTATAGCACCCAGCATATTACAATGAGCAGATAAGATTATGACACATTACAATGCTCACCAGTTCAACTTGTACCACAGTTCAAATTATGTCACATTACAGTGACCCCTTACCACCAAACCATGTACTGAATTGCTTAGCAGACACACTGGCAGATTGGTATGCAACTTTATATCCTGGGTCTAGGTCCCTCTAAGCCTCTGGATCCCATAGCATTGGCACCAAGTTTATCCACTTTAGTTATGACCATGGCCGTGAGTCCAACTGGAAAATTATTAGTAACATTATTATTACTGTGCTGTAGTGTTTTTGTTCTTTGTCTGTTTTGTTCACCACTATACGGTTTTATAATACTTTTTTGATATAAAAAAACACAAATCGCTATACCTAATATTGATGCAACATGTTTGCTCAAAAAAGCCATTTTGTTTTAATCATACTTATTCACTAAAACAGTCCACAATGTGTAGACCTTTTATATATTTCAGCACACTTTTATAAGGTGTTGTCGACATTTGGACAACCCCTCCTAAATAGACTTACCTCACCTCATTGCATACTTGCTTAGTTTTGTGTCTACTCCCTAGGAGAAGGCCGGAGAGGAGGAGCTTCAGGCCACTTTATGGGTTGAGGTTTCACGACAATAGCATCACAGGAAATTAAATGCAATTTGCAGGCCTGCCGGATGGGGCAGGGCTAGCGTGGTGCAATTCCATAAATTTAGCTCCACTCCCAATACAGAGCAGCAATTCTCGTGAAAAACTCCCCATCCTGCTTGCTGATTGTGGACAGTATTCTCCACATGCTTTTCCGGGATAAGCGTAAAAAGTCTCCCACAACTTCCAGGAGAGAAGATGAGTATGTGATAGAACAAATAGGGGTCCTGCCTGAAGCAAGGTGCCGGATCGCCCTTTAGCCCACTGCTGTTTCATACAGCAATAGAACCGGGTAAACACAAGATGTAAAATCTGTCCATAGCTTCTAAAGAGAGGGACATTAACCCTTTGAGTGCCAATGTTGCTGTGAGAGATCCTCAAGATATCCGTTAAAAATGCCAGTGTCGCTCACAGCAACTTGGTGCAATACTTAACTAGACTTCAATGAATGGACTTGGCTGTATTTGTATTTATTTATACCAAAAAACAGTCGCTGTGAGCGATGCCGGCATTTTTTGTGGATATTTTGGGGATCGTTCACAGCAATGTTGGCACTCAAAGGGTTAAAGAGACATGGCGTACTTCACATTGTATATAGATACCTACAATTATATCCATATAGAGCCATTTTAACAATTAAATATGCATTTATTTAAATGAAAAGGGTATAGTAAATAACACTTTTATAAAAGTATATAACATCTTCACATAACTATGGAGCACCGCCTTATAGTAATTCAGTCCCCTAATACCTGATCTCCGACTAATGCACCGATGCATCCTCTAAGCAGTGTTCCAATCCTCTGTGCCTCGCTCATCCTGCGGTTTGTGCACCTGGGAGGAGAGGATTGTCTCATAGACATAACTGTCTGTCTCTAAGATGACAGCGGCTTAGTGACAGATTAATGCAAGAAGCAGCCAGCACGACAAGGCACACAGCCAAGAGTCAGAGGTTGCTGGGAAGCATCGCACACCCCTAAGGATATCTGGCAGAGTGTGGCAGCAGGAGGAAGGATGATATCGGGACGGGAAAGGAAGAGGGAGAGGAACTGGTAGCCATGAACAACACTATACATGGAAATAAAGAAGCAGACGGCCTAAACTAGACATAGGATGTTATCAACGGATGAGGACCTGGGGCCAGACGCACTAAGCTTCAAAAGTGATAAAATGGAGAGTGATAAACAACCAACCAATCAGCTCCTCCCTGAAATTTTTCAAAAACAATCTGTGACATGGCAGGTAGTAGCTGATTGGCTAGCTGTTTATGACTCTCTATTTTATCACTCTCTATTTTATCAGTTTATTTACAGATTCTTATATAGCGCAGCATATTCCGTTGCGCTTTACAATTGGAAACAACCATGATTAAACAAACTGGGCAGATACAAACCGTCATGGAGGTAGGAGGGCCCTGCTCGCAAGCTTACAATCTATAGAACTGCTGAAGCTCATTGCACCTGGCCCCTGGAATGCTTGAGGAGAATGAGATAATGGGATGATATAAGTTCTATGTTCCGTCCTGCTCTAAAATGTCTCATGTATCCTAAAGGCAAACAAGGACGTCCAAACATTTCAGTAACGTACAGTATACAGTATCACTCTGTTTAGAGAGGCTTCTGTCTACAATGTAAACTTTGGGCCTAATTCAGAACTGCTCAATAGGCTGCGTATATTCGGTGCCCAGTGAGCAGGTTGACGCCGCCCTGGCAAACGCATGCACCACACACACACACACCACCCAAATCCCCTCATTACACTTACACATTCACTCGCTTGCGCCTGTAAAAAGGAAAAATGATTCGATGTTTACTCGCCATTGAATGATTTTTCCTCTGTTTGCAGCCGAAAGTAAGCCAGGACTTACTCTTCAGTTGTATATTGGGGGCGGGTGCTGACATCATGTGACATCATCCGTCCCCCCCCCCGGGAAAACGCCCCCTGCTGTCAGCCTGGCTGCAAGCGCCCCAGCAAATGAAAACTTCGCAGAAGGAGCTCGCTGCAGGGGTCTTCACATGAGCCGAATTTGCAGGTCTGAATCAGCCCCTTTGTCTGTAACCGTGTATTCCCTGCAGGCTGTATAGCATGGAATCAAAATGTATTTATTGAGGAATGTTTACTACAAATTCTTCGTAGCGTAGTGTTACATGTACAACAACAAAAAGAGCCAAAGCTAAATACACCTCATACACTGGAGCAATGCGTTGTCTGCAGAGGCCACAAATGATCCTCCGGTCCAGCTTTATCCCACGCCAACAGTGACATCTCTCCCAGTGTAGATGGTGATCAGATGTGGGAGGGGCTACAGAAAGTGCACATGAATTGTATTTAAATCAAAATTGAGACCAAACTTATGCCCCTTTCCCACTGCAGGTCTTAAACTGTATATTGCCATTTTTTTCCCCTTTCTAAACGTTTAAGGCTGCCGTGGGAAAGCGCCAGAGTTGATTTACCGGTTAAAGGTAACTGGTATTTCAACACATTTAAAAAGCAGAGTCCTACACGTTTCAAAGCCGTTTTTTAGGCAGTGTGAATGGCTCTTAAACGGTATTTATGATCCTACACTAGTCTTTCCCCTCCCCTGGTACCTGTCCTGCCCCCCTCCCCGTCCCCTCGCTATTTCTATTACTACAAGAAAACATTATAAAAAGTTGTCTGTCAATTAGCGATCCGCTGTGAATTCTCTGAGTATCGATCAAGTCGATAGTGAATTAGGCCCTATGGGAAATAAAGACAAGTAGTGTTGTGTAGCCGCGTTCATCGTTGCAGCGATCCAGCTGCTTGTGCTTCTTTACTGCGCCAAATTCCCACCCAAGGCGTGGAATCACCACGTTGCGATATCTCAGCTTAATGCATTTCTATGAGCCATGGGAGCGTTAGACGAATGCGCTTGGTAACGAGATCATGCCAATCGCCATGGGAGTCGCAAGTGCCAATTGGCACGGCTACATTTGTACATATATAGATTTTAAAGCCATAAAGCAGTGGCTCCCAACCCTGGTCCTCAAGTACCCCCAACAGTGCATGTTTTCCAGGTCTCCACACAGAATCACAAGTGACATAATTAGCTCCACCTGTGGATCTTTTAAAATGTGTCTGAATAATGAGTGCACCTGCTGGGTGACCTGGAAAACCTGCACTGTTGGGGGTACTTGAGGACCAAGGTTGGGAACCACTGCCATAAAGGGTAGTATACAGTACAGAAAGTCATATTAAACATTATCATTATATGAAAGTTACGATATCAGCAAATAAGCCAATTTGACATAAATGTGCACGCTAGGTGGACACAAATCACATTGGTGACTCCCAGGGCTAGATGGACAAAACCATGTGCACTGCAGGTGAGGCAGGTGTAAAACCCCACCCAAATCTAATTATCTCTGCACAAGTAACACCTGCCTCACCTGCAGTGCACATGGTTTTGTCCATCTAAGAAATATTTTGTCAGAAGAGTGAACTAGAATAAGGGCCTCAGTTCCTGCTGGAGCCTGCTGAAAAATAGCCCTGGTGACTCCACTTGCTGTAAGCCAGTAATTGGTTATTTCATCAGTATGATACAAGGAAGGCAAACTTCCTGGACCAATGGGAATCCAGTGTCTGTTGCATCACTAGTTGTAGAGGCAGAATACGTTTCAACAGTTTCTACTAATCAAGAGATGAGTTTGTTTTTAGCAGCTTTGGAACAATTTAAAGGTCAACTCCCAATGATATTTGAAGAAAAACATTGGTGTCTCAAGCATGAAGATCAATACTACAATCAAGCATATCAAATATCGCCATGTACATTATATAGGGTATTATTATGTCAATGTGTTTATTTGGACAGGACTTGGGTGATAAGTAGTTGGCGAGTGAGGGATTTACCAAAATGTCTATTTGCACGCTTATTACAGTATGTGTTTGTTACACTCAGGGCCAGCCCAAGCTTAATTATTTAGCTAAGTTAATATAGATTTTGGCACCCCTTAATGTGAAAAGCTAAAGCTGAAGGTGGTCGCAAAAAAAGGGGTGGCTGATGCTGAAGTGCGGAAATCACAGTTTGGCGATTTCTGCACTTGTGCGCATGTGCAAAAGCACTGAAACTGCTGCCACAGGCGATCATAGTTTCAGCAATGTGCCAACAATATTTTGCAGGCTCATCGCAGGGAGGGGTGTAGTGAATCGCAGGGAGGGGTGCAGTGAGCTGAACGACCTTGTCCTGTGCTGGACCCCCGCAGCCTTTCGCCGCCAGTTGTAAATTTGTCAAGCACCGGAATCCTGACAGCAATTAAGATGCCGGCGCTGGAATCTCAGCTGCTGGGATGCCAAAGGCAGGGGCGTAACTACCATAGGTGCAGGGGGTGCAGCTGCTATGGGGCCCAGAGCTGAGGGGGGCCCACTTTGCCTGTCAAAGTATCATATGATGTATACATTTTTCAGTATTAGGTGATAAATAGGGGTCCATACAAATTTTTGCTATGGGGCCCACATGTATCTAGTTACGCCACTGGCCAAAGGTAAGTATGGCGAGGAGTGCTACCATCAGGCCAGGGAAGGGGATTTAGGAACTAGGAGGGGATTTAGGATTAGGCACTAAGAAGGGGGTGCGGGAGTTAGGGTTAGGCAGCGGGTTGGGAGTTAGGTTTAGGCAGGGGGTGCGGGAGTTAGGGTTAGGCAGTGGGGTGGGGTTAGGTTTAGGCAGGGGATGCGGGAGTTAGGGTTAGGCAGTGGGGTGCGGGTTAGGTTTAGGCAGGGGATGCGGGAGTTAGGGTTAGGCAGTGGGGTGGGGGTTAGGTTTAGGCAGGGGATGCGGGAGTTAGGGTTAGGCAGTGGGGTGGGGTTAGGTTTAGGCAGGGGATGCGGGAGTTAGGGTTAGGCAGTGGGGTGGGGGTTAGGTTTAGGCAGGGGGTGCGGGAGTTAGGGTTAGGCAGTGGGGTGGGGGTTAGGTTTAGGCAGGGGATGCGGGAGTTAGGGTTAGGCAGTGGGGTGGGGTTAGGTTTAGGCAGGGGATGCGGGAGTTAGGGTTAGGTAGTGGGGTGCGGGTTAGGTTTAGGCAGGGGGTGCGAGAGATAGGGTTTGGCAGTGGGGTGGGGTTAGGTTTAGGCAGGCGGTGCGGGAGTTAGGGTTAGGTAGTGGGGTGCGGGTTAGGTTTAGGCATAGTTGCCGACTTTTTGGCTGCGCTCTCCGGGAGAGGGCAGCCAGCTCAGCAAAGCAGGGGGGTGGGGCCATCTCCGGGAGGGGAAAGGGGGCGGTTCGGGGGTGGAGCAACAGGCCTGGCTGTCCTATTAGAGGCGTGTCCATAGTGATCTCGTTATTTTAGCCCCGCCGTGCTATGCCTGTATTTCAGGCATTGCACGGCAGGGGGCGGGGCTAAAAAGCCGCGATCGCGTCATTTAACCCGGGGACCCCCCGCTGGGTGGGGGTGCCCGCCGGGGATGAAGGGCAATGCGGAAGGGTTGCCCCCCTTTCCGGGGGGCCGGGAGGGGGACCCATTTTCCGGGACCCTCCGGCCATTCTGGGAGGGTAGGCAACCCTGGGCTTAGGCAGGGGGTGCGGGAGTTAGGGTAGGCAGTGGGGTGGGGGGTTAGGTTTAGGCAGGGGGTGCGGGAGTTAGGGATAGGCACTAGCAAGGAGGGTTAGGCTCAGGCTGCAGGGAGGGTTATGGGGGCAGGGGGAGAGTAATTACACTTACAGTACCTGACCCCAGAGTCAGTATTTTGACCATAAGCATCCTGAATGTCAGTCATCTGTATGTATCCTGTGGATGGAACCTCTGCAGCCTCAAATAATCATACCAGCTGCCTTTGCCCGTCAGTGGTATCGCCACCGAAATAACACGTCACCAAATGTTTACGACAATTGTCTCATTTCAACCCACTCTTCCTGCTCTGTCTCTGATCTCAGAGATAAGAAGGAAACCACAGCTGCAAATATGGAGGAAGAGGCAAGCCGCAGTTGTAGATGGAAATGAGCACTTAGCAAGAAGCGGCAGACCGGCCTCTATAGATAAATGAGGATGTGGAGAGCCTGATTTTATTCTTATTAAACATTACAGCTTTTAATCTACTATCAATCTATTTTCCACTTCACTCGCTGGATATCTCAGTAAAAGCTTCTCACATCCAGTATGACAATAACCTGCATTAATACCAATAATGACAAGTAGAATAATATACAAATAATTGCAACATGTGAAAACTAAATCTTGCTCCTTGTATCAGGTGAGGACAGGGGCGGATTGGGAATCAAAACCAGCCCGGGAAATATCTTGAAGCAGCCCTAACGTGGGGGTGTGGTGTTGCGCGCCGGAGGCGCGCCCGAATTTTTTCAATATGGGGTGTGACCTATTTAAATGAGGTCACGCCCAATTTGCCGCTGAGTAAAAAAAAAAAAAGCTAAGGTTCACATTATGCAACGGAATGAGAAGACGCAGGGTGAGAGGGGTTGGTAATGAAGGGTGACGAGGGGTGAGAGTAGAGTGGCAGGGTAGAAGAGGATGGACGCAGGGAGGGAGGGGGGAGGGAGTGTAAGGGGGGCATGGTGGCACAGGATGCAGGGTAGGAGGGGGAATGCAGAGTATGCAGGGCGGGGAGTCAATAAGTGGTGGAGGATGCAGGGAGGGGAGACAGTGATGCCCATTATACATATGTCGCACACCGTGATGCCCATTATACATATGCCACACACCATGATGCACATAATACATATGACTCACACAGTATGCCCATTATACATATGCCACACACCGTGATGCCCCTTATACATATGCCGCACACCGTGATGCCCCTTATACATATGCCGCACACCGTGATGCCCATTATACATATGCCGCACACCGTGATGCCCATTATACATATGCCGCACACCGTGATGCCCATTATACATATGCCGCACACCGTGATGCCCATTATACATATGCCGCACACCGTGATGCCCATTATACATATGCCGCACACCGTGATGCCCATTATACATATGCCGCACACCGTGATGCCCATTATACATATGCCGCACACCGTGATGTTCATTATACATTTGCCGCACACCCTGATGTCCATTATACATATGTCACACCCAGATGCCCATTATACATATGTCACACCCAGATGCCCATTATACATATGCCGCACACCGTGATGCCCATTATACATATGCCACACACCGTGATGCCCATTATACATATGCCACACACCGTGATGCCCATTATACATATGCCACACACCGTGATGTTCATTATACGTTTGCCGCACACCCTGATGCCCATTATACATATGTCACACCCAGATGCCCATTATACATATGCCACACACCGTGATGCCCATTATACATATGCCGCACACCGTGATGCCCATTATACATATGGCACACACCGTGATGCCCATTATACATATGCCACACACCGTGATGCTCCTTTATACTTATGCCACACACCGTAATGCCCATTATACATATGCCACACACCGTGATGCACATTATACATATGCCACACACCGTGATGCCCATTATACTTATGCCACACACCGTGATGCCCATTATACATATGCCGCACACCCTGATGCCCATTATACATATGCCGCACACCCTGATGCCCATTATACATATGCCGCACACCCTGATGCCCATTATACATATGCCGCACACCCTGATGCCCATTATACATATGCCGCACACCATGATGCCCATTATACATATGCCGCACACCCTGATGCCCATTATACATATGCCGCACACCCTGATGCCATTATATATATATTATATATATATATATATATATATATATATATATATATAGTCAAAAAGACTGTGCAGCTCCCACTCACAAGTAGATAGGCTATTGTAGGTCAGAAATAAAAAAAAAGTACAAATTTATTTCTAAATATACAGAAATAAATAATGTACGGAAGATTGCGCTCACTACGGATGAGGTAAAGACTGTCTGCACTGGGTCGAAGTCCTGCTGTTGCTGCGGGAGACCGAGCTGCTGCTGCTGTCTGCCACTGGGGACGAGCTGGGGTCCTGGGGACTCGGAGCCGCCGCCCGCGGGTTGCTGAGGACGGACCCACAGCCTGGTTCATGGGCGCCGCCATTGTAACACCAGCGTTCCGTACGGCAACGGCTGGCCGGGAGGAGGACCAACTAGTGACCCCGTCGGAAGTAGGGGGGCGGGGATACCAGCTCCTGTGGTCTGTTGAACAACTAGAGGCCGGCCGCGGCCATCTTTAAACAGGGCAAAATACACGGAGATGCCGCGGCCGGCCCTGTTAAGCAGGAAGGCAGCCCTTTTCTCTAAAAATATGCCGGCCCACCGGGAAACAGCCCGGTTTCCCGGTGGGCCAATCCGCCCCTGGGTGAGGACAAGTCATCTAATAGAATCACTTATACCCCTTTTCCTCTAGCAAAAATATCCTGGGTCGATGTGCAGGGACGTGCATCGACCCGTGTTTTTACCTATTGGAAATACGAAATGACTCCCAGGTAGTTCCGTTCACTGCAATGCAGAAGCTGTCACTTGGTGATGCTCTCATTTCCCAGTGCTGCCCGGCTCCGACTCCTGATGGCATCACCCGCCCGGCTTTATGCTGGATCAGGGCGCCAGTGGTAAAGGGTTTGCAAGCTGTCACACCTAGGTATAAAAATCCGGCCTGGTCTGCAAGTGGAAAAGGAGTATTAGTGCATTTATTAACATGATTTATATATTTAGCACAACCTGGGTTTGATGTGCCCACCGAGGAAGAGGGGGAAACCCCCAGTGGGCCGCATTGCCTGGAGACCCTTCTCCTCCTCTAGGCAACAGGTTCCAAACTGTGCACCCAAGAACCTGAATTATACACAGAGATTATACAAGCTGAAGTCTATAAAAAGTTATAGCCAAATAACCAAGAAAAGGAATGCTATAATACCGACTGGTACCGTACGTCCTCGTATGCTATCATTGGCTGGCTGCACCATCGAAACTTGTACTAGCCCTACAGCAGGTGCAGTGTATCCAACTGACCATGACCTCCTATGCCTGGCAACTGCTCCTTTGTACATACCCTCTGTGTAACACATTTCCCACAAGAATTTTTAGAAATGTTTGCACATATGCAGCTGCAGAAAGTCACTCAACGTCACGAACACCGGAATTTACGTGCAGCTCTGAATCAGGCCCCTAGTCCTTTATTAAGATCTATGGGGCTCAGTGTTCAATGATACAAAAAGTTCTGCACTAAAGATGTCTATAGGGCCCATAGAATAAATTGATCAAACCTCATTGGTCTTAATAGAGGACTATTGCTCAATAAGTTATACATCTAAGGGGGTAATTCAGATCTGATCACTGCTGAGCGAAGGTGCAGCGGTAAGCGAACAGGTAGATGCCGCCCCGCTATAGTTAAATCCCGCCTTGCAAATGAATGTGTACGCACTGCGAACAGATGTGCATATCCGGCCTGGAACTGACATCGCACACTCTCCCCTAAAACGCTTGGGCACGCCCATGTTTTCCTAGGCACGCCTAACGTTTTTTTTTCTGGCACGCCTTCCTTTTTCTTAGCACTCCCACTAAACATCTGGTTACCACCCCCAGACAACTACTTCCTGTCAATCACCTTGTGTGTAGCTAGGTAAGAAAAAATGTAGCAGGATTTATTCGCTAGCAGGCGTCACGCATGCGTACTACGGGCTGTGCAGTGTATCGATAATCGGCCACTGTGCAACAATATGGCTGGTCATGGGCTAGATGCACTAAACTTCAAAACTGATAAATTGGAGAGTGATACACAGCCAGCCAATCAGCTCCTAACTTCCATGTCACAGACTGTGTTGGAAAAATGTCAGACAGGAGCTGATTGGCTGGCTGTTTATCACTCTCCATTTTATCACTTCTGTAGCTTAGTGCATCTGGCCCTGTGTCTGCGACTGCGACAACTCTGGTCAACCAGTATACCAAAACGTGGATATTAGAGTGTATGGGGACCTATACAAGACAAGTTTGTATTTATCACACACAAAGTAGTGGTAAATCTACTAAAATTGGACTTCTCTTGAAGATGGGATGTTGCCAATCAGATTCTACTTCTAATTTATTTAGAACCTTCTAGAAGATAATAGAATCTGTTTGGTTGCTATGGCAAACATTCCGTCTTCAATAGAATTCCCATCTTAGTATTATTGAGTAGTAAATTTACACCTTATAGTGGGTACACATGGTAAGATTTCCACTTTTTCTATTTGATTTTGCTTATCGAACAGAAAATCGAATGGTTTTTCTACATTCGATGCAGATTTGATCCCAATGCGTGATCCCATGTAGTGTACATTGAATAGAAAAATAGTCTGTACTACATAGTCAAAATCGAACGTGAACACCGAAACCAACCCAGATCCAGACACAGACCCAGACGGAATAGGAAGTGAACTCTCACCGTGTGTACGCACCATAATACTTAATTTCTGGATTGGGGTTCTAGCCCCACATCAGGTGACACTTTGTAACCCCGTCACTGTACACATATTGGGAGGTGCCTGTGTAGCACATCTCTTCTCCATCACTGTCCTCTGCCCCAGGTAGCTCATATTTGTAGGTGCTCAGTGTACAAGAAGTCTCCGCTGAGACAGATTTAATAGGAAAGTGACGAGATGAAGGCTCAGTTGTTGGTACAGGTATGTGACGCATACCAAACAATGCTGGAATAATTTGGAGTGTGCGTGTGCACATAGCGCTCACCTCTAGATATATGCGTGTAGTGCCATTGATGATTTTTCAATCGCAAGTCTAGGAATGCCAGGGCACACACCTTTGTAACCGTAAAGCATGTACAAAAAGAAAAAACAACTCCCACCTTAAAACTACCCCCTCCCTCCGAAAAACCCTTTATAACCCATTCAAGTAAAGAAAAATTTATTTTTCATTTTCAGCTTTTAGACGTCCCCGTTATTAGACCCAGGGATTTCTAGCACTTCAGTGGTTAACCACAAAATCTCCCACTTGCAAAATCATCGCAAAAGGGAAAAAAACAAATGTCCTAATGTGACAAATCCCCTGCTATAATATGTCTGCCTGGTGGGGACGTGGATAAATGACCCCCTTCTTTTCAGGAAACGAAGCAGTGTTGCCGCAGATTAGTAGGTGATCAGGGAGAGATGGTGGGTGTTAAGTTACCATGGAAATGTTAACTTCAGCCTGGAAGCAGGTGAGATAGTGGTGTTTGCTGAAATAATGCCCGAGGTATAGAAATGCCTCTTGGATTCCTTCCAGTTTAAATCCCCAAACACCGAGCTGAACCACTTGCTGGGAACATCAACCTTACGGTCGGCTGAATATCCCACTTATTTCATAGTGGGGGGAAAAAGAAATGAGGCAAGCTCCCCTGCCGCGTCTTACAGCACTGACAGAGAGGAGTGCTGACACCACAAGTCTCTCAATGATTTCCCATGTACATATCATTTGTTTAAAAGAAAAAAAAAAGTGGCTTTCGATAATCCTGTGAAAATAGTATGTATTCAAAGTATCTTTAATAAGTAGATATTGTAGAAGATTTTGATATTGCCTGCTGTAATCACATTGTGACCTGGGGCCTGATTCAGACCAGATCGCTGGGCTGCTGGTGTTCGGAGCCCAGCGAGCAGGTAGACACGGAACCCCCCCACCCCCTTCCCTACCCCATGCACACAGAGGGAAGATCACTCACATCTTATGATTTTCTCCCTGCTCGCAGGTCGAGGGGAGAAGGTGGCCTCTGAACACCCAGAAAAGGCAGTCAGCACACCCCCAAATGCCCGCAGAGTGTCAATCACCCAGTGACGAAGGCTAGCTCGCTCGCTGCCGACGGCTCACACATGCGCACAGCGTACCATGACCATGCACGGTCATTTGATTTTCAAACAAGCTACAAATTCGCTAACGGAGCTGAATCGGTACGCTGATCCTTATTTATTAACAACAAGCCAAAGAGGGTTAAATGACCAAAAGAAGAGTATAGCAGTCAAGAATTCAGAATAATATAATTATACTGTTTTTAATGTAACCCCAGTTCCTTTGATAGGGAGCCATAAGGAATAGAATTTGCTATTTATTAAGACAGCGCATGTTTTTTTAGGAACCATTGGATTCAAAAGAATTCAGATAAATTCATAATATTAATAACACGGTCATTAATGTACAGTTTATAAATAAATAAATATACAATAAATACACAATAACTGATTTTGAGTGACTGATACCATATGCACCTGAGGTAGAGTGTGTAAACATCCCATCACCTTACATGTCCTTCTCCAGCTTGTGTCACTTAAACATATAAACATTTCCTTAATATAATACCTGAAATAATGACTCGGAGACTTAGGTTTGGCAGAACTTGTTAACTGATTTATTTTTGTAGAATTTTTGATTATTTATTTTTATTATTTTATTAATTTATTAATTAATGGTGGCCAAGAAAGAACGGCTACTAACTAAACTCCACCCAACTACCCACGTAACAGGCCTAACTCATAACAAGCGGTATCCAACTCAACCTCGTCCCCTTTACTACCCACCCCTCCGGGTGAGGTTGCTGACCCCGACACGGGTGTTACAGCAACATGCCTAAATGAATGAGAGGTGAGTGCACCGAAAACAAGCCATGTACGTAAACTCAATAACTGATATCTAACTAATTTATTGAAAAACTGCCGTTCTTTCCCGCCTATCAGCTAACGCGATTAAACAACCACTATCCCCCACCCAAACCCAAAAAAGGGGAGGGCGGGCGGGAAATTCTGCAGGAAGAAGAGGAAGCCTCCTCCCCTTCCTGCCCCTATGATCCTTCTTCCTCTGACCAAACCTCCCTTTCCCATAGGGTCCCCGAGTCACCTGCTCTCTGACACGCAGCTGAGGGATGTTTAACCCTCTACATGCCTATGCAGGCACTCCGTTATTCTAAACATCCCATCACCTTACATGTCCTTCTCCAGCGTGTGTCACTTAAACATATAAACATTTCCTTAATATAATACCTGAAATAAAGACTCGGAGACTTAGGTTTGGCAGAACTTGTTAACTGATTTATTTTTGTAGAATTTTTGATTATTTATTTTTATTATTTTATTAATTTATTAATTAATGGTGGCCAAGAAAGAACGGCTACTAACTAAACTCCACCCAACTACCCACGTAACAGGCCTAACTCATAACAAGCGGTATCCAACTCAACCTCGCCCCCTTTACTACCCACCCCTCCGGGTGAGGTTGCTGACCCCGACACGGGTGTTACAGCAACATGCCTAAATGAATGAGAGGTGAGTGCACCGAAAACAAGCCATGTACGTAAACTCAATAACTGATATCTAACTAATTTATTGAAAAACTGCCGTTCTTTCCCGCCAGAGCGGGGTACCAAAGGAACCCCGCACCGCCACCATCTAGACTATTGACTCAATACCTATCAACAGATCCTCCAAGAACATAAAGAGTCCCTCATCAACCAGATGAACCCCATCAGGCCGGAAAAGGTGTTTATGTCCAAACCTGATCCTATCATGAGCAACCACTGCCCCTCCGGAAGCTAACACCCATCTAGCTATTGCCGCATTAAGCTTCTTCCTGGATTCATCAATTGCCTTAGGATTATTAACCCCCTTCCAACATTGCCGGGGAACGATAAATGACCACACGATGGTGCATGTGGGCCAGGCCGATCTAATGGCCGCCAGATCCTCTAAAATCCAGTTGCGCAGCTCTAACTGAGGTATTTTCCCTAGATCATTGCCTCCCAAGTGAAGCACTAGTACTGATGGTAAACCGTACTTGCGTGCGTAATGCCACAGTGAATTCCTAAGGGCCCTCCAGGACATACCCCGTACCCCTAACCACCTAATTAATCCGATGGCGGCAGAGGGGGGACCCTTACCTGTGCTAGCTAGCCTAGCAGCCCAGTAGACGAATGAGTGACCGACTACCCACACCTGGAGTCTATCCATTCCCAGACCTAAGGGAAGAGATGCAAGAGAAATGAAATGGGGGTTAGAATGGACTGTTAAATTGGGAGCCCCTTTACATATTTATGAGGATCTGCCAAAAAGAAAAAACAAATTTGGTATGACTATTCGAGGCACTTTCAAACAGTGCCTAAGACATGCTCCAATCACGATTGGAGCCATACCAGGACACAAAAGGAAAGAGACAAACAGGGGGAAGGGCCGGGTCTTGGAAAGGAAAGGGATGAAAGGTGTACTCGGCCGGAGAAAAAACGACTAGACCTGCTGAGGGACTTTTAATTAGACTATAGCCAAATTAATAAGCACCAAATTCAGTCCGTCAGATCAGGCAAAAAGCGGGAAAACTCCGGACGCTGGCCCAATAGCAGAGCGTAGTTAAGCCCCGAGTAGGGAGGACATAGGGAAGGGTAAACAAATGACCATCCATCAACACAACAGTCACAAACAGACAACTCAGAAAGACTTATGATAGCAGATGTGGCCTGATATACTTCTTGTAGCTCGCTGAGCGCCATCTCCCTAGGGATTTTATGTCCTCAACCGACCAGCCGGCTTCAGCTGCCGCAGTAGCGGCACCTATTCTAAAGGAATGCGTCCCGAAATCTCGCGGTGACAGGCCCAATCGAGACAGGCAACGCCCCAGCATCCATCGGAACTGGTACAACGTCAGAGGCGAACCATCATAGTGCAGGAGCCAGGATCGCCCTGAGGAAGGTCTCACCAGCATATACAATGTGCCCAATGACACAGGGCACACTGACTCAGGGACAACAGGGCCCATGGAGGACCACCTACCTCTAGCC
The DNA here is from genome assembly GCF_055691185.1 of Crinia signifera. NCBI lineage: Eukaryota > Metazoa > Chordata > Amphibia > Anura > Myobatrachidae > Crinia > Crinia signifera. Next base: position 132,685,312 of record NC_139224.1, on the reverse strand, counting down.
GACTGATCGGTCTTGGACCTTCTAATCCTAAACCATAATGCCCCTCGCTCTAAGCGTATGTCGGACAGAAGGAGGGTCGCGTCCCTAGTCTTCGAGGGGGAAACCAGCTCGGATACCCTAAAAGCGCCGTGGTAAGCCATAGAAAAAGCTAGCCTAAACAGGAGCGCCTCGAACGCAGAGCTAGCGCAATGCCCCACCTTTTCTAGCAGATCACGAAGAAGAGGGGCATTAATTGGTCGGCGACAGTCTGGAGGGGCTGGCACCTTCCGTGCCCAGCCCTTCATGGCCTTAGTGACTAGAAAACCCTTAGTAAAATCCGGCCGCCCTTTGACCCTAGCAAAGAAAGATATGCCCGCCAAGTACCGAGCCGCCACCGCCCTAGATTTTCCTGAGCTATATAAACCAAATGAAAGATAGCAATCGCTGCTGACCCCGCCTACCTGGCTGCGCGCCCCCTCCTGAAAACGATTCCCATTCTGCCCATGCCTGCCGATAGCTTCGCAGAGTACTGGGTGCCAATGAGGACTCCGCTAGCCCCTCCAGTCGGGCTCGATCACCTGCCAAACGTAAGAGGGGCAGGGTGTGCCCAACAAATCAGCGTTAGGAGCAAGATCGCGGAAACGCTGCCATTGAAAACGCGAAAGCGCGTCAGCTATCTCGTTATCAACGCCGGGAACATGCTGGGCTCTAAACATTATGTTGTGACGCAGGCATTGGAGGGAAAGCTGCGCCAGGATTCTTAACACTAACAGGGATTTGGCCTTCTGATGATTAATGGCGTGAACAGCGCTGAAATTGTCGCACCAGAAGAGCAGGCTCCTGTTCGCCAGGCGCGGTCCCCAGATCTCCATGGCAACCATTATGGGAAAAAGTTCTAGCAGCAATAGGTCCCGGGTGAGGCCCTCGCGGGCCCACCCCCGAGGCCAAATCTCCGCGCACCAATGCCCATCTAAGAAACAGCCAAAGCCAGCCGCTCCGGCTGCATCTGTGTACAACTGAAGCTCTGAGTTTACCACGGTCGGGGCCAGCCAAATCCGCACCCCGTTGAAATCTTCTAAGAACGAGGCCCATACCCCCAAGTCCCGCCGAATTTCGGCAGACAGGCGGACTAGATGGTACGGTTTGCTCACCCCGGCCGTGACCCTCTCGAGCTTCCTGCAAAAAAGCCTGCCCATGGGGATGACCTTGCAAGCGAAGTTGAGCTGTCCCAAAACTGACTGCGCCTGCCTCAGGGATCTTAGACCTACTCCCGCATTGCAAAATGGCCTCGCTGAGCCTGGCTACCTTGTCGGCCGGCAGGCTACAGCATCCCTTTTCAGTATCTATCAAGATACCAAGAAATGACAGACAAGTACAGGGGCCCTCGGTCTTGTCCTCTGCGATGGGGACCCCGAAATGCCCGAAAATCGTTTGAATCCTAGCCAGAGTGCGGGCGCAGTGATCGGAGCCAGCCGGCCCGATGCACAGAAAGTCATCCAAGTAATGGGCGAGGCCGCCCCCCTCGGATGAACTCTCAACACACCAGTGCAGAAAGGTACTGAACTTCTCAAAAAATGCACAAGAAACAGAGCACCCCATCGGCAAGCATCTGTCGATGAAATACTCCTCTCCTATGCGGAAGCCCATGTACCTAAATGAACTGGGGTGCAGGGGAAGAAGCCTAAAAGCCGACTCAACATCTATCTTAGCCATGAGTGCCCCCTGTCCAAACGACCGCACCATTGCCAGGGCATCGTCAAATGACTGGTAAGTCACCGAACAATATTCCTCTGGGATGGCGTCGTTGACAGAAAAACCCGCTGGGTAAGACAGATGCTGTATAAGGCGATACTTCCCCGGGGCCTTCTTAGGGACCACGCCAACTGGGGAAATAACCAAGTTGTCTAAAGGGGGGTGAGAAAAAGGGCCTACCATGCGTCCTAACTGAATCTCCTTATCCACTTTTTCCCTCAAAACTTCTGGGAGTGAACGAGCGGATTGGAGGTTACGATATGACCCGCCCTTAACTTCCTTTTTAACTGGCAAAACAAAACCTGCTTTAAAACCTTCAAACAGAAACAAGGCAGCTTCCCTATCCGGGTAGCGCTGTAACCAATCGGCCATGGCATCCACGTTCACAGGCGAACGCGCCTTACCTAGGATTCCCGCCTGCCGCTGCTCTGGGTGTAGTGGCCGCCGTCCCTTTATTGGGGCGGGGGCCCCGAAAGCAGTTGGAGGCTGGGTGGTTTCCCGAACAATTAATGCATATGTGTCGAAAACGACAGCGTTGGCCCATCTGACAGGAGGAGTTATTAAATGCAAAGCATTTCCCTTTTGATGTGCCTACCGCTACGGGCCTATTCGTTGCGACAAAGCGGCGCGCCGGAAGGGTCTCCTGCATCGGTCGCTGCGAGGCTAGTGAGGCCGCGGCGGGAGCCGGGGTGGCGGAGGCAGCCTCCACCGCCCCCGACCCCATGCGCGTGAGCCCCATCCATATTTCTACGTCCTTGCACCCTAGGTCAAGTATGAATAGGCAGTCCTGCTTGCGCCGGAACTGCTCATCATACGTTCGCCAGGCCGTGCCCCCGTACGTACGCTGCATTTCGTGTACCATATGTATATACCTAATCACGTTCATGTGTTCGTCCGGCCGATCCTCCAAGTAACAGGCCGCGAACACACAAAACCCCGCCAGCCAGTTGTCATAAGACCTATAGGCCTCGGACCCAATGCCGCCCTTGTCTTTGGCTGCTTTGAACGCTTTCTTAGAGTCCTCAGTCAGACTGAACACGTCAACGTAATCACCCCTCTCTATCTTCTTCCTGCAACTCTCGCGCAAACCTCTGCACACTGCCGTATAATCGCAGTGCACCACCGCTGGCAAGTTCCTTCTCTTCCTCTCTCTACGGGATATGGCGGATAACTTCCTGCGCTTAGACTGCTGCGCCCTCTTCCCTGCCTCCTTCTTGGCGTATCTAGCTGCACGCTTGCGCGCCCTAGCTGAGCTCCCCACATCAGACCCACCCGCTGAGGAGGAGGAGGAGGAGGAGGAGGAAGAATGGTTGCTCCCAGACCCGCTAGAGGAAGTGCCCTGCGCAGACCCTACGTCATCCTCAAACGAGGCCTCACCTGAGGAGTCTGGCTGTGCAGCCCACGTATCGTCGTCATCCGCGTCATCACTGGTGTTGCCGGCGTCAGCCTCTTCTTCCAAAGGTAAGTCGTCGAGGTAGGGTTCAGGGGACCTATGCCTTGGCCTACCAGACCTCCTGCGCCCCGCGGCCCGTTGCGCCTGGCTAGATGTAGAGGGCCGGCCCTCTATGGCCGCTACTGCCGACCCCACTTCCCTGACGGCCTGCATAAACTGGGAGCAGCCTGGTAAGGGCTCTGCCCGTGGCCTTGCTCCCCTACCCCTCCTAACCCTGGGCTCCCTATTCCCGGAGGCGAGGCTATCGGCCAGGGGACCCAGGGTGCTGGCCATGGAGGTGAGGGCAGAGGACAACATGGCTGGATCAAAGGCAGCGGCCGGGGTTGCCCGTGTGTGGCCCCTACCTGGGCCCTCTGCAGAGCCCGAGCGACCGGCACGGCCTGCATCCCCCCGCCACCATGCCGCGACCCCCCCGTCATCCTCTAGCTCTCTCCTGCTCATCCCAGCCCGGCCACCCCGCAGCATCCCACTGCCTTCCTCAGCCTCATCCTGCAGCCGCCCAGCGTGACTGGATGAGCCACGCTGCCTGACACTTTGCCGCCTCTGGCTGGCAGCAGCGTGACTCCCGTTTGAGTCCCTATCGTCAGACCTTTCTGACGGAGCATGCCTCCCCCCCCGCTGCGGCCTGCCGCGGTGTGTGCGGGCGTCGGAAGCCCTGCTCGGCGCTGGGGACAGCGATGCTGTCCGCACCGCACCCTCGCCGGTTCCGGCCGCGCCACCATGCCTCTGTGCCCCGCGTGACGCGCCGGACCTGGAGCCCCGGCCGGCGCGTCGCGATGACGCGGTCCCCCCACGCTGCGCCCGGCCAGCCCGCCCCCCAGCAGGCCGCGGCGAAGCCCGCGCACCCGGATCAGGCGCAATGCCTCTACCGGTGCGCGTCACTCCCCGAGACCCGCGACGAGCAGCGGGCGGCGCCGGAGGCTGCGGGGAGAGGGGGGCAGCATCACCAGCATCGCCGCCATCATCCCCTGAGAAACGAGCAGGGCGGCGGGCAGAGCGCCGGGGCCTCGCAGCTGCGGCGGAAGCCATGCCAGCGTTTAGAAATAAGGTACCTGACTCGCTAGACCTGACACGCTGGGAGCTCAGGGACCCACGACCTATCCCTAGAAATTCTGCAGGAAGAAGAGGAAGCCTCCTCCCCTTCCTGCCCCTATGATCCTTCTTCCTCTGACCAAACCTCCCTTTCCCATAGGGTCCCCGAGTCACCTGCTCTCTGACACGCAGCTGAGGGATGTTTAACCCTCTACATGCCTATGCAGGCACTCCGTTATTCTTATGGTGTGTACACACAATGAGATTCCTTTGCTATTTGACTAACGATTGCTATGCAATCTTTGCTAACGTATTTGCTATTTACATACCAGAGGCGTACCTAGATATTCATAGGTCCCATAGCAAAAGTTTGTAAGGCCCCCCTATTAGCACCTGATGGTGATAAATGTATGTAAAACCTATTAGTTAGACAGCAAAGATGGGCCCCCTACAGCTCTGGGCCCCATAGCAGCTGCACCCCTTGCTCCTATGGTAGTTACGCCCTTGTTACATACAATTGATACTATCTACATTCAATCGGCACTATATAGTCATTGCTGCACTGTCTATTTGATTTCAGCTGAATGGGAGCGCTCATCAGCATCGAATCGGAATAGAAAGTTCCAAAACATGTTCTATCTCCATTCAATGTCTATGTGGTCCCGGTTCGATTTTGACTATATAGCCAAAACCGAATGTCAAATTGTACCGTGAGTACACAGCATAAGTGTGGCATGGGGGTGGCACGGCAGGATAATGTGATGCTGAATAAGGAGACCAACAGGAGTCTTGACTGTGCAAGCTCGTAATCGTGGCCCTGTCATCGCTACACAATGCTGAGATTAGTGGCATTGTGAGGCAGGGGATAGGGCTGCAATGGTGAGATTATGAGGTACATAGCGACATTCTGCAGCCTGACCAGGTTCTCCCACAGCCTAATTCCACCTGTAGAGCTCCACATTGCAGCCTAACCAAGCCCTCTCGCCAGGGCCGTCTTAACAGCAGTGTGGGCCCCTGGGCAAAGCAATGCACTGGCGCCATTACCCATTCTCCCCTCCTAAGGGTGGGGGGTGCTATCAGCAGCAACTTTGATGTCCCACGGGTGGCAGGGGGGGCTCTATCTTCCACTCACCATGTAGGACCTGGAGCAGTAACTTCTGCAAATTACTCATTTACTGCACAGGTGGTGGGAGGGAGAACACTAATATATGGAAGGGGGCACTGAGCTGAATGAAGGGTCCCTTGTAAATGACTTCCAGGGAGGTAGGGGGTGTTTTATACACAGGGGAGGGTTGGATAATGGAGTGGGCCTAATATTCATCATTTTCCGGTGGAAGGGCAGCTTGTTTGACTACAGATATCGCCATTATCTTGAAATAGATTTCTTAGCCTTCAGTAGTATAAAATCCTAGAGTCCCAACTTTCAGGAGGTGCTGGGGATTTGGGGATCAGAGATCAGGAGCCAGAGCAATCCATTGACAGAAATATAAAACTGTACACCAGACGTTTGGAGCTGGAGCAGGGACCGGCTGCTGGAAGGCTGATATCTCTGGTTCTGGGCATGATAGAGACAAGCGGCTAGTGTCGACAGAAAGGGGAGAGTTCCAGCTTTTGGAATATACTCTCAGAAAAGTCAGAGAGAACCTGAGAAATATGACTGGGAAGTGCAATTAACAGGTTGGATGTGGATTGCTGCTTTGAAGTTGGATATCTCCAGTTCCCCAGGGCCGATTTTCAAAATTCTGGTATCCTTGGAAAAAGGGGATCCTCGGCTTATACACCTGGGGCCCCTGGGCAAGTGCCCATTAAGCCCATATGAAAAGACGTCCCTGCCTCTCGCAGTGTAACAGCCCCTCCAGCCTAACTCTCCCCAACACTTGATGTGGATTAAAAGAGGTGCCAGGCCAACAGGTGCTGGATAATTGCTGGTGGTCCTGTATCTCAAAATTGAATACAAAAATGACAAAAATAACAACATCAGCAGCATTTTTCTATCCAGCAGCAATGCAAATGGTAATGACAAACATGTCATCAAAGTAAATGGGAATAACTCAATATACTATCACCATCACACTAATACATCTTAGTTACTAACTGGGGGAGTCAATACGCAAGCAACCAATTAGAAGTGGCTAGACATAATGATGGAGTAATACAAATATGTCCTGCCTCACATATTCCCCACTGGCCAATGGCAGACCTTATGCCGTAAACGCCATGCTGTAATAAATAAAGCCAGTACATTTCCAGCAGCTCACAACTAACTGGCAAAGAGTATTGCCACATTATTACAAAACTCCGTCACTCAGCCACGTATATGTGTCAGCATATGGTTATTACTAATGCAGGGAGAATGTTTCTCATTTGACCACATTATAAAGGAAGGAAGAGTTTTCCTACGAACAATTGGGATTTTACACTTAGATAAGCATCTGGGTGGGTGTGGGTGTGGGTGTGTGGTGTTGAGGATCCGGGAAGGAAGAGGCCAGGGGGTGGGGGAATTTAGGTGAACTTAAAATTAACTTTGGGTCACTTTTAAAGCATCATCATGGGCTTGATTCAAACCTGATCGCTGCTGTGTTATAAGGTCCGAATCAGGCCTCATTTGTGCACTATAACATATGCAAAAATCTAATGTTTAGCATTGCTGCCTCACAGCACTGAGGTCATAAGTTCGATTCCCACCATGGCCCTATCTGTGCAGAGTTTGTGTATTTTCCCCATGCTTGCGTGGGTTTCCTCCGGGTACTCCGCTTTCCTCCCACAATCCAAAATTATACTGGTAGGTAAACTGGCTCCCAACAAAAATTAGCCCTAGAATGTCTGTGTGTGCATGTACATGTGGTAGGGAATATAGATTGTAAGCTCCACTGGGACAGGGACTGATGTGAATGTTCAACTATACTCTGTAAAAGCGCTGCGGAATATGTGTGCTCTATACAAATAACTGGTAATAAATAAATAAAAAATAATTGACTGATTAATGTTTGCCATGGCAGTGGGGCAATTCCCACATCCACCTGTTTGATACTGGTTTTATCCCCACATTATATCTCATTGCCTTCTCAGTCAGCAGATCCAGTCACCGTCGAGCATTACTGGGGCACTGTAGAACACCACCAGGATGGAGAATGCCTCCAAGAGGCCCAATGCCCTTCTAATGGCATTCTACCATTTATTTTTATAGATATGCTTTCTGGATCTCCAGAGATGGCAGAGAATTCATGTCCTTTCTCAAGGGGAAAAATTATTTCTGGCCTTTCACATTAACATCCTTGTAAATGTGCCCTTTATGTTCTTAAAATATTCCCAATGGGGCCCATACATCCCATATTTCATGTATCTTTGCAATACAAACATGATCCACAGTGAGTCTTCATCCTCATCACTATTACACGGGGCGTTTTTCGGGTGCGATGCGTTGCTCGCTCCTGCGCACATCGCACAGCACAGAAAGACTGTGTAGCCCGTGCTTTTAGTACTAAATTGCATCTTGTATGCTTTTTGTACTAGATACAATGGAATCTAGATACAGTACAATGGAATCTAGATACAATGCAATCTAGTACTAAAAACAAGGAGTTCGTCGCACTGTATAGGCACCTTTAGTATTTCCTCAGTGCCACCTCAATTACCAATGCGCCCTCATGTCACTCTACTATTATTCTTAGGACCTACTAGATTGGAATGTTCCAACTGTCTGTTTTCTAATACTCATTAACACTATGGCCTTTATTCAGATCTGATCACAGTACAAATTTGTTTGGAAAATGAGCAAAACCATGTGCACTGCAGGTGGGGCAGATGTAACATGTGCAGAGAGAGTTAGATTTGGGGAAGTTATTTTGTTTATGTGCAAGGTAAATACTGGTTGCATTATTTTTACACTGCAATTTAGATTTCAGTTTCAACACCCCCCCACCCAAATCGAACTCTCTCTGCACATGTTACATCTGCCTCACCTGCAGTTAGGGTTGCCACCTCAGGCATCTTTGATTCCTGGAGATTCCGCCCCCCCCCCCTCCACCTTCAAGTGCGCGCGTGCTCCTGGAAAATTGGGCGTGGCTTTGTAAACGGATGTGACCTCTTTGGAAAAGTAGGCATGGTCTCTAATACAGACATGTATTGAAGTCCGTATTGCTACATTTAATAACACATTTCCCCAATTGACAACTCCTACACAGAGATAACTCATACTTCCTCCCCTCACCCTGACACCAGTGACAACAACTTCACAGCAACCTCACCCACCCCCTCACTTCTCTAACTTCTCTCTCTTCTGACCCAAACACTGACTGTCCACACACACAAATCCCCCCCTCCACACTGGCCTCACCATTTCCTCAGCTGACAGCACAGACGACTGCCCTGGGACTGATACATAGTAGCAGCTGGCTTATCTCTCCTCTGTGGCTCAGTTTGGGAGGAAGCGCTGCTGCAGCATCCTAAGCAGTTAGCTGCACAGTGTTCCTCCGTCCTCTCCTCTCCTGCGGCCCAGTTTAAATATTTCTGGAGGTGGAGGGAGCTGTGGGGCGGGCAGCAACTTGCAAGTGCTGGAGATGCACTGTGCATGCCCTGTGGCCTTTCTGGCACCCGGAGCTCACGCTCCGCTAAAACCATCCTCCCTACGCCCCTGTCAGTGTGCACACTCAGTTGGGAGGCTTTCAAAGTCACCCAGATTCCGAGAGAATCCCAGAATCCGAGAGACTGCAAAAATGTCCTGGAGGGTTGCCACTAATACAGGGAGAATCCAGGAAATCCTGAAGAGGTGGCAACCCTACCTGCAGTGCACAAGGTTTTGCCCATTTTCCACAAATTTGTACTGCGATCAGATCTGAATAAGGGTCTATGTATAATACACACAAACACTGTTATGTGGTAAACATATATATCTTATGTGGTCTCTATATGGCTAGGACTCCGTCGTGCCAACCCCCCCCCCCCCCCCCCCACGAGGGGAAAACCAATCACTCAGCATTGAACGGTTTTCCCCTCTGTTCGTAGTGCTGCGTAGGTCTAGACTCTGTGCTGTGAAGGTCATGGGGAGGAGGCCACTGAGGATGTCAGCGACCCTCCCTCCCACCGGCACTGGCAGAAAATGCTGCTTTAATGCCCCCAAATGGCCGCAGGGTGTCAATCACCCTGCAAGCAGCCAGCGTAGGCTAGCCTTTCCTGGCTGTCTTTGTAAGGACAGCTTGCGCACAATGCACTGTGTGCATGCGCGGTCATCCGAGAATCACTCATGCTGTGAGTTCACAGCACAGCGAGCAGGTCTGAATCGGGACCATAAAGTACAAACCAACCAGCTCCTGTTATTTTTCAAACACAGCCTGTGACACAGCAGTTAGATTCGCAGATACGTACGGGGGTTATTCAGACCTGATTGCTGTTATGCGCTTTCGCACAGCTGCCTATTAGTGATCAACTGCGCGTGTGTATTATGGATCATGGAGGTTATTCTGGTTCAAGCTGCTTCGAGCTTGAACGTGGTTAGCAACTCCATCTTTACATATGGTTACCCAATAGAAGAGTAGGTACTCTTATGTGCAACACCCCTTGACAGGGATCCCCCCTGACAGCTCTGACCGTTAAGATGTACATACACTTGTCCAATTTGGGCTGATTTTACCTGATCCCGAAGGATTGGAATGTGTTTGATGTCCCCCTTAGCCTCAGGTCTGATGCACGGATGTTCCGTGCACATCGGACCTGAGCAGGAAGTCGGACCTGCTGCCTGTCCGACCTCCGGCTCGGCACCCCTCGTGCCGGCGTACATCGAATCACATGTGATCTGGGCGGCTCATTTGGCCATACACTGCTGCGATACATCACAGTAGTGTATGGCCATCACTAAAGCCATCCTTCATGACCTTCTTCAAGCACACGGCATTACCAAACCCAGTTATGTTTGTGATGTGTGTCAGAATCCGGCCCATTACCTCCAGCATTAAACATGGATTATTTAATGCAAGAAAAGGCGTAATAAAAACTTCAAAGAATCTAGAAAATGTCTGGACGACAATGTTCTAACAAAACCTAATAAATATATCAAAACTTGATATAAATTACGTACAGTTTCAAAAAAGTTTAAACCCAATTATAAAACGCACATACTCACTTTCCTTACATAAGTTTGTGTTTAATCATTTCACCAGCAGCCGCCTTTCCTCCCTCACCCCCCAACCCTTGTAGCCGGAGAGGCAGCTGAGCACAATCAGACCTCTGTTACACACATTCACAGCCGGATCCTTTGTGTCTGACTTCTGGCTGCAATTTATTTGGTTTCAATTTTAACCCTGCAGGAAAAAAAAAAATCTGCAACTCCGCCTTTATTGGCTGTGCCCTCCCTTCCTTCCTCCATTACCTGTTTCCTGTTTGTGCTGGCTGCCCATGTGTATGTCTCTCTGCTACGGCCCACTCCTCCCTGTTATAACCCACTCCTCCCTGTTACAGCCCTGGAAGGTTTTCTGGGGTCATGTGTTCCCACCCTGTTTTTTGGACAAATGGAATGCAGGCAGGAGCTCAAGCAGACGTGCAGATCACCCATTCATTGCCAGACAGCACAGTGTGTAGGTCTTTGTTTAATCAGGGAGTCGGGTTCCTGCCAACATTTGCAATTATATCATTTTTATTACTATTCTTAACATTTATTTATATAGTCTGGAATATTCAGTTGCACTGTACAATTGGAAGCAAACCTTGTCATAAAGCAAGACTGGGTATAAAAAGAGAGAGCGGGGTAAGAAGTTGGTGCTCAGGAGCTTACAATCTAAACAGGAAAGAACACCGGTGAATGTGTTCTGTATTGTATATGAACATTTTGCATGAGACATAGCTGCCCATGATTGGTAGGTGTAATGATAATAACATTTTATTTACAAAAAATTTAAACTTATAAATTAAAGTAGTAATAAGTAAGTTTTCCGCTTTAAAAAGCATCATTAAAACACCAAAGCTATCACTGATAAGGCCAATTTAGTGTTGTTGGGGCAATATAGGAATCATGCCGCTAAATTTGTATATTTGTTTCCTCTCATGGAATGTTTAGAAGAGTCCAAAATTTGGGAGATATCTTCCGAGCTCCTCGGAGAGTAGACAACTGAGCTGGATTCCGCCCACTTCTGCAATGTTCTGTGAATGACATCATGACCACTCTGCCCACGGCGCAGCAGAAGGAGGCAGTTATATAACGCTGCTTACACTGCTACTCCCTCAACTTCTCCAGATTTCCTAGAGATCAGCTTAAAGAAACACTAAGGATAAACAAAGCTTCATTGTCCAAAGTGTTTGCGCAGCCTGCAACCATTGTTTACACCATGCAGGTCGTACGCAAGCCTGCTGGGCAAACACTGCTTGCAATTAAGGCCAGGTACACATCATGTGTTTCTGGGACAGATGCACTAAGCTTAAAAAAAATAAAAAAAGGAGAGTGATAAAGTACCAGCCAATCAGATCCTGTCATGCAGGCTGGGTTTGATAAATGACAGTTATGATCTGGTTGACTATCACTTTTTGAGCCGTGGTGCATCTGGCTGAAATGCCAGCTGACAGGCCAACGTATCGTGCCAGCAGTATACGCTACACAATGCAGAGGGATGTAACATGCCATGCTATATTTAGAAGAATGGTATCATTAACAATACCTTCTGATTGACCTTCAGCATGACCATCCAGAAGATATTGTTAACTCCCTGCGGGATCATGCACTTGTTGGTACGAACTGAATGATCCAGACGATTTGTTGTTCCAATTAGCCTGGAAATGGCAAATAATCCCAACGTCGTTCTCGTGTGTTCTCGGGCCTAATACTGCTTAACCCGGTCTGAGCGCAAGCAATGGGCAAAGCACGCACTGATCTACTGCACCATTAGAGGCAGCAGGTGCAACATGGCAGTGATTCTAATTAGTTTGTCGGTGCCCATGTTGTGTGAGAGCCCCAGGTCTACTGACTCAGTTGCACTGCCTAGTAGTAAGCACTGAAATTCAGGGACTTAGCATATCTGGGGAAATCTATAATCTTTCAAATTGGTATCTTGTAGATTGAAAATAATTATTTCTTATTACATTTTAGCAGACTAGAAAAATATTCAGCTGGTGCAGAGCAGTTTGGTGCCCGTTCCGTAATTCAGTTATATTTTTAAATATGGTTAAAGATCTATAAATGTGTAACACGGATATGTAACAGCTGTCACAGTTTGGGGACCTTGTACTCTCCAAAACGAGCCTGGTATATTCAGTAACAGCGCCAGTCCCGTAGCCCACTAGGAGAACCAAGCAACAAGAATGATGTAGTTCAACGATGGCCTGGGTAAGGAACATGAGCCAACACCAAACCGCCATTAATGTATAAGCCTCCATAACTTCTGGGTGGCACTCACCAGGTGCGCTGGTCAAGAGGGGATGCTGCCCCTCACAAACACAAGTTTTAACCCCTGTAAGGTCGGAAGCCATCTGACTCTAGGGAAGTCAAAGGACTAGGGATTGTGTCAGTATTTGACATCAATGTCAGCAAACCATTGGCAGAAACCATCAATGATTTGGGCATCACTATATGGGTCACATGAATGCGGCAGTCCAATTACGGAAGGAAGACAGAGCACAATGGAGGCGGAGATACAGTAGGTGATGTGCAAAGCAAATAAAATTGCGGCACTTATTCAATCATTGCCATTGATACCAGAGAAGCAGCAGAGCTCCACCATCAATGGTGAAACCATTGATCATTGGAACAAACTGATAACCATCAATACAAATTATCCCAGCCTTGTCTGCTATCATGTTGTGGACTAGAAATGCAATGTACACTGTAACCCATCCTTAGGACTATAGGAAAGACTGGTGTAGAACTAGAAATTATGGGGTCTATGCAGAGTTGGAAGTAAAATGGGAATAAAGGTACTTGTTTCCTAGCACGGCGCTCAATTTCAGTATGTACGGTACCGCACTGGAATCGCATCGCATGTCACGTTATAGTAACATGCAATGCGTGCGATGCGTTGCGATTTCAGTACCACTCCCATTCCTGCTCCCTGTATTTCCCGCCCCCTGTCAGATCCTCTCAGAATCATTCTGAGGTGATTTTCTGTCAGGAGTGGAAGCATTTCTCAGAGCTGCTGGTGAAGTATCGCAAGTTTCGCAAATGGCTGCATCTATGAATATGTTCAGCTTGCCTCAGACGGAGGACGAGGCTATCAACTTCTTCCAGCAGCATGATCTCCTTCCGCTGACGCAGAATTGTGCTAATGGGCACGCTATGCTCCTGTCAGTGAAGGAGTGTATGTGGTGGTGCCATGTGAAAGTGTGCCGGCTCAAGATGAGCCTCAGAGCGGTCCACTGGTTTCCAGGGTGCCGCTTATCCTTTCTCACCTTGGTGCAATTCATATATTCCTGGGCCCAAGAGCTCACATCCATCGACTACTGTAAGCGACAGCTGGAGATACCGAAGAAGACAGTGGTCCTGTATAACAGATGGATGCGGGAGGTTTGTACCATGGACCTTATGGCGCAGCCACAGCGGCGTATCGGCGGTCCAGGGCACATCGTGGAGGTCGATGAGAGCTTGTTTGTGAAGCGTAAAAGCAATGTTGGCCGTACGTTACCACAGCAGTGGATTTTTGTGGGAATCTGTCGCCAAACTGGACGTTTCCTCAACATGGTGCCCAGACGGGATGCCACAACGTTGATGGCGGCTATTAATGAAAATATTGAGGCCGGCACTACCATTTATTGGGACTGCTGGGGGGCGTACAGCACTGAACAGTGTTGCAAGTGGCTGGTTATCAGCATGCCCAAGTGAACCACAAATTTAATTTTATTGACCCGGACACAGGGGTTCATACTCAGAATGTAGAGCGTCTTTGGGGCGCAGGCAAATGGCTCAATAAGCGCCAAAGAAGCACAGCATGCCACCATCTACAGTCATATTTAGAAGAGTTTATGTGGCAAAAAACTTTGGGTGGTGATAACCCTTTTGAACGCATCCTTACAGCACTTAAGCTCCTTCCTAAGGCTGATTGACTGGTTTTTCACATCTTTTCTTTAATTGTTTTTCTTCGTTTATGTTGTGATTCTTTGTTATTGTTATCATTATTTATTCGATTTCATGTGATTAATTCATTACACTAAAAGCGTACTGGGCGCCGTTCTAGGAAACAAGTACCGGAATAAATTACTCAAACAAAACCTGTTGGAAATATATATTATTAACTTATGCAGCACATATCTGCAATATCTCCTGTGTTAATGATAGAAACAATATATACATCACAGGGGTACAGCAGTTTCCGTACGATTTAAGGGCCCGATAAGTAAGCCCCTATAGAGCATACCGTTTTACAGAATCACCTTTGATGTTCTAGTGGTTCCTTTTCAGACCACAGGGCACCAGGATGCTTCCCTACTCAATTCATTGGCAGCCACAGCAGGTTCCTTGTAGCACGATCTATACTATGTTTATGATAATTGCATTTTTGTGGTTTCCACATTTCCAGATGTTGCATTTCTCTTTGCCAGGAAACGGGATGCAGAAGTGTCCATTACATCTATTTGACAACATATGTATTTAATTTATAAAATAAATAGTGTTATTACAGTCAGTATATTCTACTGTGTACTATGCCGGTATTGGGAAGAGGACACTCTCATACAGACGACAGCTACCACCCATGTTGTGGGGGATTTCCAGCCGTGGTTCCACATGTGCCACTAGAATCACTGCTCTAATTAAAACTGGACTACTAGTCCCAGCCCTGCTTTTAGAGCAGACTTGGATTAAGCATCTATTAAAAAGAAAAAAAGACACCATTTAGCCTAAAATACTATATAATTGCTATATACTATGGGGGTCATTCTGATTGACTCACATTCCTGCGAGTGCGGCCCCGTCCCAGTGTTGCGCATGGTCTATTATGCACATGTGCAGTTCCCCTTTGCAAATGGCTTCGGTGACTTGCATAGTCGCCGAGCCCTTCACAGACATCGTGCCGGGTCCGGGGCAGACAGTGGTGGGGTAGGGATCGCTCATGGGAATGCCCAGCGTTTCCCCATTAAAACGCTGGGCATTCCAATGGCTACGCAGGCAGGACAATGTCTGCTGGGGGGCGGTGGGGGGACGACTTGTATTCGGTGGGGCAGTGATGCAGCTTACCGGGCAAACCAGAATAACCCCCTATATATATTATAGTGTGAAGACACTAGCCCAGCCATTAGAATTAGAGATGAGCGGTTCGGATTCCACGGAATCCGAACCGCTCCGAAGATAGACGGCCGGTGTGATCACCAGCCGCGCTCGTCAGTTTCCCGCATGGGGTAGATGCAGGGATGAAGCCTGACCTCACACAAAGCAGTCCCAGGTTAAAGTGTTTACTTCCTTTTGGGACTGTCAGACTGAGCTGTGATAAGTAGGGCACCGGCTTCCTGTAGGAAGCCACTCCCTGCCTTTCGCGCAGTCCTAACTTGATTCTATGGGCTGCAGCCCATGCAGTCTATAGAAGCTGGGGGATTGCACATGTGCAGTCACACTGCAGTTTTGAACATGCATCGGTCTCAAAACCTGGCAGATGATCCATTGTGCTGATGACAGGATCTGAGGCTCGCTGTGTCCTCTCTGTGCAAAGGGGGTAGTGCAGCCCCCTTCTTAAAATATAAGCCACCGCAGATCACAGCACAGGCTCCCTGAGTCCAAACCATGTGCTCTGCTATTGAATGTGCATATGATCTTCATAGGTGCACCAGTTTCACTCCACAATCCTAAAACACAGTGATACAGTGAGTGTAGACTCAGATTACATTGTCCCTGGTCTGTGTTCCTGAGTTAGGGAATACGGATTAATATACACTGGAGCAGGAACTATGGGGGTTATTTTGGTTCACTCTTTCTGACAAATTCCTTCTTAGATGGACAAAACCATGTGCACTGCAGGGGGGCAGATGTAAAATGTGCAGAGAGAATTAGATTTGGGTGAGTTATTTTGTTTCTGTGCAGGGTAAATACTGGCTGCTTTATTTCTACACTGCAATACATATCTCACTTTTAAGTAAAACCACACCCAAATCTAACTCTCTCTGCACAAGTAACATCTGCCCCACCTGCAGTGCACATGGTTTTGTCCATCTAAGAAGAAATTTGTCAGAAAGAGTGAACCAAAATACCCCCCTATGTGTAAAAAGGAATCATTGTAGAGTTGTAAAAAGCTGTGTGAGTAGCATAACATAAATTCTAGCAGAAATATAAGCACAATGGAACAGTGTACATTGCTTTGACATATGATGACCGAGCAATAAACACAAAGGTGAGAGCGTGTGTACTTTGGACTCTGCCAAACTTGCAGAAGTGGGTAAACAATCATTATTGAGACTCCTTCCAATGAGGTGAAGGCATGTGACTTGGAGGAAGGGTTTGTGGCACTGATATAAGCATACAACAGTATGGTGTGAGGATATCATATAAACCAAGTGTCATTTGTAAAACACCTCCCAACTGCTTACAATATGCTGTATCTTGTGTACTTGGCTGACATCAGCCAACATCTGACAAGTGTCATTGTCTCTCTCTGCTCCCTAGTTAGGGTGCACAAAGTCCAATATGAACCTATTAGCAAAGAACATAAACAGGTGACCATAAAGATACAATCTGCAGCACAGATAGCAAGACATGCTGCAAAACAAGGTGTGTGTGTGTGTGTGTGTGTGTGTGTGTGTGTGTGTGTGTGTGTGTGTGTGTGTGTGTGTGTGTGTGTGTGTGTGTGTGTGTGTGTGTGTGTGTGTGTGTGTGTGTGTGTGTCGAAACCACCATATCATTCAGAATGTGAGTGGAAGAGGCACACAGTTAATGGCAATATACACACTTTTATGTGCAGTCTGAGCTGTGTTTTATTATTACTCTTTATTTGTATAGTGACTGCCAACATGTCTGGTGGCATTGTATAATGGCCATTCACTACACAGACATATCGGTGGCATTGTATAGTGGCCATTCACTACACAGACATATCGGAAGCTACAAATCTCTTCAGATTTCCTTTAAACTCTCCCAGGAGCTTCTCAGGAATCTGATCTGACCAGTGTAACAAGATATATGCCATAGCAAAAGTGTGTAACGGCCCCTATCTATCAATGGTGAAAAATGTATTTTGCACATGTTACTTTGGGATGGGAGCCCCAGGGCCGGCGCTACCCACTCAGCAACTCCTGCAAAGCAGGGAGGTGCCATGCTGAAAAGGCGCTGTCTCCCTCCCTGCTCTGCTAAAGCTGCCTCAGCCCTCACTGTCACTGCCTCCTGCACGCCGCCTGCAGCGCCTGTCTGACAGCGGGCGGGCAGCAGTAAGTAGAACTGCTCCCTGCACCACGCACACACTGTCCTCCTCCTGCGACCTGCCCCCTCTTCCTCACGGACACTTGTGCTGAGGCATAAAGTGCTGTCTGTGAATGCATGTCATGTCCAGATCTGCCCCCTGCCTATTGCTCTCTGTGCCTGTCAGCTGTCAAACAAATGACGAACAGGCAGCAGCGCCGCCCTTCCTTCCCTCCTCTCAGTGTGCTGTGCCAGTGCCACTGCCAGTCCTCAACACTCCGCCCCCTCTATCTCCACTGCTCTTCTTCCATCTCCTCCTTCTCTCCCCTCCTTTCCCCCTCAGTCACGAGAGGGGTGTAATAGCGTCCTCAGCGTCCTGCCTACGCAGATAGAAGAGGAGGGACTGCACAAGAGTTAAACAGGAAAAGAACAGTGAGTCTTGTATTATACATGTTTATAACAATTTTATTAGATTAGATTTTTTTTATATTAATTATAGACACTTTGTAAATAATGGGCTGGGTTATGTGCCTAAAGGTGGCCATACACGCTGCAATAGCAGCGTACGATGTGATGTGCGCTCCTGCGGGCATCGCACAGTACAAAAAGTATGTGCTGCATATACTTTTTGTACTGCTTTCGGATCGCATCGCACACACATTGCATGCATGCCGTGCAATGCGATCTAGCCCATAACATATGCGATTCTCGCAGCGTGTATGGGCACCTTTAGTGCCTGCAACATTTTGCGGACACAGCACTGAGATGGTGTATGCCTACATGTACATGCACCCGAGATCCTCCATAGGATCGCATGTTGCATACACTCCCACAATCAGGCTGCAGCTTGTTGCAATGGCAATGTGAAAGGGCGCAAAATTTATGGTTTGCAGAAGGGCGCCGGACACCCTAGCACCAGCCCTGGGAAGCCCCACTTAAGGTTCACATACACTAGTCAGACTTGTCCTAAGGACAAGTCAGACCAGTTTGCCCTTGAAAGCCCCCGGTAGCTTCCTGGGAAGCTCGCTTACAATTTGATCCAGGAGGCTGGCTTAGGATGTGCCAAATTTAAGGGATGCAGTCAATTTACCTACAATCAAAATTCCGACGGTCAAAATACCGACAACCATTGACCGACGGTCAAAATACCAACAAGGTCAAAATACAGACAAGGTCAAAATACCGACATTTAAAATACCGACACGGTCACATAGGTGTGCCAGCGGTTCCACGTCGCTGGCACACACCTGGGATCAGACCCAACACATTGTGGGTGCTAAAAAGCACCTGCGATGTGCCAGTGATAGGTCCAATCTGATCAATTTAATGTGCAGCCTGTCCGACCTACCAACTCCGACCCGATGCACACGGGACCACGCATCTGGTCAGAAGGGATGTCAAACACATCCAATTTGGGCTGATTTCTCTGCCCAATCCGTCGGTATCAGACAAAATCAGCCCAAATCGGACAAGTGTATGGGCACCTTTAGTTCTGGGCCTCACAGCAGCTATGCTCCCGACACCTATGGTAGTTTGGGGCAGTACGGACGGTGTAATGGTTAGCATTACTGCCTCACAACACTGAGGTCGATTCCCACCATGGCCCTAATTGTGCAGAGTTTGTATATTCTCCCCGTACTTGCGTGGGTTTACTTCGGGTACTCCGGTTTCCTCCCACAATCCAAAAATACACTGGTAGGCTAATTGGCTCCCGACAAATTAACCCTGGAATGTCTGTGTGCGTGTATATGTGGTAGGGAATATAGATTGTAAGCTCCACTGGGGCAGGGACTGATGTGAGTGTTCAAATATTCTCTGTAAAGCGCTGCGGAATATGTGTGCGTCTAAAGTGGCTTTTATTTCCGTCGGGTGGGCGCTGACGTCATGTTACGTCAGCCGCCTGCAGGCATCGGCCCGCCTACTTCTCTAGGGGATTGCCCAACGTTTTCATGGTGATGCCTATAAACCGCTGGACTTTCCCTGCCCGCCCCCTACCTGCCCCTGGCCCTCCCTCCCAGCAGGGAAAGGCTCGGCCATTGTGTAACTCGCCAAAGCCGTTCGGTGCTGGTGTTTGCACATGTGCAGAAATGTGAATGCACAAACCCTGACCATCGGGCCTGAGGCCGAATTCGGATCGCTACGAGCGATCCTGAATCAGATCCTATATTTGCCTTATTATATAGACTCTTATGCTGCATCCACACGTCCTAGCAGTGGAGCTAACCAAGTACATTACACAGCTCCTCTCATTAACCATTATGCTGTATGTTAGAAATAAATTATCCCCACATAGAAATATCACAGGCATTCAGAGCTGCATAAATAGCCTGATTTTCAGAGCTCACAATCTAGAGACGATAATGACTGTTCTAATGCTTTGTGCATTGCAGGAAATTACAGCGAAATGACCCTTTAATGTCTGTTGTGCAATAACTGGAAGCGTGTAGGAAAGCACTCTTGGGTCCTAATAGTAAAGATTCAGTGGTTGAAAATAGAAGCTCTGTTACTAGGGAGACCATTGAGCAACTCTTCTTCCAAGAGTAGATCAGTAAAAACTATCCCTCCCCGTGACAAGCCATATCGCTTTTTCCATTGACAGCCCAGCAGTCATTCTCTCCCCCTCCCTGCTCTCAAACCACACCACCTCCAGGCAGTCTCATCTGTTGTACACAGGTAACCATGACAGCTGGCTTCATAGCAACCAGATGACTGTCAACACAAGGCAGGCATTCCCTGGATAGTTGCTAATACATATTCCCGGCCCACGCAACGACAGAGGCACAGGCAGCCTGGCAGTGGCTACCGACATTGTTATGATGTTTTTCTGGGACAGAGGTGGCTTTTTGGGGACCTCTCTTTTGCTATGCCGTCACATGTCGACATGTTGACAGTTTGCCAAGTAACAATTTCCACCTGGTAATTTTGTATATAAAATATCCTGTTTTGTTTTAGAACATAGGTCCAATGAGCTGCTAACCTGTACGGTTATGGTATGCTAGGTCGACCATGTCTACATTTATTATGTCAACAACCTATGGTCAACAGTCAGTAGGTCGACACCACTGGATTGTCGATATTCTCATGGTCGACAGGGTCTAAGGCTCAGCACAATCTGTAGTTCGACAATGGAAAGGTCGACAGTCAAACGTTCGACAAAAGTTTTTCATGTTTTATTGTCCCGAATGTCAACACAGTCGACATGGACACTAAAAAGTACACCGTGTCCCCTCGCATGGAGCGCTACCCTCGGCACACTATTGTATTATCCTGTCGGCATATATCAGACCCAAAAAGGCATGAAAAACTCGTTTCGACCTTTTGACTGTCGACATCTTATTGTGGACCTAAAGCTTGTGTTGACATTTAGACCTTTTGTGTTGACCTTTGAATGTCGACCTAGGCATGCTCAACCTAGGGTCCGGATACCAACCTGTACACCATTGAGCACACTGTTGTTCCCAATTGCTAATAGCTGTAAGTGTTTTCTCATATAATTATTATTTATCACCAGTTATTTATATAGGGCACACATATTCCCTGCCCTGTGGAGCTTACAATTTATATTGCCTACCACATGTACACGCACACACATTCATTCTTAAGGTGCCCATACACGGTACAATAACTGGGTGCGATGAGATGCGCGCTCCCGTCACACATCTCATCGCACAGCTCGGACAGTATGTGCTGCACACACTTTCTGTACTAGATCTCTTCTCATCTCATCTTATTGCATTGCAAAACCGATGCAATCTAGTCCAAATTGTATGCAAGTATGCATGTATGGGCACCTTAAGGACATTTTTGTTGAGAGCCAATTAACCTACCAGTATATTTTTTGGTTGTGGGAGGAAACTGGAGCACCCAGAGGAAACCCACTCAAGCATGGGGAGAATATACAAACTACACACAGTTTGGCCCATGGGGTGTGGATCAAATAGTCGACAATAACTAGGTCGACAGTCATTAGGTCGACACCATTGGGTCAACATACAGCAAGGTCGACAGGGGTCTAGGTCGACATGGGTCGACGCATGCGTTAATTCCACATGGGTTAGGTCGACAGTCAAAAGGTCGACATGAATTTTTTTTTACTGTTTTATGACCAATGTCGACCTAGACCCATATGAAGATGACAACAGTTCATAATGGCCTCCATGTGATGAGTGTGGAGGCCATTATGAACTTTTGTTCATACAGGTAATTCCCCGATGACGCGGGTTTGGGGGGGCAGCTGGCATCAGCGGATGTCAGCTGACCGCTCGCTTCCCGTACAGTCACTCGCAGATGTAAGACACCAAAGAGGTTTGCAAGAGCTTATAAATTCATTCAATGGTCGGCGACCAATGAATGAATTTGTGCCCGCACGCAAATCAAATGATTTTGCAAATCATCCATTCACATGCCTGCTGGTAATTGCGCCGTGGGAGGGGGGTGTCTGTGCGGGCGGCGACTGATGGACTCGCAAGGCTGAGAATTTCTCAGCCTTGCGAGTCAACCAGAATAAGGCCCTAATTGCGGGTCCACCTGCTCAGGTGTCAGCCTTTTGTTTGTGTCAGCGTTTTGTCGATGTCATGCTTGTGCATGTCAACATTGTGCTGTCACCTAATGACTGTTGACCTAGACATTGTCTGTGAGCTATTCCACACCCATCTAATACAATAGCTAACAAAGCTCTGCGCATTAATAGAGGAATTAACTGAACAAATGGTGACTCATCAATCTGAATAAGCTGCAATCACTGCAGCTGCCTGCACCGCGGCCTTCACAATGCAGGACTGGAATACAGTATGAACGTTAATACAACTTTTGGCAATATCATGGCTTGTATTCTCTAGGTATTGCAGAGAAAATGGAAATATGGATTAAGGGGGTTATTCTGGTTGCTTCGCTCGGATGGGAATTTGCATCCTTGCGAGTCAACCTAACCTCGCCTTGTAGTACGCCAGTCCACCATTCGCAAGGCGCATACGCTCGCACTGGGCTGTGAATGGATGCTTTATATGAGCATCCATGTGCATCCGGCGGGGTATAACACACATAATTTGATGGTCAGCGATCATCGAATCATGTGGAACGTGCACGCATATGTAAGGTTGCTCTGAGCACGCACCCTGCATATGCACATGTGCAAAAATGCACATGCATTGAAAGACAACATCATACCCTCCAACATGGCCCATTCCATTAGGTACAAAATGCTCTGTTCCTGGACATCCCTGCCAGTGGCACAGTACAAAATTCAAAAAGGGGGGGTCACATCAACTGCCAGTGAGTCCAGGACAGTGAGTGGCATTAGGTATGACTCCCCTTTTTGAATATTGGGCTGTGCTGCAGGCTCACTTGTGCAACTGCCACTGGCAGGGAAGTCCAGAAACAGAGCATTTTGTACCTAATGGAATGGGCCATGTTGGAGGGTATGCAACATGGGTCCCCGCACAAAGGGCTACTGCGTACAGACCTGAATAAGGTCCTAAGTGTTCTTCTAATAGAATCTATGGTCACACAACATTATTCTACAAGAAAGTCACTTTGTTGTTATCTGGTTGAGGGTGTTAATATGTGAAGCAATGAAAGTAATGGAAAGTTGGACCAGTGGAGAATGGTGACTGTCCATAGCAACCAAAAAGCTTTGACCTATCGATTTATAGAATTGATTTGATAAATGCTACCCCATTGCTGATTGGTTGCTATGGGAAACTTCTCCACTTGTTTCACTGGTGATATAACAACATTGGGGCAGATTTATTAAGCTCGGTGAAGGGATAAATGGGCAGATGTATTAAGCCTTAACAAGAGATAAATGCGAGGGTGATAAAGTGTCTTGTTTTTATCACCGGCCAATCAGCTCCTAACTGTGAAGTTACAGGCTTGGTTTAAAAAATGACAGGTAGGAGCTGATTGGCCGGTGACAAAAACCAGACACTTTATCACTTCAACAAGCTTAATAAATCTACCCCATTATTACAGAACAGTTCTCTTGAGTTTATACCTGGTTATAAGGACATGACCTATAGATAACATCAGTGTCATATTCATCAAACATGGAAGACAAAGGGCCTGATTCAGAGGTGAACACTTAGCAGTAACACACAACATTTGTTGATGCAGATAAGAACCACTTGGTACAATTAAAATACAGGCTCTAATGTATGTACGCATGCAAAAGTTCTTGCATAGATCATACAATATTGTGATGGTATTTATTGGAAATATTGTATTATCTTGTTTGCTAAGTTTGAAAATATATATACGTCAATAATATGCGATGTATTGATGACCACGCTGTACCACATTTATTCTTGTAAAAAAAAAAACTTCATTCAAAAAAGAACCACTTGGTACATCTAGTCTGCCCTAAATACATGTACAAGCACACACTCACAAAATATGGTTCTTTTTTTTTCTGGAGCCAATTAAAGCATATTTTTGGATTTTGAAAGGAACCTGGGATTCCCAGTGGAAACCCACACAAGATAGTAAAATAATACAAACTCCACACAGTAAAGGCCATGCTGGAAATCGACCCCTTGACCTCAGTACTGTAAAGGCACCTTAATGGTGCTAACCATTACAGTTACTAATGCTGCGATCATTGACATGTCCACTGACTGAAGAAGATCTAAGGCACGCCATTTTCTTTGTACTGCTGAAGTTGTGTGTACTCTCTAGGGGAAGAATACCACCAAAGGGCAATGGCTGATCTCTTATTTGGGGCAATGGGCTGCTGCTGGTAGTAGATGGTTTGCATCATCAGTGGTGGTGCCAATAAGTAGTAGAAGGTAGCACATGACGTCCTGAAGTGGGCCATCCACTGCTCCTCCTGAAAAGCTTCCACGGTCTGCATGAAAGCATCTCCGTGGCACCGGTCTCTGACCAACATCCTGCGATCTCTCATTGTGGACAGTCTCAAAATGGGGGTGATGCTGGGTGATATCAGCGCTCTCCTCACATAGAAATATTGGCGTTGAGATCTAGACCTCTCAGCCTAGAATTGTGCCCTCCTCCTCCAACTCTGCAGTAGGTAGCACAGTGTTAGCAGCTGCTTCAATCTCTCTGTTGCTGAAGAGAACAGCAGGAACTGCAACACAGAAACTCCATCTGCCATCATTGCTGCAGTGCTGGGAGTAGACGCCACCCCTCCATTTGTTACCTTTTATGACCTCATCTTTATCAACCCCAAAAGGCCAAGTTTGGTGTAAATGGCACTGACCCGGAAATAACCCTGCAGTGTAAATGAGGTTTGAAGCCGGGTCCGACCCGGGAAATTCCCGTGTTCATAATCGTTCATGACCTGCCATTGCTGTAACCTGAGAACTGCCATGCTGTAACTTAAGAAATGCCAATCTGTTATCCTGGAAAGCTGTCTACCTGCTGAGAACAAAGAACCAGACTTCATCTTTAACCAGTGTATGTGATATATATCTGTTTCTATTGGAACAGGTCATGGGTTCTAATACAGGGTGTGACAATTGCAAAAGTTAAATTAAAATTCTATAAAAAAAAAGAAGAGAGTTTGTTGTCTATGGTCCTACTAGGAGGGGGACTTAGCCACAAAGCAACATAAACGGCTTTCAATTAACGGATTCAAACTTACAGAGGAGGAGAGGTGCCCCCTTGGGAGCAGGAGCCCGGCGGCAGATGACTCCTTTAGCTCCCAGATTTATGCCTCGGGTAACAGATAAGATACAAGTACAGGTTTCAGGTACCCTTCCTTTGTAAACACACTGTGCCTATCCTACACTGATGCAGGGCAACGGAGAGCCTGGCCGGGCCCAGGTACTCTTCAGGGGGTGTGGCCTAATCATGGGAGGAGTGGACCTCCCTGGCCACACTGCAGATAAGCACACAGCAGCATGTGCTGGGATGCGTAGATGTGCTGCTGCAGCTGCTGCTGCCAGGTACTGGGAGCCCCACTGGGCCCCTCCATCAGACTTGGGACCAGGTAATTAGTACCCCCCCCCCCCCTTCTCTCTGCGCCACTGCACTGATGTAATGCATATTCTAGACAACTAAATATGTTGGTGAATCTACAGTTGTGATTTGCTTTTTCAAAACATCTGAAACCATGATCACTGAATGCTGGCATAGCTGTCTTCTGAATGATTAGTTGTCATCATATCACGGAGCAAAACTGCAAGACCTTACTGCTGCTTATAGGATGCAAAGACAGCTAATCCATCAAATTCAGAATGTACATTAACAGCGGGGATCACAGATTCCCCTATCTGCTGATACTGGAGTAAAAAAGGTATTAACTGGTTGGGTGCCTCTTGATGCCGTTGCTATGTCCTGAGGGCCCCTAAACCAGAAGCCTTTGCATATTTGGTGATGTCATTGTAATAAAGGCTTGTTTCTAAGGATGACTGTCATCACAATCTCAGCAGGAGCATCCATCCTCTCCTATCCTTGACACAAGTGGATAATGCATATAATCTGATCACTGCACATTGCTCGTTTGCAAGATGCAATAGCAGATTCTAATAATAGTTTGCTAAATAAATAATCAATTAATTATACGTTTGTTGTGTGCAGACAATATAAGTGTAATAAAATTCATATTGTATTGCATGAAGTGTGCAAATGTCAAAGATACCTCTATACATGGCGGGGGTGGGCGGCTTTCCATAGCAGGGTGGCAGCTGGGGATGATGCGGAAGCATGTATCTGCGCTTACCGCTCATTGCCTGGCCATACACACTGGGCAGGGTCTGGCTGGCAACTTTTACCCAAGGGGGCAAGTACAGAGCACCGGCCCGAAAAGGGGGTGTGGTCGCTGAAAAGGGGGCATCCCGTTAAGCAGGGGTGGTGAGGTGACGGAGGATTGAGAGGGGTTAGGTGACTAGGGGTGAGGTTACCACGGGTTAGGTGAGAGGGGGCGATAAAGAAGGTGAGGTGCTGGGGGCCGAAGGGGTGAGGTGGTCAGGGATTTCTTGAGAAGGGGATAAGGCGACAGACAGGGTGAGGTGACAGTAGAGGCGCTGGGGGGGGGAGAAGGGGGGAGGTGAAAGGAGGCAAGAGGGAGTGAGATGACGGGGTGATGTGGTCAGGTGAGGGGAAAGAGGAGTGTGTGGGGAAGTGAGGCAACCTGCTGTTTGGCACCTACTCCCCAGCCCCGTCTTGTGACCCTCTCCGGGCCGCTGCTTGGCACTCTCTCCAGGCCGCTACTGGGCACTCTTTCCGGCTGCTGCTCTGCAACTCACTCCCAGACGCTGCTCAGCACTCTCTCCCAGCTGCGTGACTGCCGTGGCTGCTGTGCTGTACTGTTAACGGGTCGCAGCGGCGGCTGTAGCTGCAGGACACACTGCACCACCGTAATCCTTCTTGGCTTTTAAAAGTGGCCCAAAACACTAGGTAATCAAGTGGCCCGTGGGGCACATGGCACCCAGCCCAGCCCACCACTGACACTGGGTGGTTTTTGAGGTAAAAGCAGCTCAAACGGTAAAGGTGCGCTGCTTACACCTCAAACTCACCGTGTGTATGGGCCTTTAGTCTGTCCAGTCAGAAATATACAGACTTCTGAAGATTCCACAGTTACACATAGAAATGAAGGGGAAATAGGGTCACCTGTCATAAATAATGCAGTTCGGGTCATTTAAGTTGTGAGAATTTAGTCACTATAGAAACTTTTTTCTGTTCAACAGGAAAATCATGTTTTAAGATCACTGGTAGATACCACTACATGAGCACTGTCTATGCTGAAGCACATTCTACAGTATGTGACAGAATTTACCATTCAGTGGTATGGTTAACAAAGCATTCTTTCCTACTAAAACCTTCACCTTCAGTGGGGCAGGATTTCCCATTCACTGGGTGGCATGGCTACAGATTTTACCTGCCTGCTAAAGTTCTTTCAGTGAGACATGTTTTTCCATTCACTTGGACATGTGGTTACAGAATCAATCGGCCCACTGAGACGCCACATGTATGTCAGGATTTCCCCTCACTGGGAGGTATGGCTACAAAAGCAATCTGCCCACTGAGACACCACATGTATGTCAGGAATGCCCACTCACTGGGCCAGATGTACGAAGCTTGAAAAGTGATAAATGGAGACAGATAAATCACCAGCCAATCAGCTCCTAACTACCATGTTACAGACTGGGTTTGAAAAATGACAGCTAGCAGATGATTGGCTGGTGCTTTATCACTCTCCATTTTATCAATTTTCAAGGCTTAGTACATCTTGCCCACTGAGAGGTGTGGCTACAGAAGCAATCGGCCCACTGACACACAACTTGTTTGACAGGAATGCCCGCTCACTGGGAGGTGTGGCTACAGAAGCAATCGGCCCACTGAGACACAACTTGTATGACAGGAATGCCCGCTCACTGGGAGGTGTGGCTACAGAAGCAATCGGCCCACTGAGACTCAACTTGTATGACTGGAATGCCCACTCACTGGTAGGTGTGGCTACTGAAGGAATTTGCCAGTCCATTTGACAAGGGAACTGTGTTTTTTTCATTTACTAGTAAATGTCACAGTGTGAGTTTCAGAAAAGCATTTGGGACCTGGACACATGACATAAGCCATACCTCCAAAACTTGTCATTTGGTAGATGGGGATGTGCTCGCATGGCAGAGCCGCACATGCGCCCAAAAAGGGAGCGGCGTGGCATTGGTAGAATGGGCGTGGTCTCTCAGGAATGACTCAACCGCAACCCATGCCCGTGTTTTTGGCACTATGCTGTTTTATTACTACTCCAACTTGCTTTCAGTGTAAATGCTTTGGTGGCAAGCCAAAGACTGAAAGGACTAAAAGAGAATGATGAATGTTTTCATGATAGTAAAGTAATTATGCTGTGAGTCAGCAAGTGCAAAACTTCCTCATAGAAACACACACATGCTAGAAAGAGAAGTTTTGTTGTAAATACTACTAATGTCAGTCACGACTGTGCAGGCAGAGAAGTTGGGAGAAGTGTGTCACATCACTGAAATAAAATATAATGGATATATACATGTGTTTTATACTTCTGTGATAATTTGGTAGAGAATAGAGAGTGTGATGAATGACATCAATACATCTGACATATTAGACAGCTCAGTATCAGTAAAACTGAAAGTAAATACACTCAGAGAAAAACTGGGAAGTTTTACATGATTAACCTTACTGAGTATGTGAGTGCAATCCTCCCACACATGCATTCCTCCATCCAGACTGTAACTAGACATTTTGGTGCCCTGTGCCAGAAAGATATCTGGTGCCCCTCCTCCTCCTCCTCCCAATATATTCAAAATAAGAACAGAACAGAACCAATTCACATTTCACCACACAGTAGTGTGCATTAGTCACACAGAAGAGTAGTGCCCTGGCATTTGGAAGGAGGGTGTGTGACTTCAGCTCCAGCATACCTCCCAACATTGGACTGTCATGCAGAGGGACACTTCGCGCCGAAGGCGTGCGCCTGTTTTAGGGGGTGTGGCCTAGTGGTGGGGGCATGTCCTATTCCCACAAGATTACTCCCCCGATTTTGCCGCTGTGGGGGCATGGCTAGCGGCTCTGTGAGCTGCTGGCTGTGGCCCCAAGTCCCGCAGGCAGCAAGAATAGATGTTGTGCGCATGTTGGATGGCAGGGGGACTCCCAACTGCCCTCTCCCCCACGTCCTGGGCGGGACCGGCAGTGGGAGTCCGCCCCTTTGGAAGGTATGAATTTCTATCGCAGCCGCCGAGTAAGTCCTGGGCTACACACAGACTACTCCCTCAAATCCAACTCACTCTGCACATGTTTTTCCCCACCTGCAGTGCAGCATGGTTTTGCTAACAGGTCTGAATAAGGCCCATTATCACCACCTATCAGTACAGAGCACAAGACTGCACTGCGCATATGAGGGCCCCAGGACATGCATGGCACAGCGCAAACATTAATGCTGAAACGGGTAACTGTCCGTCTATCCTGCTCTGCAAGCCATGCCACATGCTCCCACCTCCGCACATAAGAAGATGCATGATTCTGCAATGCCACACACACACTGCCAGGCTGAAATGCATAATTTACATGCATAGCTTAGAATCAGCAGCATTTCTGGGAAACCAGGCACAAGCACCATATACGTTGTATGGACACGGCAACAGACACATGTTGGCATTTCTGTAGATGATTCTTGCTGCGAGTAGATGGCAGGTGCATTTTGAACCCGTAGTCTATACATAAACTAACAGTACATGTTAATAAGGAAATTGTGAAACACACTGTATATTTTATTGGATTGGTGTGTTTATTATTACTTTTTGTTGTTTGTGATATTGAGAGAACATTAAATATTGTATCTTCACTGTGTGTGCCCGTGCCAAGTGCGTGCGTAGCAGAATATGAATCCTGTGTTAATTAAGCAATAGAGCGATTGCTAACAGATGTTAAATAGCAGTAACACAGGAAGAGTGGTATTATCAGACTAAATAAAGGGGAGCTCAGTATGACTGCGCCAGCGCTGCTGACAAGCTGGAGCACTGCTAATCATTCCAAGACCATTTCCCTGTGTGGTTAACCCTTTCCTAGCTAGGATTGTACAATATAGCCCCGGTGGCTTTTGTGGCAACAGATGGCATCTTGTCAAGAAGACGTTTTATGCCTGTATTGTGTATTGTGATGACGGTCAGAGGGAATTGTAATCTTTCTCCTAATGCAAAAGCATCTTGTGTAATATGTACGGCTTCTGCCGGCTTCTCTTGTCCACTTCTGTATCCGAAGATGCAGCATCCGATCGCTTTCCGTGGTGTTTGGATATTTGAGTAACACTCGGGTTAATTAGGGTGTCTGGTCCAATTACGCAGCCACTGGCCTTACCATGCATGAGGCCCCCCCGCCCGGCCCCAGGCCACCTTCCCCTCAGCCCCTTAGGATACTACCAAATATGGCACTATCTACTCTCAAGAGTCACTTCTTATCCCCATTGCCTTTGAATGCCTCTGTAGGTTCCACCCTGTATCCAAGGGAATGAATTCCTACATTTAGGGTATACTTATTAATGTCACTCTTTCCAATGGCAGACCTCATGACTCCTCTTGGAAGGCGGACTTCGGCCCCCCACCAGACAAGGAAGCTTGGCACGACATACTGCTGCAATGGAAAATATTACTTAGTATCTCTACAATTGGAGCCATTTGTTGACCTAACTGTGGACACCATGGCACTACCACAAAGGCAAAGGCACCCATCACCCATGATTCCTATACCTACATCCCCCACTGGACCCATGAGCAATGGGAAGGACCCTTTTCATTCTCCTTTCACCCTTCCTTGTTCCATTACATTGGACTGGTACCTTTTAGTCCCTTTACTGTGCATCACTTGATTCTACTCAAGATATTCTATCTTCCCATGTAGTCCTGTTCCCACCTCATTTCTTCCCCTGTTCCAATGCATTATTGTTGATTATTACATTCTAGCATTAGCTCATTGTTGATGCTACCTACATTTATTTGTTGGTCTCCCAGCACTGCTTGCAGATGATACAAAATGCAGCTGCAAGACTATTGACCGACCAGTCTTGCTCCAGCAACATAACACCCATTCTCTACTCCCTTCACTGGCTGTCTGTAAGATGGCAAATTGCATTTAAGATTGGCTTAATGACTTTCAAAGCCCTTCATGACCAGAGCCCAAGGTACTTGAAGCAGCTTCTAATTCCTTACTGCCCCTCTCGATTACTGCGATCTGCAGATGATGGACTATTAACAATACCTAGAATCTGTCTGAAGTCATCTTGGGGTAGAGCTTTGACTTTGTGGCTCCGGATCTATGGAACTCTCTTCCCTGCTCAGCTGGAGAGACCCTCACTGCAGAATCCTTCAAAAATAGACTTTCCTGTTCTCTCAAGCATTTCACAAAAAATCCACTGTTAGGGCAGGATGTACTAAGGTAAAAATGCAGTAAAACCCCCATCTTCGGGGGCTTTACCTCATTTTCAAATGTACCAAAAACCCATCCGCCCTGTCTTTGCCGGGCAGGGTATCGTCACCTTTGGTAGGCGATACCCTATAGACGCCTATGGGCTTCAATCGCCACCCGCCACTTCCGCTGCAGATACCGACCCCCTCCTCCTGGCTTACCTTCCTCCAGGTCCTTCTGGACCTGGAAAGTAAACTCCTCCTCCCCCTAGCAACACAGCCAGATGGCCTTTCAGCTGCAGGGGGAGGAGGAGGCCTCCCGGCATGAGGGGAGGAGGAGGCGCCCAGGGATGTGATGGAGACCCCCCCCGCACACCACATCATAGGTTTCGCAGGGGGTCTCCGTCACCGCATTGCAATGCTAGGTGCATATGTTAATACATATGCGCCAGCATTGCTGCGGTTGGGCGGCGAGGGGTGGTAAGGAATTTTAATACATCCCGCCCTTAAGCTTGTTTTGTTTGGTGTGCTGTATAGGCAAAGGTAAAGCACTCTGAGCCCTATTGGGAGAAAAGTGCTATATAAATAACATTATTATTATTATTATTATTATTATCACTTTCATGAGCTCTTAAAATAAGGAGTTTACGAGAATGTACAGATGGTGATCCACAACAAAACCTATTGTAGAGGACACGGCATACATAAGGGAATTGGAACTGAAACTTCCTGCATTATGTAAGTACCTCGTTGCAGACAAGTGTGTGCTGAATCGACATGAGTAATAACATCACTGCTTTCACAGCCTTAAATGTCATGAAAAGACTGGAAAATTCATGACTACCTTAACCGCCTGTGTCACATGGGTACATTTTAATGTATTTATGAAACTCTTCCATATAAATCGCTTTGGTGGTTCAAAAGGCATTCAATTAAATGTATTGGTCAAGGTCCAATCTGTGACTACTTCATGGTTGCTCTGTTCCTGGACTTCCCTGGTAATGCATGATTGCCATCACCTGTAGTGAAACACCTTTCTTATCAATTAAATGGCTCCCCACAGGTGATGGCAATCATACATTACCAAGGAAGTCCATGAGCAGAGCATTTTCTCCCTGAAGGAGACGGTCAGATAGGCAACCATGGACTACTTTGGCTGTTTAATACCAGTAAAAAGAGCTGTATACAAGTTCTAACAAGAAAACACTACCCCAAACATAAACACTTGGTAACAGAAATACTCATTATTGTCTAGTGGCCAAATCTAGGAGGCGGGGCCATCCCCACTACTATATGCCTTTCTGCTCCTCCTCCCCAGCTGACCCAGGCCCCTCAGACAAGCCTGGGTTAATTAGTAGGCCACACCCCAGACCCACCCCCTACTAATTACACCAGGAAACACTTCAACTAGCAGTTCCTTGTGAATGAAAAATCATCCCAGCAACTGCTGTTTGATGTGCAAAGCCATAGTTTCCAATACAGACAATAAGAGACACACTAGCACAAACAGGGAAGAGCACTTGCACTGCAAGCATAATAAAAATGTTGCCCAAGCAACAATGTCACACAGCTAACTTGTGATGGCATTATACAGATTCATGGTGTAGATTTACCGGGTTAAAGATTTTCAACCCAGGAATTTGCAGAAAAAGCTGGGTTTTTCTTTGGTGTGAAAGGGTCAACATGAGTCTTAAATCCCGGCACTCTGACCCTGCTCTTGACCAGGGTCAAAGTGCTGGGATTTAAGATCTGTGTTGACCCTTTCACACCACAGAAAAACCCAGGTTTTCCCGGGATGAAAAGCTTTAATCCGCTAAATTGTGGGTGGTGTGAAATGGGGTCAGGCTGCACCCGGCAAAAATGCTGGGTAATTGCTGAGTGGCCGGTGTGAAAGGGGTATAAGTTACGGTGAATGGTCACCTACTGACTCTGTGACCAGCTGTCACTGCTTAACCATAGCCCCCACCCAAGCCACCAGGAAATATGTTTAAATGCTCATTAAATGCATATTACAAATCGTGTCTGTCGTCTTCACAGTGGTTTGTCTTTGTGACAGCATTATATGACATCAGAATTCTAACCCTTAGTAAGGCACTTCACATTCTGCTCTCATTGTTTGCCATACAGGAGATGTAAATGGACAGATTCCTGGACCTAAAGGCACACACGGGGTGATGTCTGCTAGCCTGCATGCTCAGTGGCCAATTTGTCACTAGACCCGTGAGGCACCGGCCTAGGGTCGGCACCTATTACAGGCAGAAGCTGTCAGTCTGAGTCACTGACTCCTTTATGCATGGCCGAATGGGCAGCAGTGAGTGACGAGCGTGGCCGCCGCCACCAACATGATTCATTCACTCTCCACTGCCGCTCGGCCATGCACATAATAAAAGTCACATGAATCACGGTCCCGCATCACGGAGGTTCACTAGCTCAGGCTGAGCCATTGCCGCCCATCGGATATACTATACACACAGCCTATTGGCTGCTGTATATAGAATGGACATGCAGGGGTGGGCTGCTGATCAGCACACCTCAGCCCAGTGTGTTGTTCCTCCCTCCTGGTCCAGTCAAGACTAATCATGTAACATCACCACACCACACGCCTAATAGAGGGGGCGGCCAAAAATATTGTGCCTAGGGGTGGCCTGACCCCTAAATCCGGCCCTGTGCATGCTGAGCAATGCAGGCTAGGGAAATCGCCCTTGTGACTCCCGGCGGCTAGATAGCCCATACACATGTAGCAATGTGTGTATGGGCGATCTGTGCTATCCAGTGTTCTCTGATTAGAACACTAGCCATTTGACTAGATCTTGACTACATGTAATCAAGACCTAGTCAGGCGAAGACAGTGCCCGGGACTGGGCATCGACATTGCTCGGGGGCCGGGGCATACACACAGAGCAATCTGTGCTTAAATTCTAAGCAATCTAGTAGGTCACTTAAAAAAACGGGCTAAATCGCACCGTATGTATGCCACTTAACCCTGGACAGCTGGGA
The DNA here is from genome assembly GCF_055691185.1 of Crinia signifera. Lineage (NCBI taxonomy): Eukaryota > Metazoa > Chordata > Amphibia > Anura > Myobatrachidae > Crinia > Crinia signifera. The sequence continues at coordinate 132,650,982 of NC_139224.1, read as the reverse complement.
TCCAGTAATGCAACTAAGCTGCACAGAATAATGACAGGTACATTTCAATGTTCGGACAGTTGTATTTGAATATTAGGGATGTTATTGAGTGAAATCATAGTAATTGTCCTGCTAAAATCTGGCCTGGATTGTACTCTGTGATATACAGAAATGTGGAAGTGTTGTATTGTACCCCATTCAGAAATCCATTCCTGACCAGTGACCTGGCACCTAGCACCAGCCCTGGGAGGTCCCTAGCACCCTTTAACCCATCTCAGTTTGCCTTTCCCTTCTCCATATGTTTAGGAAAATACATTACGAAAACTGGTCCCAAGAGAAATGTTAGTCTTTGGCAAAATTCCTGAACATACAAAGAATTCAAGAATGGAAATAGAGTGATCCTCAAAGATGATGGAGATTGTGTTCCAAATCAATAGCAATAGATAAAAGAACTGTGTAATATGCCACCTGACAGCCATCCCCTCATCCTGTATGATTAATGGCAGCATACAGATCACACTTTGATTCATCTCTTCCATCTCTGTGGTCCCCTGTGTCACATTTGTTCCTCAGCATGCAGTAAATCTGCCCGGGGATGTAATGGTGTGAGATACCATTTCACCTCATAAGATAACAGATTCCTTGGGGCCATATTTACAAATTGGTGGTCTCCTCTCTTGCTGTACCACTAATAACATGCTGCTCAATACATAACTTTAGAATTTTAGCATGAATCTAAAGACGTTTATTTTCCTTTCTGCATAGAGTTAAAGCTAAGTCGTTATGACTATGAGAAGCTTATAATGGCATGCGAGCAGGACAAGCCTGCAAGGTTCCTATATGAGAGGAGATGTGGTGGGGGAAAAAATAATCTTACGGTACACACAAACACTTGCCACAGCTTCACGCTGCCTACATAGACAGGTAAGGATTGGAAAATCACTCATCTGATACAGAACATCTTGAGAATTAACTATCTATTACATAAAAGGGAATCACTATGATTAGATAGATAAATAGAGAGAGAGAGATATACAGGCTGGCTTGGATATATACTCTCAGATTGCATGACTGGCTAGCATCATAAACAGCCTTTGTGATGTCAAAACTTTCAGTAATCAGCTGTATTTGCTGGTTTAAATTTCCAAGGTTGTGATTTATCACCTTAGTAACTAGTCACATGTGACTAGTTAACATTATAAGCAGCCTTTGTGATGTCACTGCTTGTAATAGAACTGTTAGTTATGAAGCGTTCTTTTCTGGTTTAACTTTGTACAAAACACGCCATTTGAATGCATTGAGGTTAAGTTTTGAATATTTCTCTCTGAGGAATTAAGGGCATAATTCAGACCTGACCACTAATTTGTATTGGACTGTAAGGAGAAAGTCATAGGACACAGCTTTTTCTGGAAAACGTAGCCATGGCCGGCCTGCACCTGTCTCCGCAGCTAGCCTTCACAGCCAGGGGGCTGCTGGTGATGTGATAGTGCTTCGCTGCGTCGAGAAGCACACACACTTTAACTATGTGCCTGCAAATTTTTGTGGGCACATCACTGGGTGGAACCCAGCATGTGGGGCGACGCCCTGTGCTGGGCAGCCCTCATGCAGACTACCAACGGGGGTTGCAGTTTTGCGAAATTTCACAAAACTACGACCATTTCGGAATCAGGCACCAAGTCACCTGTGCTCAAGTATGGATATTCTTAAAAAAAACTGCACTATAATGATGGAGCTTGGGAAACATTTATTTTATCCTCAAGAGCTGAAAAATCTTATAAATCAATATGCGCCAGATTAATAAAGCCCATGATAATCCCTGGCCAAAAATGATCCTTGGCTGCTGGAACATACAGTAGCACTATGAACTACTGTGGTTACACCTTAGGCTCCAATACACAATCCACCTACTTACACCCCAAAACCTGTGTTTTCCATTTATTTCCCCTGAAATCAAATGTTATCTTTGAATGTACGAGAATATAAATTACTATGTTCTCTAAGCCTAATGTGCTGCAGAGCTGAGGTCTGTGGGGTACATTTACTAAGATGAGAGTTCTATTAAAGATTGAATGTTGCCCGTAGCAAGTAGCAACCAGATTCTATTATTTAGAACAGCTGTTGTAAAACTACACATCCCAGCATGCCTTGCTATAGTTTTAGCATTCCCTATGAGCAAAACTGTGGCAATGCATGATGGGACTTGTAGTTTCACAACAGCTGGAGGGCCATAGTTTGGACATGCCTGATCTACAAGGTGATAAATAAATAAGAAGGTTGAACTTGATGGACTCATGTCTTTTTTCAACCTCAACAACAATGTTACTATGGTAATCTGATTGGCTGCTTTGGGCAACACCCCATCTTCAGTAGAACTCCCATTTTATTAAATTTACCCCTGTGGGATAAATTGATGTGATTCTGTGTTCCTGGCTATACAGCAATCCTGGGAATGAGTCCAGCAGCATGTTATTTACTATTTAAGCCAGAAAAAAAGTCAGAAAAACAGCAACACCCAATTTAATCCTTTGTATGAAATCAGATAATTTCTCTGTTAAAGGTGTTCGAATAACTACTGTACTGTATAATAACGGAGGATGAAGAAGAGCTTTGGCCTTCACCTCTCTTCAGTTGCTCGCTAAAATTCTAGGAAAAAAGGAACAATGTTTCATGAGAAATTAGATTTTCTCTACTTTCTAAAATGTAAAACTCAGTGTGTTTAATACTCAGTTATGTATCACTCTTTGGGTAATAACATCTCAAATGGCTAAAAGGGCAGATACTGGTAGGCCACAACTCGGTGTGATTGACAGCTCCCAGCATGCTTTGCAAACCAGTTAGTATATACAAAGATTCTGCACTAGCATGAAGCTGTTAAATTCCACGGCAACCGCAATACCCTACTACTCTAAGCACTCAATAATCAACAGGAGAGGAGTCACGTTCATCGTGGGCAGCAAGAATGTAAATGATGTTGGGCTAGATTTACTAAGTGGTGGTCTTTGCCAGCCACTAATTCTTGGTGTATTTGACCCAAAAATATAATATGGTAATAATATGAAATGCAAAACAAGCCTGGGTTTTATGTTCAATCAGGTTGAGCTCTACCCGCTCATCACAGTCTGCAAAGAAGGTAGGCTCTGGCCCTGAGAGGTGCGCCCCCCTCCACCTTCCTTACGCCAGTCAAAATGTATGACAGGCTGTGGCCCCGGCAGTGGTATAGCACACAGCACAGGCAGCACAGTGGTGCCCTCGCGGTACAACGTGGGGAGCCGTGGAGGCTGTCAGTCGTCAGCCAGGACAGGAGACAGGACAGGAGAATTATGTTTATACTAATCTGGGCATTATGCAGATGTTGCACTACTCTGGGCATTATGCAGATGTGGAACTACTCTGGGCATTATGTGTAAACGTCACTACTCTGGGCATTTTGTGTAATCTGCACTACTTTGGTCATTATGTTTAATCTGCAATACTTTGGTCATTATGTGTAAGCGGCATTATGTACAAGCAGCATAACTGTGTGCATTATATACTGTATAAGGGGCACTACTGTGTGGTGTAAAGTGTATAAGGGGTACAAATTTCTGAAGTAACATAAATAATGTGCTCTGCTATGTAAAATAAATACAAATGCAGCCAACTCAATTAATTGACGTTTAGTTAAATAATGCACTCAAAAAAGGAGCATTCGCTGTGAGTGGCGCTGCCATTTTTTTTGCGGATATTTTGAGGATCTCTCACAGCAATGTTGGCACTGAAAGGGTTAAAGAATTCATTTCCGTAATATGAGCAAAAGACATTGGGGAGATTTATCAAAGTTGTATCTCTCTCCAAGGTTTGAGATATATCCCCCTTTATCTTGTCAACATGTATAGATGTTTTTTTATGTAGATTCTTGGATAGCTGCCTAATGAGTCTTCTTATAGGAAGAGTCCAGAGGCGGATATAGGAGGTGATTCTGGTTGACACACAAAGTGTCATATTCGCGCCACTCAAATGAACTCCCGCCCCAGCTCACACACTGAATATCCCCGCACGAATGCGAATGGATGTTTAGCAAAAACATCCATTCACCGCCTCGTGCGGGGACTAAATCTTTTGATGGTCGGCGGCCTTCAAATGATTTCGCAACCGCTCGCAGATCTAAGCCAACTCTATGGTGACTTAGAACTGTGGGCTTCCTGCTTGCCCCCGCATCCGTGTCACCAGCGCATTTACATGGTGAACACTCAGCGTATTCATGGGGATGCCAATGAAAAGCTGGGCGTTCCCATAGGCGTAGCCATTCGCTACACTGCTAGGTGCGAACGGGGCAGCGAATAAGCAATTTGCCGTGCCCGCTCACACCAAGCGGCTGCACATGCGCAAACCATCGCTCCCCTGCGCAAACGCACAGGGGAGCATATGGATTAGAATAAGGTCCTTAGACCTAATGGGGCCCTAGGCAAGATACTGGTTTGGGGCCCTCTTCCCCCAAACAATCCATAGAACTATATTTTTGCCGCTAATTGCAGGCGGCATCGATAGAGTACCTTAGCATATACTGTACACAGTCTACTGATTAATGTTCAGCTGCGTGATTATCGGCATTGCGTACAAATCTGAATCAGGTAGGTCTTTGTAAGTAGGCTTAATACCTGTGTCACATTAAACTAACTGCCCACATACAGTGGATGAAACCATTGTGTGTGTCCAAACATTTTTATCCTATCAAAGAACATCAAAGGGACTTTCAAGGTGTGGGCGGGTCCATGTGATGTCATGACATCACGCATTAGTCATGCAATTCTCCTCTGGGAAAGTTTTGGAGGGTGTTTGGAGGAATGTTTTCATTGGTTAGACCGCACCTCGAATACGGAGTACAATTCTGGGCCCCACATTATAAAAAGGACATCATAGAATTAGGAAAAATCCAAAGAAGAGCAACAAAGCTTATTAGGGGAATGGAGACTTTAAGCTATGAGGAATGATTAAGCAATTTGGGACTATTTACACTAGAGAGATGTTTAAGGGGGGACATGCTCAACATGTATAAATATATTAGGGCCAATATAAGGAACTGCCAAACACCCTTTTTTGTGCTAGAAAGGAATCTAGGACGCAAGGGCACGAGTTTAGATTAGAAGAAAAAAGATTTTGTTCATCTAGAAGAAAAAAAATTATTTACGGTCAGAGCAGTCAAACTTTGGAACTCTCTTCCTGGAGAAGTGGTGTCGGCAGACACTATAACTACGTTTAAAATAAGGTTGGATAAACATTTATTGGTTAAAAACATCCATGGGTACAAATAAGTAACAATCTGTCTTTAAAATATCAGAACATACTATACAACAAGGGATAAGCTACTATAAACCTAGGTTGAACTAGATGGACGCAAGTCTTTATTCAGCCTTACCTACTATGTAACTATGTAACAGTATATCTTTATGGGCCCACTTGGGAACTCCTGGGCCTGCATAGTGGAAAATCCACCTTTGGAAGAGTTCCCCATATCCGATGGAGTCACCCAGTAGTGTCTTGTGATCTGGCAAGTACGTAACAAACACCTGAGTACTTAAAAATTTGATGTCTCCATCTCATGACTGATTAGATTCTCTGCAGTGATCAAAGCTGTTTCTGCTAATCAGAGACTATGGGAAAGGAATATCTCCGGTATCGTTTTTAAATGTTGTCATTTTCAGGCAGTGTTACAAAAGTAAAATGTTATTTAGTCGGTTAGCTCCATTACATCTATATGAAATATAGAATCCTCACATAACAGTAGAATCGATAATCTCCCTTAATGCGTTTATTTTTTCTTATTTTAGCTTTGTTTTGTTTTTTTGGTTTCTTACTCTGTATTAAAGTAATTTAAAATAATTTGTATCTGAAAGATGTTTTACAGTAACAGTTTGTACCAAGCTCCAACTTTTGTAATCTTGACCTACTTTAGATATTTAGATAATTGGCTTCCACTCCTACCAATATCTTGCATATCTACACATCCACCAGATCTAATTTGCTATTCAACACGGGTCCTTTTCTTGTGTAAATGGGTCAAAGACCCGGGAATTGTGACCCGGATTGACCCTTTCACACAGAAGAAATACCGGTGTTGATCAGCAAATTACTGGGTAGAAATGCTTGCCCCAGTATTTGCTTTTCTGTGTGAAAGGGAGGTCAGACTGGGACCGGCAAAACCACCCAGCACTCAAATGCAGAGTAAAAGCCAGGATTTAGGGAAATTTGGTATGATACCCCTTTCACACCACACAAATAACAAATAATAAGTTCCAACCCGGGTTGTTGCCAGGACGACCCAGGTCACTGTGCAGTGTGTAAGTGCCAACAGGAAAAACCGAAGTCCAGCAAGCTGGCATTCCGACCCTGGTTAAAATAAGGATTTTACCCTATTCAGACCGGGTTACTGGGCAGTGTAAACAGGTAACCTGAATCAAGCGACCTGGGTCCCGTTTACACTATAGGGAAGAGGCAGCATCAGCTCCAAGGCCATTATTCCTTCTCATATGGACAAAACCAAGTGCACTGCAGGAGGGGCAGATGTTACATGTGCAGATAGATTTAGATTTGGGTGAGTTATTTAGTTTCTGTGCAGGGAAAATACTGGCTGCTTTATTTTTACACTGCAATACAGATCTCACTTTGAAGTAAAACCCCACCCAAATCTAATTCTCTCTGCACGTTACATCTGCCCCACCTGTAGTGCACATGTTTTTTTCCATTTGAGAAGGAATTTGCCTTTACGAACCAGAATAATCCCCTAACTGCTGCTTCCTCCCCGCCCCCGATGACGTGCCCCCGATGACGTGCCACTGCTCCACCTCACCCCTGTGTGACGTCAGCCACCCAGCTTATTGTCAGAATGCTGAGGTGAGCTTCGGCTTGCAAATGCTGGGTTGCTTCCAGAACAGATCCGTGTCCAGTCCAGAGTGCGACCAGGTATTTGCGATGTGAAAGCGGCTTGAGAGTGGTATCACACAAATGTTCAAAAAAATCTGATTGATTTGGGTGTTCATTTTTAATAGGTTAAACTCGCATTTAATCAAATAGAACCTTTTATGTAGGATTCTATTGTCTGTTGATCACCAGATAATAACTACTAAGAGTGCATATCACTTGGGACAGCCGTTCGCCAGCCTGCAGAAGAGGCACGCACGCACGCGATGCTCGGGTACCCTATTCTGACGGAGAACGCCACCGCCGCCCGCAAACCCGCCCCCCCCCCCTCCCTGAAGCGGAGATGGGCAGGGTCTCCGCCATCACCCTGCCGAGTGAAGGGGATGCGCAGTGGTGTGAGACGCTTGCATATCCACCCCGTCAGATGCAGTGCCTCTCTGCCAACGATTCTCTGGGCTGGCTACATCTGTACCTGAGCTTATTATAGCTAATTATGCCCTCAGACCCTAGATTAGGTTATATTACACAATAAAGTACTTGTGTAGTGCACAGTGCTATTGTGTGATAATCGCATTGTTTGATTAAACAAGGGGACCCCTGTGTCTGTAGGTTCCAAGCTGGTGTCCTATAGATTAATAATAATAATAATAATAATAATAATAATAATAGGTGGAATCCTCTTCCAGGAAGCATTGTCAATATATTACATGGACACATCTGCAAAAATTAATAAAACTAATTCAATATGTACTGTGTAGATGGCACTTATCATTATAGGCAGGAGCACAGAGTGCAGGGGTCAGTACATATACGGTAGTCTGGGCCAGCCAATGACATCTAGTCTTTGCAGAGGCATGGCGTCTCCATGGGGACCAGATATGCATAATGTAAGTAACGGGGACCAGAACTTTTCATGGTGGCCCTATAACAGATGTACAACTGAAATGATGAGCCCTGTCGCTGCACAATACTTTTGTATTTTTGGAGTAGATTACACAGCTTAAGTAGAGAAGTGTGCCTTTAGATCACAGTGGCCTCGGCCATCACTGGGTTAATGCGGGCTCATCAGTGTGTGGGCAAGAAGGATGCTATCAGTCTTGTTGCTCCTCACTGACTGACTCACTCTCTTTGTATATTTGTGACACTTGTTAACCCCTTCACGACAATTGACGTATATATACGTCATGGCCGGGAAGTACTTCCCGACCGTTGACGTATATATACGTCATGGCTTAAAACTGTCACTGCGTCTAGAGACGCAGTGACAGAGGGACGATGTCTGCTGTCCCTGACAGCAGACATGTCCCTGCATGCCCAGGGGGGGCTGCGATGCCGCCCCCCCGTCGCCGATCGCTGTGATTGGCTGTTCAGTGTGAACAGCCATTCACAGCGTTTTCCTGTGTCACCGGCGAATAACGTTCGCCGGTGACACGGGATCGGAGGTGATTGGTGCTGTAAAGTACAGCACCAATCACCGCGGGGTGTAAGGGTGACACTGGTGTCACCCCACCTCACCCCGCCCGCCCCCAAAGGCCGTGATTGGTCCGTCGGACCGACGGACCAATCACAGCCGTGGAGGGGGGTTTAAACTAACGGTGACTGCACTGCAGACGCCATTCCGGTCTGGAAAAGCGTGCAGTGCGGTCACCGTGCCCCACCTGCCGCCTATACTGACCAGAACCCTTACCTGATCATTGATCATTGATATTGTGACATTTTGTGACATCCTGTGCTGCATCTTGTGCTGCATCTTGTGCTGCTGCGATTTATTAGATAGATAGAGAGTTAGAGAGAGTTAGAGAGAGAGAGATAGAGAGAGATAGAGAGAGATAGAGAGAGATAGAGAGGCCTAGTGCTATATTTTGTGCTGCTGCAGTGTGATAGAGCTATAGATAGAGAGAGATAGAGAGAGAGAGATAGAGAGAGAGATAGTGACAGATTGTGCTATATATTTTTTATATAACTGAAAGAGATAGAGAGAGATAGAGAGAGATAGAGAGGCCTAGTGCTATATTTTGTGCTGCTGCAGTGTGATAGAGAGAGATAGAGAGAGAGAGATAGAGAGAGAGATAGTGACAGATTGTGCTATATATTTTTTATATAACTGAAAGAGATAGAGAGAGATAGAGAGAGATAGAGAGGCCTAGTGCTATATTTTGTGCTGCTGCAGTGTGATAGAGCTATAGATAGATAGAGAGAGATAGAGAGAGAGAGATAGTGACAGATTGTGCTATATATTTTTTATATAACTGCTGCAGTGTCATAGAGTGATAGATAGTGAGAGATAGAGAGAGATAGTGATAGAGTGCTAAATTTTGTGTCGGCTGCCCCCGCCTTTTTGTGCTGATCACTATATCTGAGGTGATCAGCAACTTTTTGGGGGTACAGAGGTTTTTTTTTTTTATATATACCTGTCAGTACCACCAAAGGTTGTGCACCTGCTGCCCCTCACTGGTAATCAGTGTCGCATCACTGATCACCTTTTTTTATTTTTTGTGAGTGCTGTGGGGTCTTTTTTACATTTTTTTTTTACACACACTGTGATTTTGTGTGTGTCCTGTGGCCACTGTGCACTGATCAGTGACGTACATCACTGATCAGCTTTTTCGGCACAGGGTTGATCTATTTTTTTTTTTTTTTGATCAAATTCCTGTTGCCTTTGAGCGCTGTTCAGTGACGGACGTTACTGACCAACATCTGTGCTCAATTTTTGGCGCAGGACCTTTTTTTTTTTTTTTAACCCCTTCCATTTTTTTTTTTTTTAACCCCTTCCATTTTTTTTTTTTTTAACCCCTTCCATTTTTTTTTTTTTGAACCCTTCAATTTTTTTTTTTTTGTATTTTTTTTTTCTGCACTACATACACAATACACACTACATACCCCCTGGGTTGAAATAAAGTTTGTACCCCCCCCTACACTATACACGTGTTGAAACATTTCACTACCAGTAACACAAAAATATAAATGGCATCCCAAATGTCATCCCAAATGTCGTCCCAGTCATCCAGGAGAATGTATTCGGTGGAGGAGGCATATGCCATGCTTGCATCTGACTCTGACACAGCCAGTGAGGCAAGCGGGGAATTTGAAGGATTTGTCTTAAGCTCCTCTTCCTCCTCTGATGATGAGGGACCCCCTCAAAGACGCCCCCGTAGAGCAGCTGAGACCCCCCCCCCCAATAATTGATCTCGTATGGACCCCACCACCAGACAATTTTGAGCCCCAGGTTCCTGAGTTTTTGGCCATCCCAGGAATCCAATTTGATTCAACAGGTCTCAGAGAAATTGACTTTTTCAAATTATTTTTCTCTGATGATTTTATAAATTTAATGGTGGACCAAACTAATTTATATGCCCAGCAGTTTATTGCTCAAAACCCCACGTCATCATTTGCTAGGTGGACCCCTGTAGATGCAGTAGAGATGATGACGTTTTGGGGTCTGGTGTTACATATGGGCATAGTAAAAAAGCCACAAATTAGGCAATATTGGAGTACAGATGTTCTGTACAGCACCCCATTTCACCGTATGGCCATGCCCCGGGCTCGTTTTGAGGCAATCCATAAATTTATACATTACACCGATAATGCACAGTGCCCACCCAGAGATGATCCCACCTTTGACAGGCTATTCAAAGTCAGGCCGGTCATTGATCATTTCAGTGCCAAATTTGCAGAGCTATACATCCCTGATAAATGTATTAGTATCGACGAGTCCCTTATACATTTTAAAGGAAGGGTTAAATTCCGCCAGTACCTTCCCAGTAAGAGGGCAAGGTATGGCATAAAAATGTATAAGCTGTGTGAAAGCACCACAGGGTACACCCACAAGTTTAGGGTATATGAAGGGAAGGATTCAAGAATTGAACCACCAGAATGCCCCCCCTCCCTCGTAGGTGTTAGTGGAAAAATTGTCTGGGATTTAATGCACCCCTTCCTGGATAAGGGTTATCACCTCTATGTGGATAACTTTTACACCAGCATCCCCCTGTTTAAGGCCCTTGGTTCAAGAGGTACAGCAGCTTGCGGTACTGTGCGCAAGAACCAAAGAGGCCTCCCCAAAACGCACATTGCCCAAGTAATGAGAAGGGGTGAAAGCAGGGGAATATGCACCGAAAATATGTTGTTGGTCAAATATAAGGACAAGAGGGATGTCCTTATACTGACAACAATTCATGGAGACAGTACCACCTCCATCCCTGTACGAGGTACCAGTACCCACACCTCCAAACCAAATTGTATCCTAGATTACAATAAGTACATGGGCGGAGTGGATCTTTCAGATCAGGTACTAAAGCCGTACAGTGCCCTGCGGAAAACAAATATCTGGTACAAGAAGCTGGCCGTGTATATCATCCAGATGGCACTGTATAACGCTTACGTGCTATTCCGTTCTACCGGCCAGAGGGGGACATTTATGCACTTTCAAGAGGAAGTCATAAAGAGCCTAACATTTGGGAATCAGCAGGCAGAGGGCCCCAGTACTTCTAGTACTGGCCCCCGTATTGTACCAGGGCAGCATTTTCCCAACGAAATCCCCTCCACTGCAAGAAAGGGCAGGACACAAAAAAGGTGCAAAGTTTGTTATAAAAAGGGAATAAGAAAGGAAACTATTTTCCACTGTGAAACTTGCCCCGACAAACCCGGCCTATGTATAAAGGAGTGCTTTAAAATATACCACACATCTATGGATTATTAGGTTCATCATTTCACCGTGCTTCGGGGGTCTTGCTAATGCCACATAGCACCCACCATTCATTCCACCAGAATCTGAGCTGCAAAATCCAAAAATCACTCCTTCCCTTCTGAGTCCTGCCATGCACCCAACTGGTATTTTTTGGTCACATGTGAGGCATTGCCGTACTCTGGAGAAATGGGGGCACAGATTTTGGGGTGCTTTGTCTCCTTCATTCCTTGTGAAAATGAAAAATTTTGAGCCAGAAGTACATTTTTGTGTAAAAAAATGTATTTTTTTCATTTTCACTGCCCAGTTGTACCAAAATTGATGAAACCCCTGGGGGTTTGAAATGTACACTATACCCCTAGATGAATTCCCTGAGGGGTGTAGTTTGCAAAATGGGGTGACTTGTGGGGGGGTTCCACTGTATTGGTAATGCAACATAGCACCCACCATTCATTCCACCAAAATCTTTGCTGCAAAATCCAAAAATCACTCCTTCCCTTCTGAGTCCTGCCATGCACCCAACTGGAATTTTTTGGTCACATGTGAGGCATTGCCGTACTCTGGAGAAATGGGGGCACAGATTTTGGGGTGCTTTGTCTCCTTCATTCCTTGTGAAAATGAAAAATTTTGAGCCAGAAGTACATTTTTGTGTAAAAAAATGTATTTTTTTCATTTTCACTGCCCAGTTGTACCAAAATTGATGAAACCCCTGGGGGTTTGAAATGTACACTATACCCCTAGATGAATTCCCTGAGGGGTGTAGTTTGCAAAATGGGGTGACTTGTGGGGGGGTTCCACTGTATTGGTAATGCAACATAGCACCCACCATTCATTCCACCAAAATCTTTGCTGCAAAATCCAAAAATCACTCCTTCCCTTCTGAGTCCTGCCATGCACCCAACTGGAATTTTTTGGTCACATGTGAGGCATTGCCGTACTCTGGAGAAATGGGGGCACAGATTTTGGGGTGCTTTGTCTCCTTCATTCCTTGTGAAAATGATAAATTTTGAGCCAGAACTGCATGTTTGTGTAAAAAAATGTAATTTTCCATTTTCACATCCCAGTTGTACCAAAATTGATGAAACCCCTGGGGGTTTGAAATGTACACTATACCCCTAGATGAATTCCCTGAGGGGTGTAGTTTGCAAAATGGGGTCACTTGTGGGGGGGTTCCACTGTATTGGTGCTTGGGGGGTCTTGCTAATGCGACATAGCACCCACCAAAATTCCACCAGAATCTGAGCTGCAAAATCCAAAAATCACTCCTTCCCTTCTAAGTCCTGCCATGCACCCAACTGGTATTTTTTGGTCACATGTGAGGCATTGCCGTACTCGGGAGAAATTGGGGCACAGATTTTGGGGTGCTTTGTCTCCTTCATTCCTTGTGAAAATGAAAAATTTTGAGCCAGAACTGCATGTTTGTGTAAAAAAATGTAATTTTCCATTTTCACATCCCAGTTGTACCAAAATTGGTGAAACCCCTGGGGGTTTGAAATGTACACTATACCCCTAGATGAATTCCCTGAGGGGTGTAGTTTGCAAAATGGGGTCACTTGTGGGGGGGTTCCACTGTATTGGTGCTTGGGGGGTCTTGCTAATGCGACATAGCACCCACCAAAAAAACACCAGAATCTGAGCTGCAAAATCTAAAAATCACTCCTTCCCTTCTAAGTCCTGCCATGCACCCAACTGGTATTTTTTGGTCACATGTGAGGCATTGCCGTACTCGGGAGAAATTGGGGCACAGATTTTGGGGTGCATTGTCTCCTTCATTCCTTGTGAAAATGAAAAATTTTGAGCCAGAACTGCATGTTTGTGTAAAAAAATGTAATTTTCCATTTTCACATCCCAGTTGTACCAAAATTGGTGAAACCCCTGGGGGTTTGAAATGTACACTATACCCCTAGATGAATTCCCTGAGGGGTGTACTTTGCAAAATGGGGTGACTTGTGGGGGGGTTCCACTGTATTGGTGCTTGGGGGGTCTTGCTAATGCGACATAGCACCCACCAAAAAACCACCAGAATCTGAGCTGCAAAATCTAAAAATCACTCCTTCCCTTCTAAGTCCTGCCATGCACCCAACTGGTATTTTTTGGTCACATGTGAGGCATTGCCGTACTCTGGAGAAATTGGGGCACAGATTTTGGGGTGCATTGTCTCCTTCATTCCTTGTGAAAATGAAAAATTTTGAGCCAGAACTGCATGTTTGTGTAAAAAAATGTAATTTTCCATTTTCACATCCCAGTTGTACCAAAATTGGTGAAACCCCTGGGGGTTTGAAATGTACACTATACCCCTAGATGAATTCCCTGAGGGGTGTACTTTGCAAAATGGGGTGACTTGTGGGGGGGTTCCACTGTATTGGTGCTTTGGGAGTCTTGCTAATGCAACATAGCACCCACCATTCATTCCACCAAAATCTTTGCTGCAAAATCCAAAAATCACTCCTTCCCTTCTGAGTCCTGCCATGCACCCAACTGGTATTTTTTGGTCACATGTGAGGCATTGCCGTACTCGGGAGAAATTGGGGCACAGATTTTGGGGTGCATTGTCTCCTTCATTCCTTGTGAAAATGAAAAATTTTGAGCCAGAACTGCATGTTTGTGTAAAAAAATGTAATTTTCCATTTTCACATCCCAGTTGTACCAAAATTGGTGAAACCCCTGGGGGTTTGAAATGTACACTATACCCCTAGATGAATTCCCTGAGGGGTGTACTTTGCAAAATGGGGTGACTTGTGGGGGGGTTCCACTGTATTGGTGCTTGGGGGGTCTTGCTAATGCGACATAGCACCCACCAAAAAACCACCAGAATCTGAGCTGCAAAATCTAAAAATCACTCCTTCCCTTCTAAGTCCTGCCATGCACCCAACTGGTATTTTTTGGTCACATGTGAGGCATTGCCGTACTCTGGAGAAATTGGGGCACAGATTTTGGGGTGCATTGTCTCCTTCATTCCTTGTGAAAATGAAAAATTTTGAGCCAGAACTGCATGTTTGTGTAAAAAAATGTAATTTTCCATTTTCACATCCCAGTTGTACCAAAATTGGTGAAACCCCTGGGGGTTTGAAATGTACACTATACCCCTAGATGAATTCCCTGAGGGGTGTACTTTGCAAAATGGGGTGACTTGTGGGGGGGTTCCACTGTATTGGTGCTTTGGGAGTCTTGCTAATGCAACATAGCACCCACCATTCATTCCACCGAAATCTTTGCTGCAAAATCCAAAAATCACTCCTTCCCTTCTGAGTCCTGCCATGCACCCAACTGGTATTTTTTGGTCACATGTGAGGCATTGCCGTACTCGGGAGAAATTGGGGCACAGATTTTGGGGTGCTTTGTCTCCTTCATTCCTTGTGAAAATGAAAAATTTTGAGCCAGAACTGCATGTTTGTGTAAAAAAATGTAATTTTCCATTTTCACATCCCAGTTGTACCAAAATTGGTGAAACCCCTGGGGGTTTGAAATGTACACTATACCCCTAGATGAATTCCCTGAGGGGTGTACTTTGCAAAATGGGGTGACTTGTGGGGGGGTTCCACTGTATTGGTGCAACATAGCACCCACCATTCATTCCACCAAAATCTGTGCTGCAAAATCCAAAAATCACTCCTTCCCTTCTGAGTCCTGCCATGCACCCAACTGGTATTTTTTGGTCACATGTGAGGCATTGCCGTACTCGGGAGAAATTGGGGCACAGATTTTGGGGTGCTTTGTCTCCTTCATTCCTTGTGAAAATGAAAAATTTTGAGCCAGAACTGCATGTTTGTGTAAAAAAATGTAATTTTTCATTTTCACATCCCAGTTGTACCAAAATTGGTGAAACCCCTGGGGGTTTGAAATGTACACTATACCCCTAGATGAATTCCCTGAGGGGTGTAGATTGCAAAATGGGGTGACTTGTGGGGGAGGTTCCTAACTTTTAGCACTTATGGTGCCTAGAAACCTACATGGTGCCTAAAAAAAAATCTCATAAAAAGGAGGCTCCAAAATCAAGTAGGTGCTCCTTCTATTATGAAGCCTGTGGTTTGGTCAACGTGCACACTAGGGCCACATATAGGATATTTTTGAAAACAAAAGAATTGGGGGAATCAATTTTTAGTCACATTTCTCTAGTAAAATCTACTGTATTCGTTAGAAAAATGTATTAAAATTGAAACTCTGCAAAAAAAAAGAAATTTTGAAATTTCACCTACACTTTGTTTTAATTCCTGTGAAACACCTAAAGGGTTAACAAACTTCCAAAATGCTGTTTTGAATACTGTGAGGGGTGCAGTTTTTGAAATGGCATCATTTATGGGGGTGTCTCACATACAAGTCCCTCAAAGTCACATCAGAACTGAACTGGTCCCTAAAAAAATCAGTGTTTGAAATTTTCATGAAAATTTGAGAATTTGCTATTCATATTGTAAGCCTCCTAGTGTCCAAAAAAATTAAAAGGAAGTTGAAATAATGATGGAAACATAAAGTAGACATATGGTCTATGTTAGTTATTAACTATTTTGAGTGGTATGATTATTTGTCTCACAAGCAGAAAATTTAACATTTTGCAAATTGCAAAATTTTCCATTTTTTCACGATATTTTGGTATTTTTCACAAAAAAACACAGACTGTATCGACGAAAATTTACCACTAACTTGAAGTACAATGTGTCACGAGAAAACAATCTCAAAATCACTGGGATAAGTAAAAGCAAAAAAAAGTTATCCCCACTTAAGTGAGACATGTCAGATTTGAAAAAAAGGGCTCTGTCATGAAGGCACAAACTGGCTCTGTCATGAAGGGGTTAATTTGTCTCTAGCTTCCATCAACATCACTCTGCTTAACCTGTTCACTTCTGGCACATTTACCACACAGACATCAAAAAAGAATGTGTTTTTGTAGGGCTGCACTAATGGAACTTTAAGTACATCCCCAGGGTGACCTTAATGAGGGTCTGTGCCAAACTGTGGGAGGAACAAGTGTTAAGTTAGTTTGGACTTGTAGAACCCAGCTTTATTTAGCCCTATTTGACTTGCTGTATAGTGCTGAATAGAAGGGTTAATGAGCTGCAGTGTCTCTGGCACAAAGACAAAACTCTGCACTTGTGTAACCTTGGAAATCCCCATAAACATATACTTCCAGTTTGTTTTTCTGAAGTTTAATGACCTTAGATCAGGCACACTAATATTACCACATGTGTGACATTATCTAAGGAAGCAGTGATTAATGACCATTAGCTAGACTCCTGAATACTTGTCCTGTAGTGTGCCTGAGTGATTCCACCAGGGAGTGCCTCAGTTATGCACCAGGGGGTTCCCGAGTATTGCCCCAGAGAGTGTCTCAGTTATGCACCAGGGGATGTCTGAATAATGCCCCAGAGTGTACCTCAGTTATGTACCAGTTGGTGCCTCAATAATGTCATGGTCATACTTGCCTACTTTTGAAAAAGTTTCAGGGAGATTATAGTTGGTAATAGAATTTTGCACAGCGCCCCATTGAGGGGGCGTGTCATGCTCCTCCCAAAGGGTGTGTCTAGTTCCATATATGGAGAGATTGTGAAAATAGATTGTGAACGTGGCACCTAGAAGCATGGGTGTGTACTGTTACATCTGAGAGGAATCTTCTAAAATGACTTATATCCAAATGTAGCAGAGCCCCAAAGCAGTTAGTAAGAGCTACTATACTTGGTAAAGTGCTGGGAAATGGTGCTGATGATTCAATGTAAATGTATCTGTGTCTCATTCCTTTTTCCAAAATGTAAGAGTGTAATGTGGGCTAGGTGAAATTAGGTAGATTGCTAGACTAATGAGGGAGAGAGGGAGATTGCTGCTATTTCAGGGAGTCTCCTGCAGAATGCAGTAGGGTAGGCAACTATGGTCATGGTGGGTGCCTGTTATGCACCAGGGAGGTCTCAGTGATGTCATGGAAGGTGCCTCATTTTTGCACCGGGAGGGCCTTAGTGATGCTGTAGAGCGCGTCTCAGTCATGCATCAGGGGGTGCCTCAGTAATGTTGTGTTGGGTGCCTGTTATGCAACAGGGGGGCCTCAGTGATGTCGTAGAAGGTACCTCAGTCATGTTCCACTCAGTAATGACATGGAGGGTGCCACAGTAATGTCATGGTGGGTGCTCCAGTTATGCACCCAGTGGTGCCTCAGTAAAATTGTGAAGTGTACAGCACGACCAGGGTCTGCTTATTGATGGTATTGGAGGTTGCCTCAGTAATGTTGTAGACTCGGGTTGCCTCAGTTATACACCAGGTGGTTCCTCAGTAATGTCGTGGGTGGTGCGTGCCTTAAGTCCCACACAGCGGGTGCCTCAGTAACACCATCAATTTATACTGATTGAGATCTTACAAGTTATTTGAAAAAAAAAACACAAAATACATTATTTCCTCAGCACTCGTAGTCAATCATGGATATCTGTAAAACCTGACTGCTGGGACACTTGAGGAGCGAGTTAGGGACACCCAGCTTATTACCCTAGTCTTTGTGCATGCGGGTGACCTATATTGTGCGGTTACACCACAAATCATGATCTAAGGTTCTCCTTCTGGTTACTTTCCGCATGCTCCAGCTGGACATGTCTGAACCTGTCCTTCAACTTCTGAGTCAGACTAGCGAAAGCAGAAAGGAGGAAAAGAAACTTTTGCCCTTTAACAGAGTGAGAGACAGAAAAGCAAACAATCACATGATTATGGGGCCTTCACAGAGAACCACAAAAGCCCAAACACAGCATGTTCCTCCCCACCACAGCTATCAGTCTCTGCCAGCTATCTGTCCCAGACTCCTCAGTGCTGCTATGTAGTAACTCCCTGACTGGAAACATATGGCGTGAGCTGGTATTTTATATGGTCATACATACTGTCGTTACATATTACTCTATGTAAACATTTTTAGATACATTCCACACTCATGTTATCTCACTTCACAGAAACAAGTATTGATCATTGCACAGTAAACGTAAGTGTAGAAGCGAAGCACACACATTAGTTTATTACTACTCAAACTTGCATTGGTACTTGTTTCGTTTCACGGCAGCCGATATATCGGATGTGATATCAGCCGATCCGATGCGATTTTTTTACCTGTTCATCACCCCACTATCCACTATGCATGGAGTTGATTTTATATAGTGTGGCGAGTGCAGCGAGCCACCGAGCCCAGCAAGCCCCTTGAGGGGACGCGGATCACTGCGCTCGCCACACTATATAAGATCAACTCCATGCGTAGTGAATAGTGGGCTTATGAACAGGTAAATAAATCGCATTGGATGGGCCGATATATATGTCGATATCACATCCGATATATCGGCCGCCGTGAAACTAAACAAGTACCCTTGCATTAACCAGACTTAGGCCCATACACACTGGGTGATTTTGAGCTGAAAGTCAGTTTTGCTGTTTCAGCTCAAAAGCCACCCACTGTGTACGGCCTGGTGATGAGCATAGATGTGCGCTCCCGCATCATCGCCATCCACCTGGTATTACCAGCAAATGAGCGACAGGGTGGACGGTTTTCCATAGCATCCCGCTATGAAAAGCCATCCACCCCTGGGAAAACCGATTAGACAGGCGTAAGTCACTGAGGGGCAGATTTATTAAGCTCGGTTAAGTGATAAACTGTCTGGTTTTTATCACCGGCCAATCAGCTCCTACCTGTGAAGTTACAGGCTTGGTTTGAAAAATGACAGGTATGAGCTGATTGGCACGCTGGCCAGAGACACCCAGTGTGTATGCACATTTACTCATAGTACTTATTAGTTACCCACCTTCCCATTCACATCTCTGCCATTATAGAGAGGGAATTTTAGCAGCTAGCTTTTTATAATTAACTCAAATGCTACAAAGGCTTCAGTCTCTGTGATCAGGGTTTAACGATATGACCCAATGAACTGGAGATATCGCCCATTATATAGCAGGCCATTATCAACCACCGTGTATTGAAACAGATCACATTTGATGCTGCAATTTAATCACATTTCCATGGAATTCAAGTGATTAATCATAAGCGGAATATAATTGGATGATCAATTTATCGCTGACTCTCTTAATTTTCCTTTATGGGCTGGGGAGAATTGGTGTGGGGGGGGGGGGGGGGGGGAGAATTTACGGCACAAAACATCAGCATGACCTGTGTAATTCGTTCCCCAGATATTAATCCAGGGCAATGGTTCATGCAAAATAGCATGAAACTGTGCAGTCTAAGAGATCTTACTATCAGTGGACAGCCACGTTGGATGTTCACTCAATGTGGTTAAGTTGCCTCATTGAACAAAGTTGACAATCTAAAACTGCCTGTGCAGATGACTTCCCAGGATGTAAGCAGTCAGCATCAGGTACACAAAATACTGGTTCTACCATTTGTAGGCAACGAGATGAAAGTAGCAGTTATTTGAAGGGTTGTTTTTTTTTTGCGCAAATAAAATAGTAACCTATTCAACAATCTTTTCACTTCTTTTATCTGTTGTTTATATACCACATTCATATCCCAGGGCACTTTACAGCACATGTATGTCCAAACTCCAATCTCTATTATGTATGAACAGATCAGTCAATGTGGCGGTAAAAGCTAATAAATGGTTACATAGATCATTTGCATATCTCCTCCCCCAGCCACAGGAGCTGTCAATCAGTTTTCTCTGTGATACTGCAAGAATGCATTTTCCCTGGAACATGTTGGTATATTGTATTCTCCCCAAGCTGTGCACACACACACAAAGCTATAGAACATGATCCCATGGTATCTAGTGCAGACTTGGTCCTGGCTTATCTTCAGCCATCTGCCTGGCTAGTTGTAAGAGTAGTACATGAACCCATGTGCATGGTGTTTATGTCATGTATTTATCGTTTTGTGAGAAATCTACTGTTTGGTCTTTACCCAGCATCATGCATGAAGTGGGTGACTTATTTCATTGGTTCGCCATGGCATGTTAACGCCAACCTCAGAGCTCGCCTAAGATTTTTGTATACAGCTCTATGGGGCTCCGAACATTATCTGCTAGTACTGTAACTAACTGGCATCAATGACTAAATCACAGCTACCTGGACTGAGCTCACAGAGCTCACAGCCTTTTTTGTTATGAAAATAAAAGTAAATCTGGTCTATGGTGATGATGTATTTGGAGTCCGGTTGGTAAGAAAAAAAATTAGCTTTGCCAGTTGGGAGATTTTGAGTGGCCAGTCCTGAGAATAGCTAGCCAACATCAGAGCCCAAGCTAGCGTGCCTCGGTAAGGCCACACAACGGACAGCGGGAAATGTCTGGCCTACATGTGTGGCCTGGCCACTGCTAGCTGGGTCACATGCTGCTTGTACTGTGGTAGAAGGGGTTAAGATTTCCCAAACAGGACAATACATCCCCCCTCCCCTCTTCCTTCCACATCTTCCTAAAGAGGGCAGGATGTGAGGCTACCTCCCCCCTCCTTCCCCAGGGAGAATGGTTGTGTCAGGAATGCAGCCAGCTCTTCTAGCTCACTGGATTCCAGAGCTGTGAGGCAGACAAGGAAAAGGAGGGGAAGGGAGGGTGAGGCCGCCGGTATTCCTCATGTGATTATGTGGAAGGCTGAGAAAGAACAGGATCTGTCCAGACCCCTGTGGAATATTGCCTGAAGGGGCCAGCAGTAGAGTGCACACTCCCACTCACTATTGAATAAGCACCCATGGTCTAAGTGTACACTGGCCATGTGCGCCAAAGTGTAGCATTGTGCTTAAGGGTTTGCATAAATTTATATCAATTAAAAGTTCCAGAAGAAACCGAAGATACTCCAGAAAACATACTGTCGAAATACAGGTAGGCATACATTACACATGTTATTTCGCTGCTTTGCAGTCACTTCATTTGTACCTCGAAAGCTAGAAATCACTGGCATGAAAACCATTATTCTAATGCAGTGATTTTCTACCTTTTTACCTTGCGGCACACTAAATAAGATTTGAAAATTGCCAGGGCACACCATGAAGTCCCCATAGGACAAAAAACATTGGCCCCCACAAGAAAAAAAAACCTATTGGCCCCCCATATAAAAAAAACAATCACACTGGTCCCCACAGGTAAAAATAAAATAGAAGGGCCGTTTACATGAAAAGGAGACCAGTAAATAACAGTTGAACTGGTGGTGGCTGTAAACTGGTTTGGGCATCTCTAGATCTGGGAGCACACACCTAAACCTAGTATTGTAGGTTTTGCTAAGTGACACAGCATGAAGCATACCCAGGTCTGCTATCTTCATTCAATTCTATTGTAGCAGCTTGTCCTGACACAGGTCTTCCAAGCTCACTTTATGGTGAGGATAAGAGGATTACTTAACAGCTACCTGGACCCTGGGCTTTGTCCCAACCTGATCCATAATACAGGAATATGGCTACCACCGCTTATAGGTCAAGCATTTGCCCATCACCGAACTAGCAAAATCTTTCATAGGTTTAAAAATACAAACTGAAATGCTGTGTAACTTGGCAGTCACAGCAGCAGACTTCCACTAAGAAAGCAAGGGGTTAACGAATGACTGGACAAAGGTCAGTGAGTCCACCCAGCAACTCCTGCTATGACATGACCATTTTGGGGAAAAGCTGCTGAGGAACCTGGCTGGGTAAACTTCTGCTGCTGGAAAACATTAGTTGGTTTATTCCAGACTACACCCCCCCCCCCCCTCCTCCTCCTCCTCCTCCTGCTTTCTAGCCACAGAACAGAGCTGCCTGGTCAACACAGCCCCACACACTCCAGTACTGTAGTCTCTTCTGTCATAGGATTAGTGTCTGAAGACTGAATTATTTCTCAAAGAATAATTCATGATCTACATGCAAAGGATCGTGGGAACAGGAACACAAACAATGCTTCACGTGATACACTCACTGCTTAATAAGTCTATCACTGTGCACCAATGTGCCGAATGCATAAACACTGGGCTTACTCACAAAGGCAATGCAGCAGATCTGTCTGTGTGGCACTGAATGTATTATACGAGGACCCCAGGTCCCTGCTCGCTCTTTTAAATAGATTTACAGCTGTATACATTCGTTACATGGATGTACAAGGCTGTGCTCATACCTGCTACCAGGTATTAAAATACTGCCCCCTTTTCAATATGGTTTGATATAAATGACCTTATATTGATATGAACAGTATTAAGCCCCTTGTTGGATCTGTCTCTATCCAGTTTCATGCATTTAAATACAGCCCTTCCATTCTTTAAAGTCTAGTGATATGTGGTATTGTAAGAGGGTTATCGCCAATGTACGGTATTTTCATATACACGGCTCACAAAACACCTCCAATGCGTTTAATACGGATATGAAATCACTAATGCTGAAAGATCCTGGTGGAGAATAGATTAGTTCTTCCAACACTGGGAAGGGTATTCATTTCCCCATACAATTCATGACCTTTGCTCAGGACAGAGGTGACTACCTCACCCCCCCACCTGCTCCCTGTATGAGACCCAGGATCTGCAGATATCATGAAGCAGTCAGACAAGGAAGCTCATTTGCATCAGCAGCAGGAAGGGACTTTATACCCAGATTTAACCATGACGACAGCAGGGTGATATAAATAGCTATTGCTCTGGGAAGGAAAACGCTACATATTTAATTTGTTACAACACTGATAGCACACAACTGATATAATGTGTGGACTGCTGATTGTATGGCATATAAACACAATGTAGTCAGCCTCACATTTCCAGCCAGCAATGATATAACAGTAATGTGGAGCAGTCAGGCTATTACATGTCAGTAATAAACCAGAGGTGCAGGAAAGGCTTGTGCTAGACCCAGATTTTACAATTATACAGCAAGTGATTGTTTTGAACCAGGCAGGTTCTCAATGACTTCAGTGTGCTGCAGCCCCACACCACCCCTGAAGAGGGCACATCACCCGACCAG
Source organism: Crinia signifera (assembly GCF_055691185.1). Lineage (NCBI taxonomy): Eukaryota > Metazoa > Chordata > Amphibia > Anura > Myobatrachidae > Crinia > Crinia signifera. The sequence goes on along the minus strand of NC_139224.1, from coordinate 132,627,565 downwards.
TACATGCACCCAATTGCCATCTGTGCATCAATTTCCATTGTACATTTATGGACAGCAAAGACCAGGCTTCATGCACCAGATGAATAGGGTTCATGTGAACAGCAGTTGACAATATTACCAAATATAGATAGGTTTAGTTAGTGAATAGTCATCGTACATCACAAGATTTGTGTATATAGCGTAAATGCAGGTAGAGTCTCCCGTATCCGGAGATCTCTTATCCGATATAGAGTAATTTGGGTTTGTTTGTTTTTTCCCCCCTGCACCTTTTTTTTCATACTTCTCAAGTCCCCTGATGTCCTTGCGGCCTTCAGCGGTCCCAGGTGTGCATTATGAAGGTACACCGGTGATGTTATCAGCGCACCTGCAAACTCACGCAATGCACCCCTGGGACCGCTGAAGATGATCATGGAGGCTGCCATGGAACCATCAGGGGACAAGGTAAGTATGTTTAAAAGGAAAATCTAAAAAACGTAATAATTCCTTATCCAAATGCTCGTGTTCCCGAGCATTTCGGATAAGGGATACTCAACCTGTACAACTTATAGGACAAAATGCAGTTTGTGCATGACGGAAGCTAGGAAACTCCACACAAGCAAACCAGGAATCAGAGGAAACTTTTCAAAATATTTAATACGTGTCAAACACGTAGAAACGTCATTTTATACAGAAATCCAAGTTACAGCATTGTGCAATAAAAACACTGTAAACTCCAATTGTCATTACTTCTTTCCGGACTTCCCCACCTTCTAAAACAAAGGCAGGAGAGTCCTGCTGTATGGACATAACTGTAGGAGATCACAAGCACCAAAGTCTGACCAGCTGTCCTGCAATACATATACATTATACTTATAGGGCTGCGCCTGGCCCACAGGGAACACACAACACTGAACAGTCCTCATGCGTCTGCCAAGCATCGGGGGAACGCCTGGGCACCAAAGGTAGATACATATATATATATATATAGGTCTGTGTCCCTATGCAGATTGTGTAACTGTTACATGTAGGCGCCAGTGTGCTGCCTGGGAACAATGGGGCAGCAGTGCTCCGGGCTGGGCAGGGACAATGGCTGCAGCCGGCTGGTGTCAGTTATTTGGTATGTTCCCACAAGTCAGGACATGTAAGAGGGGAGGGGCGATGCGGGCCCGGCACACAATGGGTGCTGTGATCTGGTGTGGGGAACTCCCCTCCCCCCCAGTGCTGGGGAACTCCCCGTGCACGTGGTGACCAACAGAATTGGGGGATGGGGGGGAATGTGCATGGCTGTAACATGGGAGGGGGTCCTCATCACCAAATATACAGCTCCTGTAGAATACACATATTTAACCACTTTGGTGCCAGACAATTCCCCCTTTCCCCAACCATAGCTTAACACACTGATGGAAGTGCCCCCTGTAAAAACGGCCAGTGTCCGGGCAGTGAGGCAGCAGCAGTCCCCCGGCGACGTCCGGGTTATCTCGGTGCAGGGAATGACCGGGGGTGGGGGGGCACAGGTCAGACCCCTCCACACAGATCCGTTGTGGAACGAGAGCAAGTTTATCCAGGCCGGGCACAGTCCGCTCAGCCAGAGTGTAGAAGGGGCCGACCCCGCAGGGAGCATCAGAAGGCCTCTATGGCCGTGCTCCAGGGGGTGATGCTGGCGCTAATGGCCGGCTCGCTGCAGCTCTGTCCTGTGGGGGCAGCAGAGTCCAGCTCCTGCACCTCCTGCCCCGGCTCAGCAGCCCCCTCGGTCCCCGGCTCCTTGGTCAGCAGTCCCGAAAAGCTGGAGCCAAAGATACTGATGAGATTGGCAACGTTCTCCGTCTCCATCTCCTCCTCCACCTCCTCCCCGGGCTCTGGCACCTCCTGTTCCCTCTGCTCTCGCCGAGCTCGCTTGGTGGCCGGTCCGTCCGGTGAGCTGCCCCCGCTCCTCTTCCGGCAACAGGGACTGGGTTGCTCCGGGAGTGCGGCCTCGGGTTCAAGGATCTGCGGGTGCGGCGTTGGGCAGACTCGGCTGGAGTCGGAGAGCGGGCAGGAACAGCAGGGAGAATGTGCAGGAGCGTCTTCGGGCCGGCAAGGCCGTGGTACGGGGCAGGCACAGGTCCGGGTCTCTCGTAATTCACACACCGGGTCGCCCTCCGGCCGGCCGTCTGCGGGGCACGAGCAGCTCTCCGGCCCCCTGCAGTCCTGCGGACCCTGGTAGAGCGCGTAGTCCGGGTGCAGCTCCTCCTGCGCCTGGCTCAGGTACACCTGCTGGGCGCTCCGCAGCACCAACGACACCATCAGGTTCTTGTGCAGCTTGATGCCGCCGCGCTGCACCCGGGAGTGGTAGATCTTCCCCAGCGAGATGCTGACGATGCGGTGCGCCTCCAGGCGGAAACCCAGCCCGGGGTGCGTCTCTCTGCCTTCCGTCTCTGCTACGACTTCGCGGTGCATTTTGCGGGCTCGGGAGCAGGCTGGTGCGGCTTCGTTGCCCAGCGTTGCGGCGGCAGGGGTACGGCTGTGTAACGTGACAGCGCCTGGCGGTTTGCTATGTAACCACTTCGACCAGGTCCCAGCGCCGAATAAGCGCGGGCGCGCGTCTTCCAGACTCTTATATAGGTGACGCGTCACGTCCCCAGCGGCCAATCACAACGCTCCCTCCTCCCGCTTCCGTGCTGAGGCGCCTACTCACCCTCACGTGGTCCGTGGCCAATCGGCTCCGGCGTGACAGGACGCCTGAATTCGAACGCTGCCCGCGGAGAGTCCAATTAAAGCGGCAACGTCACCAGACAAGCACAACAGTGCGCCCCCTCCTTGAAGGCTATATGTGCCTATGTCCATAACGGTCAGGGACACGGGGCGTGGTTGCACACATCCTGCGTCCGCTGCGGGATCCGGCCGCAGATAGGGGCGTGACGTGCAGACGCAGAAAGTCACGTAGACAACCTCGTATCTGTGGGGCCAACGGTGTTACCGCTTTAAGGTTCGCTGTGTTTTGGTTGCGTGTCGGTTCCCAGGCTGATGTAATGCTGCTGTAAGTTTCAAAAAGGGTCACGTGACGCTGAGTGAGGTCAGAGGCCGCCGGCTGCTGCTGTAGAGATGGGCAAAACGGATCTTTTCGCGGACCCGGGTCGACCTGGGTCGGTCAGTGAAAAGATCTAGATCCTTTGGGCGGCTCTGCGGCTCAGTTTGTGTAAAAAAGACAGTTATTTATGGTTTGAGTTAGTGTACCATACCTCCCAACATGACCCTTTCCAGGAGGGACACAATGCTCTGTTTCTGGACTTCCCTCTTCATGTTTGATTGTTATTACCTGTGTGGAAACACCTTTCTTATCCATTTACCTGTTTAGAACAGGTAATAGCAATCATTCGTTAAGAGGGAAGTCCAGAAACAGAGCAAAGTCGTAGGTCAGAGATGGGGAACCTTTGGCCCTCCAGCTGTTGTTGGACTACACATCCCAGCATGCCCTGCTACAATTTGCTATTTGGCCATGATAACACTGTTGCAGGGAATGCTGGGATGTGTAGTCCAACAACAGCTGGGGCCAAAGGTTCTCTAACCCTGACCTAGGTGGTGCACTTAACATAGATAGTCGTTTGGTCGACTGATCTAGGTCGACATTAGGTCAACAACACTAGATCGACATGCTGAAAGGTCGACGTGGAACAAGATTGACATGGTTATAGGTCAACATGAGGAAGGTCGACAGGTCATAAGGTCGACATGGGGATTTTCACTGTTTTTTGAGCCGACATGTGCCGACAGGCGGTATTTCATGCCCTACCTTCCACTAGGGCATGGAGTGAGATTATAATAGTGTGGCGAGCGAAGTGAGACACTGTGCCCAAAGCATTGCGAGCGATGCGAGGGTCCGATTCTCACTTCCAACTGTGTCCATGTCAACTGTGTTGACATTCGGGTCAAAAAACAGCGAAAACCCCATGTCGACCTTATGACCTTCCTCATGTCATCCTAACGTCCATGTCTACCTTTTCCCATGTCAACCTTTTCCCATGTCGACCTTTCTGCATGTCGACCTAGTGACTGTCTGACCAACGCTTGTCTGACGAACAATCCAGTTCCCAGGACCTGGGTAGAAGTCCCGTGTAAAGGGACACGGCGTGTCCCATTTACACTGCCGCTGACAGGGGTCTGACCCGCTGAAGACCCGGGGTTTTGCAGCGGTGTAAAAGGGGTATTAATTTGCTCGTTGCCAAGGGAGACTAAATTTGCTCATTGCCGAGCCCCCCCTCCCCCCCCCCCAAATGAAAGTTAAAAGAAGGCCCCCTCCCCCTCCAAATTAAAGTTAAATGTACTACACAGCCCAGCAAACAGAGATCTAGTAAAAAAAAAAAAACACATGTGCACTGCCTAATTTATGTCTGTGTGTCTGTGTGTTCATACTTCTACTACACACCTTTCTGTGATACTACTGGTGAACTCAGGTGAAGCAATCTTGAAGTCACCAGACCTCCCTCAGGGCTTCCAGATTCAGAAAAATCTAGATCTGCACGTGACACAGCAACAGCAGCAGCAGCACAAGCAGCCAATTAGAAGAAAATATCTCAGCTGCCAAAGGGGGCAGTGCTGAGCTCAAGCAATGCAATGTGCATTGTATTGTATGTAATGCTAAGCGAAACCGATCCGGATCACCATTTTGGGATCGGCGGCTCGCTCGTTCCTTTGATGGATCCGTTCAAAAGAACCGGATCGTTCGCGAACGACACATCTCTATGCTGCTGTGCTGTCTGGCTCTGGGAGTGTGTGCGGCAGCAGCAACGTGTTATTACACTCCTATGTGTGCCTTAGCACGCACACACATCCAGTACCTACTACTACCTGCCGCAGCACATTGTAGCGCACACGTGTGTGTTTGTGTGTTCTCTGCATGTGAGACGCGATCCTTATTCTCTGCAATATACTATTGATCTAAAAAGATTCGTGAGTGAAAAACCAATAGAGTCCAATAAACGGAATGGGATCATTCGTCAGACTGCATTTAGGTCTACAAGCATTAGGTCTACACCATTAGGTCGACTTGCATTTAGGTCGACCTGACTGAAGGTCGACAGGGTCATTAGGTTGACATGGACAGGTGTTAGGTCGACAGGTATAAGGTCGACAGGGTCATTAGGTGGACAATGCAAAAAAGTCGACATGAGGGGTTTTTTCTTCTTTTTTTTCAAGTGTCGACACAGTCAACATAGCACCGCATCCCCTCGTAGACCTAATGCTTGTAGACAGAGGCGTAACCAGAAGTTTGTGGGCCCCATAGCAAAAATTATAATGGGGCCCCCCCTGACCATTACACGACACACCACAATGACCATAACACCTTATACCACATACTCCAATGCCCACAGTCAGTCCCACCAATCAGTGGTTCTTTTAAATTTCTATGAATCAGCTCCCAAGCATACACATGTCCCACACTTTATATGCTGTATACACACACACACATCCCAGACTATATATACTGTACACACATGCCCCACACTATATATGCTGTATACACACACACATACCCACACTATATATACTGTACACACATGCCCCACACTATATATGCTGTATACACACACACACACATCCCACACTATATATACTGTACACACATGCCCCACACTATATTTGCTGTACACCCACACATCCCACACTATATATACTGTACACACATGCCCCACACTATATATGCTGTACACCCACACATCCCACACTATATATACTGTACACACATGCCCCACACTATATATGCTGTACACCCACACATCCCACACTATATATACTGTACACACATGCCCCACACTATATATGCTGTACACCCACACATCCCACACTATATATACTGTACACACATGCCCCACACACATCCCACACTATATATATATATACTGTACACACAGACACACGTGTGACCCACTGCTCTAGTCCAATTGCATCCATTCACCTTTTTTTATTCACTTGTTCTTTGAATTTCTTGGCTCCCACAGCAGCAGAGGTTGCGCTGTCGAGTTCTTCAGTAACAGCAACATGTACAAACACTTCCACGGCAGCCGCTGCCTGGCACTCCCCGCCTCCCTGTTGCAGGTGAGCGCTGCTGTCCTGTCCTCACCTCTCTCCCAACATGCGGCTGTAGATCCCTGCCCGGTGCGACACGCCCCTAGCTCCTTGCAATCCTATCCCCGCAGCAGTGTCCTGCTTTTTCCCAGCATGATGCTGCTGCGCTGCCGCACGGCGCGACCACCCCCTGCACTAATTCCCGCGCCGTGACGGCTCTATTATAAATCACTATACCACCAGTCACGGTGCAGGGGAGTGCTTGCTGTCCATGGGGCCCCCCCAGCCGCCGGGCCCCATAGCAGCTGCACCCCCTGCACCCACGGTAGTTCCGCCACTGCTTGTAGACCTAAATGCTGTAGACAATATGACCGTATCCCCAATAAACTGTCCTCCCTCCCTCCTGTTTGATTCTGTCAACCTGCCGGTGAGTCCCGGTGGCCGTCGATATCGAATTGGTATCGAGGGCTGCCGGATCGAAGTGTGTGAAGAACATCTCTTAAGTAATAGACGAAGCAGCAAGAGTTATTTTCACAAGAGGTAAATGCATCTGTATGGTAGGGATGGCCATCGACTATCGATGATTCAAAATCATTGATGGTTTATGGCCTATGTCGAATACTTTTGCCATTGATGAGGGAGAACCAGATGGTTTCTCACCATTAATGGCACAGCAAAACTGATTGTTTTTGTTTTCAGTGTCATGACACATAGCTCTGCCCCCAACACCAGTGAAGCCCTACACCCAGTTCTGATGTATGACCATCGATAGATAAAACTATCAATGGTCATCCATCACATAGTTTATTACTATCGATGTTTGATTGCAGTATCACCATCGATGGCAACTGCACTGATGGCCATCCCTACAGTATGGACGTAACCTAACTGCAGGGATCCTGGCATGTAGTTCAATTTATTCTACACTATGTGGCCAAAAGTGTCTGATTACTCCTTCTATTTAGTGTGTTTGGTATTTCAACACCACCCGTTGCTTCGTTGGTCACGACTTGTCGACAAACATTTGCTAGTGGACTTATGTCATCTTATCCTGGTATCTACAGCTGCTTCAGAGCCATCACCCGGGTCCCAGCAGTCTAAAGCCATGTACACACGATGAGATATTGGCTAATGGCCAATTTTGACTAGATGCACAAGAAATTTTGGCTAAGCAATTTTGTCTAATTAATGATAGTCTATTTTGACTAGATCATAGACTATCATTACTTAGACAAAATTGTTTAGTCAAAATTTCCAGTACATCTAGCCAAAATCTCTCTCAAAAGTGCTTAGTCAAAATTGTCCATTAGTCAATATCTCACCGTGTGTACAGGGCCTATGATCTATTCAAAATTGCCTTGCCTGCACAGTCTATCTATGCTAGGAGATACTGACTTAGCATCAATACTGGCTAAGCAGGAGAAAAACTTGCATATTTTGGCTAACCTTCTAGGAGATTTTGACTAACTCTAGCTCCCCAACCACCACTACCACACACACACGCACACACACACACACGCACACACCCATATACACAGCCCTCCCATATACACACCCTAACCATCTCAGTTGTCAACATTGTGAAACTGTAAACAATTTGAGGATTTAGAATTGTAACCTGTCAACAGTTTGTACCCTGTCGACATTGTGGTGTGGACATTATGGGGGGAATTTACTAATATGAAAAACCGAGTTTTTCGTATTAGTATTTCCCCTACGACTGCATACGACTGTTTGAGTCGTATGCAAAGTCGTGTTCCGGAGGGGGATTTACAGAGCAGTCATATACGACTGCTTTGTAACCCTCCGATGTCGTAGTAATTCGTATTAGTGGCCGTATATACGGCTGCTAATACGAATTATCTGTAGGCAGTCTGCACGGATCAGTCAGATCCGTGCAGGCTGCAATGTGTAAAAAAAAATTAAATAAATAAATAAAAAAACGGCGTGGGGTCCCCCCCACAGCCGAAACCAGCACCAGGCTGACAGAGCCTGGAGCCGGTAATTAAAAATCAGGGAACCCGACAAATAGGGGTTCCCTGATTTTTAACAACCAGCCCCAGGCTCCTGCTCTGGGGCTGGTTCCCAAAATACGGGGGACAAAATGACTAGGGGTCCCCCGTATTTTAAGAACCAGTCCCAGGCAAAACCAGCCAGCAGGGTAATGCCACAGCCGGGGGGAGACTTTTTATGCAAGTCCCCCGGCCAAAGCATTATTACCTACTGACCAGTCAGCCTGGCCAGGGGCCCTGGGGGAGTGGGGACCCCCCCAATAAAGGGGTCCCCCCTCCAGGACTTACCTGACCAGGCTGAAGCCTGGTACTGTCCCCGATGCCCCTGGGCGGTGGGCATCGGGCTGATAATGGTGTAAAATAAAGAATAAACTATTGTTTTTTACTGTGGCACTACAAGTGCCAGCAAGCCTCCCCAGCAAGCTGGGACTTGGAGAACCACAAGTCCCAGCCTGCTGGGCATTAAAGGGCCCGCTGGGTCTTGTAGTGCCACAGTAAAAAAAAATAGTTAAATAAAACACACTGACACCCATTTTAAATAAAAGTTTAATACACACATTACACACATACTGATACTTACCTATCTTGATCCCGTTGGTAGGTCGCTGGCTCCAGTGTCGGCGGCTCCGGTGTCGGCGGCTCCGGGGCCGGCGTCCTGTCCGAGGATAATCCATGTTGGACCTGTGGAAGGAAATCCTACTCACCCAGGTCCTGCATGGATGGTCTTCTTTCTTCATCTGTCGACATCCAGGTCTTCTGGCAGCTGCTGTCGACTTCCAGCAGCTGCCGGCATCTCCCGCGACGCTCCCCGGCTTTCAGAGCCGGAGAGATCCTTCCTCTTCGGCGTCTGGGCTCAGAATGAATTCTAGCCAATCAGGAGCCGCCTAGCCGCCTAGCGGCCAATCAGGAGTGGGGCGATAGGGGCTATAATTCCCAGTGATTGGAGTGCGCACCAGCGATAAATCGCCGGGTGCGCGCTCCCGTTTTCTGCCCCATTGTAATCGCTGTAATCGCTTGCTCCTGCGACCAGCTAATTACCTCTGCGGCTCCCCCAGCAGAGGTTCCTTTTCATCAGCGACCATCTCTGGTTGCTGATGAAAAGGAGACACTGAGCAATATGTCACCCCCCCCCCCCCCCCCCGTGTGTACGCACCTTTAATGTTATTGCTCCCAGGGGTTCTCTATAGTAACCAAGTACAATCTCCATCTGATTGAGTAATCTGGATTTTGCTGATGTAAAGTTTGTTGGAGGAAGTACAGTGGTCTGTTACTAATGTTTTGTCCTAAATCCATTTGTTCCAATATGAAAAAATATACATGCAACAGCAGTCATTCCCAAACTGTGATCTCAAGGTAGCCAAACAATGTGGGGAGAAATGTACTAAGATGTGTAGTCTACTTCACATGTGATGTTGCTATAGGCAACCAATCAGAATCTATTTATTTATTTAGCACCCTCTAGAAGATAGTAGACAGGATCTGATTGGTTGCCCATAGCAACATCACATGCGAAGTAGAATACACATCTTAGTAAATTTCCCCCTAAGTGTTTTAAGGATAGCCATTGTTTAACAAAGGTGACTTAATTAGTATCTCAGTCAGTTTGATTGTACTATCTGTGCACAAACATGGCTATCCTTAAGACCAGATTGCTGCCTTGCGATATACATCGATTCCCTGTGCATGCCTATGGCTAGAAAAGCGAATTGGGTGTTGAGAAGCTCCATTCAAAATGTGTTTGCTGAGTTTGATGTGGTAGAACTTTATTGGTTTTCACAGATCCCTGACCACAACCCTATGGAACACCCATGGGGCGCACAGCCCTGTGGCCAAACTGCCTGACCTCACCGATGCTCTTGTGACTGAATGGATGTGAATTCCCACAAACATGTTCCAGATTTAGTTAAAGCTTTTCCAACATAATGGAAGCTGTTACAAAACTAAGGGGACAAACTTAATTCTAATGTCCATGATTTCAAAATGATGTGTTCTATCAGATATGGGTGTGATGTTTGGGTGTCCATACATTGGCCATGTAGGGGTACATTTACTGAAGCTTCTAGAAATGAAAAGAGGAAATGTCATAGCAACCAATCAAATTATGTCTATCATTTCTCTATTGTATCCTAGAAATGATAGAATCTGATTGGTCACTATAGGCAGCATCCCCTCTTTTAATTTTTAGAAGCTTTAGTAAATTTACCACAGGTTGGATAGACAATGCTCATTGGCCCTTATTCAGATCTGATCGCAGCAGAAATTTGTTCTCAAAATTGCCAAAACCATGTGCACTGCAGGTGGGGCAGATGTAACGTGCAGAGACAGTTAGATTTGGGGGAGTTATATTGGGCCTTATTCTAGTTTACTCTTAGAGGCAAATTCCTTCTCAAATGGACAAAACCGTGAGTGAAAAACCAAGGGGGTTATTCTAGTCCATTCTTTCTGACAAAATCCTTCTTAGATGGACAAAACCATGTGCACTGCGGGTGGGGCAGATGTAACTTGTGCAGAGAGAATTAGATTTGGGTGGGGTTTTTCTTCAAAGTGAGATCTATATTGCAGTGTAGAAATAAAGCGGTCAGTATTTTCCCTGCACAGAAACAAAATAATTCACCCAAATCATATTCTCTCTGCACATGTTACATCTGCCCCCCCCCCCCCCCCCCCCTGCAGTGCACATGGTTTTGTCCATTTGAGAAGGAATTTTCCTCTAAGAGTGAACTAGAATAAGGCCCATTGTTTCTGTGCAGGGTAAATACTGGCTGCATTATTTTTACACTGCAATTTTGATTTCAGTTTCAACACATACTGAACCCAAATTTAACTTTCTCTGCACATGTCACATCTGCCCCACCTGCAGTGCACATGGTTTTGCCCATTTTGAGAAATTTGTACTGCGATCAGATCTAAATAAGGGCCATAGTGTAGTGTAGCTAACAACTTTGCATTAGTGTAGATTCATTAATACATCACAAATCTGCTTTGAAAGTTAGGACACTATGGGGAAAATGTAATAGGATGAGAGATTTGGTAAGAAATCTCCAGTTTTTTTAATCACGGCAATCACTTACACTGCAAAACCAGTTTGATTGCCATTTAAAAAATAACCAGGCAAAACCATACTGCACTGCAGGTGGGGCAGATGTAACGTGCAGAGAGAGAGTTAAGATTTGGGTGGGGTTTTTCAAACTGGAATCTAAATTGCAGTGTAAAAGTGAAGCTGAGCTACATTCAAAAGGGGTGCCGGACGGCTCCCCGACAGTCGGGATTCCGACAGTCATTACTCCGACGTCGGAATCCCGACTGCTCCCTCGTGGGGGTCCACGACCCCCATAGTGGGAGAATAAAATATGTGGCGAGCACAGCTTGCCACCGTGCCCGCAGCGTGGTGAGCGCAGCAAGCCCGCAAGGGGCTTCATTGCGCTCCCCCCGCTGTGCAGTCAGGATTCTGACGTCGGAAACCTGACTGTCGGAATCCCGACTGTCGGTCATTTATACCACACCCATTCAAAAGCAACCATTATTTACACTGCACAGAAAAAATATAAATGAATTTGCTCCATTTGCATGGCAACATTTATTTATTTATTACTAGTTATTCATATAGCGCACACATATTCCGCAGCGCTGTAAAGAACATATTTTAACATTCATATCAGGCCCTACCCCAGTGCACACACATTCATTCTAGGGTTAATTTTGTTGAGAGCCAAATAACCTACCAGTATATTTTGGTATTGTGAGAGTAAAGCGGAATACCTGGAGGAAACCCACTCAATCATGGGGAAAATATAGAAACTCTGCACAGTTTGGGCCATGATGGCTGCACCCCTGGACTGATACATTACTGCTAGACTGCTAACCATTACACCACACCGTCCGTGCTGCAACATGGTTTTTACCAGACACATTGGTGAGAATTCAACTGGGTAAGGGGTAAACAGGCGAGATGGCAGTGGCAGCCGGACTCGAAGCCCAGCTGATTCACTCCTCTATTAACCCTTTCAGTGGTGTTTTTTTGGGGGTATAGCCCACCTCCCATGGTGTTTATTTTTGCACACAGTATAATGCTCACACTCTCTCTGCTGCCTCCGCTGCCGCTCTCCCGCTGGCTCCATATTTGAAGTGTAAGTCAGAGCTGAGGTTTGTGTGCTCGGGCTTTCAGCAGGGTAAGCGACAGGGGGATGGATGGTGCAAGTGACAGGGCTATTGTTCATGTAGGTCTTGCTGCCAGATGGTGCACACCACTGGCGCACACCTAGTTACAGTAGTATACCCTGAAATCAGAAAGATTTCCCGGCATACCATTGAAGGGGTTAACTCAAAAATGGTCAAAAACTATTTCAAGCAAGATCCAGCCACTGTAATGTACAACACATGTTGTGCGGATTCAGCAGGGCGGATTCGGCCAGCATCAACTGAATTATCCCCAAATGTACTTGTTTTATTTTGCTTTAGAAATTACATACAAATCAGACCCTACAGTATGTACTTTAGCTAATGGTTTACTCAGAACTTCATTGTATTTTACTGAGTGTTAATGAGATGAGCAAATTTGGTTGCTAGAGAACCGAATCACCCCAAACTTACCTGATCTACGGCCAGCTCGACGAGGGGTCGATCTTCTGCGCCATTTTCCAGATACAGAACGAGGCCAAATGTCATCATCCCGCTGTTGGATTCTCAAGGGATTTGGACTCTATGTAAGTCCTGGTGATCGGCGCCACCTTCATTCCGGTGTATTTCAGACAGCACATCCATGCTATCTTCTGCAGGCAACTACTAAGGGGGACTGCTAAATGGTTTTGGGGGACTAATAAATGGCTGTGGTGGACTACTAAGGGGCTGCTTTAGTTTAAAAAAAAAAAAGTTTTACTGCAAGGCTGCTCTATATGCCATTTCAGTCCAGGGGTGCTGCCAATTGTGCTATATCAGTTCAGGGGTGCTATTAAGTGTGCTGTATCAGTCCAGGGGTGCTGCCCGGTGTGCCAAATAATTCCAGGGGTGCTGCATTGTGTGCTCTATGATTCCAAGGGGTGCTGCATTATGTGCAGTATAATTCCAGGGGTTCTTCTTAGTGTGCCATATCAGTCCAGGGGTGCTGATGAATGTTCCGTATCATTTCAGGAGGTGCTCCTGAGTCTGCCTTATCAGTCCAGTGGTGCTGCTCAGTGTGCCATATCAGTCCAATGATGCTGCCAATTGTGCCGTATCAGTTCAGGGGTTCTACTAAGTGTGTCGTATCAGTTCAGGGGTGCTACTAAGTGTGCCCAGTTCAGGGGTGCTACTAAGTGTGCCGTATCATTTCAGGGGTGCTACTAAGTGTGCCGTATCAGTTCAGGAGTGCTGCTAAGTGTGCCATATCAGTGCAGGGGTGGTTATGTCTGATGTATCAGTTGATGGGGTTCTGCAAAGTGTGCTTTATCAGTCATGGGGTGCTGCTGAAAATTCCGTATCAGTCCAGGGGTGCTGCTAACTGTGCTGTATCAGACCAGGTGTGCTGCTAAATGTGCCTTATCAGTCCAGGAGTGCTGTGCATTTCTGTTGCTTAGCTTAGTCATCCAGCTACCTCGGTGCAACCTTTTGTCTTAAAAACAATATTGTGAGGTATTCAGAATAGTCTAGAAATTAATGTTATTGATGTTACTAATACTGTAGAAACAATAAAACCCCAAATCTATTTTTTTTTATCTATCCAGCCAAACAACACACACTTTTCTTATGAACCTGTATTCATCTACTGATATAATCAAAGCCTGAAATCCTCTATGTACTATGTAGCACTATAGGATTTTGTGTTAAATGGGATGGGATTGCTCTGTGACAAGTGAAAGCTTTTCAGATGCCTGTCAAAATGCAATCCACTTCCTAAATAGTAATTTACTTACATTTGTAGATCGCTATCTTTTCATGGATAAACATTGCAATGCATTTTAGAGCATAACAACATCCTCTAATTTCATAAGCAGCTAATCTTTGTCTGAGCTACAAGGGGATAAACAATGCAATGCTCTTGGATAGGATGGGAACTAATTTAAGACTGCCAGGCGACAGCCTGATGCACAGTAGGAGCCTGACAGACTGCAGTGTTCCTAGCCACTAACAGTGTGAAGTACCAGAAAATTGGGGCCAAGCACTGTCGGGATGAAAATCCATTCTATTGTTGCACACAAAAAGCCGTATCCCGGTAGTTTTTTTTTTCCTTTTTATTTTTTAGGAAATTAAATTGTTAAAAGAGCGTGGCATATAGTCATCTATTTTTAATTAAGTTATAAGGAAGATGGTCTAAGGCTGACAACAAAACAGACGCCCCAACACTCAATTCTCAGTAGAAGAAAATCCCAAATAGCATAGTAAGTGCTATTACTAATAAACATCTCATTAGCCATGCTGACCTCATACCTGACCAACAGACACTTTTAATCAATGGATTCCCACAAGCACTGCCTAACAGGGACTCAAAATAATTCTATACAGGGCCAGAATCCTAGATGTACGCAAACCCAGAGGTTGGACCTGACAGTTACCCTGGTGACCAATGTTCATGTAAAGTGATTTGATGCTGGATCGTCAGACACAGCAGCAGATCATAGAATCTGGCAGTAAGGGTCTATATACACAGGATGCCACCTGCACCATTAGCATATTTCAGCGCAGCTGCTGCATACTAAGCCATAGTGGCTATGCTAATGTAGTCATCTCTGAATCAGGCCCATAGTGTAGGCAGATATGTTTAGGCTGGATCAATATTCCTGACAAACAGGGCTTTCCCTAGCCATGGGGGCATCCTAGACATTGGACCTTTGTGTCCCCATCCCCGCTGCTTTCCGTAGCAGGTGCTAGCAGGGCCGCCAAGAGGGGGGGGAGCGGGTACTAATTACCCGGTACTAATTACCCGGGCCTGGGCTTGCTGGAGGTGCCCTGGTCGGACCCCCATCCGTCCCCCACTTCTCCCTCCGTCCCTCCCGGGCAGCAGCACACACCTACAGATGTGCTGTGCTGACAGCAGGCTCAGCATGAGTGTCTCGCTGACATGAGTGTTTACACACTAGACGAAAAAGTAAAAGTTTTTGCTCAGAATGGCCCTTCTTCTGAGCGATATCTTTTACTATCTTGTCAAGTGTGTGTTGGGGCGTAAGCCTAAGGGCCAGAAGTACTAAGCTTCAAAAAGTGATAAAATGGAGAATGGTAAAAAAACAGCCAATAAGCCCCTATCTCTCATTTTTCAAACCCAGCCTGTAACACGGCAGTTAGGGGCTGGTTGTTTTTCACTCTCCATTTTTTCACTTTTTGTAGCTTGATACATCTGGCTCTGAGACAGATAGACAGAGCGAAAGAGAGAGATAACATCCCGTACAATCCTGTCATTTTTAAAACACAGCCTGCAACATGACAGTTAGTAGTTGATTGGCTGGTATTTTATAGCCCCATACACATGGGGGCGACCTGGCACTTTTGCTCAGTAAGTGCTTAAGCACAATCGCTCAGCACATATAGCGGGTGTCCCGCGATGCTTTGTGCTGAGCAATCGTGATGAGCAGGGCTTTGCCTATTTTTAGAATAGGCAAAGCCCCGTGATCTACGAAAGCCAGTGCAAGCATTGGCTTTCCCCGATGGCGATAGCGACATGTGGGACTGCACATCACCATTGTTGCAGGGCATACACACGGAGCGATCGGTTTTCCTTTTCTAGGTGATCTAGGATCTAGTGATATTACTGGAGAATGAGGGCCACTCAAAATACAAAATACTACTCAGCAGACTTATACCCCGGTCTCACTGCAAGCAATTCCCAGGGTAGAACTTCTTCACCCGGGTATTTGCCTAGCAGTAAGAACGGGGGCCGTCGCTGCAGTCCTGCCGAGTAAAAGCCGTGTAGTTCTTACTCGCAGAGAGAACACGGCATAACTAAGGTATAGGTGAACAAATCCTTCCATTTGAAATGTCCACTGTTGCATCAGATTCAACTCATTATTAGGGGCTTCCTAGTATTCAGCCAAAAAATTGTCTGTCGGAATCACCACTTGAGAAAAAGGTCCGGGGGTTGCAAAAGAAACTTAACCCCCTGGGAGGGCAGTCATTGGCTGAGAGTAACCAGCAGAGGTTAGAAGCCCTGATCTTGGAGCTTCATGCGACAAACCAAGATGGCAACATACATCACTGTGGAGGACCTCTTGCCGGACACACCAGAAAACGAGCCGTCCGTTGGACCTCACAGCCAAACACCAATGAAACACAAGAACCAAATGGGTGACTGACCATGTCCCGGGCATAAACCGCGACAATGTACATGTCAGGAACGTGTGAATTGGGTGAGTAAATAACAGTTCCAAACCAAATATTTGGTACAGTGTCTATTCGCCACCGCTCTGCTTAGCAGAACAGCAAGTGCAGGGGTCTTTCCAACGGCCTCCTCCCAACATGGGACACTGAGGCTCGCAAGTGGGACAGCGGAATAGTGACTGGAAAACACCAGTTGGGAGCTATACAAATATTAAGTGACAGCCCAATATACCATGAAGAGTCCCTCCATTTCTGACAACTGCAGCATCCCTTATAGCAGTGGTTCCCAAACTGGGTGCCTCATGATGTTTGCAAGGATGCCTCAGGTTGGGGCTTCACTACCAAAAATAAATGTATGCTCAAAGTGATAGGCAAAACCAGTGCTGGTGGCTGCCAATCATAACATGTACAGACAATTAGAACCACAGCTATGTTCCCCACCAAATAACTGAACCTAAGGGTGACAGTTAAGCACAATTTATTTATTTTAATTACCCATAAGAAACTTTTTTGGACTTAAAGGTGCCTTGAACAAATGCTGATATTCTAATCTAGGGCATCCTGGCCAAGAAAGTTTGAGAACCACTGATTTATAGGTTTTTAGGGTGGGTTTGTCATATCTACCAAGCTCTGGAATACAATGCCTGTGGCCTGTGGTAGTGTTTGAGCGTCTGACACAAGCTCACTTTAATTAATATACTCCTAGGAGGTAAAAATGGAGAAGTTCTACTATACAAACTTACAATTCTATGATGTCTGTCTATGTACTATAAGTGTGAATAAGCCAATAATCATCTTGGGGTTAATGCAGGGCCAGATTTTTCACACCCTAGGCAAAACTTCAGCTTACTGCTCCCACGACCAGCCACACCCCATTACCGTCTTTACAGAACCTCAGGTGACAGTGTGGAGGAGGTGACTTAGACTTCAACATCTGCTGTTTGCATTAAGTTAAACAAGGATGCCTCTTGGAGTCATCCTTAATTTTGTGATAGACTCAGGGGTGCCCCCCACCCTCAGATTCTGGAGCCCCTAGACAGCATCTTAAAGCTACCTAATATGGAAAAACGACCCCCCACTGTGACGAAACCCTGTATATCAAATAAGTGTAGTTCAGAAACACGTGGCCAACACACAAGCGCGCACATGTAAAAAAATATGATTTTGTATGTCACAATGTTGTATAAAGTTATTCAATTTATATGGCTAGGGTCATCGTTGTATGTCTCCATGGTGACAAAAGTCCCCAGACTTGTTAAGACATCATAGATTTGTCAGCCAACCCTTTCTTTACCCTGATGTGTCCAGGAAATATCATTTACAGGCCCCAACACTTGGATAAAAGCATCTTATCCGTGACCACGTACGTGCAGCAGAAGTGTTGTCCTGTGTGTGTTTGTTATGAAGGGTGTTTTGGAGTAAGTGTAATGTGAGTTACGTGGCTTGTGTATGATTCAGTGTGTGTGAATAGGACACAGTGTGAAGGAACCAGTCTAGGCAGCCTGGACAGAACACTCCCCTGCCTCAGCTGCTCTCTCCCAAAATAGCCGCTCCATGGTGGTGGTGGTGGTGGTGGGGAGTGAGGGAGACAAAGGGACAACACAGAACAGCATTATCATCTCTGCATGGGGGAGGGTTATAGGTGTCCTCACAAGGGAAATGTGTTTAAGTGTGTGTTTATGTTTACATAGGTGCTGGAGACAGATAAGTGGAATCATATATTTACCCACACTGTGCATCTGAATGGGTGTATTTAAATGACAACATAAACTAATTTAAATTGAACTGTAACCTTGGGGCTAGCTCAGGTAATTGTATGCAGCTGTCAGTTAGTACTGTGCTGCAAATACAGTGTACCATTTGTTTGTGCTCCTTTGTAACATGCTAGCACAGGTTCACAGTGCTTTGTACTATGGCAGAACACTTTTCTTTTACTATGTTTGTTATTGTACGGTGATGCAATCTATGCTCATATGTCATTTTTGTTTGAACTAGTGGCCCTAAAAGCTCAAATGTGGACTTTTGGGGCCTTACTCAGTAGGCCACGCAGTATGCCGGAGCGCATGTGTTTGACTCTTTAACTGCGGTCGCATTGGGAAAAAATGTGACTGCAGCCTAAGGAATGATTGGCGGGGGAAGGCAGCGAATCAGCATTGTGGAGGTGCGGTTCGGACAACACAGGTGTATCTAGACCATTTTCATTGCGCAGCCATTGCAATTTGAAACATGGCCATCCTGCTCTTAGTTTAACAGCTAGGCTCCAGAGTTGGGGGGCTACCAGTACTTTGCAAGCGCTTTACATAGCAAGGCACTCACAGAATAGCAATACAATTGCAAAAAACTTCTGATTACAGCTGGTGGTGGGGCCCAGCATGCAGTCGGTCTTGCCCTATGCTTGGCGGCGTCCCGTATGCTATCACCAGGGGTTGTAGTTTTGTGAGTAATTGCAGAACTACAACCCTCTCTGAATCAGGCCCTTATTTCCATGGCACATTGCAAATCCAACAGCTAGGTCATACATGCAACTCCAGCAAAATATTAAGTCATAGATAGTACCGCTCAGTTGCCCCAGTGATATTTTACTGATATTATCGCTATCCAGTCATTTAGCTAATTGCAGAACAGACAGAGCTGTCAGTGGTTTGGCTGTGTGTATCTGTCTGCTCATGTGCCGTTCTAATCTTCCACATCGCTTTGCAGAACTTCTTCAGCTCCAGATTGGCTAATGACTTCCCTTGTGCATTGATGGAGGTCATCAGACAACTACATTCACCATACTCGTGGATCAATTAAGAGCACTTGGGAACAGACTTTGATCTGTCAGCATGGGCCACATATGGGGCAGTAGCTGGCCAGATTTATGTACGTGTGACCCACTTTCTTTACCCAGTGCGCTATATGCGTTTAAACCACACGGACTTGAGCAATGAATCTGTAATGCTCTGTGCCTCACGTATCATTGTGCCATATAATTGTATTCCAACCGGGTGACAACAGTGTGACAGCGAAGGAGAGACCCTTATTTTCCAGCATGGATATTAGACTGTGTATTCTATACAGACTCCCGGGGAGTGAAGACTGGCAGACATGCTGAATATAGCCCCTCTGCAGATACACGGTGTATTAAACAACTCAGCAGTGCAACATGAACATCAAGGTGCCCAGGATTTTAGTATGCAGAAGAGAGTCCTGTGCTTTAGAAAGCTTCAGAATCAGCAGGTTACTGAGGACTGCCGCTGTCATGATCTGCCAGGATGTGAGTGGGCCCATCCATCCCGGCAGCCTGTCTGTACCTGTGACATTGGGGCTCAGGTGTTTACTGCGGTGGGATGGAAGCTTGTGCTCAGCTGGATGCACACAGGGATGGGGGAGTTATTAATCCACCCCCAAGTCATTTCCTAGCTTGCTGTTCTGGCAAGGAGAGAGAGAGAGAGGTAAAGATAGATCTGGAAGCAGCATGTGGCTGCAGCAGCAGCTCCTCATTAGCACATTTTTCTTGTTGATAAGTCTTGGTTCCTGCCTGAAAGAAGCATTGACCGCTCTGTCCCTGGAGCCTTCTGCAGCAGACACTGCACGCTCCAACCTCAGGGCAAAGCAGCAAAATTATAATCATGCTCTCCCACCCTTCCCCCTCATCCCCAGCATAACAATGAGAGCAGCAGCCAGCCAGAGAGAGAGAGAGATTAATGGCCTCCCCACACAGCCCCATTCTCCCATGTCTTGGGCAGTGTCACTTCTGCATTATAGCCAGAGTCTGGAGAGTCTTAGGAATTAACTCCTAAGCACCCAGAAGCTCAGCGTGTGTGTAGCCGACACTTCTGGAAGTAAATACCCCATGATTCCAGATTCACACATTTGATTCTATAATTGGACAGCAGAGATTAAGTATCCGGATTGGGGGGGGGGGGGGGGGGGGGGGGTTTGCTGTGGAACATTGTTACTGATCCAGAAAGCCATTAAGGACACCATACGCCCTATTTAATACCACCATGCAAATAAAACATACGCCGTAACCCCTGGCATACTTGGCAACCCTGGTGTATGATTTCCAGGGACAATTTCACAACATGCAGGAACCCCCCACCTAACCATCTTTTATAGCGTTCTCAAAGGCGATGACCATACCGCGGCGCGATTGGATTGTACACAATGACCTACAACAGATATGAACCTATATAAGGCGCAGAAAATGAGTGCTGAATGTGCTGCTAGTGTCACACAAGTGACTTGGAATTTATGCTTTCCAGTGTGAGATCACTCTCCCAAACTGTATGAGCGTCACACTAATTACCAAGTGCATTGGGTTTGCAGTCACATATTTCTGTTTGTACTCTACCCAAAAGCTTATTCAGGTTGCAGATGGAATTGCTCCCCCCACATGCTCCTCATCATTACTCATGTCCACAGTATTTTACCGTTGGCAGTGGCACACCCATTCACAGCCCCAATCTGCCCACGTATGACTGACAGTTTACTATGTCATGCTTAATTCATCCGAGTTCCAAATCAACTGGAACTGACAGCTGGATAGCTCTGAACATAGTGCTGAGAATTACACATTGGATTCTTAATATGAGAAAATGTACTATGCAGTTGGTCACTGTTAAATTACCCAGTTATTGTGGGGTTTCCCACAGCTAACTGGTACCCCATTTAAACCCCGTTCTCACTGCAGGCAAATTCCCGGGTCTAGCATGTCGACCCAGACATTTGCCTTTTAACACAGGTTTTTTTGCAGTGTGAATGGGTCGCATACCCAGATCTCATACACAGGTAAATCCCTTCTTTTTACCCGTGTTTGAGGTCCGGGTATGCAGACACGGGTTGACCCGTTCTCACTGCATAAAAAGCCGTGTTAAAAGGCAAATTACCGGGTAGAACTTCTTCACCCGGGAATTTGCCTAGCAGTGAGAACGGGGCTCCGTCGCTGCAGTCCCCGGCATTTTGATGCCGGGTAAAAGCCATGTACTTCTCACTTGCAGTGAGAACATGGTATAACAGCAGCAAATTACCAGGTGAAGCAGTTCTACCTGGTAATTTGCAGAATAAATCGGGTTTTTCATATGTCTGAAAGGGTCAACCCAAGTCATAAATCCCGGGTCCTCAACCCAGGTAAAAAGAAGGGTCGGAGACCTGGGTTTTAACACCCAGGTTGACACTTTCAGACATACCAAAATCCCAGGTTGATGCGCGTTCATTTGCAAAAACCTGGGATTTTGGAGTATGTCTGAAAGGGTTATCAAAGGGGGTATCATGGGCAGATTTATTAAGCCTGGTGAAGTGATAATGGGGCCGGTAATAACCCACCAGTCAATCAGCTCCTGTCATTATTCAAACCCAGCCTGTCATTTGACAGGAGCTGATTGGGTCATGTAGTTCCACACCTGCTGGTATTGGTCAAATGCCTTACAAATAATGTAACAGGTTTAAATTGCTCAAGCTCCAAACATACTTGTAATGTTGTCATAGGTTCAACGCCTCCATACAGCATTATTGCAGGCATTTTTTTTTTTTTACAAACAGCCTTTTCTTTAACCCCTTCCTGACAGAGCCAGTTTTTGCGTTCCTGACAGAGCCCTTTTTTTCAAATCTGACATGTCTCACTTAAGTGGGGATAACTTTTTTTTGCTTTTACTTATCCCAGTGATTTTGAGATTGTTTTTTCGTGACACATTGTACTTCAAATTAGTGGTAAATTTGGGTCGATACAGTCTGTGTTTTTTTGTGAAAAATACCAAAATATCGTGAAAAAATGGAAAATTTAGCGATTTGCAAAATGTTAAATTTTCTGCTTGTGAGACAAATAATCTTACCACTCAAAATAGTGAATAACTAACATAGGCCATATGTCTACTTTATGTTGACATCATTATTTCAACTTCCTTTTAATTTTTTGGGACACTAGGAGGCTTACAATATGAATAGCAAATTCTCAAATTTTCAAGAAAATTTCAAACACTGATTTTTTTAGGGACCAGTTCAGTTCTGATGTAACTTTGAGGGACTTGTATGTGAGACACCCCCATAAATGATGCCATTTCAAAAACTGCACCCCTCACAGTATTCAAAACAGCATTTTGGAAGTTTGTTAACCCTTTAGGTGTTTCACAGGAATTAAAACAAAGTGTAGGTGAAATTTCAAAATTTCTTTTTTTTTGCAGATTTGCAATTTTAATACATTTTTATAAGGAACACAGTACATTTTACTAGAGAAATGTGACTAAAAATTGATTCCCCCAATTCTTTTGTTTTCATAAATATCCTATATGTGGCCCTAGTGTGCACGGTGACCAAACCACAGGCTTCATAATAGAAGGAGCACCTACTTGATTTTGGAGCCTCCTTTTTATGAGATTATTTTTTAGGCACCATGTAGGTTTCAAGGCACCATAAGATGCTAAAAGTTAGGAACCCCCCCACAAGTGACCCCATTTTGCAAACTACACCCCTCAGGGAATTCATCTAGGGGTATAGTGTACATTTCAAACCCCCAGGGGTTTCACCAATTGTGGTACAACTGGGCAGTGAAAATGAAAAATTATTTTTTTTACACAAAAATGCAGTTCTGGCTCCAAATTTGTCATTTTCAGAAGGTATGAAGGAGACAAAGCACCCCAAAATCTGTGCCCCAATTTCTCCCGAGTACGGCAATGCCTCACATGTGACCAAAAAATACCAGTTGGGTGCATGGCAGGACTCAGAAGGGAAGGAGTGATTTTTGGATTTTGCAGCTCAGATTCTGGTGGAATTTTGGTGGGTGCTATGTCGCATTAGCAAGACCCCCCAAGCACCAATACAGTGGAACCCCCCCACAAGTCACCCCATTTTGCAAACTACACCCCTCAGGGAATTCATCTAGGGGTATAGTGTACATTTCAAACCCCCAGGGGTTTCACCAATTTTGATACAAGTGGGCAGTGAAAATGAAAAATTACATTTTTTTACACAAAAATGCAGTTCTGGCTCAAAATTTTTCATTTTCAGAAGGTATGAAGGAGAAAAAGCACCCCAAAATCTGTGCCCCAATTTCTCCCGAGTACGGCAATGCCTCACATGTGACCAAAAAATACCAGTTGGGTGCATGGCAGGACTCAGAAGGGAAGGAGTGATTTTTGGATTTTGCAGCACAGATTCTGGTGGAATGAATGGTGGGTGCTATGTTGCACCAATACAGTGGAACCCCCCCACAAGTCACCCCATTTTGCAAAGTACACCCCTCAGGGAATTCATCTATGGGTATAGTGTACATTTCAAACCCCCAGGGGTTTCACCAATTTTGATACAAGTGGGCAGTGAAAATGAAAAATTACATTTTTTTACACAAAAATGCAGTTCTGGCTCAAAATTTTTCATTTTCAGAAGGTATGAAGGAGAAAAAGCACCCCAAAATCTGTGCCCCAATTTCTCCCGAGTACGGCAATGCCTCACATGTGACCAAAAAATACCAGTTGGGTGCATGGCAGGACTCAGAACGGAAGGAGTGATTTTTGGATTTTGCGGCTCAGATTCTGGTGGAATTTTGGTGGGTGCTATGTCGCATTAGCAAGACCCCCCAAGCACCAATACAGTGGAACCCCCCCACAAGTCACCCCATTTTGAAAACTACACCCCTCAGGGAATTCATCTAGGGGTATAGTGTACATTTCAAACCCCCAGGGGTTTCACCAATTTTGATACAAGTGGGCAGTGAACATGAAAAATTACATTTTTTACACAAAAATGCAGTTCTGGCTCAAAATTTTTCATTTTCAGAAGGTATGAAGGAGAAAAAGCACCCCAAAATCTGTGCCCCAATTTCTCCCGAGTACGGCAATGCCTCACATGTGACCAAAAAATACCAGTTGGGTGCATGGCAGGACTCAGAACGGAAGGAGTGATTTTTGGATTTTGCGGCTCAGATTCTGGTGGAATTTTGGTGGGTGCTATGTCGCATTAGCAAGACCCCCCAAGCACCAATACAGTGGAACCCCCCCACAAGTCACCCCATTTTGAAAACTACACCCCTCAGGGAATTCATCTAGGGGTATAGTGTACATTTCAAACCCCCAGGGGTTTCACCAATTTTGATACAAGTGGGCAGTGAAAATGAAAAATTACATTTTTTTACACAAAAATGCAGTTCTGGCTCAAAATTTTTCATTTTCAGAAGGTATGAAGGAGAAAAAGCACCCCAAAATCTGTGCCCCAATTTCTCCCGAGTACGGCAATGCCTCACATGTGACCAAAAAATACCAGTTGGGTGCATGGCAGGACTCAGAAGGGAAGGAGTGATTTTTGGATTTTGCAGCACAGATTCTGGTGGAATGAATGGTGGGTGCTATGTTGCACCAATACAGTGGAACCCCCCCACAAGTCACCCCATTTTGCAAAGTACACCCCTCAGGGAATTCATCTATGGGTATAGTGTACATTTCAAACCCCCAGGGGTTTCACCAATTTTGATACAAGTGGGCAGTGAAAATGAAAAATTACATTTTTTTACACAAAAATGCAGTTCTGGCTCAAAATTTTTCATTTTCAGAAGGTATGAAGGAGAAAAAGCACCCCAAAATATGTGCCCCAATTTCTCCCGAGTACGGCAATGCCTCACATGTGACCAAAAAATACCAGTTGGGTGCATGGCAGGACTCAGAACGGAAGGAGTGATTTTTGGATTTTGCGGCTCAGATTCTGGTGGAATTTTGGTGGGTGCTATGTCGCATTAGCAAGACCCCCCAAGCACCAATACAGTGGAACCCCCCCACAAGTCACCCCATTTTGAAAACTACACCCCTCAGGGAATTCATCTAGGGGTATAGTGTACATTTCAAACCCCCAGGGGTTTCACCAATTTTGATACAAGTGGGCAGTGAACATGAAAAATTACATTTTTTACACAAAAATGCAGTTCTGGCTCAAAATTTTTCATTTTCAGAAGGTATGAAGGAGAAAAAGCACCCCAAAATCTGTGCCCCAATTTCTCCCGAGTACGGCAATGCCTCACATGTGACCAAAAAATACCAGTTGGGTGCATGGCAGGACTCAAAAGGGAAGGAGTGATTTTTGGATTTTGCAGCTCAGATTCTGGTGGAATTTTGGTGGGTGCTATGTCGCATTAGCAAGACCCCCCAAGCACCAATACAGTGGAACCCCCCCACAAGTGACCCCATTTTGCAAACTACACCCCTCAGGGAATTCATCTAGGGGTATAGTGTACATTTCAAACCCCCAGGGGTTTCACCAATTTTGATACAAGTGGGCAGTGAAAAAGAAAAATTACATTTTTTACACAAAAATGCAGTTCTGGCTCAAAATTTTGCATTTTCAGAAGGTATGAAGGAGAAAAAGCACCCCAAAATCTGTGCCCCAATTTCTCCCGAGTACGGCAATGCCTCACATGTGACCAAAAAATACCAGTTGGGTGCATGGCAGGACTCAGAAGGGAAGGAGTGATTTTTGGATTTTGCAGCACATATTCTGGTGGAATGAATGGTGGGTGCTATGTTGCACCAATACAGTGGAACCCCCCCACAAGTCACCCCATTTTGCAAACTACACCCCTCAGGGAATTCATCTAGGGGTATAGTGTACATTTAAAACCCCCAGGGGTTTCACCAATTTTGATACAAGTGGGCAGTGAAAATGAAAAATTACATTTTTTTACACAAAAATGCAGTTCTGGCTCAAAATTTTTCATTTTCAGAAGGAATGAAGGAGACAAAGCACCCCAAAATCTGTGCCCCAATTTCTCCCGAGTACGGCAATGCCTCATGTGTGACCAAAAAGTGGCAGGACTCAGAAGGGAAGGAGTGATATTTGGATTTTGCAGCACAAATTCTGGTGGAATGATGGTGGGTGCTATGTCGCATTAGCAAGACCCCCAAAGCACCAATACAGTGGAACCCCCCCACAAGTGACCCCATTTTGCAAACTACACCCCTCAGGGAATTCATCTAGGGGTATAGTGTACATTTCAAACCCCCAGGGGTTTCACCAATTTTGATACAAGTGGGCAGTGAACATGAAAAATTACATTTTTTTACACAAAAATGCAGTTCTGGCTCAAAATTTTTCATTTTCACAAGGAATGAAGGAGACAAAGCACCCCAAAATATGTGCCCCAATTTCTCCCGAGTACGGCAATGCCTCACATGTGACCAAAAAATACCAGTTGGGTGCATGGCAGGACTCAGAAGGGAAGGAGTGATTTTTGGATTTTGCGGCTCAGATTCTGGTGGAATGAATGGTGGGTGCTATGTGGCATTAGCAAGACCCCCGAAGCACGGTGAAATTATGAACCTAATATTCCATAGATGTGTGGTATATTTTAAAACACTCCTTTATACATAGGCCGGGTTTGTCGGGGCAAGTGTCACACTGGAAAATAGTTTGCTTTCTTATTCCCTTTTTATAGCAAACTTTGCACCTTTTTTGTGTCCTGCCCTTTTTTCCAGTGGAGGGGATTTCATCAGGAAAATGCTGCCCTGGTACAATACGGGGGCCAGTACTAGAAGTACTGGGGCCCTCTGCCTGCTGGTTCCCAAATATTAGGCCCTTTATGACTTCCTCTTGAAAGTGCATAAATGTCCCCCTCTGGCCGGTAGAACGGAATAGCACGTAAGCGTTATACAGTGCCATCTGGATGATATACACGGCCACCTTCTTGTACCAGATTTTTGTTTTCCGCAGGGCACTGTACGGCTTCAGTACCTGATCTGAAAGATCCACTCCGCCCATGTACCTATTGTAATCCAGGATACAATTAGGTTTTGAGGTGTGGGTACTGGTACCTCGTACAGGGACGGAGGTGGTACTGTCTCCGTGAATTGTTGTCAGTATAAGGACATCCCTCTTGTCCTTATATTTGACCAACAACATATTTTCGGTGCATATTCCCCTGCTTTCACCCCTTCTCATTACTTGGGCAATGTGCGTTTTTGGGAGGCCTCTTTGGTTCTTGCGCACAGTACCGCAAGCTGCTGTACCTCTTGAACCAAGGGCCTTAAACAGGGGGATGCTGGTGTAAAAGTTATCCACATAGAGGTGATAACCTTTATCCAGGAAGGGGTGCACTAAATCCCAGACAATTTTCCCACTAACACCTACGAGGGAGGGGGGGCATTCTGGCGGTTCAATTCTTGAATCCTTCCCTTCATAAACCCTAAACCTGTGGGTGTACCCTGAGGTGCTTTCACACAGTTTGTACATTTTTATGCCATAGCTTGCCCTCTTACTGGGAAGGTACTGGCGGAATTTAACCCTTCCTTTAAAATGTATAAGGGACTCGTCGATACAAATAAATTTTTCAGGGATGTACACCTCTTCAAATTTGGCACTGAAATGATCAATGACCGGCCTGACTTTGAATAGCCGGTCAAAGGTGGGATCATCTCTGGGTGGGCACTGTGCATTATCGGTGTAATGTATAAATTTAAGAATTGTCTCAAATCGAGTCCGGGGCATGGCCATACGGTAAAATGGAGTACTGTACAGAACATCTGTACTCCAATATTGCCTAATTTCTGGCTTTTTTACTATGCCCATATGAAACACCAGACCCCAAAACGTCATCATCTCTACTGCATCTACAGGGGTCCACCTAGCAAATGATGACGTGGGGTTTTGAGCAATAAACTGCTGGGCATATAAATTAGTTTGGTCCACCATTAAATTTATAAAATCATCAGAGAAAAATAATTTGAAAAAGTCAATTTCTCTGAGACCTGTGGAATCAAATTGGATTCCTGGCATGGCCAAAAACTCAGGAACCTGGGGCTCAAAATTGTCTGGTGGTGGGGTCCATACGAGATCAATTATTGGGGGGGGGTCTCAGCTGCTCTACGGGGGCGTCTTTGAGGGGGTCCCTCATCACCAGAGGAGGAAGAGGAGCTTAAGGCGAAACCTTCAAATTCCCCGCTTGCATCACTGGCTGTGTCAGAGTCAGAAGCAAGCAGGGCATATGCCTCCTCCGCTGAATACATTCTCCTGGATGACTGGGAGGACATTTGGGAGGACATTTGGGAGGACATTTGGGATGCCATTTTTATTTTTGTGTTACTGGTAGTGAAATGTTTCAACACGTGTATAGTGTAGGGGGGGGTACAAACTTTATTTCAATCCGGGGGGTATGTAGTGTGTAGTGTGTATGTGGTGCAGAAAAAAAAAAATACTTTATACCAATAAAAAAAAAAAAAATGAAGGGGTTAAAAATAAAAAATTTAAGGGGTTAAAAAAAAAAAAAAGGTCCTGCGCCAAAAATTGAGCACAGATGTTGGTCAGTAACGTCTGTCACTGAACAGCGCTCAAAGGCAACAGGAATTTGATCAAAAAAAAAAAAATATAGATCAACCCTGTACCGAAAAAGATGATCAGTGATGTACGTCACTGATCAGCGCACAGCGGCCACAGGACACCCACAAAATCACAGTGTGTGTAAAAAAAAAATTAAAAAAAGACCCCACAGCACACACACAAAAAAAAAAAAGGTGATCAGTGATGCGACACTGATTACCAGTGAGGTGCAGCAGGTGCACAACCTTTGGTGCAACTGACAGGTATATATAAAAAAAAAAAAACCTCTGTACCCCCAAAAAAGTTGCTGATCACCTCAGATATAGTGATCAGCACAAAAGGCGGGGGCAGCAGACAAAAAATTTAGCACTCTCTATCACTCTCTGTCACTATCTCTCTCTATCTCTCTATCTCTCACTATCTATCACTCTATGACACTGCAGCAGCAGCACTGACAGGTATATCTATATATAAAAAAAAACCTGCGCCCCCAAAAAGTTGCTGATCAGTTAATTTATACTGATCAGCACAAAAGGAGGGGGCAGCAGTCAGTTATATCAAAAATATATAGCACAATCTGTCACTATCTCTCTCTATCTCTCTCTCTCTATCTCTCTATAACTATCACACTGCAGCAGCACAAAATATAGCACTCTGTCACTAGGCCTCTCTATCTATCTCTCTCTCTCTATCTCTCTCTCTCTATCTATAACTATATCACACTGCAGCAGCACAAAATATAGCACTCTCTGACACTATCTCTCTCTCTATCTCTCTCTATCTCTCTCTATCTCTCTCTATCTCTCTATCTATCTCTCTATCTAGCTAGTACACTACAGCAGCACAATTTCACAGGAAGGCACAAGTAGCAACAGGATCCAGGAAGCAGTGTTGAAGCAGCGATCAGCACTCTCTGACACTATCTCTCTCTCTATCTCTCTCTATCTCTCTCTATCTCTCTATCTCTCTATCTCTCTATCTATCTCTCTATCTCTCTATCTATCTCTCTATCTCTCTCTCTATCTAGCTAGTACACTGCAGCAGCACAATTTCACAGGAAGGCACAAGTAGTAACAGGATCCAGGAAGCAGTGATGAAGCAGCGATCAGGTAAGTATGGAGCAAGCTATGGAGCAAGGTTCTGGTCAGTATGGCGGCAGGGAGGTACGGTGACCGCACTGCACGCTATTCCAGACCGGAATGGCGTCTGCAGTGCAGTCACCGTTAGTTTAAATCCCCCTCCTTGGCTGTGATTGGTCCGTCGGTCCGACGAACCAATCACGGCCTTTGGGGGCGGGCGGGGTGCGGTGGGGTGACACCAGTGTCACCCTTACACCCCGCGGTGATTGGTGCTGTACTTTACAGCACCAATCACCTCTGATCCCGTGTCACCGGCGAACGTTATTCGCCGGTGACACAGGAAAACGCTGTAATTGGCTGTTCACACTGAACAGCCAATCACAGCGATCGCCGACGGGGGGGCGGCATCGCAGCCCCCCCTGGGCATGCACGGACATGTCTGCTGTCAGGGACAGCAGACATGTTGAAACTGTCACCGCGTCTATAGACGCGGTGACAGTTAAATGCCATGACGTACATTTACGCCATGTGTCGGGAAGTACTTCCCGACCATGACGTAAATGTACGTCAAATGTCGGGAAGGGGTTAAATAATTTTAATATTTGATACAAAAACAAGATATTGGCCACAAATAAATGGTCAACATGACCCATGTGTGTCCCAGGGGTAAAAAAAATAAAAAAAAATTATGATGCATGCTGGTAAGAAATGCTGTCCATGCAAGTTTTGTGATGCCTGTCCGCCATTTTGTTTGCAGATCATCCATTCTAAAGTGCCCACGCACCACACAGAGGCCGACGCATTGGTCCCGATGCTGAGGCTGCAGGTAAGCAAAATGAGTGCAAAACCATTACACATACAGCACACACACCCATGTACCATGCACAATAGTATACACTACAATCCACTCCTGCACCCTACTGTAAACCAAATACAGGCCTAATGCAAAACAAAATAGCACATTAAAGTGCTGCCAGATATGCTGCCATGCCATGGACTCATTGAGACACACTACATACCAATGGATATTCATTTAATGTGTTTCACACACATCAGACTTGTTCAAAATATAACCATTACATTTAATCCAGGGGAACATGTGTTACTGAACAGTAGCCATTGTTATGTGGTATAACCTACAAGACACCTTAAAAGCAAAATGACACATACTGCTCCATTATGGGGGAATACTTACCAATTTCTCTATTGAACAGGATCATCACAAGCAGTGCTGCAACCGACAGAATCTGCCGAAATGATGGACGCAGATATGGAAATCATTCTCCAGCCCGTCAAAGTGTTCTCACCAGAGGAAGAAAACACAGCAACAACAGTGACTGAAAGGGCATCAACTGTGGTGACACCCCACTAACCCACACCCACCCAATCACCCCACACACCATCAGCACCAGAACAGGTAGCGCAGTCATTGCACACATTGAAACACAAACAAATTGAATTCATGGCAATGCATGGCCATATTTTAGCCAGAATGACATCAGCTTTAAAAGTGATTGAGGGTTAGATACATTTGTGGGTATAGTTTACACACGATTGGCACACTACACAGGTGTGCAATAATTGTTAAGTATGTAAATGAACACATTGTAGCACTATACATAGTGGGCAAACATTTCTATATATTAAAATGTACTTACCAAGTAGCCAGCCCTCCGGCATTTGGTGGTCCTGGAATCGGTCCCAGAGGGCTGAGACGCACAATAAAGGCATCATGGCAGTTCCCTCGGTAGCCTGCAACCACACTGAGTATTTTTAGGTTGGCATCACATACCACCTGCATGTTCAGAGAGTGATGCCCACGTGCGGTGCCCGAAGCCCAATGTGGGTGCAATCTATGGCTCCCAGCACATTTGGGAATGCTGAGAGCCGATAGAAAGCCACCTTAAGGTCCTGACACTCAGACTCACAATGTGGGAGTCTGATAAACTGTATGTGTGCCACAACTTCTTGAAAGCAAGTAACACTTGAGGGAAATGCTTAGATAAAGTGGCTTGTGAGACCCCCAATGACCATGAGGTCACAGACTGAGTGGAGCGGGGTCCCTGTAGTGAATAGCAAATAACTAGCGCTTCCCGCGCCGCCGCGCGCATAGCGCTAGTTATTTGCTATTCACTACAGGGACTCCGCCGGCCGCAGCCAGCTTTATACACATGACGGCGCCGCAGGTACCCCTACGGCACGGACACCCCTGACCGCCCCAGCACTGCAGGGACGCCGGGGCAGCAATTTTTTTACACAGTTCGCTGGGGGTGAGGGGCGAACTGCCGTCCTCCAGGTGCCGGCGCCCTAGGCAAATGCCTAGAGCTGCCTAGTGGTGGCGCCGGCCCTGGGTCCAAATCATCTCTAACCTGCTCATATAAGTTCAAAAGGTTATTGCGGTTCAGCCGTAACATCCCCACAACCTGTTGATCAGTGAGGGTTTCCAGGTACAGCCTAGCATGATACCTACGTGAAGCACGCAGTACTCGGGGGTACCTGGATCTGGTGCGCAGCTTGCTCCCTCCTCCTGCGCAGCTCCTCCAAATGTTCAAAGTCACAAACAGCCAGCTCCACACCACTCTGCACAATCTCCATCTCTGAAACCCTCACAGGTGTCCTTAATGATGTTTGGGTATATGTAGGGGAGTTTATTAATAACACTGAGGACACCTGTGAGAAAATTAACCATTCCTGCACTTGACCAAAGTTGCTTTTGGGTCAATTCGCCCATCAGTACCTGGTCTGCATCACTGACGATTTTTAGACACTTTTGAAATGGGAATTCCGTTTGCACATTCCATTAAATAAGGGATTTGTATACTTTTGTATGGGAAAACCTCTGGATGCGGTAAAAATGCGCAAAATGTGTGATTTACGGGACTTAGCGCACCCTATTAAGTACGCGATTTCTGCCAAAAAGTGCGATAATGCCATTTTATTGCCTAAAAATCGCTAAAATTCAACAATCGCATTCTATTAAATGTCACCCAGAATGACTGGAGTGCTGGCACCATGTTTTCTGCATATGAGATCACAAATATAGACAGAGACATGTCCCAATACTGCGACATGTCTGCGTTTTGCCGCCACCCCCTGAAAACCTTCCACAAAACAGACTCCATCCGTCAATCATTTGCAATTGTGATTCCTCACAGTGAGCAACCTCGCAAAATGACCTTGGCAAATGTGCAGTAGGATTGCGACACAGTCGGCTGATAATCACTCCGCTGTGTTATTATTGGCAGTATGTCCCCATCCGAAACAGGCCCAAACAAAGCAATAAAAGAATGTGTTGTGTGTGTAAAAAAAAAAGGGGCTTATTTGGAACAAGGGGCCAATTCAGACAGGGTGATTATGGGCCAAATTCATCCCCGCCTCTGATGTTTGGGGCTTGCACATGTGCAAATATGCGAACTCAGGCATGTCCTTGCCTACTTCGGGCGGCTGTTGTCACATGGCGTTAGCACCCGCTCCAAACCTGGTGATCTGCAGCCATAATAAAAGTCAGTGTCGACTGGCTTTTATTAGAAAATGGGTGAAAAATTTGATGGTGAGCGACCGTCATATGATTTTTTGCCTGTGCGGCCAAATGTGAGGGGTTGTGTTAGCATACACATCCCCTGGCATGGGTAGGTGGGTGCTCGTTTACCTGTTTGCTAGGCTGCAAACATATGCATTTCTGAATAAGGCCCAATGTTGGGACGAGCAACGCGATACAGCACTAACATAACATTGCAGTGGGGAACGTCTGCTTACTTAGGGGAAGATCAGGAAGGTGGTAATTGCAATAGTCAACACAGAAGATGCAACAAACACAACTGTGGATGACTGCTTCAAACGGATTGCGAACAGCATGCTATATGGCCACAGAAGAAGCCACTATCATAATCACTGGCATTTACACCAATCCCCATACCAGGAGCAGAAGGACCACCTCAATTATCATCCACTGTGCACACACACAACTCAGAATAGAACTGATCTGTGGCATCATACCCTGACACACCCACATGGCAGTGTTCACCATTGAGCGGCTGCATAGAAAGGGGTGAGAGCTATATGACTGAATAGTACATTTGAAAAGATGCCTATGCTTGGATGTATGGGGAGTAAGGCCCTTATTCAGGTTGATTTGGTCGGGCGTTAATTCACTTGGGAGACCGATGTTTTGCGTATGCGCAGCAGCATTTCAGTGTATACGTTGGGAGTGTGCAAACTTGGCACAAAATCTGTTCGACGAGTGCATGCTCCCTGCCTTTCCAGCAGGGGGAGTGTGGAGAGGGTCATGGGTGCTCCCATTGCTAATGCATTCGTGACACACGTGCTGGGGCAGACAGTTGACGTAACCGATGTCAGCTGCCCTTCCAATTCCCTCGATTTCTACACGCATTTCTACACAAGTGATCTGGACCACCCTTACATATGCTTGCGCCTTCACCATCATTCGATGATCGGCGACCATCGAAAGATGGGGGATGTTCCCACTGGCATGCGAATGGATGTTTATGTAAAACATTAATTCGCATGCCGGGCAAACGAACCTGGCATGAGAAGGGGGGTGGGCATACCAACATTCGCAGGGTGGGTTCTGGTTGACTTGTAATGGTGCGAATTCACGCCCAAGCGAGTCAACCAGAATAAGGGCCTAAATGTAAACTTGCAAGATGTGGCCAGAATATGAGGTGACAAGTGATTGAAAAAGATGTCCTATGAGTGCGTGAACTAAACTTTTCTGAATGTCTTTTGTGATATAGTGTATTTGCATATTCTGTAGATGTTTCTTAAATGCATTTAGCACAACAGTTCTGAGCTGATTGGCTTAGTAAATAGATGACAGAGTTTGATGTGACTGAAAGGCCACATGGTACAGTATATACCATAATGATGGTAAAACCAGTGAGATAGCAGGTGTATAAAGGAGGAGTCTAATCCTGCCTCCTTGTGTGTTTCCTGGCCTAGATGTGTGAATGTAATGGAGACCACAGTATGACATCGGTGCAGGTGAATACAGCTAGTATTCCAGAAGGCGCTATTCAAGAAACTGAAAGCGACAAGAGACAGACGATATGGCTGAGGTTCGCTGGGTTTATATCAGAATAAATTGCTTGGGGGATGTGGTATCAACAGATTTGGCAATATAGTACCCGTGTCTACAAGCAATAGGACAGGTAGAGAAGTTAATTGTAAGGCTTAAAAATATTATTTAGTGATGACGGTTTGGGGATATTGCATTTAAGGAATGTAGATGTTAAAGAAGTTCATGAGAGAAATATAAAGGCTGTCATGCAGGAGGGCTGGAGGGGCGGCGGTAACTGCTTTTGACAAAGGATGTAATGTAATTTGTTCTGGATTAGGCACACTCATTTTTAGCATTAGTTACCTGTTTACTTCACATAAATTATTTACAGCTAATACACCACATTTTCAGTGCAGTGATAGTTATATTTTACGTAATGACACAGTGATTTCCCTCAGGTTACAGCAAAGCTTTTGTGATTTTTGTAAAAATTTCACAGCCATTGTTATTAACAACCCACCCCTCATCCAGGTCATGTCATTCTGTAGGAAGAATGCTAAGTGGTGTTAAAGAAATAACTGTTCATGTTTCAATTACAAAAATATAGCTTTTTTATTATTCTTACAAGCCCGCCAAAATGACAGAACAACATAATAGTAATGTAATCGCTAATGGCTGTGTGCGACCAATTATGTAACAATTGAATTGCTATATCTGGCTCCACCTAGTGACCACCGGGCACAGAACACTTGAATTCACCCGTAGAGGGGAAGAGAAGTGAAAGATACATTTATTTACAGAGGTGGGCAATAAGCAGCCCTCCAGCTGTTGATGAACTACACCTCCCAGCCAGCATGCCTGGCATCAGTTTCAGCATGGCCAAATGGCAAAACTAAGGTAATGCATGCTGGAATTTGTAGTTCATCAACAGCTGGAGGACCGCTAATTGCCCACCCCAGATTTATTACATACAAATATTATAATTATTATTTTTCTTTACTATAATAAGTTGAAAGGCCAATTAGCTCCTCCTGTTTTGACTCGTTTTCCGTTGGCTCGTTAACGCTACGCTTATTTATTAACGGCTTCTTATATAGCGCACACATATTCCGCAGCGCTTTACAGAGAATATTTGAACATTCATATCAGTCCCTGCCTCGGTGGAGCTTACAATCTATATTCCCTACCACATGTACACGCACACACAGACATTCTAGGGTTAATTTGTTGGGAGCCAATTGACCTTCCAGTGTATTTTTGGATTGTGGGAGGAAACCTGGAGTAAACCCAAGCAATTATGGGGAGAATATACAAACTCCACACAGTTATAGCCTTGATGGGAATCAAACCCATGACCTCAGTGCTGTGAGGCAGTAATACTAACCATTATACCATCCGTACTGCCTAGTGCCATACTTTGCTTATTGCAAAACATTGATGAGTTTGCGACAATTACTTTAGGCGATTCTTGGCTTGCAACTGTATTTGTCTGTCAGATTTTTGATTGGTTTAACTCTGTTACGTAATATAACCTGTAAACGTGTCATGTGCAAATGTATATCAGGCATTTTATTTTTCAGGGTTAATGATCATATGCCGCATAATGATCAAATCTGTTCATTTCACCTACCAAAGGGCTAATTTGTATTATTTACCATTTTTCCAAATGTCACAGATCTGCTTAATGAGAGTTCTTCAACTGCGGTGTTCTATATTTGTGTATTACGATGTAAGAAGCATGTATGCCAGTTATTCAGCCGTGCCCTGACCGAGAGACAGCTGGTCTAGGTTCTGTGTACTTCCTGCTGGCACACATCTCAAAATAACTCTGGCCAGTTGACAGTGAGAGCCCTCTGCAGATACAGCATTCGTATCATGTGATGACTAGTTTCCCTTTTGTTGTGTCTTCTGCTTTCCTCAATGTACAGAGATCCTGTATCTGAGGTACAGACTGTGGGTCTGATTCAGAGATGGATGTTAATGAAGCTGTTGTGGTGGCTGTTCTCCCAATAGCGGTTGGGGAAATATGTAAATGCTAATCTCAGCCTTCAGTTTGTGCTGCAATGTACAGTGGATGTACTAGGGCTGAGAGTTATTAATTTACAGTTTCTTTACAATTGTAAAATGTGTAGTAACAAACCAATATAGAGGTAGGAGAGCTTTGATCGCAAGCTTACAATCTATAGCAGTGGTAGGCAACTGGTGGACCGGGGTCCATCTCCGGACCGCAAAGGACAGAGATGCGCACCGCCGGTCCCAGGAATGCATTGCGGCAGGTGTGGGTATGTAGTTGTGCTGAGTCCTCATTAATGTTTACAGTACTTTAATGTCCCCTCTCCTCTCCCGCTCCCTTCCCCATCCTGTCGCAAGCTCTGAGAGGCTGAGCCATACTGTAAGCAGGCAACCAGCGTGCGCTGTGGTTGCCAGGTGACTAAGTACGGGCTGCTCTGCCGCAACGCTGCCTAAGAAGCGCCCCGGACAAGTGGGGTCACGGGGTGAGCGGAGTGTGATAGCTGTCGTGGCTGGAGGAGCTGCTGCTGTGACCGGTGACTGCCTTCCTAAGGAAGCCCTCCGCAGCAGCCCTTCATACCTGGGAACTGGAAGCAGGGCTCATATGGCCGGTACTAGCTGGAGCCAGAGGCGTACCTAGATATTCATAGGCCCCATAGCAAAAGTTTGTAAGGGCCCCCTATTTAGCACCTGATGGTGATAAATGTATGTAAAACCTATTAGTTAGACAGCAAAGATGGGCCCCCTACAGCTCTGGGCCCCATAGCAGCTGCACCTCTTGCTCCTATGGTAGTTACGCCCTTAGCTGGAGCGCAAGAGCAGGCAGTGTGAGGTGTTCTGCTTGCACCGAGCCACAAAGCACAGACAGGAGCTCCAGACCCCTTCACCCGGGCAGCATGGGGCTGCCTGCAAACGGGGAACATGTATTTGCTGTAGAGACTATTGAGAGAAAGTGTATCCAAAAGGTAAGGGAACGGACCACCGGCATGCTGCCCCCTCTGCTGAATAGAAATATTTGGACTTGCCTACCTCTGATCTATAGGGATAATGGGAGGGATACATAAGGATATGATTCCATAGCATGGCAGTCCCACCAGATTCCAAGACAGTCCTGATGGGATGCAATTAGATATGAATGCTACTGGAGGTTGTGTGAGGGTTCTGGAATAGGATAAGAATGCAGAATATGTATGCGCTATATAAGAAACTGTTAATAAATAAATAATAAATAGGGAAGATGTTAATGTGCATGGGTAAGCATTGCATAGGGTGGGTGATGCCCCAAGATGGGATCTAGTAATGAGTGTGAATGAGAGACACAGATCGTGTGCAGAGCGGAGAGGTCGGGTGGGGATATATTTTGAGATAAGTGAAGGAGATATATATTGGTGTAGTCAGGTTATTTATTTATTAACAGTTTCTTATATAGCGCACACATATTCCGCAGCACTTTACAAAGTATAGGTGAACAATCAAATCAGTCCCTGCCCCAGTGGAGCTTACAATCTATATTCCCTACCACATGTACACGCGCACACAGAAACATTCTAGGGTTAATTTTGATAGGAGACAAATAACCTACCAGTATATTTTTGGAATGTGGGAGGAAACTGGAGTACCCGGAGGAAACCCACGCAGTAGTAGTACTTCGTTCGCCATGCTTCAGCAAGGTGCCTCACTCTGCAATGGTTGTGCTTGACACACTTTACCAATCCCAAAACGTATGACAAAGTAAAAAAGAAAAAAACCTCATGTCGACTGTTTCAGGTGTTGACCATTGCCACATTGACATCTTGCCCAGTTGACCTTTTTACCATGTTAACCATAAGGTATCAAGCTATGCCCTGCCGACTAGACACGGTCATCCTATCTGCCAGATACCAGCTGAGACGCCTTGCCATATTTTAGCATTCTCTAATAGCAAAACTGTGGCAATGCATTATGGGACTTGTAGTTTCACAACAGCTGGAGGGCCATAGTTTGTCCATGCCTGCTCTAAGGTTAGCCAACCTCTAGAGATTAGCCATACTTCTAAACAAGGACCCCTATCACTGCATTCTCTGGTGGGCCCTTTATGTCCCAGTCCAACACTAATAAAGATTTTTTTTATTGAATTGATGAAGCATCGACACGTGTGGCTGAAAGGCAATACATTATGATCAACTGCTGATGGTCAATCTCTTGATCTTCCCTTCATTTGTACAATATGGGAATAATTAAGCGCTTGAATATGTGTTTAAAGTGAGAAATTATATATATAAATTAGGGATAAAATGAAAGATAAAAATAACCATGTAGCATGCCGTTTTTAACCAAAATAAAAACATGTATATTTGACAGTTTGATGTTTACAACTCCTTTTGGAGTTTTTTGGAAGTGCCGTTAGCAATGGTGTTGGTAATTGGATTCTCCGTTTCTCTGAAGTTATAGCGCAAGGTAATGTCCAGGCAGTTCGTTGTTACTAACTGTCCCTAACTGTTACCTTATCGCTGTTTTCCTTCTCCGTCCACGGGAATCTTCAGCCGTAGCGCTCACTCGTTACCGGAAGTGCGGGGTCCCGTCTATGTGCAGCGTCTCCGTGTAGCGTGTTCTGTGGCTTACTTCTGACAGCTTGTGTCGGCTCTCTTCCTCTTTCGCATCCAACGCGTTTCGAAGCACTAAGAACAGATCTGCTTGTGTATGAAGTCAGGACTGAAAGATCAGAATCAGGTTTGGGACATCCACTGATGCAGGAGCTACATTACTGAGAGTGCAGACCTGCGCAGGTATATGTAACCAATATCTCTGAATTCTATTATCATGTAGTGTTCTAGATTGGTTACTAGCATTGCTCAGTGTGCTGAGGAAAAAATGTCTTGTTTTACTTACCCAGTTATTGGAAAGGAATGGCCAGTTTCACCCCATGTATATTAAAACCTTTGATGATGCTAAAATAAATCCTCTGTTATGTGTATAGATGTTTGCATATATAATGTGATTTGGTTATATTGTATTCGGACTTCTCCCTAAACCCCTGTATTTTTTATTTTCTGTATCCCTTCCCCATTTTTCTCAATAAAAATCTATTGATGGAGATTTGTTTTAGAAAAACCATGTATTGCGTGTGGTGACATTGCTTCCAAGGAAAAGAAGAAACTTTGGTGCCAAGACAAGACGTTAAATGTTTATTGAGCTGTTTATTTATCGTTTTTTGTTGTTGTTCATGTGATATTAATATGACTTTGAATAAGGCATCCTTTATTCAGAAAGTGGTTGGAGTTACTGACTAGTTCCCAGAGAACAGCCTCTTTACAGAACTGCAAAGGGAGTGAGGTTGCGGGAAGAGGGGTTGTATACCAGAGACAAAGAAAGGAATGCAAGGAGAAAAGAATAGGTGGGGGGTAGCTGTGACACCTGGAGGGTCTCAGACCACAGAATGCACAGAGTGTATGTGCAGTGGCAGAGGTCACAGGGAGACAGACCGGCAGCTACTGAAATTCTCAGCCCCCACAATGGGTTTTTTTCCCCCTCTTTTGTGCACAAGCGACATTTGCCTTCTAGAGCTCTCTGAGAATTTCATAGTACATAATACAGAATATTGTTCTTTTTCTCCTCACTTATATTTGGGAATAATAATTTAGCTGCTGTCATTATAACCGAATCCCTAGATTACATGATTTTTATTATAAACAGTGGGGCTTCTGTAGCGTTGGACAACAAGTAAACGACACGCACATGAAAGAGTGCATTAGTTCAGGCATGTCTGCATTTGCAACCAACCTCACCAATTAAGGGGATCCTCGCCGCCCTCTCATGGCGAGGATTTGGGCCGTACATTGAATACAACAAGGGGACGGCGAGGGGGTTTGATGGCAAGGATGGCTTATTTTCGGTGAGGAAAAGCCATCCTCACCGTACAAACCCCCTCGCCAGCCACAATGAGCATCTCTAATCCTGACCGACGGAATGCTACGAACATGCCCAACAATGGTCTGATCAATGTTTTTGGGCATTGCTGCTACAGTATCAGACCAATGGTTTCATATTGCCAGCATACAGTACATAAGTATTTCCTTTAAGGAGTTTAATTCTGTGATGTTTCATTATTGCCTTTTTTTGTTAAATACTGTCAAATCATTCCGAGTAATGTGATATTAGTGGGGCTGAGTTATTCTTACAACATGTGTGAGTCACATTGGAGACTGGAGAAATGAGTGTGCTATTCTGGGAGAAGTGTTGGCTGTTTGTGTGCACAGCAGTGTTTGTGAAATTCCTTAGTGACACAATGACTGGGTTAGTTATACACACATTACTATAGTAGTTCTACACACAGTTAGGCACCCAGTGGAATGTAAATGCACAGCTTTAGTTCATTCATTGGCTGTCAAACAAGTGTATAAGACAATGATTTCCAAGAACCTTTGTCAAATAACTTACTTGAATATTGACTCTTCACATTTAGCTGTATGTAAAGCTGGCCATACTGTATATGCTGTGTACTAACCAACATATTATACATTGTACACAGCTGCATGACTTTGGGAAGGGGACCTTGCTGTCACATGCTGGGCCAGACAGTACCCCCAGGGGTGAGCCTAGCTCTTCTCAAGCACTAGGCCTCCCAATGGCGGTGGCCAATAACAATTATACAATTATATCAGTTTGGTGGAATACAAACAAACTGGCCTATTCCCCAGATTGCAAAAAAGAATACAACTATTCATGTAAAATAACCAGATCCCTACACGTTCCCTTGAACCCTTGCTGCCTTCTGACCTTCGAGTCCAGGCTCTCATCGGGCACAGCACCAATACCGTGGCTCGTGCGATCATGGCCACCAGCAGCACATGCCGAACACCGGCGAGTTAAGTACCAGGCTCATCCTATCCCTGTAAATAACACTAATGCAGTACTGTGGTACAGTGGTTCTTTCCTGATCAGCACTGAAACCACTTTATCCACAAGATCACAAACCAGTGTGGTAGTCATATCTCACACACACCGTGTGGTGGTGGTTATGGTATAGCGGATCGAAGCTGTCTAAATAGACCATGTTATGGTCGACCAACCTCTAGTTAGATGCTAGATCAACAGTAACGGAAGTTAGACACCAGGGTTAGAACGACGGGAGCGTGGACGATGGTCACGTGGTCGACATGAGGTTTTTCAAGGTTTTTTTGGTGCCGAATGTCACAGGGGTCCCAGTGGACACTGTATATGTGCACATTGTCCCCTTGCACACCTCGCCATACTTCCGGCCATAGGCGAATCTAGGGGGTGGTCCGGGGGTGCACAGGACCACCCATTAGCCATTTTGTAGCTGAGGGGTGGGGCTTTCCAACGAGCCCAGCCCCGTGTCTCTAGCCCCCTGGGAACCGGAGATACTGCCAGGCTAAGATGGAACGTTTTCCCTATAGGATAACATGGGACCCGCTAATTCCGACTGCCACCCAATTCAACGGCTGCCAGTTCCCCCTTCGGCATCACTGAAGCTCGAGGTTGATCCCAGTCGAACCCAAATCGCTGGGCCTTCAATCTGATACCAGGCTGGATCCATATGGGTTAATTGGTTCCAGGGATATTGAGGTTAAACCGTTTTTTTTTTTTCATTTCTTAAATGTAATTTCATGGCTGTTTATGTTCTTTGAGGGCAGATTTCTCTGGAACCAAACAGCCCAGTTTCACGGGGCCAAAATCATTCAAAGCCAACTCAAAAGTTCTTCAATATGATACTGGTCTCATATAAATGGGTCAGTTGGTTACGAAGATATAGCTGGTTGGTTAAAGGGGGGTAGGGAGAGGGGAGTGGTTGTCTTTCTCCCTCACACCAGAAAATGCAGGGACTAAGCTGGTGTATATGGGGTCAGCCTGGGAATGTCCCTGCATGATCCTGGGACCATATTCCCGGGTAAATCTCTGCATTTTCTGTTGTGAAAGGGGTATTATTTCAAACAGCCGTGACCTGCAGTGCTCTGAATACAGCTGGGCAACCTCCTGCTCTCTGCCCAGCTTCCACTCCAATTCTTCTCCCCGCTTTCACCTCAGCCCGCCCCCCCCCCTTTAATCATGTGGTGCCGGCGCCCGGCGTGTTCCCCCGACGTCACGCACAACAGCGTTCACAATATTTCAAATGTCCACTCGGCTAGAGGGGACACCAAGAGGGGAGTGGGAGTGTGCTCTGCACTCTGCTCCTCTCCCCATAGATGCAGCTGCACCGCTCTCCATCTCTCCCTGCAGCAGCAGCAAAGGCTCATATAAAAAGTTACAATTAGTGGCACTTTTGGGGGCATTGCTTAAGGGATGCTACAAGTGGCGGTATGTGGGGGCATTACGCATAAAGTGTGGCTTAATGTGTAAGGGGCATTACGGTGTGCAACATCATGTGGAAGGGACATTATGTGTGCAGCATCATGTGTAAGGGGCATTATGTGTGCAGCATCATGTGTAAGGGGCATTATGTGTGCAGCATCATGTGTAATGGGTACTATGGTGCGCGGCATCATGTGTAATGGGTACTATGGTGTGCAGCATCATGTGTAATGGGTACTATGGTGTGCGGCATCATGTGTAATGGGTACTATGGTGCCATCAAGCAAGAACCCCCTAGTAATGAGCACGTAGGTAAGCAGCACTTATGTGGCAAATATGTAATGGGCATTACGGTTTGTTATATAGTATGTAATGGGCATCATGATGTGTGGCACAATGTGTAATGGGCATTATGGTGTGTGGCCTTATGTGTAATTGGCATTACGGCGTGTGGCTTTATGTGTAATGGGTATTACGGAGTTTGCTAAAATATGTAATGCATTACTGTGTATGGTCTAAAGTGTAATACCACACCCCTTTTTGTGATGCCACGCCTCCTTCCCATGAGGCCACGCCCCCTTTTTGTCGTGCGGCTACGCCGCGCAAAGGTCCGCTTCCTATTGTGTGGAGATCTGGGACCACCCATTACCATAATTCTAGATTCGCCTATGCTTCCGGCACTATTACAATCACACTCTATGTCCACTTGGATAGTAAAGT
This sequence comes from Crinia signifera, assembly GCF_055691185.1. Taxonomy (NCBI): domain Eukaryota; kingdom Metazoa; phylum Chordata; class Amphibia; order Anura; family Myobatrachidae; genus Crinia; species Crinia signifera. Next base: position 132,583,865 of record NC_139224.1, on the reverse strand, counting down.
ATAAACCGTCGACCTGTGACATTCGGCACAAAAAAACTGTGAAAAACTCATGTCGACCATGTACATACCTCCCAACATGACCCTCTCCAGGAGGGACAACGCTCTGTTCCTGGACTTCTCTCTTAATGTATGATTGCCATCGCCTGTTTTTAAACTGGTTATTTGGTAAGAAAGGTGCTTCAACACAGGTGATGGCGATCATAAATTAACAGAGAGAACATGGTGTCCCTCCTGGAGACACGTATGCATGTGACCGTCGGTCAGGTGGTCAACTATCTTGAGGCGTCTAAGTAGACGGGTTCGGCTAAGCATGGTCGACCAGGACATGGATGATCTAGACATCGTAGATCCGTCAACCAGATACCGTGGCATTTTCTCCACTCTCACACAGAGGCTCTAGCCACACAGACACTTTAGCCACCATATTGTGTGGTAATAATATTGTATACCCTCTATTTGTATGCAACGCATGTGATACATGTATGGTTTTTTGTATTCTATTTTTGTTAATAGATGTCATTTTGCCACAACTGACACATCTCTACCACTTTCATCACCCTAGACGGGCACCTTGCATGCTAGCTGCAGCCACCCGTAGGCCCGATACCCCTAGTGCGCAGGTCGTAGGTGCAGCCACCCATAGGCTCGATACCCCTAGGGCGCAGGTCACAGGTGCAGCCACTCGTAGGCCCGATACCCCTAGTGCGCAGGTTGTAGGTGCAGCCACCCATAGGCCCGATACCCCTAGTGCGCAGGTGAACGTCAATTACCCTACTAAGATACAAATGAACTTAAAGGAAAGGGTCTCTAGGTCAAATAACTAGGTCAAACAAGCAATCAGTTTGGACTTATGAAACAACATGTGAATTCATATTGCCCACTCAATCAGAAGAACATTTACTGGCTGCCTTAGAACTTGTAATGCTATCTGAGCACCCTGTGACTTATAAACTGTATGACATGGACAAAGTTCTGGAACACCATGTACTACAATAAAAACCTTACCACACAGAAAGAGCCTCATTTACAGTAGGTCACAATTAAGCACCACAGATTCGTTATGATACATATTTATTGGTACTATTTACCTAGCACGGCGCCCATCGCGGGCATTGAATGCACTAAAAAATCGGCTGACGCGATGCCCGCGATTTCCCATAGGGAACAATGTTAAATGTCTCAATTGACCCGATTTTCCTGTTCAATGCCTCAATTGACCCGATTTTTCCATAGGAAACAATGTTAAATGGCCCACAGAGGCCAAATAGGCACCCTAAAGTGTGAAATGGCCCCCACAATTGTTAACGCCACCCCACGATCAACGTGGACCCGAAGCGTGGCGAGCGCAGCGAGCCCGCGTGGGGCGGCGGTACGCGTCCTACGATCTTTTCATACCCCCACTATCCACGTCGGCGTGGAGTTGAGAATAGAATAGTGTGGCGAGCGCAGCGAGCCCGAAGCGTGGCGAGCGGACGCGGATACCTGTGAAGCCCGCGAAGGGACGCGTTTACCTGTGAAGGTATCCGCGTCCCCTCGCCACGCTTCGGGCTCGGTGGCTCGCTGCGCTCGCCACACTATTCTATTCTCAACTCCACGCCGACGTGGATAGTGGGGGTATGAAAAGGTCGTAGGACGCGTACCGCCGCCCATCGCGGGCTCGCTGCGCTCACCACGCTTCGGGTTGACGTTGATCGTGGGGTGGCGTTAACAATTGTGGGGGCCATTTCACACTTCAGGGTGGCTATTTGGCCTCTGTGGGCCATTTAACATTGTTTCCTATGGAAAAATCGGGTCAATTGAGGCATTGAACAGTAAAATCGGGTCAATTGAGAAATTTAACATTGTTCCCTATGGGAAATCGCGGGCATCGCGTCGGTCGGTTTTTAGGGCATTCAATGCCCGCGATGCCCGCGATTTTTTTACCTGCGATGCCCACGATCAAAATCGTGGGCGCCGTGCTAGGTAAAGAGTACCTATTTATTATTTATTTACAGTTTCTTATATAGCGCAGCAGATTCCGTTGCACTTTACAATAGTAGATAGCTGCAAAGTTTTCAACCACATGCGTATTTTGAGTAATTGAGTATAATGGCACAAGACCGACGCGATGCTCCCGATTTCAATGTTAAAAATATTTTAACATTAAAGCCTATGGCAAAATCGGAGGCATCGTGTCGGGGAACATGTTAATGCACGCGACCGACGGAATGCCCCCGATTTTGCCTTTGCCGGCAAAATGGACCTGATTTCAAAGGAAATCGGGTCCATCGTGTACCTTAACTTTACGGTACACGATGGCCGCGATTGTGGCAGTGCTAGGAAACAAGTACCGAGCAATTAATGGGGCCTCCACGCAGTGCGATTTCAGAGATTTTCGAAGCGATTGCACTAGATTGCTTAGAACATGCCCCTACATTGCGCTGTGTGTAGGGGACATAGCGATGCGTGACCCCGCCTGACGATTAATATCCAGCATGCTGGCTAGATCTATAATCACCGGTGTCATGTCCAGTGTTCTCACCGGAGAACACTGGCCCTAACAGATCGCTCAGCACAGTGGGCCTGATTCTGATTTGCGAAGGTCACCTGTGCAGACGCATCGATAGATACTATGTGCTGCACATAATATTTATCGAATTGCATGAGCAATCGCATGTGGTTTTTAACCACATGTGATTACTCAAATGCAATCAGCGGTGAGTTTGGGGAGCAGGGCCGGAAAGCAGGCGCGGAGTCGGTACCTGACCGCTGGTGGCTGTGGAGCTGGAGACCGGAGAGGTGGAGCCTGTGAAGAAGCGCTTTCAGGTGGCGGGACTTGGCAGCAGATGACTTTAAAACACTGGACAGCCCTCTGATTGGCTCTCTCAGCCAATCAGCGGTCGCAAAATTGTGAGGCCGCTGATTAGCTGAGAGCTCTCACTCAGCGGCCTCAGCCAATCAGAGGGCCGTCCAGTGTTTCAAAGTCATCTGCTGCAGCTGCTGAGTCCCGCTGCCTGAAAGCTACACCGCTCCGGTCCCCAGCTCCACGCCACCCCTCTTCCAGCACCCGATGTCCATCGCAGATGGCATATGACATCGGGTGCTGCACTGACCACCACTTGATGGGATAAGATGAGATGGGACATTGCATTGCGATTTCGCATTGCATCTGATCGCATAAGTGTATGGGCACCATTAAATTTACCAATCTTTGTCTGTTTTCCATGTTTAAGAGCAAATGGTCAATTGACATTTGCTCCCAAAAATATCCAGATTTTCATTCCAACCAGCCAGATTGGTGCTAGTGTGTATAGGCCTTTACACTGCAATTTAGTTCAGTGTGAACACACCTCACCCAAATCTAACTCTCTCAGCACGTAATACATTTGCCTCACCTGCAGAGCAGCATGGTTTTGTCCATCTTCAAAAATTGGTTGTTTTAGGCCCAATGTCGTCTGGTGTGAATTAAGCATTATTCAGGGTTGCCTACCTGATCCTCTCCTTTAGGGAGAAAATGCTGTTCCTGGATTTCACAACACATTTGTTGGCAAGCTGCTCAATCAGATTGTGATGTCACTCAGGTGCTAAAAGGGATAATTCTGGTTAGGAAAAAAACATTTTGTATCCTAATTGTACACTGAGTGAGAAATATCTACATAATAATCAGATAATACAGAGATCTTGGTTGCATATATCTGCAGATATAGGGCTAAGCCCCCAGGCCGTATGTCAAGGCGTCTCTGTGTCACTGGGGGTCCCTAATACCGCATATGGGTCTGGGGTGTGGGCCCCCATCATGCCGGAACAGGCCGTCAGGGCAGCACAAAAAAGTTAACATTAGTAGGGGTTAATAAGAAGCACATAAGTGCTATGTAAGGAAGTGAAAGGTGTGATTAAAATACAAAATATATACAATGTGATAGGGAAAACATAAGTGTTAATAAAGTGTTAGGGTGTGCTAACCTGGAGCAGCCCAGCCATACCAACACAGGGGGCACCACACCCCCAAACCCATCCCATAAACAGTAAACGAGCCCATAACGCTCCGTTTTGTGGCGGCTCCGTTCTGTACTATGCGATGTGCGCTCCCGCGCATCACATAGTACGGTACAAAAAGTATGTGCTGCACATACTTTTTGTACTAGCTACACATCGCATCGGATCGCATTGCATGCACAAGGCTTGCGATGCGTACTATTTAAGTCCCAAACGGATCCGTTAAATGGACCGTGTATGGGACTTTGTTCCTGGACTTCCCTGGTAATGTAGGATTGCCATCACCTGTGGGGAGCTAGGTAATGGATAAGAAAGGTGTTTCCCCACAGGTGATGGCAATCCTACATTACCAGGAAAGTCCAGGAACAGAGCATGTTCTCCCTGAAGGAGAGGGTCAAGTAGGCAACCCTGGCATTATTACACCATCCCTTTACCTGGTGCAAAAGATCTGAAATCTAATGGATCACTGCTTATGTACATACAGTCCATAGATGCATTCCTGGGGTTGGTGCAAATGCCAGCACCCATAATGACCACTGCAGCATCTGGAGTAAAATCAAACTGTTAAATGAAATCTCGCAATAGCATAAGGTAGTCAATCTGGCTTCTGCAGCTGCCTGCAATTACAGCCACTTTGCATGCAGCTCATAACGCTCCCAATCAGCAAAGAATCGTGTCCCCGATATGACCTGCTGTCAGCGTCCTGTGACACCCATACTCACAGTGCTGGGATAACTCAGTGTGTGTGTGCTGCTATGGGATTGGAAGGTCAGCATCCAACAAATATTAAACAGTACATGCGGCCTCCCGATCCCGGCCATTGGAGGAACGCTATAAGTCATTTATTGGCTAAGCCTCCTCCAATAAACAGTACAGGATACACATCTATAGAACTATTGGGCCGTTCACTCGAGATCGGATTGTATACATGTGTACCCAGCTCTAGCCTACATGTTAATGCTGAGGCAGTGACTGGGAGGTGGCTATTAACACATACAGAAATGCTCCGTCTTATGGTCATGTCGCTAAAGTGTTTGCATATACAGACCTTCATCATTCACATTATAGGACATATACAGATGGAAATGCCTCCCCTGGCCTAGGGCCGTGAGACCAATGGGGGCGTCTAAAGACACAAGGGGGGTTATTCTGGTTCCTATGCATCAGGGCTGCGTTCGCATGTGGAACGATGTTTTTGTTCTGCGCATGTGCATACGCAGGGTGTGTGCACCCACGGCGTACAGACTGCCCACAACCAGGACAGCGGGCGGGGGTGGCACCATTAGCATATGGGAATGCCCAGTGTTTCATGGGCGTTCCAATGAGAACACCGAGTGTTCTCATGCTACTGCCCGCCCATTTTCTTACCAGCATGACTTGAGAGTCACTTTTATATGCGTGCACCTTCCACATCTTTCAATGGTCGCCGACCATCGAAAGATGTGGAGGCTACCCCTGCCCTGTGAATGGATGCTACTGTGTAAAATCCATTCACAAGCCAACGCGAGCAAGTTGCCCTTGCAAAAGCCAACCATTCGCAAGGCAGGGTTTAGTGGACTCGCAAGGCTGCGAATTTGCAGCCTTGCAAATCAATCAGAATAACCCCCAAGCTGTATAAAAGCATCTTCAGAATCTTAAAGTGGGTCTCTCAGTCCTTGCCCAGTCCTATGACCACCAGAAGCCGCAGAAGCGTCCACCTCTATATCAGACATTACGTAGAGGTAAAGCAGCAGGAGCGTAAATGTACAACAGCTATTAGAGGCAGAACAGGGGTTAAGTAAAAGCAGTCTAAAGCAATACGGTGGTTAATTAAGGGCAAGAAAGCTGGAGTAGCAAGAAGACAGCCCACAGTGTAATGAGAAAGACAAGACAGTAATAAAAAGGAAAACAACATGAAAGACAACGGGTGAGCAAAAAATGGCAAAGCCAGAAATTATGGTGAGAGCCGTGGCCACGGAACGTCAGGAGGCAGCGGTACAGCATTCCCTTCCAAGTGCAGGGCCGTGTTACAGCCAGTTGCCCTGGAGTTGGCGGTAGCTGGGTGATTCTCTGGGCTCTGATTCTCTATGGGTAATGGGCCCCATACATCAGCAATCAATTGTGACAATCCTGAGATCTGGAGATGATTGCCACAATTAATTGTAGATGTGTGGGCTCCCCCTTTTGGCAATCCCAATCAAAAATTAATAGGGATCGCCAATCAATTGCTTAATCAGATTTTTAAACATGCTTAATAATCTGGTATTATCTGCGGATCTTTTTTTATATGTGTGGCCATTCCCAATTCGTCTTCTTCATCTATTTACATTATGAACAGCTGAAATGACAATCGATTAGGCAATTTCCAGATATGAAGATGCAATCTTTAGATGGAAAAATCTGCCGATCACTGAAATAAATCTGTAATGTGTGGGCAAGTCAAATAGATTGTAGAATCCATTTATCTGGCCAAAAAATCCCTGGATCTGGAAATCCATTAATTGTGATTGCTGATGTATGGGGCCCATAAGCATGAAGATCAGCGGTAAGAGCAGGCGCTGCTACCTGTATGTACCTTTCAATACTTTAAACAGCAATATCACGAAGCCATCATCAGGCTGCAAAGGGGTTTTAAAAGAGTAGTACATTTTATCTGGTATGGATGGCTTCTGAAGGTTAAAATACCACCAGGCCTGTTTCTTCTTTAAATATTGTTAAGGGCCCCATACATCAGCAATTAATTGTGGCAATTTTCAGATATGGAGATGATTGCCACAATTAATTTTAGATGTGTGGGCTCCCCCTTTTGGCAATCCCAATCAAAATCGCCAATCGATTGCTTAATCAGGTTTTTAAACATGTTTAATAATCTGGTATTATCTGCGGATCTTTTTTATATGTGTGGGCATTCCCAATTCATCTTCTTCATCTATTTACATTATGAACAGCAATCGATTGGGCAATTTCCAGATACCTTTTTTTCCAATCTTTAGATGGAAAAATCTGCCGATCACTGAAATAAATCTGTAATTTGTGGGCAAAGTCAGATAGATTGTAAAATCCATTTATCTGGCCAAAAAATCCCTGTATCTGCAAATCCATAAATTGTGATTGCTGATGTATGGGGCCCATTACTCTACTCCAGGAGTTAAAGTGAGGGGGAACTGGCAGGATGGAGTTCCACCACCTGCATTGGTAGCTGGAACTAGTTCCACCTCTACCACTGTCCTAAACAGTAATTCCAACAGAAAAGGCCTACTAGCCCTTACTTGGCGGATGTGATGTCATGCTGTGACCACCACTGAAGAAACGAGCCACGAGGAGGAGTAGGCTCTATGCATGTTAAAGACAAGGGTGGTTATACTAATTCAATTGGGCATTCGCACGGGGGACCGATTGTTCGCGACTGAGGATAGATTTTTATGCGCATGTGAAGCCGCCCACAGTGCTCACACACAGAAGTCTCGGCGACGTGAAGTGGGGAGGCGGGCAGGGGTTAATTGCCGACGGGAACACCCAGCGCTTCATGGGCATTCTCATGGTAATTCCCAGATGACGCGGATGCGAGGGGGCGGGCAGCTAATGTCAGCGGTCTGCCTTGTCCTCGCACAGCCCACCCACAGATCAGAGACACCATAGAGATCACCGACCATCGAATGATTTCTCCCCCACACCAAAGGCTGCGACTGGATGATTATGCAAATCATCCATTCACATGCTTGCAGGGGTTCAGGGTGGGCAGCCATGCAGACAGCATCTGGGATACTCACAAGGCTGCGAAATTCACAGCCATGAGAGTCAACCAGAATAAGGACCAAGGTGAGAGGGGCTGGGAGGATGGAAAGAGACAGGGAAGCTGCTGGAGGGACACAGGACATGGACCTGCTGGAGTTACAGAGGCAGTTATGTGTATAAGGGGCACTACTACAATGGGAATTGTGTGTAAGGGGCATTGTGTAAAGGGCACTACTACTGTGGGAATTGTGTATAGGGGATAATATTGTATGGCAAAACATGTATATGGGGCACTACTGTGTAGCATAACTTGAATAAGGGGCACTACTATGTGGTATAATATGAATTAGGGACACTACAAGCGGTGTAATGTGAATAAGATTGGTGTACTCTGTTGCGTAATTTGAATGAGGGGTACTATTGTGTGACCATGGCCCTGTGTTTTTATAAATATGGGAGGTAGGGCACAAATGTATAATTTGCGGGGTAGCACTGGCCTTGGCTAAGCAGGTGTAGGTGGCAGGGGAAATTAGTTCCACCACCTCTCCAAAACCACTTTAAAGACCCCCACACCCTAGAACGATTTTTTTGGCCGGTTTCCAACCGATCGTCCAATATATCGGCCGATTTGTACCGATAATCTGCAATAATCGGTCGATTGTTGCCGATTATCGATACAAATCGGACGATAGGTTGGAAATCGGACAAAAAAAATCGTTCTAGTGTATGGGGGCCCTAGACTATGGGGCAGGAAGTTTTGAGGGTTTTACAGCATTTTGAAATGCGCTAAAGCCCCTTAGCTTCGCTGTGGGGGTTACGCCTGCTGTGTGAGGTATCAAAAAAAGACGCTAACTCCGCATGCGGAGTTGGACTTCCCTGTCAGTAACAAGGAAGTCTAAGCAGTGGAGGGGGTCGCAAAGGGCTGTTAGTACCGCACAGTATAGCAGCGATACATGTAACAGGGGTAGGTAGCCCTAGTACAGCACAGGATAGCAGCGATACATGTAACAGCAGTAGGTAGCCCTAGTACAGCACAGGATAGCCGTGATACATGGAACAGCGGTAAGGAGCCCTAGTACAGCACAGGATAGCAGCGGTATGTAGCCCTAGTACAGCACAGGATAGCAGCGATACACGTAACAGCGGTAAGGAGCCCTAGTACAGCACAGGATAGCAGCGGTAGGTGGCTCTAGTACAGCGATACGTGGCTCTAGTACAGCTCAGGATAGCAGCGATACATGTGACAGAGGTAAGTAGCCCTAGTACAGCACAGGATAGCAGCGGTAGGTAGCCCTAGTACAGCACAGGATAGCAGCGGTACATGTAACAGCGATAGGTAGCCCTAGTACAGCACAGGATAGCAGCAATACATGTTACAGTGGTAGGTAGCACTAGTACAGCACAGGATAGCAGTGATCCAAGTAACATCGGTAAGTACAAGGACATGCAATGAAACTGGAGGGAGGTAGGTTCAGGGGAAATGTTAGAAAGAATTACTTCCCAGAAAGAGTAGTGGATAAGTGGAATAGCCTCCCATCAGAGGTGGTAGAGGCTAATAGCGTGTACACACGGTTCGATATGGCTTCCGATGTTGACGATATCGTAAACATCGGAAGCCATATCGCATACTGATTGTATGCATTGTAAGGGCTTCCTAGCACGATGCGCGCTCCCGTTTAAGGAGAGATCGGAGGGGAGATAGAGTGGGCAGCACACTCTATCTAGCACAAATCGAAAGCATATCGCATGCATCCTATGTGCCTTGCGATATGCTTAAGATGCGATGTGCTATACGATTTCCAGGGCCCTGTCAGTCATCCTGTTGTTAAGTCAAAATTGCTTAGTCAAAATCTTAAGCAAATCTTAAGGCACATAGGAAATCGCATAGTAAATCAAATAGGAAATCGCATAGCAAATTGTATGGTAAAAAGTCAAAATCTTAAGCATATCTTAAGGCATATCTTAAGGAGTAGAGAAAAAGGTACATGTGAGTTATCCGGACGCCCGATTTCAAAATCGGGTCGGATCGGGCACATCGCATCGCATCGCATGCGACCATCGGATGCGATGCGATGCGATGACCCGATTTTTCCATAGGAATCAATGTTAAAATGGACTGAGTCCATTTTAACATGGAATTCAATGGGAAAAAGGGGTCCTTTTCATACCCCTACTATCCAAGTGGGCATGGAGTTGGATATAAACCTGTGGCGAGCGTAGCGAGCCACCGAGCCCGAAGCGTGGCGAGCGTAGCGAGCCCCGCGAGGGGACACGGAATACCGTCCCCTCGCGGGGCTCGCTTCGCTCGCCACGCTTCGGGCTCGGTGGCTCGCTACGCTCGCCACAGGTTTATATCCAACTCCATGCCCACTTGGATAGTAGGGGTATGAAAAGGACCCCTTTTTCCATAGGAATCATTTTAACATTGATTCCTATGGAAAAATCGGGTCATCGCATCCGATGGTCGCATGCGATGCGATGCGATGCGATATCGCATCGCATCTGATTGTATGCCTTAACTTAAGGCATACAATCAAAAAATCGGGCGTCCAGATAACTCACAAGTACCGAGAAAAAAAAAAAAAAAAGGGAAAAGTAAAAATCGGACAAAACATCGAATCGTACATCGGATCGCACAGAACATCGAACCGTGTGTACACACTCTAAGACAGTAGAACAATTTAAACATGCTTGGGATAGGCATATGAATATCCTTACAAAGAAATAAGGATTAAAAAGGGTTGAGATTACCTAAAGGGTAAAAAAAGGGGCAGACTAGATGGGCCAAATGGTTCTTATCTGCCGTCAAATTCTATGTTTCTATAAGTATCCCTAGTACAGCACATGATAGTAGCGATACACGCAACAGCGGTAGGTAGCCCAGTACAGCACAGGATAGCAGCGATACACGTAACAGGGGTAGGTAGCCCTAGTACAGCACAGGATAGTATTTAAACAAGTAACAGCGGTAAGTAGCCCTAGTACAGCAAGGGGGATACGGTCATTTGGTCTACAACAACTAGGTCGAGAAGCATTGGGTCGACACCACTAGGTCTACATGGGTTTAGGTCGACATGGGTCAAGGTATACAGGTCATTAGGTCGACACAAGCATTATGTCAACATGGGGTTTGCACTATTATTTGAGCCGACAGGCGGTATTTCATGCCCTACCATCCACTAGAGCGTGGTGGGAGAATAAAATAGTGTGCCCGAAGCATTGCGAGCAAAGGCTACGTAACAGCGGTAAGTAGCCCTAGTACAGCACAGGATAACAGCGACACACATAACAGCAGTAGGTAGCCCTAGTAAAGAACAGTATAGCCATGATACATGTAACAGCGGTAAGTAGCCCTAGTAAAGCACAGGATTGCAGCGGTACATGTAACAGTGGTAGGTAGCCTTAGTAAAGCACAGTATAGCAGTATCACACATGTAACAGTGGTAAGTAGCCCTAGTACAGCACAAGATAGCAGCGATACATGTAACAGCAGTAGGTTGCCCTAGTACAGCACCGTATAGCAGCGATACATGTAACAGCGGTAGGTAGCCCTAGTACAGCAGCGATACATGTAACAGCGGTAGGTAGCCCTAGTACAGCACAGTAAAGCAGTGTGATACATGGAACAGGGGTAGGTATCCCTAGTACAGCACAGGATAGCAGTGTGATACATGGAACAGGGGTAGGTAGCCCTAGTACAGCACAGGATAGCAGTGTGATACATGGAACAGGGGTAGGTATCCCTAGTACAGCACAGGACAGCAGTGTGATACATGGAACAGGGGTAGGTAGCCCTAGTACAGCACAGGACAGCAGTGTGATACATGTAACAGCGGTAGGTAGCCCTAGTACAGCACAGGATAGCAGTGTGATACATGGAACAGGGGTAGGTATCCCTAGTACAGCACAGGATAGCAGTGTGATACATGGAACAGGGGTAGGTAGCCCTAGTACAGCACAGGATAGCAGTGTGATACATGGAACAGGGGTAGGTATCCCTAGTACAGCACAGGACAGCAGTGTGATACATGGAACAGGGGTAGGTAGCCCTAGTACAGCACAGGACAGCAGTGTGATACATGTAACAGCGGTAGGTAGCCCTAGTACAGCACAGGATAGCAGTGTGATACATGGAACAGGGGTAGGTATCCCTAGTACAGCACAGGATAGCAGTGTGATACATGGAACAGGGGTAGGTAGCCCTAGTACAGCACAGGATAGCAGTGTGATACATGGAACAGGGGTAGGTATCCCTAGTACAGCACAGGACAGCAGTGTGATACATGGAACAGGGGTAGGTAGCCCTAGTACAGCACAGGACAGCAGTGTGATACATGTAACAGCGGTAGGTAGCCCTAGTACAGCACAGGATAGCAGTGTGATACATGGAACAGGGGTAGGTATCCCTAGTACAGCACAGGATAGCAGTGTGATACATGGAACAGGGGTAGGTAGCCCTAGTACAGCACAGGATAGCAGTGTGATACATGGAACAGGGGTAGGTATCCCTAGTACAGCACAGGACAGCAGTGTGATACATGTAACAGCGGTAGGTAGCCCTAGTACAGCACAGTAAAGCAGTGTGACACAGATAAACTGTATAGTGCTGGAGGCAGTGTCCCGGGTTCCACTTCCAGCCTCCCACAGGGATTATATAGTGTCGTGATGATAATCTCCCCACAGACAGTGCCTGTGCCCCAGCTGCGATGTCACCACACTGCCTCCTCCTCCCGCCAGGCTGTTCACATGATGATGATGATGGGCCGGGAGGCTGGGGCTGGAAGTGACGACATTCCGGGGTGGCCCGTATTCTCTTTTGCCAGCGGGTGTGTGTGAGAACCAGGGGGAGACCCATTGGAAGGATAATATATCCGCCGCAGCCATCTAGGAGAGAAGGCCGCCGGCGCCGGGCACAGCCAGCATGTCCATGGAGGACCCGTTCTTCGTGGTGAAAGGGTGAGAAAGGGGGGAGCCGGGGCCGGTGTGTGTGGGGGCCCCGATCTTGTAATAGGGAGCATAGCCGGCTGGATCAGGAGGTTCTAATGATGTTTAGGAGCGGATCTGTTGCGGGTGGAATATAATGTATGGGGAGAGTCTGTGATTGTATTGGGGGAGGGGATCTGTTAGTGTATTGTTGTGTGAGAGTGGGGGATCATCATCTGTTATTGTATGTGTGGGAGGAGGGGGATCTATGTATTATGTTGGGGGGAGGGGGATCTGTTATTGTAGTGTGTGTGTGTGTGTGTGTGTGGGGGATCTGTTATTGTGTGAATGGGGGCTGGGATCTGTGCACTGTGGCACATACCCTCCAACATCTGAAGGGCAGAAATCGGTACACATTCGGGAAGGGGGTGTGGCCACATGTTAAAGTGGGTGGGGTCAAAGCTGAAGTGGGCGTGGCCACACCCCCTTTCCGAATGTTTACTGTGCCTTTTTTTTTTTTTTTAGAGGACCCCCGTCCCCCACCCTGCAAAGAGCCCTTAGGATTGGCAGCTCTGCACATGTTGGGAGGGACAGGAGCTCTGACAGATCCCACCACCTCCCCATCTGCAGGCTCACACAGCTACCATACTACATGCACAGATGTGTGCTTGCATGTATATGTATGTCTGATCTGCCTTCCTGAAGGCAGCATGGATGCTGGTGGCTCCCAGGTGGCTGTCATATGCACCATTGCAGGAGCAACAGGCGTGGGTGTATGCAGGGAGGAGGATGTTTTGGGGACACTCCTTGCGTGGCTGGGGACATTGCCACTGATCAGGCAATGCGGGTGTGCCTGGGCTCACCCGGACAGATCTGTGAGCATCAGATACAGGGAAGCCCACAATGATTGGCAGACACTGTGTGTTACCTCACAGCTGCTGCTCCTCCGTCCTGTGTGTGAGGCGGTGAGCAGACTGGGGAAGCTGTCAGTCACTCCCCTGCTTCCTGACACTTATGGCAGCCTCCGTTCTAGTGTCCCTAGTGTCTACACGGCCAGCAGCAGCAAGCACCAAAGACGCGTGTGACTGTGTGAGCAGGGGGAGGCGGGTCCTGCGCGTCTCTGCAGGGCACCTTGGGATATGAAGTCTTCCTGACAGCCACTCCCCCCTCTCAACTAACGCTGCCGGAAGAGCTGCAAATAGAACCTAACTCTAAAACTACAACTCCCAGAGTCAGGTGCCGGCTATAAAAAAATCGGTACATCGGTACACTTTGATTTTTGCCGGTACAGACCGCTAAAAAGCGGTACTGTACCGGCAGAATCGGTACAGTTGGAGGGTATGTGTGGCATAAGTAGTTTCTGGGATTATATATGAGTAGAATCTGTGATTGGATGGGCGGTGGGATTGTATGTGGGTAGGACCTATTATTGAATTTGGGAAGGAATCTTATTGCATTGCGGTTAGGATCTGTGATTATCTTGGGGTGGAGGGGTGGCACCTGTATATTATAGGTAAGTGGTTCCCTAGCTTTGTCCTCAAGTACACCCCAACAGTTCATGTTCCGGGTGACCTGGAAAACATGAACTAATGGGGGTACTTGAGGACCGAGGTTGGGAACCACTGGTATAAGGCATGGAATCTGTGATTGTATGGAGGGGATGTGATTGGACGGTGCAGTGAACTATGGCCCTTATTCAGATCTGATCGCAGTATTTATTTATTTATTAACAGTTTCTTATATAGCGCATACATATTCCGCAGCGCTTTACAGAGCATAGTTATGAGCAAAAACACATAACGAATTACAGCACAAGACAGTTTAGGACAAGTACTCAGGGTGGCAGAGGTTTATATATTCTTAAGGCCCCCTTAAGGTGCCCATACACGTTACAATTATTGTATACAATATTGTATACAATATCGCATCTCATCCGATCTGGGTTTTGCGATGACATCAAATGAGATGATATCTATGTGCTGCACATACTTTTTGTACTAGATCTCATCTCATCGCAAAACCAAGATCGGATGAGATGCGATATTGTATACAATATTGTATACAATAATTGTAACGTGTATGGGCACCTTTACACTTGTCAACTTATTGTCTCAACAAATTGAACCTGATTGACTCGAGATTTATCCTATGTGCAGGAGGTTCAATCTCTTCCAATCTCTTGGTTATACTCAATGGCACAGGATTGTGGATTGTGTCCTACACATCAGGCACATAAGATTTTGTCAGACGGCACATCAGATCTCGTCAGATAAATTGACTCAAATTGGATGAAATCTCACAAAATCTCACAAGTGTAAGGGGCCCTTAAGAAAGGCACATGAGGAGAGAGGGCCCTGCTCGTGAGAGCTTACATTCTAAAAAGGGAGGGTTAAGGTGCCCACACACGCACCGATCCCGGCGGTGCGATTCTGTACGATGGGGTGTGCGCTCCCGCGGCACCTCATCGTACAGTACAAAAAGTATGTGCTGCACATACTTTTTGTACTAGCTTTTTCTAGCACAGCATCGCATCGCATGCACATCGTATGCACAATGCATACGATGCGATGCTATGTGTGCTAGTTAAGCCCACAACGCACGCTGGGATCGGTGCGTGTGTGGGCACCATTAGACAGACAGGGGTGACACAGAAGGGAAAGAGGTGAGCATAAACAGTAGGTTAGGATGAGAGATGGTCGGGTTTTATGCAGGAGGGTGGGAAGAGGTCAGTTTAGTCCTTGATATTTTAAGTCTAAAAAAGAGCTGGGTCATCCAAGAGTAGACAGCAGAGATACAATTGGAGATATGAGTGAGGATAGAGGGAGAGCGGTCAGGAAAGGAGCGGTAGATTTCAGTGTTATCAGCATAGATGTGATAGTGGAAATCGAGTGAGCAAATATGCTCACCCAGAGAGGACGTATAGAGATAGAGAAGAAGAGAGCCAAGAATAAACTTTTGGGGGACACCTAAAATCAATGGAAGAGCAGGACAGGTGAAGTCATTAGTGGTACAGCAGGGCATTTTCAAAACTGAATATACAAGCATTAACAGTGATAGTAAAAGTTGTTTGCAGATGTAAAAATGATGATATTATGGTTGAATAGCCAGATTAAGTAGCCAGGAGTAGTATGTTGTGAGAAGAAATTGAACTCACTCAAAGCAGTCTTTGGTTTTCTCACTTGTTGCTTCTGTCTTTCTGTTTCACTTCAGTGTAACGCCAGTATAACGCTACAGTTATATTTAAATTATGCCGCACTTTAAAAATGATGCACTTCAAAACTATTATGCACACAGCCTATGTAATGATCTTTAAATGCATCTACACTCATTAATTGGACTTTCCCCACCCAATCCCAACCCCCTACTACAATGAATGGTAATAAAAGGGCCTTACATAAACATCCATGCATTCCAAGATAGCATGTGTCATTAAGAGTTATAAGATATTCCTCCCTTCACATAGGCAACAGAGATTTGCTTTTTAACTTGCAAAATTAAGTTTGTCAAAAACACATTTCTGATATCTAAAGCAGTGTGCAGAATGATCAATTACCAAAGCATTTAAATACATCCAGCACCTGAGGTGTAATAATCTGCAGCCCAGCCAGACCAAGTATGTAGAATGCTGGTTACCTATGACAATATCAAATCAATCTAGGACAGCAGTACAATTTTTGGTACTTATGTATTATCTGGGCTCCCATGTTAAATGCACACCATTTTTTCATACCCCTACTATCCAACTACGCATGGAGTTGATTTTATATAGTGTGGCGAGCGCAGCGAGCCACCGTGCCTGAAGCGTGGCGAGGGGACGCGGTCTCATAAGAAAAACGGGAGCCCAGATATTACATAAGTACCCAATTTTTTTTATCAAAATGGGCAAAACCATGTGCACTGCAGGTGGGGCAGATGTAACATGTATAGAGAGAGTTAGATTTGTGTGAGTTATTTTGTTTCTGTGCAGGGTAAATACTGGCTGCATTATTTTTACACTGCAATATAGATTTCAGCTTCAACACACCCCACCCCAATTCTAACTCTCTCTGCACATGGTACATCTGCCCCACCTGCAGGGCACATGGTTTTTCCCATTTTGAGAACAAATTTGTACTGCGATCAGATCTGAATAAGGGCCAATGTAGGAGAAGGCACACCATGGAGTGTATGGGATTGTATGGACAGAGCTTTGTATGCTGGCTGCTATATTATGGTGTGTATGTGTGTGTGTGTGTATATGTGTATATATATATATATATATATATATATATATATATATATATATATATATATATATATATATATTTATATTTATTAAACAAAGTGACCATCAGTGATTAAAATAAGCCCTAATCATACCCATAGTTTAGAGTAGATAGAGAGCTTCATCATGCTTTGCAGAATGTTGGGCTGTATAGGGAGAACAGAAATAATTGTACAAAAACAGAAGGGGGGGGGGGGGTGCTGCTATACAGGTGGGTACATAAACAGAGATGGGGATCCTATCCTGTCAGTACATACACAAAAAGGCAGGTCAGTACATACACAAAAGGGGAGATCCCTGTGATACAGGTCAGTAGGTAAACAGAAGGGGAGATCCCTGTGATACAGGTCAGTACATACACAAAAGGGGAGATCCCTGTGATACAGGTCAGTAGGTAAACAGAAGGGGAGATCCCTGTGATACAGGTTAGTACATACACAGAAGGGGAGATCCCTGTGATACAGGTCAGCACATACACAGAAGGGGAGATCCCTGTGATACAGGCCAGTACATACACAGAAGGGGAGATCCCTGTGATACAGGTCAGTACATACACAGAAGGGGAGATCCCTGTGATACAGGTCAGTACATACACAAAAGGCAGGTCAGTACATACACAAAAGGGGAGATCCCTGCGATACAAGTCAGTACATACACAGAAGGGGAGATCCCTGTGATACAGATCAGTAGGTACACAAATAGGGGGGTCCCTGCGATACAGGTCAGTACCGACACAGAAGGGGAGATCCCTGCGATACAGGTCAGTAGGTACACAAATGGGGGGGTCCCTGCGATACAGGTCAGTACATACACAGAAGGGGAGATCCCTGTTATACAGGTCAGTACATACACAGAAGGGGAGATCCCTGTGATACAGATCAGTACATACACAAAAGGGAAGATCCCTGTGGTACAGGTCAGTACATACACAGAAGGGGAGATCCCTGTGATACAGGTCAGTGCGTACACAGAAGGGGATGTCCCTGTGATACAGGCCAGTACATACACAGAACGGGAGAACAGGTCAGTAGGTACACAAATGGGGGGGTCCCTGCGAGAAATCAGTCTGTGAAAGGTGCGAGTTCGGGTTATATTGCTGGCGTTGAAAAGCAGCCGCAACAGCACTTCCCACCGAATTCGATTGACCCTCATCTGTCCAATAAAATCTGGTGATGGATGGGAGCAAATGACAATTGACCATTTGCTACCAAATATTGGAAAATTAACAAAATGGTCATTCAGACAAAAAATTTTGTTTTGTATTTGTAAGCAAATGGTCAATTGTCATTTGCTGTCATATGTTTCCAGATTTTCCTTTCAGCCAGAATGGACAGATGGTCTGACAGATAACTGTATTGGGTGTAGCCGTGTTACGCTGCCCATACATATGTGAGATATCAAATGCAATCATTCGATTTCAACCACATCTGGCCATTAAATCGAATGATTGCATGCATTTGTAAGCTGACATTCGACACGATGCGCAGGCACGCCGTCGAATTTTGCATCGATAGATATTATGAGCTGCACATAACATAATATTTATCGAATTGCATGAGCAATCGCATGCGATTGCTCGAATGCAATCAGCGGCGGGTTCGGGGAGCGTGGCCGGGATGTGTACCGGAGTGCTGGCAGGGAGCCGGTACCTTAATGCTGGGGACCTGAGGGACTCAGCAGCAGCAGGGGAGGCATGGCGGTTGTGTATCATGGAGCTTTCAGGTGGCTGGACGCGGCAGCAGATGAGAGAGAGTTCTCTCAGCCAATCAGCGGCCGTCTGAATGTGAGGCCGCTGATTGGCTGAGAGAGCGCTCTCTCAGCGGCCTCAGCAAATCAGAGGGCTGTCCCAGTGTTTCAAAGTCAACTGCTGCCGCTGACAAGTCCCGCCTCCTGAAAGCTCCACTGCTATGGTTCCAGCTCTGGTCCCGCCTACACAGCTGACACACCACCCCTCCAGCATCCGATGTCCATCGCAGGATGGCATGCGACATCGGGTGCTGCACTGGGCACCACTTGATGTGATCAGATGCGATGGGACACATATGTATGGGCAGCATTAGACTAGTTAATGTCAGTATATGCGATTAAGTCAACAGTGGTTTATTTTCAGGGAGGTCCAAAAAGCTGTGAACACTGCGCAGGGCTTATTCCAGCGATGGACAGACCTCCTCCAGGACCCTTCCATCGCTACAAGAGAGGAGCTGGACTGGACCACTAATGAGCTGCGTAACAACCTGCGAAGCATCGACTGGGATCTTGAAGACCTTGATGAGACAATCAATATCCTTTTAGAATGATTGAGTCACATGCTGTTAGAGATCGCTGTTGTATAAATCATTCTGCCCCATGGAATGGGGTCATTGGATAGACAGCAGCTAGGTCTATAAGCATTAGGTCGACATAACTGAAGGTCGACATGGGTAAGGTCGATAGGGTCATTAGGTCGACACAAGAAATAGGTTGACAGTCAAAAGGTCGACATGGGGTTTTTAATGTCCCGAATGTCGACATGGACACTGAAACGTTGCACCGTGCCCCCACGCATGGCTCGCTGTGCTCGCCATGCTTCGGCTCGGTGCCTCGCTGTGCTCGCCATGCTTCGGCTCGGTGCCTCGCTGTGCTCGCCATGCTTCGGCTCGCTGCCTCGCTGTGCTCGCCATGCTTCGGCTCGGTGCCTCGCTAGGTTTGGCGCACTATGTTATTTTCCCACCACGCCCTAGTGGATGGTAGTGGATTAAATACCGTCTGTCGGCACATGTTGTTCCCAAAAAATGTGAAAAACCCCATGTCGACCTTTTGACTGTCAACCTTTCCCTTGTTGATCTAATGCTTGTGTCGACCTAACCCATGACGACCGTCAGTCATGTCGACCTTCATGCATGTTAACCTGGTGGTGTCAACCTAATGCTTGTAGACCTAGGGACCATATCCCTGCCCCATTTGCTCCCGATCATCCACTCAGAATAATGCACAACATTTCATTTATTTTATGTTCTCTGGTTGGAAAATAAATCTAACAATTGTGTGATTGTCTAGGAGATTGCCCAAATTGCAAAATCTTCATTTCCGGACTATACTTTTCTTCCTGGTCTTTACCAGCCTGCGTTAGGATACACAATGAAGGGTGATTTTACATCCACCTGTGCTGTATTTCCCTGCATCTGGCTAATGCTGCGTAAGTGGACCTGGAAACAGTGATCTATTCATCCAGGACAGATGCATTGCTTGTACTCTACATTTTCCGCATACCAGCCGGATCTGGTACAGGCGCAGGTCTGTATGGCGTTTGGAGAAGGCGCAGTAAGTACTTACAATGCTTTCCTTCTAGTCATCAGTAGATCATTATTTTGACGTCTGCATTAGCAGCGCTTACAGTACCTTCCGGTAATCCCCATCCAGGGCAAAGGGCTATTGGTGGTTATCTGATCACCTGTTAGTACAAAGCTCTTAATGTTACAAAACACTCACAAATACCAGCAAGAAAATCTCAGTGCTTCTATGAAAGACCAGCAGCAGACTTCCCCATGTTATAAAACAGCAAAGAAATCAAACAAATAAAGATTGGCAGTAAGTAAAATGTACAGTGATCTGGTGTAAGAACACATTGTCAGCACTATGGCAGGACAAGGTTACATTCTGAAGTTGCACAAAAGCAACAATATTCAGTATGTAATGCAAAGGGTAGACCTACGTAGATACATTACCAAGAAATATAATACATATAAGTCCTGATTCAGATATTTCTGCAAGGCTGCGTATGTTCTCACCCGCCACAAATTCGCTCAGTAGCATGCGAGCCGATGTGTTCGCATACAAATCCACTCGCATGCAGCCGAACGGAAGAAAAATCATTTGATGATGGTCACTCACCATCGAAGGATATTTCTTCCCTTCGCTAATAAGCCAGACTAGACCAGTAGTTTTCGACTTCGAACTCAGGACTTCCCAAAGGTTTTTCAGGTCTCCCCACAGAATCACAAGTGAAACCATTAGCTCCACCTGTGATCTTGTGTCCGTGAATAATGAGTGCACCTGTGCACCTGCCGGGGGACCAGGAAAATGTGAACTGTTGGGGGTTCTGAGGACCGAGGTTGAGAACCACTGATCTGGACTAACTTATTCTGGCTGCATCGACACGCCTGCGTTCGCAGGGGTATGCCCAGCGTCTTCATGGGTGCACCCACTGTTTTTGTGGGTAGGCCCATGAAACACTGGGGGGGTCCCCTGCATTCACCCCTTGTTCGCCTTTCCTGGAGGGAACGGCCTGGCTAGTGTGAAACTCGCCACAGCCGTTCGCTTTCAGGGTTTGCGCCTGCCTTAACACTGCATGCGCAAACCGCGACCATCGGGGAAAAATGTTGCTCGCTATGAGCGGGTCTGAATCAGCCCCATAATGTAGCTGATAAGCTTGGCAAAAAGAAAAAAGCCTGTCGCTGAAGTAGAGACCGGTGACCACGGTGTTAGGGCAGGAAGACTTTGGGGGTTATTTTGGTTCACTTGTTCTGACAAATTCCTTCTTAGATGGACAAAACCATGTGCACTGCAGGTGGGGCAGATGTAACATGCGCAGAGAGAATTAGATTTGGGTGAGTTATTTTGTTTCTGTGCAGGGTAAATACTGACTGCATGATTTTACACTGCAATAAGATCTCACTTTGAAGTAAAACCTCACCCAAATCTAATTCTCTCTGCACATTTTACATCTGCCCCACCTGCAATGCACATGGTTTTGTCCATCTAAGAAGGAATTTGTCAGAAAGAGTGAACCAGAATAACCCCCATTGTGCTGCAGAAGGACAAATCCCATCATTGTCATCCAGCTGGGACGGTATAGCGATGTATGAGGGGTGATGAGCAGGAGGAGAGCTACATATTACATTTATTTAGCAGTGTATTTTCCTTCATTCCTCTCACGTATTGTGGAATCCAATCCCCGCAAGTTCAGTCTGGATCCGGCGGAGATGAGGCAGAGGAAAGCTTTCATCAGTGAGACTCGCCAGTGTGTCAAGGTGAGAATGTCTGTACAGAGCGACGCTCCAACTGTATTGCCTGAATTACCAATCAATAAGGATGCTCTTGAAATGATATCCGTCTCCCACATGTGCTTTGCATCTCCTTTCATGTGAGGTGAGCCGCAAGAGTCTTACTAACATTCTTACCCAAGTGACCGGATCATTGTTGACTATGGTCCCACGTTTAGGCTGAGCTGCCGGACCACATTTGGCATTGCTGTGGCCTCCGGATGACCACGTTAACAGTTCAGTATCCGCCACCTTCCGTGTATGTTTTCCACCATGCCCATAGATCATTATAGGCATAAGGATTTGCAACCTAACTCGGCTTTGAAGAACATGCAATGTATTTCATGCAATCCTGGGCGGCTCAGGGGGGTCGGCAGCCCATACACTGCTGCGATACATTGCACCAGTGTATGGGCACCTTTTAGAGGGACAGAAAACTTGGGGTAGAATGACTCTATCACATGATAATCCCCTCTCAGTTCTGTCCTGCTCCCATACCACCCAACATATACAATCTATGAATCAGCACATCACAGTGGTGGCTGGCTGTACCCACCATGCCTGTGTCTACATCACAATGGCGATATGCAGTGCCCTGTACTCCTTTCTAACTTGCCATTTATTGCTGTGCACGCCTTTGGAATGTGATGCCTCCTAACTTTCCCACCGCCAAAACAAAACACCTGAATCGGCACTGTCGTTATGAGACGGGACAGTTGGGAGGTATGCCTGCTGCTGTCCATTCCCAGGCCACATCGCAATACATCTTATAATGTAGTTGGGGTTTCTGTGGGTCTCACTCTGAGTCAGATGCAAGCGCAGTTGAGGAAAGCTCTTGCAGGTTGGCGCATACGGCGCTTGCACAAAAGACCAAGATCTGAGACTGTGCATTTGCAAGGTCAGGCATGTGTTCCCTGATACAGATCGCTGGAGAGAACCCATTGATCCATCTGTGAACAGAACACACTTCTTGAGAAATGGCCGTATCTGAGAGGTGAACAGGTGATCACACAAACAGCCCCATAGTGTGACAGTGTCATGGGAGTGCAAGCTGGCTTCATTGCACAAGTGTGCACACAGAGATGGGGTGCTTGTTTCTAATTAATATTTTATACCCAGCATGGTGTGAGTTCACGTCCGGAAGCGATGGCGGTAAAAATAGTGAGCAGCAAAGGCTTCCAAGGGGGTTTCTGTCAGATTCTCTCATAGACAGAACAGAAAAATGGCCACAGATCTGTCTGACTCAGGAAGGACTATGTGGTCCTAAAGCACCTATGACACTCAATTAAGCATGTTTCACTCTGCCAGTGCACACTCAATAAGGGGTGAGTCTGCTGTACTGGGGGTATGCAGGGTTGGTCCTTCCCATTGCCAAGTGGGTATTGTCTTTGCCTCCTGGATATTAGACATGTGATTGACTGTATTTTAATTGTTGGAAATACCTTGTTATTGGCTTACAGTGAGACTCTATTTAACTGTCAATAAACATCACACTGCCACCTAATGGTCAAGTTACCCTGAAAATGTCAGCATTTACTGTAAATAAAGCATATAAAATAAAAACCTTTGCAAAGCACAAGTACATACAGGGATAGTTTTATATAGGGTTCCTGACTGATTATTCATGTAGCTTACTACAGTTACTGTAATTTCACTGCCGCTAAAACACACAATCTATTCGCTCTCTTTTTTTTCCATGGCATACAGGAAATGAAGGATCAGATGACCAGTCCATCTGTTCATGCCTTAGCTGAAAAAAAGAACCGGCAGGTGAGAGGCGAGATCTTTTTATATCCTCTGTTTGTTTGTTGGTGTCCTTGGTGAATTGGAAGAGGTCACACTGTGCAGTAAGTGTAATGTGCATCACTTGCTGCGGTCTCAGGTTACGTATTGTCTCCAAGTCACGGTCACTGGGAGTGATGCACACTCCTGAACCAGCAGTCTCCAAGGGGAAGCTGTTTGGTCCCATTGACACGTGTACAGTACTTTCGCTTACTTGTTGCCTGACTCTTACAGGAAAGTAACACCTTAAGTTGGAACAACGTGTTAAAGTGCACCCATCGCCTTCTGTGGGCTAAACCAGTATTCATAAGAATGCAGCCCATGCAGTCTCTAGGAACCAGTGACGTCACCGGGATCCAGAGACTCATCACTTATTGGTTCACTACCAACACTCAGATTACTAAACCTACCTAGATGGGCAAATATAATGTAGCATTGTTTCTTTATTTTATTAAATCGGGGCTTGACCATTTTTTTTAAAATGTAGGAGCCAGGATAAAAGCATAGGAGCCAGACAAACCAAAAATAGGGGCAACAATTGACACCGAAATGCCTATTGCACATGTCACACACCCGTTACATATTATTCCACATGCTATAATGCCCATTACACGTCATGCCACACACCATAATAACTATTACATATTATACCACACACTGTAATGCCCAGTACACATTCTACCAAACACTGGAATGTCTATTACACATTATGCCACACACTGTAATGCCCATTACATATAATACCACACACCGGAATGCTTATTACATATTATGCCACATAAGTGTTGCTTACTACATGCTCATTGCTCTTGATGCCAGGGGTAACATGCTCTTTGCCAGAAGTTGCATGCTGGAAGCTGTGCAGCCCCCGCTCGTCCAGCAGCAAAAAGCAGTGACACTCAATGCACAGTGCCTCGGAGAGTGGAGGTGCAGCTGCTGGGCCGGGTGAAAGACCCACATCCCAATGGGGGACTTGTGATGGGGGCAGTTGCTAAGCCCCTGTATGAGAAGTAGGTAGCCGCTGTTAGCCTTGCTGTACAGGCTCAGATGCAGGTAGCTGGAGAGTAAGGAGGAGCAGCAGCAGCTCTGCAGAGACTGACAGGAAGGGCAGATGGGTGGTCGGGCACCGCTGATCTGCTTCCTCACTCCCTGCAAAAAAATCTGGTCGCAATGAAGCAGAATTTGGTCTCTGTGGAACCTGGTCCTTGGTATTTGTCCAGCCATGTATTAAATGATATTCTTTCTATAATATTTGGTCATGCACATCCGACCCTGTCCCACTGAAGCTTACACTCTGTAGTCCCTATCATATGTGCACACACAGTAGGATGTCAGAATCCCATTAACCTACCGGTATGATATTGGAGTAAGGCAGAAAACCCACATGAACACAGGGCGAACATACAACCCCCACACAGGTAGGACCTTGTTGGGTATTGAATCGAAAAACCTCAGTTCTATAAGGCAGTATTACTTACCGTTACGCCAACCACACAGTGCTCTTTGTGTTTTTGTTATTTCCCTGCAAGTGCACAAATTTCTATGTATAGAACCGAGCATACACAAACCAAGGCAGTATGTAGTCCTACTTAGCTCTGTGACCTCTCCACTTGTGGTAGAAGGGGAATGACTGGGTGTTATAGGGTGCTCACCCATATTCAGCTAAGGTGTGTCTACAAAATTGCGGGCTATGCAGAATTGTGCATACATGTAACTACGCCTGTTGGCCGGATAGGGCTGGTGCAGTGATAATGCGGTGAAGCATAGGGCTAAGGACAGTCCTACCTCAGAGTAACCACATTTTGTTGCGTGCTTGCAGCTAAGGTCAACTTGTGTTCAGCTCCGCATTGCCCATAATAGTTATATTTATACACTTAAAGTCAGCAGATCCTGATTACCATCTGTGTAATACCAAGTGTAATTCCTCTCATACAGTGACATCTGACTGTATATAAGTGAACGACAACAATGGGGACCATTGTACGCCATTCTCTTACTGGTGCGTAAACGTTGCTGCAAGAGCTGTCAGAGACTTTCCTGCGAATTGATAGGTCTCTTGGTAACCTGATATAGAACAGCGTAGAAATAAGGGGATGCAGTTACAATCCCGGCGGTCGGGATCCCGGCGTTCAGAATCCCGACGCCGGAATCCCGACCGCCGAAATGCCGACACATTCTCCCTCCGTGGGTGTCCACGACACCCCTGGAGGGAGAATAAATGAGTGCGCCGAGCGTAGCGAGGCACCGGGCCCGCTGCGGGCCCCCCCCTTGTCGGGATTTCGGCTGTCGGGATTCTGAACGCCGGGATCCCGACCGCCGGGATTCAATACTGAATCCGAAATAAGGGGATGCAGTCGTAATGCGACAAGTTTAAAATTCTACTTAAAACATTTTATCGGTGTCGGCAGCAGAATGCTAAACGTGTTGCTATAAAACCGTATTTCACGTTCATCGGACAACACTGCTAAAATGCTTAAGAAGCAACTTTAACTTTGTTGCATTGTGGTACCAACACAACGCTGACGCCAGCGACATATCTAACAACATCGCTGATGATGTTTATTTGTCCCTTTGCGCTTTTATTGCTGTTACATGTTTTTGTTGCTGGAAGTGGGATTTGCGACCAATCTAAATCACCTCCCCCATATAAAGTACACATAAAGGGCCTGATTCCGCTAAGTACGCAATGCCAGTATCTATGCAGTGGAGGGATTAGTGGCCAAGTCGTCACATGACACGGTCGTACTGTGCTCGCACCAATGTTCCTTAGCAGTGTCGCGTGGTGGGAGGACTCATTTCCAAGGTGGTTGCCAGTAAGGCACTGTATGGAGGAGGTAACGCCGAGCGGAGGCAAGAACGCAGGTGTGACTCACCCGTTTTCCAGGCATGTCTTGAAGCCGCCAGTAGGGCTGTCACTTGAAATTCAGGAATCTGTGAATTTTGCATATTTTTGCTCATTCTGTGCGCACGGGATCACGGCTGCAAATGCATTAGCATGCAACACTGCATGGCCCCCGTGGTCATGTTTGCTTAATGCTGATCTTACACTAATGCTTGCACCCTGATTAATTTCTCTCAACAGCTGTGGAACTCCCACATGGGGAACCATATTTCCTTAGTAATAACTTGTATACTGGATGAAGTTTGTGCTACAAACTGTCTGCATTTATCTACTTTTTCTCTTTCAGGCACTCTTAGGAGAAGGGACAAAACAGGGCTGGAATACTGAGCCAGACAAGTACAAAGCGCTGGACAATGATATCCAATCTGCAAACTCCCAGTTTCTTGATGGGCAAGTCACGCAGCAGCAGGTAAGATATGAGACGTGTGGAAGAAGTGTGTGCAGGGCAGGCAGTGCGTGGCGTTGACTCGATGCATCATCAGTGAAATGCAAGAAGATTCTCATTCTGTAAAATAAGTCAGATGTTGTTCACTACGCGCTGCCATATTTCTATGAATCTAGATCACTCAACTAAGCCCTGTTACCAGAAATGTAGGCTAAAGGATTCTATATGTGACAAATCAAGCCATGGGCCCTATATGTAGCCTAAGGGTATAGATCCCAGCCATGGCCCTGTATGTAGCCTAAAGGGACAGATCCAAGCCATGGCCCTGTATGTAGCCTAAGGGTATAGATCCAAGCCATGGCCCTGTATGTAGCCTAAAGGGACAGATCCAAGCCATGGGCCCTATATGTAGCCTAAGGGTACAGATCCCAGCCATGGCCCTGTATGTAGCCTAAAGGGACAGATCCAAGCCATGACCCTATATGTAGCCTAAGGGTATAGATCCAAGCCATGGCCCTGTATGTAGCCTAAAGGGACAGATCCAAGCCATGGGCCCTATATGTAGCCTAAGGGTATAGATCCAAGCCATGGCCCTGTATGTAGCCTAAAGGGACAGATCCAAGCCATGGGCCCTATATGTAGCCTAAGGGTATAGATCCCAGCCATGGGCCCTATATGTAGCCTAAGGGTATAGATCCCAGCCATGGCCCTGTATGTAGCCTAAGGGTATAGATCCAAGCCATGACCCTATATGTAGCCTAAGGGTATAGATCCCAGCCATGGCCCTGTATGTAGCCTAAAGGGACAGATCCAAGCCATGACCCTATATGTAGCCTAAGGGTACAGATCCAAGCCATGGCCCTATATGTAGCCTAAGGGTACAGATCCAAGCCATGGCCCTGTATGTAGCCTAAGGGTACAGATCCCAGCCATGGCCCTGTATGTAACCTAAAGGGACTGATCCAAGCCATGGCCCTGCATGTAGCCTAAAGGGACTGATCCAGGCCGTGGGCCTTATATGTAGCCTAAGGGTACAGATCCAAGCCATGGCCCTATATGTAGCCTAAGGGTACAGATCCAAGCCATGGCCCTATATGTAGCCTAAGGGTACAGATCCAAGCCATGGCCCTGTATGTAGCCTAAGGGTACAGATCCCAGCCATGGCCCTGTATGTAGCCTAAGGGTACAGATCCCAGCCATGGCCCTGTATGTAACCTAAAGGGACTGATCCAAGCCATGGCCCTGCATGTAGCCTAAAGGGACTGATCCAGGCCGTGGGCCTTATATGTAGCCTAAGGGTACAGATCACAGCCATGGCCCTGTATGTAGCCTAAGGGTACAGATCCATTCACCTCTGTACTTAAGGGCTGATTTCAG
This sequence comes from Crinia signifera, assembly GCF_055691185.1. Lineage (NCBI taxonomy): Eukaryota > Metazoa > Chordata > Amphibia > Anura > Myobatrachidae > Crinia > Crinia signifera. The sequence goes on along the minus strand of NC_139224.1, from coordinate 132,555,522 downwards.
CAGAGATCGGAATGGGGCAAATTCAGCCCCGTTCTGATGTTGGGGGGGGGTCTGCACATGCGCAGACCCCCTGTGCGAACGCCTTCGGTGACTATTACAGTTGCCGAGCAGTGTGCGCAGGTAGAGGAGGAATGGGGGGCAGGTGTTGGGGGGGGGGGGGGGCGGACACCGGCCCAGCGTTTTATGGGCGTTTCCCTGAGAATGCAAGACGGGCAGCTAACATGACACCGGCGCCCGTCTTCGGTGATCTGCGGAGTTAATAAGTCAGTTCAGACTGACTTTTATTTCCGAAGGCAGGAGACCTCATTTGATGGTTGGCAACCATCGAATGACTTCTTAGTGGACTCACCGCTTCGCATGTCAGCGAAGGGATCTGGGCGGCGTTCATGGGCTGGCTAGGCAGAGAATGTACACTGGTTAGCGAGCCAACCTGAATCAGGCCCTTAGAGCGGGCTCCTAGGTCCGTGGTCAGCTGCTTCCTGCGCCTGTTTACACATCACACACGTTAGTGATGCCGCCTACTTGGTGGGTGGTTCCTTGTTTATGATGTTGAAGGTCCTTTTAGTTCCTTGTTCATGTGATAACCTGCAGAAGCGGCTCTGTCACCGGAGCTCGTGTGGCTTCATGTCTGTACTTCCGTGCCCTGGGACGTTCTTCTCCCTTACCTTTCAATAGGTCTGGGTTAATGAATGCTGTGAACAATGGGATCTGGGCAGCCAGACAGCATAAAGCCTTTGCTTCTCCTCCAAATAACACATCAGGCCACACGTGTGCTCTGAATGGTAGATTTATTAGGCTCGGTGAAGTGATAAACTGTCTGTTTTTTTTTTATCACCGTCCAATCAGCTCTTACCTGTCATTTTTTAAACCAAGCCTGTAGCTTCACAGGTAGGAGCTGATTGGCCGGTGATAAAAATCAGACAGTTTATCACTTCATTGAGCTTAATAAATCTGCCCCATAATCTGCTGTTCTAGATGGAGAGACTACTCAATACTCACATTAACCTAATGCAGTACCCATAATTCCACATACCTGAACCCTCCCTGTGATCTCTGCATTTGTAACTCTGTCAGCTGTGTGTTATGCCAAATGAATAGGCAGAAATCTTTTAATGATGTTACCCATAGCAACCAGATTCTTTCGATCATTGTCTAGGATTCAATAGAGAAATGATAGACAGAATCTGGTTGGTTGCTATGGGCAACTTCACCTCTTTTCATTTTTAGAAGCTTTAGTAAATTTACTCCTAAGAATGAATTCAATTGTTGTTTTTTTTTGCTCATCCACTAAGTAATGGACACCCAACGGAGCTATTCAATTGTATTTCTTATGGATGCGAGTGCTGCAGGCACAAATGACTTATTATTCTTGTTGCAGCCAGATTATTATTATTATTATTATTATCCTTTATGGCGCCAAAAGGGTTATGCAGCACCTAACAAAGTATACAAATAAATGATCTAAACTGGGAAACAGTGAATTACAGGACAAGTACATGGTATATAGACGTTGCCGCATCAGTACTCCTAACACTCATATAAGCAGCAGGGCAGCCGCAACCGAGGGTTAGGTGCCATTGCAGGGAGTATGGAGTAGATGATGGTATATGTAAGGAAAGGAGTAGCACATGAGGTGCCCTGCTCGTGTGGTAAATGGGATGGGGGGACAGACTGGGAAGACAGTGAGCTTGGCACAGAGGATTAGGATGAGAGACGGCTGGGTTTAATGAAGCATTTAAAGTTTTGTAGACAGGTGGAGAGTCTGATAGGGAAAGGGGGAGAATTCCAGAGGTAGGGAGCAGCACAGGCAAAGTGGGAGGAGGTAATCAGTTGCCAGGAAAGGCCGTATTCATGTAAAGTCGCTACACCCATCTACTGGGTGCACTGCATTTTTGGCTCTAAAAAACATGTGCATTTCTGCCTGCCACCTCAGGAGGGTACAAGCAGAAATAATAGGTGCTCACGGCACTCATGCCCCATCTGCAAAACAATTGAATAGCTTTGTCGTAATTCCATTTTTAGGGGCGCCAATTAAAAAGACTTGAATTCCCCCTTGCACTGTATGGTACATAGCAATACAATAAATTGTGCAAAAAAAAAAGTTGTTTTTTATTTTCTCGCTCTGGTTCCAGTTTGTGCCGCTAAATTTATCACCCCTGTTTCTATATTAGATGATCCTGGAGCAACAAGATGAGGAGTTAGAGCTTGTATCTGGCAGCATTGGCGTGCTGAAGAATATGTCACAGCGCATCGGCAATGAGCTGGATGAACAAGCAGTGTGAGTGCCAGTGTGGGCCGTGGGTACTAGAAGCAGTTACGGAGAATATACTGGAATGTTGCTGCAGTTGGTGCAACTCTAGAAGTCTACAGTCTACAGTATATGCTGCACCGAGTGCATGAAGTCGGCTTACTAATATAATGTCTTGGTTTTGCACTGAGTTAGGGGGACTTCCTCTGCAATCCTCTTTGCCTAAAGCAGACAAATGTAAAACTCAGTTATGCTTGTGTTTACTTCAAACTAAATGAGTGTATTGCAAAGCCAATCAGTTCTGCGGAATGACTTCCATAGGGGGTGAGACGGCAAATCTAAGAGAGATAAAGTGGAGAGAAACAAAAGGGAGAAGTGAGCCAGAGGAGAAGTGGCCCATGGCAACCAATCAGCTGCTCTGTATAATTTTATGTTATGCAAATTATAGATGTTACTTCAGTACTGATTGGTTGTCATGGGGGCCACTTCTCCTCTGGTTCACTTCTCCCTGATCACTTCTTCATACATCTACCCCTCAGTATAAAACAAGTCAGTTGATTGCAGTCATTTTTCAAACACATGTTGGTTTGGTACTTTCTCTTCTACCTCTTTTATTTGGGGGGGGGGGGGTATTCAACCTGTAACAGTATTTTCCAACAGGATCTGTTTTGCCAGAAACTACTATTGTTTTCCGACAATCCGCGGCCGTTTCCAACAATTTACGTAGTTTCCAATACTCGACAGTCAAAACATTGGATTCCAACTGTCGAGTTAGTGTCGGAACGGACGGGATTCCGACTGTCAAGACGTTCCGATAGTTGGAATCCCGGTTTGAATACCCCCTTAATCTCTCTAAGCTTTAAAATCTCCCCCAGTCTTCGCAATAACCACATGTGGACAATGCCACCTTGAATTATTTCACCCACATACCACAATGTTCCATCACTCTTTCTGTAAAGAATTAGAGGTAGATCTACTGAACGTTGGAGAGTGATAAATTGGAGAGAGACAAATTAGAAACCAATCCGCTCCTAACTGTTATTTATCAAACTCCGCCTGTAACATGGCAAATAGGAGCTCATTGGCTGGAACTTTATCTCTCTCCACTTTACTACTCTCCAAGGTTTAGTACATCTGCCCCACAATCTGAAAACTCTTTTGTTTATAGTCAAAATGTGTTAGCTTTAATTGGCTAAATTTGGGAGCTGATTCTAGTAGTGACCAGTGTTTGTTCTGTGCAGGATGCTGGACGACTTCACACATGAGGTGGACACTGCGCATTCTCGCATGGATAATGTTCTGAAGAAGCTGGCGAAGGTGTCTCACATGACCAGCGGTGAGTGTGGGCACCGCCCAGAGCAGTACAGGGTAAAGCTGTCGGTGTTGGTTGGGCAGATATTCTATCAGGAGGATTATTTTTATATACTTTCAGTGGTGGAAATAACCACAAAAACTTACCAAACATTTCACTCTGTCACGTAGACAATTTATATACAAGAGTAACATGCAGTTGTCTACGCTCCCTGTTACTCTACCAATTCTGCTTTAATATAACCCCCAGCTCTGATTTCTGATTTATATTGAACTTAATTTAAGTGGGTCCTAAACCATAAACCCGTGGCACCCCTTCAATTGCCCCATGGCACCCAGTGTCGGTCTAAGAGAAGATGTAATAAAACCATCTACAGATGTCAGGTGAAGAACAGTTGTATAGCAACCAACCAACTTCTAAGTATCCTTTTATAAAATATACTTGTTACAGGATAGATAGAAGTTGATTTCTATGTAGCGTTTTGCCCAGCAGCCTGTTATCAGAAAACTCATGTAGATGCTAACCCAACACAGATACGGTCCTGGTTAGGACTGAACACCTGATCCCAGTACTGTTAGTCAGCGGTATTATCCACTGCTGGGTTAAGCTGGAAGGCCTGAAATAGATGTTACAATTTGTACGGCATCATTTTATTTGTCTAGGACAGTGATCTGTCAATCATACACAGTTGCTTCGAAGAGATCTTGAAAACATGCACTGCCTGACACAGTTCAAGTTTGCAGACCGGGGTGCCTTCCGTGAGCAGTCGACAGAGCTGCTCCTATATACAATCCCCGGCGGCGGCACTCCAATAGGAAATAAAACACACCAAGGCTGTGCGGTTACAGCCGACGTTTCAAGGCCGTCTGGCCTTTTTATCAAGGTGCAAAAGAGTCTCTTTTGCACCTTGATAAAAAGGCCAGACGGCCTTGAAACGTTGGCTCTAACCGCACAGCCTTGGTGTGTTTTATTTCCTATTGGAGTGCCGCCGCCGGCGGGGATTGTGTATGTATGTATGTATGTATGTATGTATGTATGTATGTATGTATTGTTAATGGCGATTAAATATGACCAGAGAGACAATAAGTGAAAAGCGCAGGTTACGTAATAAGTCCGCAACCTGCGTACCCTTTATACCTAACTACGTGCGAACAAAACGTAGCGCAGCGTAGCGTACCTTGTATTGTATATTGTACACCAAGAACCAATACCTTAATAAGAGATTCCTTCGCAGTAATTTGTCTCTAATCTGCGAATATACCTTTATGGACAGTGTCCGTAATATACCTTTATCGCAAAATGCGAATAACAGACACAAACCACAGTATAGAAGTAAGGAGATAAGAACTCCATAAAAAGGTTGTATTTAAGTCCCTAATGGACAACAGGGGGTTACAGGAATAGAAGATACAGGTTTAACAAGTGATACAATATGCTAACAATGAATACTAAACAGGCTCTGCTAAGGGGAAAGAATACAGATACAAGACACAACCAGCCAACTATACAATAAGTATAAATACCGTTAATGCAACCGTTACCCGTCTCATCAAATATGCGAAGTGCAGTCCGGTCAGAGCTCACTATCGTTCAGGGCTGAACTATAGTCCGGTAGAAAAGTCATGGGAAGGTAGATGTGCCGAAGAGACCCTGGCTGCTCTGGGTCGCCTATCTTATAGGGTCAGAAAGGGGAGGTCAAAGGCCGTTTTCATTGGTCGGAGGTCGTATGTCAGTTCAGCTGTGATTGGGGGGTTAGACGCTGCACCTGGTCTGAATAGGTGCAGGGGAGTGAACTTTAAGAGTCCTTTGTTTGATGGTTTCGGCGTCAGCAGGGATAAGAACTGGTTTCATCTAGTTTCCTTTGTTACCTACTTTCAACAGAAACTGTCCCTGGAATATGGATTATGTCCATAACTGTCGAGCCGTGTATATTGTGAAATATTCGCAATGACCGGAATACTACGCATAAGAAACGGAACGGAACGGTACTAAACATGATACAGACAGATGTATGCAGGGCTAACTAAGCTATGTGTGGCGTTCTAAACCTTTAACTATATTTTATTTTGTGTCAGTATGTTATTATGAATTTATGTGTGATAGTATGGCTACTCTTCTGGTCCACTTTGTCACACATACTCGGGTATGGAAACTTTATTTGCGCAACTCTGCGAACCAAAATGGCGGCCATACTATCCTAAAATGGCGTGTGTGTAACTCGACTTCCATAGTCCACCCTTTAACAGTAAATATAAAACTGTTACATAAAAAAAAACATTTTACACGACAATACAGAAATTCATAATCCTAACAAAGAAATTGGGATCCATGAAATAAACATATAAGGGGAGTAAACCATCTGCTCTCGGCCGATCCAGGATCATGGATAAACGATGGGCCGCATTTATCGAACAATCTACTCAGGGTCACGAAGGATAATGTACAATTTTGGGATAAAAATAAAAACAGGGGTGGTTACAACATATACACGTGGTAGGTATTGTTTGTGACAACAGACCCTTGAACTCTTTGTTGTTTTTCTTTTTGGTATGCTTTTAAGTATGATGGTATTATCACTATCAAACATCCGGTCCTGGGTAATGTGTCAAGTTTATAGATTCTACCTTGACCTAAACTGGGACGGGTAACACACTCTCAGAACTCTGTATCGTCCGTCCAATGCCTGGCAGCAGTGCGGCGGCGGTATCCTTGATTTTGAAGATAACGGATAGTGGGGGGGAGACAAGAATAGGACCCACAACAATAGAGAAAACTGAGAAAGGAAAAATTTGGTTAGTGATCCTTCCAACCTGTTACCAGTGGGGTGTGTCACAGTCCCTTTTGTAGCTTGTACAGGTTGCTTGACCTTAGCTGCTCTCCAGTCCTCCCGAAATGGTGCCTCTTAGCGATTTCTTTCTTTCGCCCTCGAGTGTAAGGACCTTTTGGTTTTCTGTTCCTTTGGCAGTAGGACGAACGTACCCGAATCTCTCTCTCTGCGACTTTGTTATTGAGGTAGTGCTGGTCAACAAGATTTGGGGTGGTTCTTTCCAAAGGTCTATCAAGCAACCTGTATATGGCAAAGCAGGGGAAACAACAACATCTCCTGGTTCATGGTTATGACAGTTCACAACAGGTGTCAACAAAGTCCTTTTGCTGCAGTTTTCCAGGTGTGGATACATCACTTGCATTTGTGGTCTAGGATCTCCTTGTGGGATTACCATAACCTGTGGCTGCCCGCCAAGCAATGTTTCGATGGGGACCAATGAGGTGGAGTTCTGAGAGTGATTCTACTACTACAAAAGAGATTATGGGGTGTACCATCAGTCCCTGAAGGTTCATACATGACTTAAACCTTTCATATATATAAATATACTTGCATACTCAAGGGTGCTTCTGGGCTGCTATATCTATACACACAAACGTCAACACATATATATATATATAAAAAAATAAATAAATAAATAAATGCTTCTAGAGTGGACTGTACGAAGCCAATTTTGTATTACCTGCAGAGGATCCTGCTGGAGGAGGGATGTGGAGATGGCTCTGTGGGAACAACCGTTGCAGTTTCTTTCCCCCCAGACAAGTAAGGCATGATCCTGTCGTCTTACCTGTCTGTGGGCACGCCAGAAATTTCGGACTAATTTTTTTCCACATACCTTCCCTGTCAAGACAAGTCAGGCCATGGGCTATCTCTGTCCTGACAGTTTGGCATGTTCTCAGAGTCACTGGTTTTCCTTGTCCATCTTTCTATTCCTGTCCACATCCCTTCTCCTTCCAGACTGCTTCTCCTGCAGGGGACACAAATCTTGTATTTCTATGTGAATGTACTGACATTTACAGGGGGGACACAAACATTATCCGCAGAGCGCATGGCTCACCCAGCTGCCTTGCCAGCATGTTCATTATCAAGTGACACTGAATCCTCATCGAAGATGTGGCCTTTACACTTGATAACAGCCACTCTGTCCGGCAGCTGTGTGACTGTCAGAAATCTTTTAAACTTACAACGCTTGCGCCACTGGAGTGCCAGCTACTGAAACAAAACATCTGAGGCGCCATAGGGCCTAAGATCTTCTGTATTACCCCAACAAACATACTTGGAGTCGGCATGAATATTGGCTGTTTTTCTCTCAGTTCGCAGTACTATTAATGAGACTGCTGTTGCTGAGTGAGACGTCCAATGGGTTCAGCCTCTACTATGCCTTTTCCATCTATTACGGTATAGCCAGTATACAATTTTCCCTATCGGTGTTGTGGAAAGAACGAAAAAAAATGAATTACCTCTTCCAATGGGTTGTTACCACCCTTTGGGGGCCTGCTGCAAAAGGTCTGACTCAAACATGTCATGCAATCATATTCGTCTCGGCTCCCACTAAATTCCACCATTCCAGCAACCTCAGCACCAATCCACCCTTTGTGCCTTTGGCGGGCACACCTGGTAAGAGTGTTGCTGGGTTTACAATATTACCCATTTTACTGGTAACATCAATGCAAGTTCCCATTTAGTGAACTTGGCTGATGAATATTTTTCACATGTTTAGGCAGAATTTTAAGAGTGTCCAGACTATATGAGGAGCATAAACAGGTAAACCACACCCCAACACCACATTCTCAGTTTTGTATACCAGTAGTGCTATGGCAACTACACTGTGTAGACAAGTATGAAGTGCTTAAGTAATAGGGTTTAATTGTACACTGCAGTACGACATTGGTCAGGCTGGCATCGCCAGATATCTTACGTCACTATATCTGTCGCCCCCTCAGCAGGTCTAATATTCTAAATCACATGGTCTCTTGTGTCAGTTTTACCCATGGCAAAAGCTGTAATCAGGCCTGTTTCTCCTTCTTTATCCACATCTGTCTGTGAAGACATGGGTATTGTGATTGCACCTATTTATATGTAAATGCGTTTTACAACCCTTTTCATTCTTTGTAGAAGGGGAATGCTTTGTGCATTACTTGGACTGCTTTTCACAAGATGGTGGCTGTGGTTGCCCTGGGTAACATTAGGAGTAATGCTTAAAGTTACTGGGACTTTGTTCAAGATTTACTGAAAAATATATTGTGACTACTCGCTTTATGGGGTATCGCATATTCACAATGGGTATTTTTCTCTGCTGGGAGTGCGACAGATTTTTCGAACTATTTTTCTATGATTTGTGGGTTTATGGTTACTAATGTGTCCCAGATTTCCCTCCCCCTCCCCCCCTTGTTCAGGCGCAACCGCAATCCGTCCTGAGATACCTTATGTCCTGCCTCAGGAGGATACACCAGAAGTTGTCTATCGCCAACTGCTGGTGCTGTGGATGAGGAAAGGACATAACAATAGATCATTAACCCATTGTATTGGTATTTACCCATTTGTGGGCCGTAAGGACAGTGTGCGATCTTGCAAGACCCGGGGGAGGGGCTTGGTGGCTTTCTGAGGTTTCTGGAACAGAAAAGTAGGGAAAGGAGAAAAAAAAAAATTGGAAAAAGAGAGAGAAAAACTCAAAAAGGGTAGAAAATATTAATGACAGTAATGTGTACATTTATTTTCAACCGAAAATTTTCTTTTATTTTGATGACACCAGGATTTAGCACTATGGGGGAATTGGCTCTCAACTATTTGGTTCTTACCCTTTTCAACTCCTATTCTGATTTGTAAGCCCTCCCTTTCTTTCTGTTTCCCAGTGTGGTTGTGACTATGGGCTGTGTCTAGGGGTATTTAGCTAAAAGTTCTCTTTTGGGAACCTTGTTATTTCACTGGGTATTTTTCCAGCTCAACCTCAGATTTCGAATGGTGAGGCTGTACTTTGGGGCGCTATACTTTCTGTTTTTAACAGGGTTTCTATTGAAGCTATGGTTGCCATTGATCCTGTGTCCTTCCCATCTTTAGTTTAAAGGGAACTCGGTATTTGTGCTGTAGTTTTTAGCTACCTTAGATGGATTTGACTCTATAACAGTGGAATACAACATTAGCCTCTGAGGACTGTCCAGCATATCTTGCACTTCTTGTGTAAGATTTCTAGGAGTGTCCAGAAATACCCCATCAGGGGTGCAATAGATGACACATCCCATTTTACATAGTAAATCTCTACTCAGGAGGTTAGTCGGGCCGCTGCAGCCAACAGAAAAGAGTGTTTGGTATGCAGAGGCCCGCTTGTAACATCTGCTGGTTTCGTCAGTGGGTAATGCTGTATTTTTCCTGTTACCCCAATTGCTGCTACTAATTGCTTGACACAACCTAGACCAGGAGGGAATATTGTTAACGGGTTTGGTACAAAAAAAAAAACTTTATATTTAAACTATTCCACTTACACATATCTGAGGCTCCTCCCTCAGATATTGTCTTATGTTACCTGGATGTGGGGTGTATGTGTGTCCTACTCCCTGTTTGCATATATGTGTCATGCTTAGGGCGGCGTTGGCTACTAGGTGGGGCTATGGCTATGTGTTGAGACCTACCTGTCTTCTCCCATTGTGTCTCCCAGTTACTTACATATATGTTACGTTTCCTATGGTTACTTACCCTGCAATGTCTGGCTATGTGTCCTTTGTTTCCACATTTGAAACATACCGTTTGGTTTTGTCTTTCTGTCCTAAATCGTTTGTCCAGATCAACAGCAGATTTCTTTAAAGTGTGTATTGACATTTGTCTGCAGTTGGGTTCTATGTTGGTTCTCAGATTTTCCCTAAGACCTTGTATCAGCACAGAGACAATCCCTCCCTTAAGATGTATGTTGTCCCTGGGGCTGGGGATACCAGAGTGTTTTGGCAACGCCTGTAAAGCACGGTTGAAATATCCGCTGGTGGACTCACCATCTTTCTGTGTGATGGTGAACCCTAGGGTATTTTCAACTGTCGCGGGGAAATATACACCCAATTGTATATTTATTAGGCGTATATTTTCCTGGTTGCCCTGTTCAGTTAAAATCTTATCGCCCTCCACACCACTGTCTCGAATGAACTTCTGGACATCTATGTGTGAAGGGAGGCAAGCTCTCAACATGTATCGCCAATCCTTATTGGTGGGCTCATCTGAATTTCCTCGCTCCCTTACAAATTTCTGACACTTTGCCAGATCTTTGCTGGGATCAGGGAAATTTTTGATGATTGAATGACGTTCCAATCATGTCCATGTATTGTGCATGTCACTATCCTTTACAGGCATTACCTCATCCCCGCCTCCCCGTCCACAAGGAGGTTCCACTGTGTGCAGAGGGTGGATCTGTATCCCCCCTGCACCATTGGACAACATCCCAGGAGCAACTATCTCTGTGCTGTGTTGTGTGTACTTACCTGTGTCTCCAATCGTGTTCCTGGCATCAGCCATCTCCTCGACCAGAATGGCAGCAGCAGCTTGGGCTGTCTCAGCCTCTCTCTCCTTTCTGCTAGCTTCGCAAGGGATGGCTGATGTCAGGAATCTCCCTTGTGAATCTGTATCTTGCTTATAGGGGGTAAAAACAGGGTACAAGTTAGCAATGGATACATTATTACTCATGTCTTTCTTATGAGTCATTAACCCCTTCGGCACATATGGGGGTGGGGGAGCTGATTCTATTGTGGCAGCGGTTGTAACGGTTGCATTTTTATTGTGGCTGATTGCGTCAAGTATTGCCAGACCTCTGGTTCCCCATTGTTCCTGTCCTTCCTTCTGCCACAATTTAAGAATATCTATATGCTTCACTCTCTCCTTACGACTGGAGAGTAGGCATATTTCATCTTTTACTGCTGATAAGATTTCTGGATCGAAGCTACCAACACTGGGAAATTCTAACTTGCTGCCTTGTGTCATTTTTCTCCATTTATTTTGGTAAACAACTGCGAGTTCACCGTGCTTCCTGCACATAATGAAAGCCGCCGACCCTTTGGGTCGACTAGATTCCTCCCTAACTGACTCGGTATCCCTGTGTGAACCGTTAATACCCATAATTACAGGAATAAACGTTCACAGCTAGCAGAAACCGGAGGGCCGTTTATCAGTGAGTCACTCCCAAATCACTCCTTCTCCACAAAATGGCACTATTCCGCAATCAAGCGTGAAGCCCACTATGCGAGGTAATGTACTCAATCACCAAGTCTTTCAACTAGTAGCGAACTGCTAGCCAACTTGCAAGGTGCGGCAGTTTTTCCAGGGCACAGCAAAACTTGTTTTTCCTGTACCCCCAAAAACTGGTATTTCTAAAGTAGCTGATCGGATCACTGGGTTCCGATTTAGCCTCTTGTACCCTCCCAGTGGATCAAAATAGGTAGTTCCACGGAAGGGGCAGTTCCTATGGGCACGTCGTCACGTGAACCCGGTCCTAACTGGACTGTCCTACACTGGCTACACTGCGCTTGAGTCGTGTCGTCACACACCCGTTCGCCTCAGTTATTTTTCACACTGGGCGCTGGTTACACCTTGGTCTTATGCATATATTTGAAATTTTTCTGTACAGAAAATCTTCCCAGGCTGGTAGCTTTTCACTAGATACTTATGCAGGTATAAATCCCTTATAATACGCTATAGGAATCTATTAAAATAATGCTCGAGTTGCTTGCTTAATGAGAAAATGAACAAAAAGAAAAAAACTTATTTTCTCTTTATTTAATCACCACCTTATCCACAGTATATTGCTATACTGTTTAAATAAAGCTAGTGGTTCAATACTGTTCACCTTTGAGTTCCTATGTGTGCTGCATGTGCAGTACCAATGAACAGCCACGTGTATACATGCGCTGTTCACAGGCCGCCGATGAATCGGCCACCCACGTGTTCTATAATGTATTTGCAAGGTTGCACTCGGGTTTCGCTATACGCAGTAATTGCGCCTAAATGTGGAATAAATCCCTTAACTCCGTCCGAAAGTTACGTATCAAGATGCGAAAATTTCCCGATATGGGCACGTGCGCGCGCACCTTGCGTAATATACAATAGACGCTTTACGTTACTGCAAAAGGCCCAGGGCTTGTCGCCACGTGGCGGAGTCTCTGGTTTTGCAGTAACTAACAATAAAAGTTATAGTTTTGCACAGAGGGGATCCTCTATGTACTATAATAAACACAGACTCCACGTGTGCGAACCTTATCGCACGTGGTACATATACTGTAATGAACAAGCAACTCAAAACACTATACCCCGTTAAACTACTTGTGGCAGGCAGAAGTACAGTTTACTAAACACTTAATATATGCTTTAAACACGTGGCTTTCACTTATTGTGCTCCGGGTTCAACGCTAGCACTTCCCGAACCCCGCACCGCCGCGGACCCGAGCTATCCAGCAATGGATAATACTTCCACCCTTTTGCTGGTATAGGTCGGGTCGCACGCCTGGTACTGAGTTCTGGAATGTGGAGCGGACGGACGCGCCCCCAATTGTTAATGGCGATTAAATATGACCAGAGAGACAATAAGTGAAAAGCGCAGGTTACGTAATAAGTCCGCAACCTGCGTACCCTTTATACCTAACTACGTGCGAACAAAACGTAGCGCAGCGTAGCGTACCTTGTATTGTATATTGTACACCAAGAACCAATACCTTAATAAGAGATTCCTTCGCAGTAATTTGTCTCTAATCTGCGAATATACCTTTATGGACAGTGTCCGTAATATACCTTTATCGCAAAATGCGAATAACAGACACAAACCACAGTATAGAAGTAAGGAGATAAGAACTCCATAAAAAGGTTGTATTTAAGTCCCTAATGGACAACAGGGGGTTACAGGAATAGAAGATACAGGTTTAACAAGTGATACAATATGCTAACAATGAATACTAAACAGGCTCTGCTAAGGGGAAAGAATACAGATACAAGACACAACCAGCCAACTATACAATAAGTATAAATACCGTTAATGCAACCGTTACCCGTCTCATCAAATATGCGAAGTGCAGTCCGGTCAGAGCTCACTATCGTTCAGGGCTGAACTATAGTCCGGTAGAAAAGTCATGGGAAGGTAGATGTGCCGAAGAGACCCTGGCTGCTCTGGGTCGCCTATCTTATAGGGTCAGAAAGGGGAGGTCAAAGGCCGTTTTCATTGGTCGGAGGTCGTATGTCAGTTCAGCTGTGATTGGGGGGTTAGACGCTGCACCTGGTCTGAATAGGTGCAGGGGAGTGAACTTTAAGAGTCCTTTGTTTGATGGTTTCGGCGTCAGCAGGGATAAGAACTGGTTTCATCTAGTTTCCTTTGTTACCTACTTTCAACAGAAACTGTCCCTGGAATATGGATTATGTCCATAACTGTCGAGCCGTGTATATTGTGAAATATTCGCAATGACCGGAATACTACGCATAAGAAACGGAACGGAACGGTACTAAACATGATACAGACAGATGTATGCAGGGCTAACTAAGCTATGTGTGGCGTTCTAAACCTTTAACTATATTTTATTTTGTGTCAGTATGTTATTATGAATTTATGTGTGATAGTATGGCTACTCTTCTGGTCCACTTTGTCACACATACTCGGGTATGGAAACTTTATTTGCGCAACTCTGCGAACCAAAATGGCGGCCATACTATCCTAAAATGGCGTGTGTGTAACTCGACTTCCATAGTATGTATGTGTGTGTGTGTGTGTGTGTGTGTGTGTGTGTGTGTGTGTGTGTGTGTATGTATGTGTATGTATGTATATATATATATATATATATATATATATATATATATATATATATATATATATATATATATATATATATATATATATATATATATATTTTCTTATATAGCGCACGCATATTCTGCCGCGCTTTACAGAGAATATTTGAACACTCACATCAGTCCCTGCCCCAGTGGAGCTTACAATCTATATTCCCTACCACATGTACACACACACAGACATTCTAGGGTTAATTTGTTGGGAGCCAATTGACCAACCAGTATATTTTTTGAATGTGGGAGGAAATCGGAGGAAACCCACGCACGCACGGGGAGAATATACAAACTCCGCACAGTTAGGGCCATGGTGGGAATGGAACCCATGACCTCAGTGCTGTGAGGCAGTAATGCTAACCATTACACCATCCGTGATGCCCCCTACATGACTTCTATTCCTGAGCAAAGTTTGCTCATCTGCATTTTCAGAAATGTGATGTGTGTTCGTAATGAATCGGATGCTGTGATTAGCTCGTGCTACATGTGCTAGACTATATCAGTGATGGCTATCTTTGACACTGCAGCTGTTGTTGAACTACACATCCCAGCATGCACTGCATCAGTTTTAGCATGGCCAAATAGTAAAACTGTATGTGTAGTTCAACAACAGCTGGTGTGTCAAGGTTAGCCATCACTGCTCTAGATCACGCTAAGGCATCTGATGTTCTCCAGCTGTATCTGATGTATTATTTCTCTATTCTTGGTGCAAATTCCAAATCCTTATGTTCATTAACCAGGTTGTGTTCCCTCTCACAGATCGGCGGCAGTGGTGTGCCATTGTTGTGCTGCTGGCACTGCTCCTGGTTGTGCTGATCTTGTATTTTACATTGTGACTTGCGCATTACATTGGGCCTTTTTCATAATGCATTTCCCGTTATCCCAATGAACAAGGATGTTTTGACGTGTGAAGTGGCATTGTCGTGACAATTGGGCATTTTGTGATGTTTGTACCATTTGTGGCTACAAGCCATAGCGCCATCTACAGACGGCTCAGAACTCTACGGTATCCCGGCTATTGGCCACATCTATCGGCCAGAGTGTTGTGCCCAGAGGTTTCCTGATGCCCACCTGGGCTGTTTACACGCTGGATTACTGTTGCAGTTTTTCCTTTATCACCGTCTGCCTCATTCTCTCTTCCAATGGAGCCTTTTCTGAGCTTGCCTATCCACCGGATCAGAAGCAACGGAAAGACTGTGGACATTTGGCCGCATGTGTGCAGCTTTGTTCGGGAGGGGGACAAAACCACATGGGATTTGCTGGCACTGCAAAGCCGTCTGGTTCATAGCGATCTCAATTCTTGGCATCTGGAATACGTTATAGGCCTGCTCCTGTTTCTGGGAGACTCTAGCACGAACACTGCCGCAAGATGTTTTGAAGGAACAACAGTGCGGCTGATTGGCCCGGTTTCTGCAAGACTGTAGAGGAGGCTGTAGAACAATACCACATTCATATTGCTATAGCCGCTAGTAAATCTGTGGTTAAAGGGCCCTTCGTCTGCTGAAGAACCTGGTTTCTCAGAGTCACTGGTTGCAGAAGAAAACCACCTTCCCAGAATATTGGAAGGAATTACAATGCTTTTTAAAATTGCTACAATTCAAAGTCTGGAATTTATTGGAACATATTTTTTTTTTCTTCCCGATTTTTCTTTATTTTCTAACTAGTCCTCATTTAAACAGTATCGCGCTCTGGAACAGCATCTAGAGATAACAAGGGCATGCCATTGTGTGAGCAGTTACGGTTGGGACAACTGTGTTACTGAGACTTGTGAATAGGACTGAATCTGTGCTCACTACTGAACCTGTTTTTATATGTGTTGATGATAGGCTGGCCTATGTGTTGTACTGTATTTTCCCCGAGCCCCTCACCCACCCATATCCCTGTCTTTTGTCCGGCCCTTCTGTCTGTTGCCTGCCTTGTGTCTGTATCCCTTTGTTTTCCTGAATGCAGTCTGTTCCTGTCTGTTTGTACCATATGTGTTGTAATTACCCACATTCTATTGAACCAAACACTATATTCCAAATGCTGTGAACTGTATTGGAACATTGGCAGTAATCCTTTATCTACATCTGTTTTAGCCATTGTGTATGGGGAGGGACATTTCTAGCTAAGGCCGGGTACACATTACAGTCACCTGGATTCCGGCTGGCAGGGTAACCAATTTAAAGATACATCGGTACCCACAGAATGATATAGCGTGTGCCCGATGTGGACTATATGTCATACCGATCCATGGGTATATGGCCGTTAGGTCGACACACCTAAGGTTGACATGCATTCGGTCGACCACTGAAGGGCGACACCTGAAATAGGTGAACAAGCACTAGGTCGACAAAGGTTAGGTCAACATGTTTTTTTTTTTTTTTGTGCCGACTGGCGGTATTTCATGCCCTACCATCCACTAGGGCAGGGATGGGGAACCTTTGGCCCTCTAGCCGTTGTTGAACTACACATCCCCGTATGCACTGCAACAGCTTTAGCATGGTCAAATAGCAACACTGTAGCAGGGCATGCTGGGATGTGTAGTTCAACAACAGCTGCAGGGATGAAGGTTCCACATTCCTGCACTAGGGCATGGTGGGAGAATAGAACAGTGTGCCAGAAGCATGGCGAGAGCAGAAAGTCATGGGAAAGGACCCACTGCATCGATACGGAGTCCATGTCGACCATGTAGACAAAAAACTGTCAAAACTCATGTTGATCTTTTGACTGTCGAACTAATGCTTGTATCGACTTTCCATCCATGTCAACTGTAGGCATGTCGACTTATTTCAGGTGTCGACCTAAGCCTTGTCTACCTTCAGTGGTTGACGCAATGCATGTCGATCTTGGGTGGTCATCCCAATGACCCATACCTGGTATGGCCTAATGTGTACCCACCCTAAGAGGCGCACGTGCTGATGAAACGTCCTCTGTATTTCTGAATCACTTTCGGTAGGAACTTCCACAGTACTGTGCGTTCTGGTAGATTCATCTACGTGACATAACTTGGTGCTAGAAGGCTGTTGTGAATGTAGTGGTGGATTTATTTAGGGTAGAAAGAAGTAATTCTTAGTGAGAACCTTTTGCCAGTGTGGTGAGACTGTGAAAGCACAATGACGCTTGTTCCGCACTTGGTGAAATACGTATGGCCTAATCACTTATAAAGGGTTAAGAACCACTAGGGTTAATAATGCCTAGCGGTATAGGACCGTACTTGGCTACATATAAAGCGGGCAATTCAGTTCTCTGCCATGTGCTGACGGGACGTTTGTCCTTGGGCCATGTATCTTTGCACATTTTACTTGCGTACCGTAGAGTGGATGTAGAATCCATACAGTAATACCGGCAGGGTTAAACCATCTTGGTGTAAATGGGGTAACCAACTTCAGTTAATGTTTTTCAGACCACCTAGCAGCCGCACAGGTGTATCTATTACTCACCGGTACATTTTACAAGATCCACAAGTGGAGCGAATTACTTCACTTGTGATTCTGTGATGATACCTGGAAAAAGTTGGTAGCATTTGAGGACTGGAGTTGGCTACCCCTGGTTTAAACTACATTTTTAATTGTATTTTTATTATGCTGTCATTACTGACACAGCGACATTACTTTAAAAACAAAAAAAACTAATATACTAAAAATAATGATTTTAATCAAAATGTTTGAGGCCAGGGCATGCCCAGTACTAGCGCTGAGCTTTTTATTTGTGTATGTGCTTCTCTGAAAAGTAAAAACGTTTGAATTACTAGTTTGAAAGCCTGTCGAAAGGACGGCTTCTGCAATGTACTTTCACTTTGAGCAGTGGCAGTTTTTGAACCATAAACTTTCCACCCCACCCCCAGTCCCTATCTGCCCCTACCTACAATCTCTGTCTTCGCAGCTCCCGCTGTCCATATTTAGAAAGTTTAAAACGGAGCAGTTTTCCTGCAAAAATTGCTTTCACTTTCTGTTATGACATCTTTTAGCACACAGGAGTCATTTGGTCCATTGAGTGGCCTGTACTGGTCAGTGGCGGTACTTCACCTCATAGAGTTGAGGAGTAGTTAGCCTTTTATATACATAATCAGTAATATAGTAAGAAAGCTTAACATCAAATTGTTCGTATCAATTTCATCTATCTGAGTTTACTTAGTCTATCTACATATATTCCAATGTAATAGAAATAGTAAGCTATAAAAAATGGTTTTATTGAAAGACTACTACTTACCAGTCGAAATTATGGAATTACTTAACATTAGTGTTAGCCCCGGCGCCTGCAGTCTCCCAAACGAAGCAACACTTCAACTGCCCCGTGTAGTGACCGCCGGCTGGAAAAACACTTTAATCCCCCTCCCCCCATAGAGGTGAGGTGTTAGCCTTGTATTGTATAGGATGTAAAATCAAAGATAATAACATTATTAATGTCAGAAAACATGGTTGATAAAGGTATCTAATACATAATTATTTTTTTTTTTATAAAATGTTAATAAAAAAAATTGATTTAAACCAGTGATGGCTAACCATGACACTCCAGCTGTTGTTGAACTACACATTCCAGCATGCCCTGCATCAGTGTTACTATTTGGCAATGCTAAAACTGATGCAGGGCATGCTGGGATGTGTAGTTCAACAACAGCTGGAGTGCCAAGGTTAGCCATCACTTAATTTAAACCAAAACAAGTTTAGTGACGATGTCCGGCAGCACTTAGTAGAGAACTGAATTTCCCCTAAGGTACCCTCCTTTACCTAACACTACAGTATTTGTTCTGTGGACGTAGAACGCTGCTGAATATATGGAGTTGGGATTATATGGCTCCAACTGACATGATGATCACTGCGCCCACACCGGGAGTAGGGTCTTCCCGTGGACCTCTCGTTTGTTTCCATTTCATGCACATATTATTTTTGTATGATTGCAATCTGTGAATTTCCAGAAAGCTCAAGTGATGAAATAAATGACATTTCGGTACTTGTGAGTTATCTGGACGCCCGATTTTTTGATTGTATGCCTTAAGTTAAGGCATACAATCAGATGCGATGCGATGCGATATCGCATCGCATCGCATGCGACCATCGGATGCGATGACCCGATTTTTCCATAGGAATCAATGTTAAAATGATTCCTATGGAAAAAGGGGTCCTTTTCATACCCCTACTATCCAAGTGGGCATGGAGTTGGATATAAACCTGTGGCGAGCGTAGCGAGCCACCGAGCCCGAAGCGTGGCGAGCGAAGCGAGCCCCGCAAGGGGACGGTATTCCGTGTCCCCTCGCGGGGCTCGCTACGCTCGCCACGCTTCGGGCTCGGTGGCTCGCTACGCTCGCCACAGGTTTATATCCAACTCCATGCCCACTTGGATAGTAGGGGTATGAAAAGGACCCCTTTTTCCCATTGAATTCCATGTTAAAATGGACTCAGTCCATTTTAACATTGATTCCTATGGAAAAATCGGGTCATCGCATCGCATCGCATCGCATCGCATCCGATGGTCGCATGCGATGCGATGCGATGTGCCCGATCCGACCCGATTTTGAAATCGGGCGTCCGGATAACTCACATGTACCGACATTTCTTTTACATATATTGCTATTTTTCTTGCGTAAACAAACAATATATTGACAGATCTATTGGATATGACCACTCATGCTGAGCCATTGCGTTTAGAATAGGCTAGCAGTTCTCAAACTCGGTCCTCAGAACCCCACACAGTTCATATTTCCGGGTCACCCGACAGGTGCATTCATTACTGGCTGATGCATTTTAAAAGATCCACAGGTGGAGCTAATTATTTCACTTAATTGTGTGACATCGGCAAAACATGCACTGTGCGGGGTCCAGAGGACCGACTTTGAGATCCTGTGGAAAAGATGTTGTGTCTTCATATAACTTTGTCTACAGTACTAGTTCACTGCTACTTACTGTTGTTGCATTAATTACAAAGGAAATAATTGCAGTGACTAATTGTAGCCAATCAGACATTTGATTCCATTTTTTTATGCTGGGAACACATCGAAAGAAGTATCTGTCCAATCTGTTTGGTGGGAACAAAAATCTGGAAAGGTATGGGAGCAAATGAAAAACACAAGACCGGATAAAAAATTTGCATCCGTTGAGCTGATCCAGAGTTTGTCTCTTTAACGAGGGTATACGACCAGCAAAAATGTGTCCTCCATTATTATAATGATATGCGCCTCTTGCACACTCCATTGTGAATACTTTCACTCCACCCGAAGTCATCTGGTGGCCTGGCTAACCTACAATTGCACAAATGGAGATTGGTTTCTCATCACAGTGGGTCCAGGTTTCTGCCAGGCAATTTCCTAAATTCTGTGTCTCTTCTATGTTCTATGTATGATCAGTGATCTCTATTCCGTATGAAGTGTATTCTGTGCTCTCCTCCTTGCAGTGAAGTGCTGCTGCGGCTGGTGGGTACAGGGACCAGCACTCTGTGTACAGGGCTTCAGTTCCCATTTCCACACATGTAGTTAATCTTCAGGACAGACTAGTGTCTGCTGAGGACGTTCCAGCTTTCATTTCCCACGTCATGTGAAGGGTGGGGCTGAGGGCTGCCAGAGTGACTAATGCCTAACCAAAATGTGTATTCTGGGCAGTGAATACAGGACAACCATTTATCTGCATCTCATAGCAGCAAGTAACTTATTCCAGTGCACTAGTCATGGCTGACCCGTCTGGTTTCTTTCTCTGCATTTCATTTTAAGCTACCCTTTATATGCATAAAGGCAGAGATGACATCTACTGTAATTTACCTGAAGTATCAATGTCCAATCAGGAGCTTGTTCACCCTTTGAGTGCCAACATATCTGTGAGAGATGCTCAAAATATCTGCTAAAGATGGCAGATAGAAGGTAAACATTACAGGTCATTATGATGAATACAAATGTTTGGCAATTTTCACCCCAATTTTGACAAATTCCCTTGGCACTCAAAGGGTTAAAGATGACTTGGAAACCGCAGGTCAGCCGAACACGCTGGAATATTATATTATTATGGCGCCACCAAGTGCATGGAGAGCCATACAGGGGGGGGGGAATTACAATACACACAAACAATACAATACAGAAAAGTTCAAATTGTGACATATTAAGAGTGACCGTTACTAAGGATATACCCCACTACTTGGACTGCACCCCACGGACCTTCTTTCGGGTTGTCTGCCCAGAATCCGGTACGGGATCTGGGATCCATAGTCCCCATGCCTCTGCTATGTTCAGAGTGGGTTGCAGATATCCTGTTATTACTAAATGCCCACAGTCATCTGAATGAGAACAGAAACTAAATGTGACAGGACCTGGTTGGTGACTTTGTGAAACCTGGGTGGGGGGAATGTGTTGATATCCTATGGGTGGGGGAAGGGCCAGATGTATGTCTGTTGTTATGTCACCCTGGGTGTGCTTGAGGGGAGAGTGGTGATCACTCAGTATTTACTCTGTATGTGGGGGAAGGGTGCAGCCTTGTACATAGCTTCGGGAGATCTTTCATAATGTGCTACACTTGTTGTTTGGGCTACGTCCTCGCTGTCTGGGGGTGAGGGGCTTATTACAGTTCCCTACCATGTAAGTGCTGGCGGCTGTACACTTTTACTGCTGGCACTGGGGGGAGAGGGAACGTCTTGTGATCTTATTTGAATGCGGGTCTAGTTAATTGCCACTGTTAAGATGTTGTATTACTCTGTACCTAAACCTTTACATTTATTTTAGTTAAACATACTTAGAAAAGCCTCATATTTTAAATGTAAAACATCAATACATAGTGTTCACTCCAGGATTTGTTTAGGGCAGGGTGCTGACCACCGGGCAGGGCACTTTTTATATTAGAAATTTGAACATTTTTAGAACCCCCCCCCCCCCCCAAAAAAAAAAACATATAAAAATAAAAAGTTGCACACTGCACTAGGATTACGCCCATTAAACATTGTCATTACATATTCTGTTGTAATGACTATTACACATTATGGCACACCCTGTAATGCCTCTTACACATTATACCACACACCATAATGCCAATTCCACATGATGGCACACACCGAAAGTTCTCATCGGTATGTTAGTGCGGTAAGGGCACACAGTGTCACACACAAAAAGGGCAGGGTGCATTTTGAGGTTTTAAAAATGGGCAGGGTGCGGCACCCTGCAAAAAAAAAGCTTAGAGGGAACACTAATACATTGCTGAGCTGCTAAAACATTGATGCATAGCAACCAAAGGGACCTGGCTACAGGGGCATCAATATTATTGTACTATTATTGCTGCTGGGGTAAGGGAAATCAACAGAGAAGAGCATGAATCAGAAATTCCAGTGAGTATTTCCAGGTACAGACCTACTGAGGCAGAAGATGTGCTGTCCATCTGTTGTGGAACTAAAGGCGGCCATTGGAGAACTATTGGCTCAGCGACAAGCCTGCTACAGATCATACTGTTGGCTGTCTGTCTGGCTTTCCTTGTTCTGGATGCTGGACGTTTCTATAAGGATCTATACTAATAATATAGGTCCCACTCTAATATAGAGCTTTCGGCAGCTGTCCTTATCTTACAGCTTTTACCTCCCAAATCTGGACAAATTTCCGGTCTGATGGTATTAAATGAGTGATCTCTTGCTGCAGCTCTGTTCTACATTTATCAAGCAAGCACAGTGGATAAGCGGGGGCACACTATGCAGTAGCCAACAAAGTGGAGGTCCAGCCACCCACTTGCTATAGATTTTGATGTCCAGCTATAGACTCTCAGCAATTTAGATCCAGGATTGCATCAGTGAGTGTCCTACACTGGGGTAGATGCTGTGCCCCATAGGTGAGCTTAGCGCTTGTGAAATACTAGGCTGTCCAATCGCCTCATCCACACCCCTTCAGCCACCCAATTATTGCTGCACACACCTCAAACCTGTGAGCAAGTGATACTCTACCTCCAAATTTTCCCACTGCACAATGAGGTTGGCTGGAACATAGTAACATAAAGGTAAGTTTTAAGAGAATGTTTAAAGCCGGGCCAGCTTTGAGAGAGTCTGGGTGAGCGATGAAATGTGTTCCTGAGAATGTAGTCATCTCCAGCTAAATCTGGGTGGTGATCAGTAGAAAGGGAATGTGGACAGAGATGAGGTTAGAGATGTATCGGGTGGGATTTATTAAAGGCTTTGTAAGTTAGTGTGAGGGGTTTGAACGGAAAGTGAAGGGAGAGAGACCGGACACTGGAAGCGGAAAAAATATTAAGGGTGGTCTTTGCCATGAAAGTTTCCGAAAGCGGTGGGACATCCAGGACGTGATGGCAAGCTGGAGACAGGAGAGAGGATGAAGGGAGAGCAGTCAGGGGAAGAGGAGTAGATATGGTTGTTGTCAGTGTGTATAGATCAGGGCTGGGCAACACCGGCCCTCCAGATGTTAATGAACTACACATCCCAGGATGCCTTGCATCAGTTTCAGCATGGCCACATAGCAAAACTAATGCAAAGCATCCTGGGATGTGTAGTTCATTAACATCTGGAGGGCCGGTGTTGCCCAGCCCTGGTATAGATGGTATTGAAGGCTGAGGGAGCTGATGAGATTTTTACGGGAGGGAGAAGAGAACAGAGTTTTGGGGGTATGCCTAAATGACAATGGGGGTGGGTGGAGACAGACAGCAATTGCTTGTGTCTCCTTTTCTCTCCATGAGCCAGATGTAATAAGCTTGAAAAGTGATCAAATAAAGGGTGATAAACCACCAGCCAATCAGCTCATACCTGTCATTTTTCAAACCCAGTCTGTGACATGGCAATTAGGAGCCGATTGGTTGGTGGTCTATCATTCTATTTTCAAGCTTAGTACATCTGGCCCCATCTCTTGTGCATTTTGACTCCTATTAAAATGAACAAGAACAGCATTTAACACTTCACTGAAAATAAAAAAAAAGTGAAGCAAATAAAAACCCACACCGTATGCACGCTGCGCACTTCGCATGTTGGCAGTATGTGGATTTTTTCTTAATTGTTTCCCTTATTGGTTTGTTTGTTTTTGGGCTGTGTTTCGAGATCTCTTAAACCTAATAAGAAGCGCAGCAAAGGCAGATAAACCTGTACCTAAAAATAAAAGAGAGCGCACATAACACACTGTGTTTGTGCACAGAATCCAAACGACGCTTCCAGCGAGATGCTGTTTCTGAGCTCTCCCTATTTCTTCCCAGGTGCCCAACTTAAAAATCACTGAGCTAATGTGAACATCCATAAAACCCTCGCTCTTTACATGCCATAGGGAACTTCTGTCTTATATTCTCTTTTATCATTCCCTTCAAAAGATCACAGGGGTGTGTGAGGTTTCACCTAGGAATGACTGCAAATCAGCCATGTCTGTGGTTTGGCATTGCAGAGATTCATTGTTTCCTTGCTGTAGATCACTGAAGCATTGCCGTATTAATCATTGCTACAGACCTTCAGACTATTGCTAAATCCATCAGCTCTCTGTAGACCTTTGCGAATTCCTGAATCCATTATCAGTGCAATTTTGCAGCCTTGATGCACAAACACCTTTTCTGTCATGAGTCCAGCAACTTCATTCACTGCTATAATCAGCATGCTGACTTCATCGCTTCCCAACAAAGCATCCTTACATTACGGCAATACCGGCACCATCTCATCTAAAGGTTCACTGAGTATTTATTATTCTGTATTCCTGACCAGCATAACCGTGAAAAGCCCCAGATTCAGGTCTGAGCAGCGCTTGTTCTGAATGTGTAATATAGCAAAGTGCAGAATATATTATTTGAAGGTTGTAATTGCAGACTGTGCTATTTAGGTTTTTATTTGGAGTGTGGTCATTACTATGTACCTTTAGAGGATTAAAGAAGCCACAGTGTGGGGTTAACCAATGCACTAAAGCTGTAGTGATTTCATTGAGTAAAACAGAAGAAAGGAAATCGGTCGCACAAGATCACATAATGTGTATATGGATGACCCCCAAATACTTAATTCATAATAATGATATGTACAGTAGGAGGTGTGCTACCCCAGGACAGTAAGATATCACAACGAAAGACAGAACAAAAGGAATGTCCTGTTTATGCGGGTGCACCTGTTTGTTAAAATTCAAAATCTTTATTAGGTATTAATTAAGAGAAAAACTGCGAAATGTTTAAAATTAACAGGAAGAAATGGACAAACAACAATTAAAGTAGGAAAGTTAACAGTTATTAAAATAATGGTGGCAGACAGTGAGCTCTCCGTGATATCACTTTTAATAATAAGGATGGATTAAAGTGTGCGGACGTGTTTGGTGTATTTTCTTCACAGTAAATATGCAGAGTAATATTCTCCACTCAAGAGGTAGTCGCACTGACTCTGCTAGCTATGAATGACACCAGACACTCAGGCTTGTCACCCTCTTACCCAGTAAGTGACTGGGACAGATACAGGGGGTGCCCTAAATGTGGTGTCTGGCTTATTCAATATTCTAGTATATCTAAGGCTGATAGAACTCCAATGCAGACTTGCATGTGAGGAGTGCTATTCCTAGCCTTAAGGGTGACCGGCTGCCGCTCGTGTCCCGTGTCAGTACTACCAGGATCTGACAAGCTATCACCCTGTGATATTCAGCGTGATGCTCTGGGATCACCACTGTTGCAAATGAGTGTATCTCAGACGGCTAGCAGTTATCTGCTGTTGGTGCTGAAGTCAGCCACGTATTCTCAGTGCCTAATATATGAGCTCTGTGGCCGGGCACTTCCAGAAGTCGGTTGTGGTTATCGTAGGTACCTCCTATACTTCAATGCCTTCCCAAGGGCTGCTTTAAAGTGCGTAAAAATACGTATATGTACAACACAATAAATATCAGGAGTAATACATATTTATTTAAAGTGTGTGGAAATAGATGTTAGACACAGTAAATATCAGGGATAGTACAGTTCACTACGGAGGTCACACCACAGTCACTGCTACGTGTACAAACACCTGGCTAGTACCCTAATTACCCAAAAAATGACTGGGACCGATATAGGGGCTGCACTATTAGGGGTGTCAGTTTAAGTGTGCAGGGATGACTGATTATGCTGATAATTTTCCACTGCGAGCCCGCATGTGGAAGGTAATACTAGTAGCTATTGGATAGCCGACTGGACACTCATATAGCATCAAATTGGTGTGCGGGTCTCTCAGGCTACTGCGCTATGATATTCAGCGCAGTGCTCTGAAATCCCTACTCATAGACAGGAGCGTGTGGATGCCGGCTAGCAGTCCTTAGTGACGGTGCTAAGCCTTCCGTGCGTCCTCTGTGCCTGTATCAGAGCTCAATGGCTGGGCATTACAGAGTTCGGATCTGGCTCTCGCTCGTACCTCTTATACTCCACTACCCTTACAAGGGCTGTGGAGTGGCGTCTAAACTAACACACATAATCAAAATGACATCCTGATAATGAAAATAATAAATGGTGAAACGGAGAGCTGATTCTGTCTGCGCACCGCTAGCCGGCACGCGCTTCGCAGAACAGCTTTTTCAAGGCCTTGAAAAAGCTGTTCTGCGAAGCGCGTGCCGGCTAGCGGTGCGCAGACAGAATCAGCTCTCCGTTTCACCATTTATTATTTTCATTATCAGGATGTCATTTTGATTATGTGTGTTAGTTTAGACGCCACTCCACAGCCCTTGTAAGGGTAGTGGAGTATAAGAGGTACGAGCGAGAGCCAGATCCGAACTCTGTAATGCCCAGCCATTGAGCTCTGATACAGGCACAGAGGACGCACGGAAGGCTTAGCACCGTCACTAAGGACTGCTAGCCGGCATCCACACGCTCCTGTCTATGAGTAGGGATTTCAGAGCACTGCGCTGAATATCATAGCGCAGTAGCCTGAGAGACCCGCACACCAATTTGATGCTATATGAGTGTCCAGTCGGCTATCCAATAGCTACTAGTATTACCTTCCACATGCGGGCTCGCAGTGGAAAATTATCAGCATAATCAGTCATCCCTGCACACTTAAACTGACACCCCTAATAGTGCAGCCCCTATATCGGTCCCAGTCATTTTTTGGGTAATTAGGGTACTAGCCAGGTGTTTGTACACGTAGCAGTGACTGTGGTGTGACCTCCGTAGTGAACTGTACTATCCCTGATATTTACTGTGTCTAACATCTATTTCCACACACTTTAAATAAATATGTATTACTCCTGATATTTATTGTGTTGTACATATACGTATTTTTACGCACTTTAAAGCAGCCCTTGGGAAGGCATTGAAGTATAGGAGGTACCTACGATAACCACAACCGACTTCTGGAAGTGCCCGGCCACAGAGCTCATATATTAGGCACTGAGAATACGTGGCTGACTTCAGCACCAACAGCAGATAACTGCTAGCCGTCTGAGATACACTCATTTGCAACAGTGGTGATCCCAGAGCATCACGCTGAATATCACAGGGTGATAGCTTGTCAGATCCTGGTAGTACTGACACGGGACACGAGCGGCAGCCGGTCACCCTTAAGGCTAGGAATAGCACTCCTCACATGCAAGTCTGCATTGGAGTTCTATCAGCCTTAGATATACTAGAATATTGAATAAGCCAGACACCACATTTAGGGCACCCCCTGTATCTGTCCCAGTCACTTACTGGGTAAGAGGGTGACAAGCCTGAGTGTCTGGTGTCATTCATAGCTAGCAGAGTCAGTGCGACTACCTCTTGAGTGGAGAATATTACTCTGCATATTTACTGTGAAGAAAATACACCAAACACGTCCGCACACTTTAATCCATCCTTATTATTAAAAGTGATATCACGGAGAGCTCACTGTCTGCCACCATTATTTTAATAACTGTTAACTTTCCTACTTTAATTGTTGTTTGTCCATTTCTTCCTGTTAATTTTAAACATTTCGCAGTTTTTCTCTTAATTAATACCTAATAAAGATTTTGAATTTTAACAAACAGGTGCACCCGCATAAACAGGACATTCCTTTTGTTCTGTCTTTCGTTGTGATTTCATTGAGGTATGAGGGGGGTCCTGCCTCATTCCTCTACTAGGTCTCCCAGATGAAATAATAAATCATATTCAACGTTGTGGTTATTTATTTTCCTCATATAATAGCAGGGGGCTGCATACCCTCCCGGAATGGCCAGGAGGGTCCCGGAAATAGAGATCCCACCCGGACCGGAAAGGGGGGGATACTCTCCCGCATTGCCCTCCATCTCCCGCAAACCGGCACTTGGCGGCGGGGGGAAGGGGGGTGGGGTCTGCGGGTAATATGACACAATCACAGCATTTTAGCCCCGTCCCCCGCAGTGCAATGCCTGAAATACCGGCATTGCATGGCAGGGGCGGTGCTAAAATGACACAATCACTATAGACACGCCCGAGTATGGCAGCCCGTCCATTGCTCCGCCCCTTTTTTCTGCCAGTGATGGCCCCGCCCCCCCCTGCTTCACTGAGCTGGTTGCCCTCTCCCGGAGAGGGCAGCCAAAAAGTCGGCAACTATGTATAATAGATGTTGTCGCGGCTCTCTCACCAGAGAACCCTGGCCATGCCAGATGGCTCACCACACATTGCTGGTGCATTGCTGTCTGCTGAGCAGTCTGTGGTAAGCAGTATCACTCAGCACAGGGCATCCGAGCCCCATGTGTACCAGCCTAAAGGTCCTGGGGTATATTTCATACAAGCAGTTACAACCTAATGTAATTGAATTAATATATGCCCACACACATACTTACAGTTATTACCTATTGAATTAAATAGACCATCCCCTAAATGCACCATATCCCACATTTAGCTTATCCGTATTCATGGCCCATCTCCCCGGCATCTGACAAGCTGTGTCCCTCTAATTTCTCTGAGCTGTCTGGATGCAGCCAGGAGATGTGCAGTCTCTGACTGACACACACTGATTGCTTCTAAAGCCCAGGATGTAATATGGTGCTGCTGTGTGAGCCTGGGGAGGGAAATGGG
Source organism: Crinia signifera (assembly GCF_055691185.1). Lineage (NCBI taxonomy): Eukaryota > Metazoa > Chordata > Amphibia > Anura > Myobatrachidae > Crinia > Crinia signifera. Next base: position 132,526,474 of record NC_139224.1, on the reverse strand, counting down.
GGGGAGAGATCAGAGAGGCCTTCCTGCCACTGTCTACATTCACAGCTGAGCGCAACTTGTTTCCCCCTCCCACAGACACATATTATGTGCTCATTCCCCAGAGATGTGTCTGCAGCCACCTGGGCTCATTAGCAGCACACACTCCCTGCAGGGACAGGAGGTAAAATGTCTCAGTGGTGGGTGGGGGAGCACTAGTGATCTGTAGGAAATCGCTATATGAATTACAGGCCTAATGGTCAACAATGGGCCTGATTCAGGTTGGTTTTCAAAAGCAAACTCCTTTAAATGGACAAAACATGTGCAGAGAGAGTTATGGTGTGTACACACGTTAGATGTGCCTTAAGATCCTATCCACGATCTGATCAGATAGGATTGTGGATAGGATCTTAAGGCACATCCGATTTGCATCCTATCTTGACTATATAGTGCAGATCTGCACTATATAGACAAGGCAGCCAAGACTTTCTGGCTTCCGATACATGAACGCGCATCGGGATCGGATCGGGATCGCAAGGGTTAAAACCCTTGCGATCTGCATCCGATGTTGATCCGATGCCGATCCGATGTTGACGATATCGGACCGTGTGTACACACAGTTGGGTTGTTTTGTTTCTGTGCAGGGTAAATACTGGCTGCTTTATTTTTTTACGGCAATATAGATATCAATTACAGACCCCACCCAAATCTAATTCTCTCTGCATGTTACATCTGCCCCACCTGCAGTGCACATGGTTTTGTCCATTAGAGAGAGAATTTGCTTTTGCAAACCAACCTGAATCACCCCCAGTGTGTACTACGTAGGAGTTGTAGTAAGCATGTATATAAACATCTATTCTGTAATTTGTATTATTGTATAAATAGAGGGTCTGAATCAGAGGTGCTGATTAGAGACTTCGCAGTTTGGCTGATTATCAAACAACTGCGCTTGTACAACAGCCGCATTGCACATGTGTGGACATAAATAGCGACAAACTTCATGATTGTGATGTAGCTGCAGTTTGAGTGACAGGAAAACAGATTTTCAGGGCGGAAACCTTGCAGACTTCTGCAAAGTTGCAACTCAGTGATCTGGCCCAGATTTGATATTATTAGTCCAGACTCCAGATGCAAGAAATGCACATATAACGTTAAATAAGCCTGTATTCTACATTCACTGTCCGGCGCAGTTTCACATAAATGGCTGGTAACAGGAGATCATCATCTGGTGCTGCTGAATCCCCCTTTTTTTAATCTATTTTTTTTGTTCTTGAAAACTATGCCTGCATTATACTGTACGAGGCAAAACAAGGTTGTGTAAGGTCTTACCAGGAAACGGTTATTGGGTCACCTGTACGTTGGTCGACATGAGTGTATGGCTGCAGGAACATGATGCTGACAGGGACGCTGACTATGCTGGCTGCGATGCTGACAGGGACACTACGATGACTACACAAGTACCCTTTCTATATTTATACTTGGACTGATCACCAGGCTGTAAATCCCCCTGACTACATCCTCTTTCGTTCTTCTATAAATAAAGCAAATAGAGAGATTTCTGGATAGGCCATGAGGGCAAACGCTTAGGGCGGCCCCTGCAGGAATAGTGTCCTTTAGCTGCTGTGTTATTGGTTACAGGTTTGTTTATATGGAAAACAGTCAATCTCAGCAAGAATGCCATGTGTCTGGGTAACTTCTATGTTACTACACCCAGGCAAAGGTTACGTTTGTAGTAGTGTTTATGTGGTGGTTTGGTATTGGTCTCATAGGTAAATCTTTCTTCTTTAATAAGTTATCATTTATGCAAAGACCATAGGCCTGAGTGCACAAGTCTATATATGTAAATGCATAGTGCAACACTGATTGTTACAGACATGATCTGGGACCGGTATTGATCCACGTCACCTCTTTATTGCACATCTCGATGTTCTTGTCACCTGCGCTTCCTGCATGTCACTGGGGTGCCGATATTGTGTCCATGTAGACACTTGATTGATAAGTACCTGTCAGCTGGCTGCCTGGGGCTCACTGAGAACACTATGATAATAAGGGGGTGAGTACCTTGCCTCCTAAATTTGGGACAGTCATTGTAAGTCCTACATTGATGGCACTGAGGGTTAAATCTAAACTGTAAAAAAGGATGATGTATTAGCTATAAGGGAAAGGCAGACAAAGAAGTAGCTCATTTTGGCTTTTGCCATAAATGAGGAGGAAGCCATGGGGGTATAGGCAATATAATGTATATAGAATCAGCTTTATTGGCCAGGTATACAGTACTTGCATATACTAGGAATTCGATTTGGATTGCTGTGCAACAGCCCGGGTGTGAACAGTGACAGTACAGATATATATCAACAATCAGGGACACGGAGAACATTTGTTTACTGAGCTGCACAGCACCCAGGCAGCCATTCAGCGGCGCCACTTGGTGACTGCAACAGTCAGATTGGTAGACAGTAAAAAAAACAACAACAAAAAAAAACAGATATAGAACACGACCGGGTAGGGACGGGGAACATGTTTTGGTTAGAGGCACAGTTCCTAGGCAGCCGTCAGCGGCACCATCTTGATCTTTGCTATTCACAGCACAGGGCAGCAGTAAATGGGCTCAACAGGCCATCTGCCTTTCAGCACACCACAGGGGTCAGCCAGCGTGGACGGATCCTGAGGCTGTCCCTCTGTGGGGCCAGAGTGTCGGGGGCCCTGGCTGGAGCCGCAGCTAGGGGGGAGAGCCAGTCTTTGTGACACATCCCCTCACCTGGTTGCGAGGGGATGGGGGGGAGGGGGAGGAATTGCCAGGGCGGCCTTACAAGGACTCAGTAAGCTGCGAGCTTCATGGCTTACCGAGTAAATTAGAATCAGGGCCTGAATCTGTAGGCATGAGAATATAGCCTGGGACTTATGAGGTGCTTTGTGCCCCGTGCCTCAGTGACATCACTAGTTGAAAAGCTGAATCCAAATTCAGAGTACAATGTGTGTGTATAGGTCATTCATTAAATGAAACAACAATAGTATGGCGAGCGCTTCCTTCCCAAATACTAAATACTTCCAACACATCGTAAATAGAAATGTTTAATATATTAAACTCATATAGGCAGTGAGGAACAGCAGATTCATAAATACACAAATAAACAAGGAGTGTGACCTGTGCAATGCCGGAACCAGCATAATACTGTGCGGTATAAAGGTCTATGTTCTTACTGAGGATTATGTGTGTGTAAATGAGGATCAGTACCAGGGTGGCACACTTCTAGGCGCCACACCAGTCTTGTTGGTTAAACAAAACATGATGTCAAAAGACAGTGCAAAATAGTTTGGTAAACAGACAGACATCATGAAAATACATCACACGTCAGACTAGTAATCTCCCATAACCCACATTTCTCAGGAGAAGGAAACGTCAATAAATGTCCCAGGAATTATCAGTGACCACTGTCCACAAGAACCATATTCAGGTTCCTGTCAGCTTGGTGTCCTCTCAGCACTTGGTCCTTCTCTGGTGTAGCACACGCAAAGATAAACTGGGTTCCCGGTGCATGATCTCGGTTGTGCGACTTAGTCCAAGAGTGGACACCTTGGTTCCGTTCACCTCTAAGATCTCGTCTCCCACATAGAGTAAGCCGGAATAAAGCTTGGCAGTGTTGGCATCACTCATTTCCTGCACGTATATACCTGCACAGGAAGAGGGGGGTCTTAGATGTTGGCCAGAGTCCATATCAATCCCACAGTGAGATCATGGAGGTATCTACTTACCTGAGTCTGGCCTTCCATTGCCAGATGAAATGGTAAACCCAAAGCCTCCTTTTTCTGGGCACTTCAGTTCTAGAAGGCGAGTACCGTCCGGGTAAACCTCTGCTACTTTCCCTACTGCGCGAGCCATGCCAGGCGATCCGATGTCCTCCACGCTGAGTACCCGCCTGCTAGGGGGGATAACCAGTTAGCAGTGCTGGACACAGGACAACACTAGAACATGCAACGGCTGACGTCTGTTCACAGTTACAGCTCGCTAGGGTTGTCGCTCTGACCTGACAGCTATGGCTGTGGATGGCTGGTTGCGAATGTTTGCGGAAAGGGTCGACAGCATGTAGAGAGACAGTTGATAGGTCAACATGCACACGGTCGTCATTGCCAAAAGGTCAACAGCAAAATGTTGACCATTTCAACACAGACCCCCCAATTAGTGTAGCACGCCATGCCTCGGGCAGGAGTCTCACTCTGCTACCGCTGCGCTCACCACACTTTACCGCTCCCAATTGGAGTCTATGTGCATATGAAAGAATGAAAAACCCACATCAACCTTTTCATTGTTGATTCTTGCCATGTTGACCTAATGACTACCTATAGAGACACTTTCAACCTATCATCCCGATACCATTGGGAACACGAGCAGTGCGGACATCTTTAACAGCCATAATTGTTTTAATTGGGTCCAATCTATGTAATTCATATATAATATATCTTATTAGAGGGATAAGGTGTTCACCTATCTCTGTCATGTACCCAAATCCATAGAACTCCTCCTCTATTCTTATGGAAAATAACTATTTGTTCTTAGAAGTGTCAGTGCGATCTGAAAACAGCACTGGCTATGTACATTATTGGAGAGTCTTCTACTAGGTATACAGTGCTGCTCCTGCCACACTTAGGTGTAGGATAATAGGGGAGCTGCCTGTTCTTACTGCCTGCTCAGCTCATAGCACATTGTCTATGTGGACAGAGGATGTGTCACTGACAGCTATCACGTCACCATGTCAGTAACAGCCTATACGTGTCCTGCCGGGCAGAAGTGATAGTAACTAAACACTGAGGAGGAGCCTAGATTTGCGCACTCCCTACTTTCCTTTAGTGTGTGGTTTTTGTACATATATGTCACAGTACACGTGTGCGTGTCCAACTTTATTGCAAATATTACATGACGCTCTCCGCCATTATTATTTTAATGTCAGATTTATTTGGAATTCTATCTTTGCTATAATTTACTTAATGTACAATAAATACAAAGGTGATATACTGATCTATAATCATCGTTAATCACATGTGGAATCTGTTCTGTCCTGTGAATCTGACTGTTCCCTTACTATATGCAATAATGTATAATATTAGAGCAGCAGGCTCGCACTGTAGCAGTGCAGCATCTGGTGTGTACCTTGGAGCATTTCCTGTAACGTAAACTGAAGACCGGTCCGATTTTCCCAGCAAGTTCTGAACAGAGGACGCTTTTCTTGGTAAATGAAATGGCGACATCTGGTGGCAAATTAAGAGTACTACATATTAGAGGAGTTTATTATGTCACATTTACATTTTAAATGTCCTTGTAATTAGAACTACGCCACGACTAATGCCTATCTGCCTATTTACAGTGATTTCTTTATATGTAACAACCGTTTTTTGGAGAGATAGTCACAAATATTAAACATCCCTGGGATTTAACATGGAGGGACCACAGCAATTAGATGCACACTATGCGAGTTGCTGTTGCATTTCAACACTGACCACGGCACCGACTCTTACAGCCCAGTTTAATCCCGAATCCGCTCAAAAAAGTGCTTGCAGCCCTTTGGCCACTAAGTCACCAAGCATTAGGTCGACTTGCAAGAAGTTTGACAAGACTGTGTAGGTCGACATGACTGAATGTGGCTAGGTCGACAGGTCATTAGGTCGACACATGCATTATGTCGACATGGGGTTTTTATAAAAAAAAAATTTAAGCCGTTGTGGGAGAATAAAATACCGTGCCCAAAGCATGATGCGGTGCACTTTTTTAGTGTCAATATCGACTGTCAACATTCGGGACAAAAAAGGTGAAAAACCCTATGTCGACCTAATGCTTGTGTCGTCCTAATGGCCTGTTGACCTAACCCATGTCGACATTCAGTCATGTCGACCTTCAGTTATGTTGTTGTTGTGCCTACTCACACCTCAATGGATTGACCCTTAAGACCGCAGAGCTGCCCCCTTAGGTGTCTATTAGAGATGCTATGAAGTCAGATTTGATCAAATTCTGGATGGCAAAGAAGCGTGCATTATCCTATAGTAGCACATGGGCAGGGATGGCAACAGAAATCTAAGCCCGATACACTCATGTTTGATTCCCCCATCCCTCCTTGGAAGGTTCAACCCGATTGCACATTGGCTAGTCTCTCCAGTCTCATCCTCCTGTCTGTCTCCCAATCTCCAGTCTCTTTCCCCTCTCTGGCTCTCCCTCTCCAGTATTATTTCCCTCTCTGCGGTGCACCAGCCACCCCCAGCACTGTGTCTCTCCAGAAACTGCAACCTCTTCCGCCTGGTTTAGTTAATTGGACCTCATGCCAGTTTTACATCGATGACCTCTCTTCCCCTGACCTCTCCATTTTCTACCACCATGTGTTACCAACTGCTATAGATCTCGCAATATGACCTAAAGCTTCAGAAAAAAGTTTTCTGTATTTCTGCTAATCTAGAAGCAGGTGTGATAATTACTCACAGAACAACATAGATTTACTTAAATGTGCATGATTAAAGAAATCACCAAAAAACATAACTTGCTGGGGGAAATTGAGAACCCCCTGATCTATATCTTCAACCTTCCTACAGCTTCACAACATCTATAATTCCCAATTCCAGAATCACCTGCCAGTGTGGATTCAAACATTGGGGCAAATGTACTAAGCCTGGTGAAGAGATAAACTGGAGATGAAGTGGAAGGAGATACCCCACCAGCCAATTAGCTCCCGGCTGTCATATTTCAAACACAGTTGATTGGCTGGTACGTTATCTCCTTCCACTTTATCTCTTTGCCAGGCTTAATACATCAGTTTCCCTATTATTTATTTGAATATCTGCTTCTGGCCAATTATATGGCTGTGTCTATACAAGTGATGGGTGCTGACAGCAGTATGTAGGTGCAGTACAGATTCCCATTTCTACATTTATATTTCTAATGTACCATTACTCTGCATGTTTAACCAATGTTATAATCAGGCTCACGCAATACTTCCCTGCATTTTATCACAATGTTTTGTGACCTAATATTATCAGTTCGCCATTTGTTTCTGTACTGCCCTCTAATACAGTTCATGTAAGCTAAACTTACTTTGCTGTAAATAATGTGTGGCCATAAATAAGAGTTAAGGTCCATAGACACTGGGAAACTTTACCCAGCGTGTATGGACAGCGATGATGTGAAAATTGCTCATTGCATACACGCTGAGCGATTTTCCCCCTGGCCATCGATTTTCACAGGGGGTGAACGGCTTTCCATAGCAGGCCTTTAGGGAAAGCCGCCCACCCCTCCGCTCATCTGCTGGTAATACCAGCAGGTGAGCGGCTCCGCCGGTGATGATGTGGGAGCGCTCACCACTCATCGCTGCCCCGTACACACTGGGTGGCTTTTGAGCTCCAAATCGCCCAGTGTGTATGGGCCTTAATGGTTATGCAGCAACTTGCTGATAGGCCCAAATCTGCACACAAATCACAGCAGACCTGAAGTTTGCTTTCGCTGCCAGCAGATGGGCCAATCCTGGCACTCGGTAAGCTCACTGTTACAACTGGTCATGCATTTAGGAGTGGAAATAAAGCCAGGGCTGACCATTAATGCCCATTCAATGTGGTTGGAATCAGCCAATAGCAATCTTTATCCAAAACAAAATAGTAATCCCTTCAATTTCAAATCGGATTACGACATACAAGCCTAATGCTTGGCATCAGCTGCAATGGCACACTGGCATAACGTAATAAAAGCTATCATTTAATAAGTGATCGTACTAATGGTATGTACCTGCAGGGCAATGTGGCGGCTGACAAACTTAATTAGATATTGGCTGGCAGGGATGGAGGAGATTGAGCAGCATGGCCCTCATTCCAAGATAGCAGAAACAGACTGTGCCCAGTAGTATTTCTACAGTCAATTCTGATGCCGATTTGCACTAATTTGCATCGACTATATAGTCAATAGCCCAAGATCGATCATAGGCGCAGAAGTATTAAGCCTAGCGAAAAGATAAAATGGAAGGAGATAACGCACCAGCCAATCAACTCCCAACTGTCATATTTCAAACACAGCTGATTGGCTGGTGTGTTATCTCCTTCCACTTTATCTCTTCACCAAGCTTAATACATGGGCCCTATTGGCAGATAATCCACAAGAACAAGCATAATAGCAGTTATAAAAAGCTTCTTTTTGGGCCATTGTTGGGTAAATCTGCCCCCAAGGAATGTTTATTGCTTTCTCTATAAATAAGCTCACAAGTTAGAAGTGACTGGCCCCTTGCATTAACAATGACGGCAGATCTCCTTTGCCTGCTATCAATTTCTGAACTTAATGGAACGAAAAGGGTTAAAGTGTTGCGATGAAAGAGTTGCGATCTGATTATCAGCTCATTACTAATAGTGTAGAACAAGTGTCAGTGCTTTGTGTACAATATATATGCACAGATAAGGCAGGTGCTGGAGGCAGATAAGGCCTTGCCAGTACTGAGAGGAGTCAGCCACTGTGCATATAGAACAAGCTGTGTTATTTAAGGTCCGTTCAGCCAGCTCCACTCACCAGCTTCAGAGACTGCAGCGATGGGCTCTTCTTTATCTTGCCCACCTTCACCGACCCATCGCTCGAGTCATTGTCCCCGTTTGTTTCATGAAGGCCTGGGGGAGATATCTGCTCCAGACTAGAAGACTGGAAGCGCTCCAGCTTGTGCCGCGAGGTCAGGCCAATGCTGTCGAAAATTCTCCTCATCCCGCTACGGATGTCGCCCTTTTTTACCTCAGGCTGCCAAGAGCTGGGGAAAACACAAGAGGTTGTTTGCTCAAAGTCATGTCTCATCTACTTCACTGAGTTCACACATTAGGTGGCTATTTAAGGCTCTATCTGACACATCACAGGCGCCACTATGAGATGACAGATATATGATTATACAGGATGTCCACCGGCCAAATGGATCTTGGATCACATCTGAAGATTATATTGCAGGAAACTGTAGAACATAATCAGTCCTCTAATGGTAAACAGATGTAATTACATGCATTAGGTAACATAGGGGCTGGTGTATGAAGCAGTGCAGAGAGGGGGGAAGTTGTCTATAGCAACCAGTCAGGTTTCAAGAAGCTTGTATAAAGTCCATGTCGATCTATGCCTGTCGACACAATGTATGTCAACCAAACAAAGGTTGACCCAACGACTATACCTCATACACATTGGGCCTTATTCTGGTTCAAACGCAGCACTGCAAAGGTGATTTAAACGCCACCCACCACTCGCCCGCCCGCCCCCCTCCGCACGCCAAATTGACCCCATGGCTGCGAATGGACCACATCATTCGATGGCCAATGACCATCGAATGATTTGGAATGAGCACACAAAATGTAAGACACTCTCTGGTGTCTTAGCTTTGCATGCGCCCAGTGCGAGGACTGGATGGTCAGCTACCCACCCCTGGCTGCCGCGTCACTGCCTCATTTCCATGGGAACACCCATCCGCCGCCATCCCCCGCCCACACTGGTGGGTGCGAATGGGAAGGCGAAGTTGCAGTTTGCTGTGCCTGTTCACACCCGGCGTCTGCACATGTGCAGAAATGCGCAGACGTGAAACATTGTTCCCCTGTGCGAATGCGCAGGGGGGCAAAGGGACCTGAATAAGGCCCACTGCTCAATCAGTCGTGACTTACATCACAACTGCGCGGGCTTTGCATTGTCAATCACCGATGGGTTGTTCAGCGAGTGCACAGGCTGTCAGCGGATCATCTGTACACACAGCACGATACACCGATATATCAGCAACGCAATATGTCTGTAAACAACGTTGTACACAGTCATATAGCTGGTACACACCGGCCAAAGCACCATAGATATACTGTCCGTTCAATTGAAGGGCCGATATATTGGCCAGTGTGTGCGCCACATTAGTGTGCCTTGAGGACCGAGAGTTGGGTGTCCATCTATGAAGCACAATGGAACGAGTCAGTTGCACATAAATATACAAGTGCCATATATCAAATTAACCAGCAGAGTATCCCGGTGCATCCTAATTGCATATGACTAAGGCAAATTTTCCCAAAGATGACGCCCAGCACAGCATATAAAGACACACCAAAATGTATATATCATATAATTACAAAATGAGGGAGAATGAAACTCAAATTGAATAAACAAACCTTTTAAATGTACCACAACTAACCACAGACATACAACTAACCAGACAGACAGACATACAACTAACCACAGTGCACACACACATTATGATTTTAATTGGTTGATTTGGTCAAGTTAAATTCTTCAGTCATTGTATGTCCCAGTGGTTTTCAATTTTTTTTGAATCAAGGCACCCTATACGATCAGAATTGTATCCACGACACCTGAGGCCAAAAGGTTTTTATGAGAAATTAAGGAAAAAATATCAATTAAATAAATTGTGTTCATACTGTATGTCATCTTTAGGTTTTAGTATGTGGTGAGGGACCAGATTTGCTTCTGCTTGTTCACAACCACAAGCACTGGTTTTGCCCATTACATTGACCATTTGAATTGTTCCTTGACCTTTAAACCGAGGCACCCCTGCAAGGGTCCCAAGACACCCTAGGGTGCCATGGCACACAGTTTTGGGACCACTGTCCTAAGCTCACATTCCATCCAAGAGATAAAAGCTTATATCCACTGATAACCTTCATCCATACTCTTGAGTGCACACCCACAAAACTGTACAGAGCCTTCTGTTACCTAGGAAGCTGCAAGCTACTAACAACGGTTTTCAAAGTGGTGCAAGTTAGGGAAAGTCTGTCCACCAGTTACCCATTCACCAAGTTAATGACCGCCTATGCGGCATATCCAGGTAGGTATAAACCCTAGACATGCTGGCGTATACTTTGGCTGAGTAATACATGTGCTCTGTTGCATATACTACTTTAACATTAAAAAAAAAAATTTTCAAGAATTTATTATCTACAGATTATTTCATTTATATTCACTTAACTGCAGTCTCTAGCACAGGGAGAAGGACAATCACACGTTCAAGTCACCAGCTATATATACCACCCAGCAACTCACCGCTCCAATGGCCCCTCCAAGCCTCTGTCCTTGGTGGAGGAGATGGAACTTGCTGCTTGGCAGATGAAGGGGTTTTTCCCAGATCCTTGGAAATGAGTGAAATGAATATTAGATCTCACAGTGAAGTTCCATTATCTGCACTTTATTGACTAATGCAAGTTTTTAACAATTATAGCTTGGTATGTTACAACCTTACTGTATAAAATGTATTATATGGAAACAACACTATTATATTATTAATCAGGTAAACTATAAGCTCCCCTGGGGGCTCCTGTTGATCCTACATTGTAACCAGATAAATGACAGAATTTCCTACCTGTGTCTGTATTGCTGCTGTGCGGTGGTCCATTTGTCCTAGGTATCTCAGTGCACTTTTCTTCCCTTTTTGGATGATGCGTTTCACTTACTACTTGTTCCCTGGATTGGCTGTGACTAAGCCCTGAGTCCCTATGTTCTGTAGCTGACGGATGTCTCACACAGTCTCTGTGCCTACTACTGGTGTGAGAGCTGCCACTATCCCTTTGTTCCCTTGTCACATGGTGCTTGACCGATGTCCTACCCTCCTTGACTTCCTTAGTCTTCCTGCCCTCTGACAGGTCTCTAGCTGTAGGTTCTTTAGGTCTCATGCTGGAAGTAGAAACCTGGTGATTGTCCAGATCCCCAAGAGCTTCTTGAGTTAACCTTTTGGATTTTGGCACTGGGTCAGACTGAATTCCCTTCCTGTCCTGTGAGATTTGTAATAGATCTGCTCCCTGTACGTTAACATTAAATAGCTGCTGTTTGGTGCCTTCTGAACGGATTTTAAGTCTACCATTTCTAGATGGCACCATGTTGGGGGCTTTCCCAGACGGTGGGATAGGTACATGTCTAGAAGTGCTGAAACTGCCTTGAGTTGGACCACAATCTGATTGGGAAATCTTTTGTGACTTGCACTGGACCATGGGAGAAGTCGGAGTTCTACTAACTGCTTGATCAACTATGTAGGTTCCTTGCCTAGAGTCTAAGTTCAACACAATGTTCCCAATTCCCAGCTCTGTATTTAAAGTATTGGATCCCTTCCCAAATTCCACAGATGAATTTCTGGGCTTTCTTCCCGGTTTAGGCTCCAGATCTGGTGGAATTTTCCGTAAACCAGTTCTTATTAAGTCCACATGATAACCTCTGCTAACAGTTCCTGTTTGTAGATTTGGTTCTGATATTTTGGCTGTAGAACCAGATTCTAAAAAGGGCAAGTTATTTTTCAGCTGAGTTTCTAGAGCAGAACTAGTAGTACCATTTTGCATGTCAATGTCTTGTTCACTATTTGATGCATTTAAGGGGTATAATATGGTTCCGTGACCCGGAGCTTCATTTGGTGCACGGTTTATGCAGTTCTTGTGTGTTGCCCAGTTATGATTTTTCTTACTGTGGTGACGGCTGCCTTCTTCTCCCGAGTCATCTGCTGTGGAGTCCCCTCCAATGTGTGTCTCACGGATAAGTTCAGTATGGACTCTCCACGGTTGGGAAGGTAAAATCCAGTGAGGCGAAGGCTTGCCCCCCAAGGGTGAGCAAAGGGGGCCATCCTGAGTAATTTTTGAGCCCAAATGAACGTTACGGAAGTTTGTGCCGTGCATGGCAGCTGGGCTGGGTCCTGATTCCTTGAGGTAAGAGCCACATGTCCCACATTGTCCATTCCCAGATGATGAGGCCAATTGCTCTGTCCAGGAAACAGGACTATTGGACTGTCTTCTGGAGGGTGGAGTGGTGGTCACAGAGGGTGTTTGTGGAACCTGTTTTCGTTCTCGATATCGCTCTTCAGCGTCCCACTCGGATTCATCCTGGAAGCGTACATGTGATGGAGAGCCCCCACGGGAACCCCTGTTCCAAGAACTGTAGTCGCTGTTGGAGCTGTCACTTTGAGAACCTCCGTCTGTCAAAGCCCCTGGGACGCTGGGACCCCTGCACAGTAAACAGAGAGATGGTAAAGCCAAACTGTAACCTTAATGGGCACTGTTGCGATATAATGAATAAATCATTTTTTAGATCACTACAAGGAATGGAGGTAGGGTGTAAAATATAACAATACCTGTAAACTCTATCTAGCACCATGGCCTGGCGAATCTGCTGCATACAGCACTGCAGGATGACTCTGGCTACAGGTGGGGCGTTTTGTTGGCCAGTGTAATTCTAATACATAAGGATAGTCCTTACACTGGCATATGTCACTGAATATGTAACATGAAAGGTGTGGGAGAAGCTCTGGATGCTGACTGCTAATCAAAAACAAGTGTGAAGGTTTCCAGATTAATTCCCAGCCTCGTATTATGTTTTTACTTAATAGTGAACACTTTCGTTTGGTAGAATCTATCAAATAATCTTATAGCCACAGCAAGTATACTATGTTGTTGCTTGGGGACACTGCATGCAACTTCAAAGGTCTGATTCTGGGTAACCGCAACACAGACATATCTAGTGTAGGACAAGGGGGCTCAAAGGCCAATCATGCAAACCAGCATTTGGCGCCCAGGACGCAGCCACCTTGTATCAATGGACAAGAATGTGGTAGGACCTAATTCAGAAATATTTGCACTATGTGTAGCTTAGAGTTCAGCAAACAAACATTAGACCACATGGCACAGTAGTACCCATGTTGTTACCTTGGCATTTATTAATAAAGGAGACAACTAGTAAGCCTGCTCGAAGCAAAAACTCAGAAAGCTAGTCTGCCATCTCCTGTGTTTGTGCATGTGTGAGAAAGAGATGTAGAGATGCAGTGTTTCATAGACTCACAGACACACACACACATATATATATATATATGTATATATATAGTTTAACAAGACTTAACAATTACTGTGAATACAGATAAGCTATAGTGGGTGGGGGGTAAGTAATGGTAAATATGCCAGTGGTGTCTGACTGAACATATCTATGTAAATGCCTTTTATCTCCCAGCTTACGTTCTGGGCACAGATGCGCCCAATTCTACATGAGCCACAGGAATTTTACCTAGCTCAGACAAAGGTACTAAACCAGGCATTCCCAAACTGTGGCCCTCCAGCTGTTGTGAAACTACACATCCCAGCATGCCTTGCCATAAATTTAACATTCCCTAATAGCAAGACTGTGGCAAGGTATGATGGAACTTGTAGTTTCACAACAGCTGGAGGCAGTGGCATAACTACCTAATTGTCGCCCCCCCCCCCGCCGCATATTATTCGGCGCCCCCCTCCCCTTGGCCCCCTCCATCCCTCCCTCCCCTCGACGTACCTGTCCGGCCGCATCTGCCTGTCACGGTCCCGTATCTCCCGGCGCCGGCTCCTGCTGCTATAATGAAAACGGACTCTTAGAAAATGGCTGCCCCCATACTGCAGACAGAAAACTGTCTGCAGTATGGGGGCAGCCATTTTCTAAGAGTCCGTTTTCATTATAGCAGCAGGAGCCGGCGCCGGGAGATACGGGACCGTGACAGGCAGATGCGGCCGGACAGCAGCGGGTAAGTGGTAACTATAGCCCCGCAGGGCCACAGTTTGGACATGCCTGTACTAAACCGTGTGTGTGTTTCTTGCTACCTGTACAGTGCATCTAACACAATGTAGTGTGTAAACTGTGTGTGTGTGTTACTTACTAGCAGTACAGTACATCTAACACAATATAGTGTGTAAACGTGTGTGTGTGTGTTACTTACTAGCAGTACAGTACATCTAACACAATATAGTGTGTAAACGTGTGTGTGTTGCTAGCAGTACAGTACATCTAACACAATATAGTGTGTAAACGTGTGTGTGTGTGTTACTTACTAGCAGTACAGTACATCTAACACAATATAGTGTGTAAACGTGTGTGTGTGTTACTTACTAGCAGTACAGTAGATCTAACACAATATAGTGTGTAAACGTGTGTGTGTGTGTGTGTTGCTAGCAGTACAGTACATCTCACACAATATAGTGTGTAAACGTGTGTGTGTGTGTGTTGCTAGCAGTACATTACATCTCACACAATATAGTGTGTAAACGTGTGTGTGTGTTACTTACTAGCAGTACAGTACATCTAACACAATGTAAACGTGTGTGTGTGTTTCTTGCTAGCAGTACAGTACATCTAACACAATATAGTATGGAAACTGTATGTGTGTGTGTGTGTGTGTGTGTTTCTTGCTAGCAGTACAGTACATCTAACACAATATAGTATGGAAACTGTGTGTGTGTGTTTCGTGCTAGCAGTACAGTACATGTAACACAATATAGTATGGAAACTGTGTGTGTGTGTTTCTTGCTAGCAGTACAGTACATCTAACACAATATAGTATGGAAACTGTGTGTGTGTTTCGTGCTAGCAGTACAGTACATGTAACACAATATAGTATGGAAACTGTATGTGTGTGTGTGTGTTTCGTGCTAGCAGTACAGTACATCTAACACAATATAGTATGGAAACTGTGTGTGTTTCGTGCTAGCAGTACAGTACATGTAACACAATATAGTATGGAAACTATGTGTGTGTGTGTGTGTGTGTTTCGTGCTAGCAGTACAGTACATCTAACACAATATAGTATGGAAACTGTGTGTGTGTGTGTTTCGTGCTAGCAGTACAGTACATGTAACACAATATAGTATGGAAACTGTGTGTGTGTGTGTGTGTTTCTTGCTAGCAGTACAGTACATCTAACACAATATAGTATGGAAACTGTGTGTGTGTGTATGTGTGTTTCTTGCTAGCAGTACAGTACATCTAACACAATATAGTATGGAAACTGTGTGTGTGTGTGTGTGTGTGTGTGTGTGTGTGTCTCTTGCTAGCAGTACAGTACATCTAACACAATATAGTATGGAAACTGTGTGTGTGTGTGTGTGTGTGTGTGTGTGTTTATTGCTAGCAGTACAGTACATCTAACACAATATAGTATGGAAACTGTGTGTGTGTGAGTGTGTTTCTTGCTAGCAGTACAGTACATCTAACACAATATAGTATGGAAACTGTATGTGTGTGTGTGTGTGTATGTGTGTGTTTGTGTTTCTTGCTAGCAGTACAGTACATCTAACACAATATAGTATGGAAACTGTGTGTGTGTGTGTGTGTGTGTGTGTGTGTGTGTGTGTGTGTGTGTGTGTGTCTCTTGCTAGCAGTACAGTACATCTAACACAATATAGTATGGAAACTGTGTGTGTGTGTTTATTGCTAGCAGTACAGTACATCTAACACAATATAGTATGGAAACTGTGTGTGTGTGTGTGTGTGTTTCTTGCTAGCAGTACAGTACATCTAACACAATATAGTATGGAAACTGTGTGTGTGTTTCTTGCTTTTCGGACAGCAAAACAAACACAATTTAGGGCCTGGTTCTGATTCACTCGCAAAAGCAAATTATCTAATGAACAAAACCATGTGCACTGCAGGTGGGGCAGATGTTACATGTGCAGAGAGACTAATGGGGGTATTCAATGTCTGTCGTGCTCCTGCAGCCATCTCCCAACAGGGGAGATGGCTGCGGGGCCCTATTCAATGCTGTCTTCCCCGGCAGCATTGAACGGGCTCATTCTGCTGAGAAAAGCTGGAAATAGTCGAGCTCCCGGCCGGAGCTCGACTATTTCTGCCCTCAGCTCGCGGCCACGCCCCCTTCTCGCCACCCGGCGGCCGGGACATTGAATCCCAACTGCCGAGCTCCAGTCGAGCAAAGCGAGAACGGGACAGGGGCACGGCTGTCGAGCTAGCTCGACAGCCGTGCCCCTGACATTGAATACCCCCCTTAGATTTGGGTGAGTTATTTTGTTTCTATGCAGGGTAAATACTGGCTGCTTTATTCTTACACTACAATATAGATATTAGTTTGAAGTACAAACCCCACCCAAATCTAACTCTCTCTGCACATGTTACATCTGCCCCCCTGCAGTGCACATGGGTTTTGTCCATTACAGAGAGAATTTCCTTTTGCAAGTGAACCAGAATCAGGCCCATAGAGTGTAAACCTCTGTGTATGTGTTTCTTGCGTGAAGTACAGTACACCCAATACAATGTATAGTCTATAGACACACACCTTTGTGTGTCTGTTTCTTGCTTGCAGCACAGCGTATCCTGCACAGATTGTAGTCTGTGTATATTTTATTGGCATAGTCTAACCACATTTTATGGGCTGAGTAATGAAACATGCAGGATGAGCTCACTGAGACCCAGCCAAGCCTCTGCAAACATAACCTGATGCTTCTTGTTCCCCATCACTCACGGAGGACGCTTGTGCACAGTAGGAGTAGTAGTGAGTGCCCGGTACAACCATCCAGCAGCAACACTACATAATAATATATAGAGAGATAACAGAAATGGAAGAATAACAGGAACCCCAGGTGATCCCCGGAGATTCCTTTGCCACTGTTCCCCATGCCAGGGTTTGTGATTGTCTGCAAGAGCTGTTAATCCACTTAAATCCTACTCTCTCTGTCTTGTCCCATTCCTCAATGCACTGAGCTGTCTTCATTTCCCATTTCTTTTAACCCCCTCACCCCTGCTTACCGGCGGACTGGAGGCTGCGAATTTGGATGTGGTAGCACACAGTGGGAGGCTCGCAAGGGACTGGCCCCCTTTGCTTTCATCCGTGCTCTGTGCAGCAGCTGCTTGGCTTGTTCGTGACGGACGCTGAGATCCCTGGGAGAGGATTACAAGGGATTTTATAATGACGCCACTTCCCGGAGTGAAACAGCCAGCATCAGATTGTATAAAAATGTAGGGTGAGAAAAGAGACTGACACTTACAGCGCCCCCTATTGGACTTGGTCATGTAAACACAAAATACACTAATAGGTAAAACAAGGACATAACCCATTTTAGGGAATGATTAGACAACATCACACAGTGATAGGCAGAGACTGTAATACATGACATATGGTTGAGGCTTAAAGACCAAAGACAGTGATCACTTCTGGCTATGAATTGCAGGGGGACTGGCTGTGAAACCACATGTCGCATGCTTGGTTAGAACACAAGCAGATATGTAGATGCCAGCCTGAGAAGCTCTGGTGCACCCCCAGACCTGGGAACACAAGGAACAGGCAGGACAATACTTACAGCATGGGTCTTCAACCTGTGGCCCTCCAGATGTTGGGAAACTACATGTTCCAACATGCATTGCCACATTTTTTCCTATGAGAGCATGCCAAAACTGTCAGGGCATGCTGGGACATGTAGTTTTACAACGTCTGGAGGACCACAGGTTGAAGACATGTGACTTACAGGGGCTTACTGGACATGACGTTCATGCCAGCAATACCCTCTACTATAAATTGTATGTCTTCATTGTTGGACAGCAGTAAAAAGATCAGCTGCTGTTCAACACCATTCCCCCTGTTCCCCTTGTTACGCTGGGATCCGATGGCCATTAAATTGCTTGGGATTGCACTGCAACAGCTGCAGACATACAAGTTACTCCTATTTCCATCCTTAGTAGGAGACATAGGGGAAAATGTGCTAAGATGGGACTTCTATTTCACATGGGATGTTGTTCTGGTCACCCAATCAGAATAGACTTCTTATTTATTTAGCGCCTTCTAGAAGATAATAGACAGGATCTGATTGGTTGCCTATAGCAGTGGTTCCCAACCTTTTTTCACTCCCGTACCCCTTGATTAGGCTTTTTATTGAAGAGTACCCCCTCCTCTCAATTTGAAATATAGACAGTACTTACGAGTGGAGTGGAAGTGAGCGGTATGCCTATCCTTATGCATATACTTATATTAAGGAGTAACGGACAGGAATCGTGCCCTTCCATGTCTGGCCACTGTTTGTGTGCGTGCCGGACGGGTTCCCGGCAGTCGGGATCCCGACAGTCGTTTACCCGACGTCGGGATCTCGACTGTCAAAACGCTGACAGCCGGGTGCCCGACGGCCACCCGCTATTTTCCCTCGTGGGGGTCCACGACCCCCATAGAGGGAGAATAGAATAGGTGGCTCGCGTAGCTGTCTGACTCCGGGCAGTCGGGATCCCGACGTTGGGCTAATGACTGTCGGGATCCCTACTGTTGGATTCCCATCCCACACCCGTTTGTGTATTGTCTCCAGGGTTCCCACTAACACCTGTAGGATTAGTGCAGCTGCTTCCTGCACCTGTGTCAGCGCAGGGCAGATGATTGCTGATGTCTGAGGGCAGCATGGGAAAGCTCCCCATGGATTGCTGGTCAGGCAAAAGCACCAGGAGACACTGATGATGCTGAGGACGCTGAAGACAGAACCGTAAGTGACAAAACATGGTTCTTCTCCATGGCAATGGGTCTTCTTCTGCCATCAAAATACTTTTTTTCATCTTCCGCCATTACCAATATTATTTTCAAGTACCCCCAACTGGTATGCAGAGTACCCCCAGGGGTACTAGTACCCCAGGTTGGGAACCACTGGCCTATAGCAACATCACATGTGAAATAGAACTCCCATCTTAGTACATTTCCCCATAACGTCCACCAGCTATTTAAACCTGTTACATATAACACACCGCATACAGTGCAACATAAGACCTCAAGACTCAAGGCCCCAAAACACTGGGTCCGACTTGTCCTTAGGACAAGTCGGACCAGTTTGCCCTTGATAGACCCCTGGCAGCTCCCCGGGAGGCTGCTTACGATTTGGCACTTGATCTATATCCCTGGGGAGTTGGCAGCGGCGGGGGGCGGGCAGGGGGGTCAGTGGGGTGGGCAAGGGGTCCCTGTGGCATGTGGCGGGCAATTAGCATCTTGGCAGTGTTTTCAAATTAAGCAGCGCTTCCCGCACCACCGTCCGGCGAATAACACTACTCAGTGCCCATTCGCTGCACGGACCCAATGACTTAATGCCCAGCGCCGCAGGGACCCCACCCTGCTTGGATGCGGCTTCCCATCCCCCACCACCACTACCAGCTGGCCGGACCCCACAGCCCACCCCCCGCTGCATGGGAAGGAGGTCCCAGGATGGGAGGTCGGACGGCAACCAGCTCGGGTTCGATGTGCACAGGACATCAAACTGAGCCAATTTGGGCCGATTTCGCAACCGACTCGTCGAAATCGGCCCAAATCAGCTTGGTGTATGGGCACGTTTACTGTAACGGACAACTAATAAATGTCAGAATAATTTTACCTTATGTAACAGCATTACCTATGTGATTTATTCAATGTTGTGACAATATGGTATTATTTTTATATGAATTATGATGTATACTAAACCATATACATTTTACCATTGGCTCTCCTAAGCGCAGTAGGGTCATCCTTCTACTGATAAATTTGCTCTGATTTACCTAGCTGCACCTTCCTAGCTTGCAGCAGCACAATATAAGGATGACTAACACACATATAGTAGTGCCGGGAAAACATAGCGTACAATGGACACAAGGGGTTACCATGGAAACTAAATGATGTCATTGCAGGAGAAACGCCAGGTCAGATCTGCTGTTATCTGGGTAACTGAGATGCATATTGTTCATCAAGTGTTTTAGCAGAAGATATTGGGTAAATCTCTGCACAATGCAATAATGCAATAACAGTCTGGTATATAGTCTAAAAGGGGTTTGTTTATCAAGAGCTGGTTTGTGTCGGCAACGTTTCCACTAGCTGTGTCTGGCTGCTAGGAGCAATGCCCTTCTATAGATTGTGCCGACACAACACACAAAATGACGGGCTTAGCAAAACAACTCTTGATACATGGTATGGGGATACTTTGAAATGATTGACATACCATAGGTCAGCTTTGAAAGAAGGTTGACACAAGCTTAAGGTCGACATGATCATGGTCGACACCCACGAGGTCGAAATGTGTTTTTTCATGTTTTTTTTTTTGCATAGACTGACTTGGTTCATATGTTACTATCCAAGTGGGCACAGAGTGAGAATATAGTAGTGTGCCAAGCGCAGCGAGCCATGCCAGGGGGCGCACTGCACGTATACGATGCCCATGTCAACAAAGACATCAAAAACGTGAAAAAAAACGCATGCAAACCTAGTGGGTGTCGACCGTGCCTGACATTTAGTTTGTGTCAACCTTCTGTCAATATCAAATATTTCGAGGTGTCGACTTAGTCACTGTCAACCATCAGTGGTCGACCTAGACGTTGTCTATCTCTTATACGGTAACCTTGATAAAGTCCCCAGTCTCTGAAGGAGCGGAGCTTACACCTGGGAAGAGTCCCCGTTCTTACCGGAGAAGTTCCACAATGCAGGAGCTAGTATGGCGGGTGCATGTGTTCAAGTGTCAGCACTGACAACAAAAAAATGTGAGAAACTCATGTTGACCTTTTCCATGTCAACCTTTTACTGTCGACCTAGATATAGTCTGTGAGCTATAGAACACCCTTGGAGCACTGCATTGGGGGGGGGGGGGGTTGTTGTATTTACACCCCTGGCATGCAGCTTGGTTTGCTTAGATGTCAAAATTGCACCCGTCTTAAGCTGGGTACACACTATACGTTTTGCATAAATGATATGCACAAGAAAGATATCATTATTGATATCATTGTGTGTATCATTCAGCGTGTAGCCACTGTATCGTTAACGATGCGCGCTCACCCGGATCGTTAACGATAACCTTGATCGTCTGAATATGCCGTCCAATCTGACAATATCATTCAGTGATTCCGTGATGTCACTGACCGATATCATTCAGCGTTTACATGCGGGACATACGTTTTCACTGCACCACCGATATTGTTAACAGTATCGCCAGTGCCACAGATTGTATAGTGTGTACGGGCCTTTAATCAGCCCCAAAAATGTAACTTTTCTGGGCTTTATCCATTCTGCCGTCTAACTTTTTGGGCCTGACTCTGAAATGGGCACTAAGCAAAAATGAGTAACTGTGCATGTGACCAAACCATGCTGCAATGCAAGTGGAGCAAATACATTATTTTTGGCATGCAGGGTAAATACTGGCTGTATTTGCATGTAACCCACAAATGCTGGACAACTTTATGTATGGACAGATCCTTGTGAAATATGATTCTCTGCATGTTACATCTGTCCCACCTCGTGTGCACAGTTACTTACTGTTTATTCGGTACTCTTTACCTAGCACGATGCCCACGATTTTGATCGTGGGCATCGCAGGTAAAAAAATTGCGGGCATCGCGGGCATTGAATGCACTAAAAATCGGGTGCGACGCGTACCGCCGCCGCTCGCCACGCTTCGGGTTCACGTTGATCGTGGGGTGGCGTTAACAATTGTGGGGGCCATTTCACACTTCAGGGTGCCTATTTGGCCTCTGTGGGCCATTTAACATTGTTTCCTATGGAAAAATCGGGTCAATTGAGGCATTGAACAGGAAAATCGTGTCAATTGAGACATTTAACATTGTTCCCTATGGGAAATCTTGGGCATCGCGTCGGTCGCGTCGCACCCGATTTTTAAGTGCATGTAATGCCCGCGATGGGCGCCGTGATAAGTAAAGAGTACCGTTTATTCCTTTACTCCCGCCATCAGGCACTACGCTCCACATGTATCCAGCGTCAAAAAGTGATAAAATGGAGAGCGATAAACAACCAGCTTCTATGTGTCATTTTTCAAACCTAGCCTGTAACATGGCAGTTGGGAACTGAGTGGCTGGCTGTTTATCACTCCCCATTTTATCACCTTTTGAAGCTTGATACATTTGGCTCTATGTCATAGAAAAAAAGAATCTTTCAGTTTATTATTTTCTGCTACTGCTATTTCTATAGCGCTAATCCTGGCTCCCTGGCACCTGCACACCAATCACTGCACTCACACCTAATCACCATACTAATAAAGGACTCTTCGGTCAATAATATCAGCCCAATTCACAATGCGATAATGGTACACAACGCACAGATGTATTCATTAGCACACGCAGGTACAGAGCTTGCAGGAAAGATCTGTCCCTGCAAAACCTCTACAGCCATATCAGGGTACTTTTCGTAAAAAATCCCCCTGCCGCTTCTCATACTGGAGATCAGTGATGGGAGCTCCTGAAGGGCAGCCAGTCACCAGGGCTCCCTGCTGCAGTGACTTCTGCTGCTGTAAAGTGAGCTGCCGCTTTGCGGTGTCACTTTGCTGCATCAGTGGTCACAGGAGCCCCGATGACCAGCAGCCCTCACTGGAGTACCAATCACAAGTCCCTGGGTGGGCGACTATGATCATTTTTTTTATTAATAGGACTTTTACACCAAAATCACAGACCCGACCAGGTATTTGGAACATGGTTCCAATCTGGTCGGATGTGGCATTTGCCCCGTTGACACTGCGGTGCCGGCCAGGAATATTACACTGCACACGGGGCAGCACGTGGAGATGATGTGGAACGAAGTGTCGGGACCACCGACGGCCACTCTGGGGGCAAGCCCAGCACCAAGGTAAGCTGCTGGGCTGCCCAGCCTCAATGCACCCACTAGCCCCCGTCCGAAGATGAATGGATGTTGCACACAGACATACATTCACCTCCTCCCGGCTCTGCTGCTATCTGCACAGTACAGTAGACAGCATCGAAGTCTCCATACTGACCACAGATCGCTGCGGTTGGATCCCCCATTGGTGCCGTATGACCCAGGATACCCGTTTACACTGCCCCACCACCCAGGTCAGGACCTGGAGAGGATTCCTGGGAAAATGGACCTAGGTTTTCTTTTCAGGTACCTCCTTTACACCACCACTGACCCGTGTTTTTGCGGCGGTGTAAATAGGATCACAGATACACAGCTATTCCTACAGGTCTATATAACAGAGGAGTGTATTACTCACCTGCAGTCCTCTGTCACAGGTATGGACACACCTGAGTCCCCATCTATATCGCCAGGAAATAACCCTGCACAAAAGGTAAAATGATATAAGAAGGGAGATTGCAATAACACCTGTATAAACAGTCACTGACCATTTCCATGTATTACCCTACTCACAGCTGCCATCTTTCATCTCATGCCCGGGATAGGTTACTGTACCGTGTGCAGCTTCCGCACTGTCACAGGCTCCCTGGGTTAATTTACATCTCAGTTCCTGCCTGTTTCTCTCTACCCTCTCCGCCAGACTAAGATTGGGATCCATTCTAGCGGTCTGTTGTGCACAGGGGGACCCATCACATGGCAAGTACATCCGGTCTTGAGGCCAGAACGGTGCGCTGTTCTCAGTTTTCTCAATGAAGTTAGATATGTTTTCTAATTTGCAACCACTGCAGTTACTTATGGAAGATCCATTCAGATGACTAGTCCCCCAAAACTCATCAGATCCCCAAGTCTCTGGCTGAGCAGAACTTGGCACTTGCTTATTGCAATCCAGCAAATCTTCAGTAAGATAAGTACGAAGTTGGGGAGTCACCAGCGCATCTTCAAGCACCTCTCCCTCACCACCGCTACAATTCGAATTCACAGATTCCTTTCGTCGCTCCTTCATATGCCTTTCCTTCAGGGCCTTCACCTTCCCATGTAACACCGAAGTTCTCACCCCATGTTCTTCTTCCAACTTTCCCGACTTGCTGGCTTGCTCGGCCCCTCTGATCTTCCCACCAGCGGGTCTCACTTTTCTCGGGGATTTGCTGGTCCGTCCTGTGGCTCTCCTCTCATCTGCGTGTGGGGAGCGCTCCCCTGTATTAACCTCTGCTGCCATCTTTGCCACAATTAAATCCGAGCTGAAGATAGAACAGAAATATTTCAACATCAAGCTACAGTGTAATGAGCAGAGAGGAGCAAGAGATGACATACATGACATGTAGCAGTGTAACAGGAAGGGGCTACTGCTATTTGTCTGATTTGAAAATTAAGATTCTACTTTAATTTAACTGAAATTTGTATTTGCCAGCTGATCTGTGACTGTCACAATTAGGGACACAAATCCTGGGATCGTTTTTGAATCCCAAACACATCATCATTAAATACTTGCGTTTTACAGGATTTAAAACACACTCTGGACTAGGCTGGTAGGTGGTGGGATAATACTAAGTTACCGACTTGGTTCTGGATGCATGATCCAGCCCTCCCAGCTGCCTATAAATTAGATGGGAGTCCGATGTTGCAGTTGATCTCGGTCAGTGATAATTTGAGAGTGCACTGTGCAGTGACATCATCAATGTGTTCTGTACTCTCTGCCAATCAGGGACTGAGAGCAGTCACATCACTGGACTCCAGCTCTTCTACTGCAGTTGAGCCTGGACGAGGAACGGACAATGCATCCACCACAGCAAGAGAAGCCTCTTCTGACTACCGTTGTGTGACTAAGGAAAGCGGAAGCGGAGGGGGGGGGGGGGGGGGGGGGAGGGAAGAAAAATACCAGGGGGGATCAAGACATTAAGCAGTGAGTGGAGGAAGGGGGTTGAAACTTTGCACAATTCAATCCTGGAAATTAGATTTTTTTCAATCCCGATCCTGGGATTACAAAAATGGGACGGGACAGGTCACAACATACATTGGATTTGATATAGGCAAATGATTTAGTAGACCGCTATGGCTGTGGGAGCACAGACCACCTCCACGAAGTGCTACACATTACCAAAAGAACATTTTGCATCCCAGTTAAATGTAAATAATGCAATAAATGTCAGGTGACCGCAGCCATAGCAACACAGTTCTAGTAACCAGAGTCCAATAGTGCACTCATTCTTCTAATTTAAACCTGTAGCCCATTTTCAACGCATGAGTTGTACAGCTGTGAATAGAGCATGAAAGCATTCCTTCCCCTGTCACTTTCTGATCCTGGCTAAACCGCAGAGGCTGTTTGTTCTGCGATGGCATTTGTCACTCAAGTGTCTGCAGTACAGGGGAAGGTCTGAAAATCTATAACATAATTCTTGAATTATGCAACAGGCTGACATCTCTGCTCTGTGGCCCCCGGGGGGCTCAGCCGAGGGAAAGCTGTCTGCTTCATATTGGATGGACGCATTAATATCACTGACCTGGCAACGATGAAAGGTCACAGCGTTTCCACTGGATGTATTTGGAATTGTGCTTGAAAAATCCTATCAATGCCAAGGACAAACAAAGGGACAATAAGATATCAGCTGCTCTACTCTGTTTATACAAGTGTTATCCAAATAAGCCAGTCCTGTTCAGCAGAATGGACCTCCGCTGAATATTCACCTACAGGGGGAAATTTACTAAGATGTGTATTCTACATCACATGTGATGTTGCTACGGGCAACCAATCAGATCCTGTCTACTATCCTCTACAGGGTGCTAAATAAATAAGTAGATTCTGATTGGTTGCCTATAGCAACATCACATGTGAAGTAGAATACACATCTTAGTAAATTTCCCCCACAGACTGTTTCATCCTTTCTAGGACTCATTAGCGGAGTATAGGATGATAATATAATCTTCATAAATTGTGATCAGTTAAATGAGGTACCAAGACTGACCTGTCAGAATCCAACATACGAGGGTGAACTGGCAGGGCAGTGAACAGAGACACATGGGAGGTTATTCTGATCGGAGCGGCCAAACGTGCGTACGTTCGCAATTAACGTACGCTAGCCGTACGCGGCCGTTGGGGTTAAGTCCACCCACAACTCTGCCGCATACGTACGGGCATAAACAACGTAGAAGGGGAGTGGCGTACTAATGAGCGTACGCCAACGTACACGGACGGGCCAGCCCTTACACTCCGACAACTGGCGTACAACTGAGCGTACACCACCGTTTACGGACGTCTCTCGTCCGTCTTCCCACCGCCTTCTTGCGGCTATCTGAGCGTACGCCAGCTTGCACGGACGGGTCCCTATTGTTTTCAATAGAAAAGTCAGCTTATGTCACCGCTCGTGAGAGTGAGCGTACGTCCGTGTACGCTGACATACCCTTCATATATATGGACCTGCAAATGTTGCCTTTCAACTATAATTATGAAAATTAATTAATTGATTGAATTAATTAATGTGCAAAATAGTGGCCATGGGATTAAAACATTGCTGAAACATCCTTTGTAGGTGTTAGATGTGGTTTATGTTATTGTATCATAAATACAAAACCTATGTTTGTATTAGAGTGAACACGTCGACACATGTCGACTTGTGTCGATTGAGTGTGCTACTGTGTAAAGTCTATGAAAGCACGTAGTGAATGTGTATAACTGTTTAACAAATACCTACCTTAGCATATATAAGCAGGTCTTACAAAGATTCTTACCTTAATTTAAACAAACCTTTAAATGTAGAGAAGTATAGAAAGATAACCTTCCAATGTGTTAGAGTGATGTGTGTGGCTTGCAGGTAGTGAAATCATGGTTTGGACTTAATAGACTGCAGCATTGCTTATTACATTCAGGTGTATGTGTTTGGTAGTAATCCGCGTAAATTAGCTAACCCAGGCGCACGCTGGCATGCGGTATCTGTAGGGGTGGTTTGAGATGGCGGTTGGCGGCCGCCTGTTTTGTGTCCGAAATGAACGGTGCTTTAGTCGATCGTGCGGTAGTAGCACCGCTCATTTTTGGTGCACACCCCCGTGTACGCCCATATTTACGCCCATTTTCCCTCATTATTTCGGCCGCACCCCTCATCACGCCCCTATGCCGCCCCCAATGCCCGTACACTCGCGTACAGGTTTTTTCGCACGTAGAAACCCGTCCGTAAGCGTTGTGGAGTGTTCGCGCCTGCGCATTAGCGAATGTACGCATGCGCAGATCATTAAAAACCCCGGGACGTGCGCGTACGGCCCGGCCGCTCCAACCAGAATAAGGCCCTTGGTGTCGCCAGTGTGAGAGTAACTACAAACAGTCCCCATCTAGGTGTTGGTTTGAACAGATCGGAAGTATTGTGCTGTATTTGTCCAGGCCAACCAGGAATGTTGACAGATACTTGCTGGTAATCCAGGAATGAGGACCCAGTTTCTGTAGTTGCACTGGGTGTAATGCATAACATTATCGGCACGGATTTATATATCTGCAGCCAGGGCCGGACTGGTGTCCATGTGGACTTGTGGCCTGCTGTGAGCCTTTCTGGAGAAGGGACCAGGGCTGCCTGTGTACACCCCCTACACGATCATCCACAATATGTCCCGAAAGACAGAAAAATAGTAAACTTGCACTATTGTGTGAGGAAATCAGAAACACACTTCAGGCCCAATTCAGACCCACTTGCAGGGCTGCAAATTCACAGCCTGATTGATTATCGGACAACACTGGCGGATTCAGGGGGGGGGGGAGCACCCGGGCACGTTCCCCCTGTCATTTCAGTCTTTTTTTTTCTGCTGCCCGCTCCCCCGCTGTGCCCGCTCAACCGCTGTGCCCGGCCAGGAGAGAGATGTGCTACTGTATAAAATTCACTTCTCCTGCTGGACCGCTAGCCAATTGGCGCTTGCAGTCCAGCAGCCAATCAACTGGCGGCTGCTGGACCGCGAGTGCCTATTGGCTAGCGGTCCAGCGGGAGATATGAATTTTACATAGGATAGGAGCACATTTCTCTCCCGGCCGGGCACACTGTGGAGCGGGGGAGCGGGCACAGCGGAGGAGCGGGAAGACGCGAGCGGGGCGGGGGATGGCTGACTGGCTGTCAGCACAGGCGGGGGGGTGCACACACAACCCTCCCACCCTACTGCACCCACCCTGCTGCAAGCACCCTCCCACCCTGCTGCACCAAAGCAGATTCAGTCGAGCATGAAGCCCCTTGGCATCGAGCATGAAGCCCCTTGGCATCGAGCATGAAGGTAAGTGGCACTTATGTGTCAAATGTGTAATGGGCATTATGGTGTGTTATATAGTATGTAATGGGCATTATGGTGTGATATATAGTATGTAATGGGCATTACGGTGTGTTATATAGTATGTCATGGGCATTACGGTGTGTTATATAGTATGTTATGGGGATTACGGTGTTATATAGTATGTCATGGGCATTACGGTGTGTTATATAGTATGTAATGGGCATTACGGTGTGTTATATAGTATGTCATGGGCATTACGGTGTGTTATATAGTATGTTATGGGGATTACAGTGTTATATAGTATGTCATGGGCATTGCGGTGTGTTATATAGTATGTAATGGACATCATGTGTGGGCTTATATGTAATTGGAATTACAAAGTTCACTAAAATGTGCAATGGGCATTACGGTGTGTGGTATAATGTTGGTCCATGCCCACTTTAAACTGAGCAGGAGCCTCACCTACTACAAATTGAGAGGGAGGGGGGGCGCGAAACATGCCCTTGCTCCGGGCACCGTGGCACCTAGCTACACCACTGCCGCCGCCTTATAGGAGACAGACACTAGTGGTACTGCTATACCTCTAGTGTTTGTCAGAACAGAAGAGTGCGGCCAGCGCTACCTGGAAGTGTGGATTTGGGTAGCGCTGGCGGGCTATTTAAATGGAACCCTTCACAAGCATGCACCCTGGCAAAAAAAATATATCAATACCATGGCATGGCAACAAGAATAAAACCCCTGGCAAGAAGCATGTAACCCCTGGCAACAAGTGATATTCCTCTGACAATAAGTATGTAGGTAAGCAGCAATTAAATGGTATAATATGTAATAGGCATTATTATGTTTAATGGGCATTTTGGTATTGGCATTATGTTTAATGGGCATCACAACGTATGGCATTGTGTTTTATGGGCATTACTTTGTTGGCATTATGTGTAATGGCCATTACAGTGTGTGACATTATATTTAATTGGTATTACGGTGTGTGACATTATGTGTAATGGGCATTACTGTGTACATTTTTGGCACGCAATGTCCCTATTTATACATCATTATCTATACTATGGCTTAATCCATGTGGCATTATGGAAATTTTGTCTCATTCTTTTTGGCATCATGTGTAAGCGGCAAGTATAATAGGATCCACTATTTTGTTGCATAATGTGTAAAAGTGGTATATGGTGTGGTACACTACACTCAAGGACACGCCCCCTTTGGAATGACCACGCCCCCTTTTAAAAAAAATCAGCGCGCACACCACCGCATCCTTCACTTTTCACTCCACAGTGGGCCTATGGACTTAAAATTTCAGGGCCTATTTCTAATCCCATTCCTTCCCTCTCTCTCTGCTCTCCTCCTCTCTATCTCGCTTCACTCTCTGAGAATGCACACTGGCACTACTAACACCGCTCACTCCCATCCCCCCTGTCATGGTGCCCCCCCTGTCATTTTCTCCTGGATCCGCCCCTGTCGGACAAGCACGCTTGTGCGAGCCATCTGTGCGAACGGATCAAGCGAAGGCTAGCCTTCGCTGTCCGTACACAAGGTGATTGACAGCCGGTGGTCATTTGTGGGCGGCACGCCAGCATTTTCTGAAAACTCAGACAGCGTCCAGCCGTTAGGGGAGTCAGACGTCAGCAGCAGCGGCCTCCTTCTCCCCACATCCACTGCAGCACGTCGGGAGGGGGATCCCTTCATTGGTGAGTGAATACGAATAGATTTCCCCGTGTGCACGTCTGCGATTACATTAGCAGCCGTGCACATGGGTGGGATTTCCCTCACGCGTACACTCGCAGCCCAGTCATCAGGTGTGAATTAGGCCCTTAATACTTTGTGGGCAACTGACTATCACCAAGACAATGTCTCATTGTTATGTGGCGGCCTGGAGTTGAAGTCCCATCTGCCCATTGCTAATATGCCCGGTCTGATGTGGGTGCATGGAATAGGTTTAGCAAATAATATGACTAACTCCAGAACTGCACATTGGCCTTAAACAGTGATAAAGTGAAGAGTGATGAACAGCCAGCTCCTAACTGTCATTTCTCAAACATCCTGTAACATGACAGTTATGGGGCTGATTGGCTGGTACTTTATCACTTTCCACTTTATCACTTAAGGCTTAAAGCATTCGGCCCATTGTCTGGGTGGCAAGATTCTAGCTCGTCCTTGAGAACCGGTATCAGGTCCAGTGGCAAGCTGGCCATTCCGCTCATCCACAAGAAATGTTACCGGGATGACCAGACCCTGGCTAAGGAATTGTAGGCTGCAGCCCGATGCATCAGCCAGTATAAGCGGGTACATGCACTTTAACTGGAGCTGGCCTTTCATAGCTTTCCATAGAAGGAAGCTAATTTATTCTGCAGGTTTACCCAAGGAGAAAGCAATTATATAAGGAAAAAATTAACCACAGGCTCTGAAACTATGGAGGTGGGCGGCAGCGGAAAAAAAAATAACAGCTCTGTACTATGTTATTGGCTTGGAGGCCTTGCTAGTCATGGCCAGGACTGAAAGGGTTAAAAAAAATAGTGCAGTGTAGCCCCTGATACAAAGGAACACTGTGCCAACAGGTCTGATACTTCCCAGACACTCTGAGCAATAATATGAGAACATTAACACTTTGCAGAACTTCTAACTGTGCTGCCAGAGTTATCCAGCGGTTTCTATACACATTTTATATTATATAGCAATAGTCATGGCACCTATCTACTAAGCCTTATTATCCTGCCTTTGGGCTGACCCCCCCTGCAGGGAAAGAGTTAACTGTAGCATCAGAGATCCTCTTACCGGTACTTGTCCGGTGTCCCCGGGGCTCTCTTCTGTCTCCATGTGTTACTGTTGGCTCTCTAGCACCCAGAGGGGCCCCAGTCACACCAGGGGCTGCAAGGCCAGCACAGCAGACAGCTTCCTGCCATGACTGTCCTGGCACATCTCTGGAGGTGAGGGAGCCGCTTGTCCTGCACTTCAGCTGCTCCTTCCCATCCCACAGCCTGCCAGATGTTACAGGAAGTTTCCTCCAGGGCTGCTGGCTCTGTGTGTCACTCCATAGCCCCCCTGTCCCCACTCCTCCTCATCTCACCCCTCCTCTCTCCTTCTCTGCCATCCCTCCCCCTGCCTGCACTGCTGCCGACTCTCTCCCCTACTTCTCAGGCAGTACTGTGTAAGCAGCCTTTAGTGCACACCCGCTATCAGCTATTACATGGGCTGATTTCTCAGTGTGTGTGGTGACAGTCAGGGCTCATCCTGTGACATGGGCACAGTAACAGTGATGGGGGCGGAGGAGGAGGAGCAGTGACTGACCAGCATGGAAAGCCCAGGATCAGCTAAGGAATACTAGAGGAAGATGAGCAACCGTGGGCTCTCTCAGGAAATAATATATTACACACGGACAGACAGACAGGACAGCTGGGCTCAGTACAGCATTAATGGGCTTATATAAGCATAGTGCCAAAGGGCCTTATTCTAGTTCACTCTGACAAAATCCTTAGATGGAAAAAAAACATGTGCACTGCAGGGGGGCAGATGTAAAATGTGCAGAGAGAATTAGATTTGGGTGAGTTATTTTGTTTATGTGCAGGGTAAATACTGGCTGCATTATTTGTACACCATACCTCCCAACAGTCCCGATTTCAGCGGGACAGTCCCGATTATCAGGGCCTGTCCTGCTGTCCCTCCCGCGGCCGGCAGTGTCCCGTGGTGAGGGGGGGCTGTTGGTAGTCCCCCCTGTCAGCTGCTAAGCAGTGGGGAATAAACGCTGTGCGCATGCGCACAGCGTCTATTCCCGCAGCCAGGGGGCTGGGGGCATGGCTAGAGGCTCACAGAGCCTCTGGGTCATGCCCCCATAGCGTCAAAATGGGGGTGTGGCCTCGTGGGAGATCTGCGAGTATAGGCCACGCCCCCGAAATTAGGCCACGCCCCCAAAATTTCCGGCGCATCTACGGCGCGCAGCAACTACGTCCCGCCTCCGTCTCAGCCAAAGTTGGGAGGTATGGTACACTGCAATATATATCTCACTTTGAAGTAAAACCCCACCCAAATCTAATTATCTCTACACAAGTTACATCTGCCCCACCTGCAGTGCACATGGTATTGTCCATCTTAGAAGGATTTTGTCAGAAAGAGTGAACTAGAATAAGGCCCAAAGTGCTGTGGTATCTGATTGGTATGCAGAAGGATTACATTGACAAAGTATAGTTATGCAATTACCCCTGTCACCCCCTGTCTGTCTAACCCTCCCCTTTAGATGTAAGCTCTCACAAGCAGGGCCCTCTCTCATGTGATTTTCTTAGCATAATATATACATCTCTAACACCCTGATAATTGCTTCAGTGTCCTGTCCCCTGATGCACATATACATATATACTTGTCCTAGGCTAAATTGTATTGTACTCTAATTCGTTATCTGTTTATTTTTCTCATTTATGCATACCTCCCAACTGTCCCGCTAAACGCGGGAACCTGCCAGTTTTTGGGGACGTTCCCGCGTCCCTCCCGCGGCCGGCAGTGTCCTGCTGCGGAGGGGCAGTTGGGAGTCCCCCCCCCCCAATCTGACAGAATCGACGCTGTGCGCATGCGCACAGCGTCTATTCAGCGGCCTAAATGGAGGCATGGTCTCATTTGCATACACCACACCCCTTTTCGGCCGCACCAGTGTCCCTATTCTTCAATTGAAAAAGTTGGGAGGTATGATTTATGTATTGTTAGGAGCTGCAGAACCTTTGTGGCACCATATAAATAATAATAATAATAATCATAATAAATGGTCAACATTGACAAAAGGTCACCATAAAAAAGGTTAACTTTTCTTTTAATTTTCTGTAATTTAACATCCAGGTGGATTGGGAAAGGAACCGCTACACTCAGCACCATGGCTAAAGCATAGCAAGCGAAGAGGGCCTGGCCAGACCCTACACTAATTTGGGATCCATATCAAACATTTTTCTAACTTTTTCAAGAACATGTTTTTAAACCGAAACATTGGACTGAATATATGACAATTTAATTGAATACTAAATAGTTGGAGACAAAAAAACATTGGTTCCTGTTGCAGTGGGGGACTGGACAGTTCCCACCCAAGGAACCTAGAATTAGCCACAATAGGCATTGATCCACTACACTTGGCACTCCTATATCTGCAGCGCATGTGGTACGTGATCATCATGCTCAGACCAAATATATCTAGTAACTACCCTGCCGCATTAGTCTAATTACTAAAGCAAGTTAAATATTAACAATAAGTGATACTAAAACCCAAATATCAAGAGCTTCAGTCCTAACTGATTAGGGATCCATGCAGAAATAGACCCAAAGATTTGCAATCTGTTCAGTTATGGAGTGTGAGCTTTCGCGATACGCTTCAATGTCTGCAAATAGCGACTAGACTAGTGGTTCCCAAACTGTGTGCCTAGGCACCCTGGGGTGCCTTGGGTTGGTGGACCAGGATCAATTCATATTATTTATGGTCAGTGTAACAGGCAAAACCAGTGCTTGTGGCTGCCAATCATAATATACGTGGACAAACAGAAGCAAATCCTGTCCCTCACCAGATAACTGTGACATATACACACAATGCTCTTAATTTATTATTTTTTTTCCTGAATTTCTCGATAAGAAGCATTTGGCCTAGGGGTGCCTTGAAAATATTTTGATGCGCTAGGGTGCCGTGATTCAAAAAAGTTTGTGAACCCCTGGACTAGACACTGATTGACAGGAAGCCAGCATTTAGGGGTAAAAACATGGTGTGCCCAGGTAGTTTTTGGGTGGGTCTCTGAGGTCAGCAATGACCACGTACAGCCTGGTTTTGAGCACAGTAGCGGAAGACTGGCACAAAAGAAAAAAAAAAGATGGTTTGGTTTTTGTGAATGGGTGGCTATTTGTGACGCATTAGCAATGCCGCAAGGGGAAGCTCTTCTGTCTGTCTGGGCAGCAGCTTTCCATTGGAAATGATCTGATCCATGCCAAATTAGGACCTGTGACCCATCTACCCATACCTCTTAACTGTCCTGATTTTCGCCGGACAGTCCCACCTGGGGCCAGCAAAGTCCCAGGGGGGAGGAGTCCCCCTTGCCCTGCAGTACACTGTCCGCAAAGCATCTATTCCTGGAGACAGTGGGGCTGCATTCCAGGTCAGCAGCTTGGCCCCCACAGTGGCGAAAATGGGCATGGCCTAGCAGGAGCATTGCGAATATAGGCCACACCCCCACAATTTCCTGATTCCCGTTCTTTAGATGTTGAGAGGTATGTCTACGTATAAATGCACACAGGAATTATCACCTACTAAATGTAAGCGCTCATCGTGGGCATTGCTATGTGGCTTCTTCTGACCATTTCTATGTGTGTCACTCTATAAGTAGGATCCTAAAGAGGTAGGGACATACAGATTTACAGACCAATATAGAAGATAGTCCCAGTAATACCTTTACGGTTTATGGTCTGTGACTAGAGGCTTAATAGGTTATAAATGAGCAGCATGACATCCCCCTTACAGGGATTACAGCTCAGTTTTGGTTCCCGGCATTGTTTCAAAAAATGTTTGGAGGGGAGGGTGTCAAAACTTGGCAAACCTTGTAATCTTACAGTCCCTAGTAAGCAATAAACAGACTTTTATTACAGAGGCCGAGCGGTTATATCCAGATTTTACATTGCAACAGGGGTAACAGCTAGAGAGCGCTGTCGGGGTGATTGATTAAACTTGCATTCCTCAGTAATGTGAGCTCTTTGCAGAGCGTCCACCATTATCTCTACACTGGCTCCACCTTTCCTCCAGCATCCAGTGTACATAACTCACTGCTACCTCCAGTGCAGCTGCGTACATACCCAATCTCATCTCAACCACTTTCACCTATCTCTGACCTGCACATGGCCTCATCTCTGGTCCCTCACAGGAGGCACGGGACTCAAAACACTGAAATATTCAAAACATTGAATGGTAAATCTGTTTTTTAATCTTGTACAATTGTTGGTGAGGTGCAATATTTACTTTGGGCATCAGGGATGGTGTAATGGTTAGCATTACTGCCGCACAGCACTGGGGTCATGGGTTGGATTCCCACCATGGCCCTAACTGTGCTAAATTTGTATATTCTCCCCATGCTTGTGTGGGTTTCCTCCGGGTACTCCGGTTTCCTTCCACAATCCAAAATTGTACTGGTAGGCTAATTGGCTTCCAACAAATTAAGAATTTATCCAGAGGAATGGAGAATCTGTGCCAATAAATATTATAGCACCATGGATGAAGTTACACATACACACATGCATACAGTTTTGTATATAAATCCATTATTTATTGTAAAAAATTAGAAATAATAATGTTATATAGGAGGCCACCTAAAATATATAAAACATCACTGCTATACCTCTGCCTTTTCCTCTCAGTGGCGTAACAATAGCAGCGCAGCCCCCGCGGTCGTGGGAAGGCGCAGTGTAAGTGCGGGCGCCGGTGGGCTGTGGTGCTATTGTAATAGCTGTGCGGGCGGGAGCTGGGATGCCTGTTAGCGCTGCAGTGGTCCCGGCTCCACTCCCGGCTTCATTCTGATTATATGAAGAACGGACCGTCATAAATTGTCCGCCCACATATAGCACACAGTTCTCTGAAACGGTCTGCTGTATGGGGGCGGAGATTTTGTGATGGTCTGTTCTTCATATCATCAGAATGAAGCCAGGACAGGAGCCGTCCTGGCTTCATTTTGATGATATGAGAATCGCAGCGCTGATAGGCATCCCAGCTCACAACCGCACCGATGACATCCCGTCTCCCACCCGTATTGCGGACAGCCGGACTCCAGAGTATGTAAGTATATATGTTGTGGGTGGCGGGCACCAGAAACCTTTGGCGGGGGGGGGGGGGGGGGCGCAGTATGTGAAGTTACGCCATTGGTTCCTCTATAGCTCTGCCTGTTCCTCTGTGCTTGCTGTCACACACTAGTAGTAGACTGTGATGTACTGCTATACATCTACCTGTTCCTCTGTGCTTGCTGTCTCACACTATTAGTAGACTGATGTACTGCTATACAGCTGCCTGTTCCTCTATAGCTCTACCTGTTCCTCTGTGCTTGCTGTCACACACTATTAGTAGACTGATGTACTGCTATACCACTGCCTGTTCCTCTGTGCTTGCTGTCACACACTATTAGTAGACTGTGATGTACTGCTATACTTCTACCTGTTCCTCTGTGCTTGCTGTCTCACACTAGACTGTGACATACTGCTATACCTCTGCCTGTTCCTCTATAGCTCTGCCTGTTCCGCTGTGCTTGCTGTCACACACTATTAGTAGACTGTGACATACTGCTATACCTCTGCCTGTTCCTCTATAGCTCTGCCTGTTCCTCTGTGCTTGCTGTCTCACACTATTAGTAGACTGTGACGTATTGCTATACATCTACCTGTTCCTCTGTGCTTTCTGTCACACACTATTAGGAGACTGTAACGTACTGCTATACCGGTCTCTATTTCTATAGCTCTGCCTGTTCTTCTGTGCTTGCTATCTTACATTATTAGTAGACTGACGTACTGCTGTACCTCTGCCTGTTCCTTTGTGCTTGCTGTCTCACACTATTAGGAGACCGTGACGTACTGCTATACCTCTGCCTGTTCCTTTGTGCTTGCTGTCTCACACTATTAGGAGACCGTGACATACTGCTATACCTCTGCCTGTTCCTCTATAGTTCTACCTGTTCCTCTGTGCTTGCTGTCACACACTATTAGTAGACTGTGATGTACTGCTATACCTCTGCCTGTTCCTCTGTGCTTGCTTTCTCACACTATTAGGAGACTGACGTACTGCTATACCTCTGCCTGTTCCTCTGTGCTTGCTATCTTACACTATTAGGAGACTGTGACATACTGCTATACCTCTGCCTGTTCCTCTATACTCTATAGCTCTGCCTGTTCCTCTGTACTTGCTGTCACACACTATTAGTAGACTAACGTACTGCTATACCTGTCTGTTCCTTTTTGCCGGTTGTCTCACACTATTAGTAGACTGACATACTGCTATACCTCTGCGCTTCCTGTCTCACACTATTAGGAGACTGTGACATACTGCTATACCTCCGCCTGTTCCTCTGTGCTTGCTGTCTCACTATTAGTAGACTGTGAATACTGCTATACCTCTGCCTGTTCCTCTGTGCTTGCTGTCTCACTATTAGTAGACTGTGACATACTGCTATGGATTCAGTACTGAATCCCGGCGGTCAGGATCCCGGCGTTCAGAATCCTGACGCCGGAATCCCGACAGCCAAAATCCCGACAAGGGGGGGGGACGTGGATCGCCCCCCCTTGCGGGCTCGGCACACTAATTTATTCTCCCTCCAGGGGTGTCGTGGACACCCACGGAGGGAGAATGTGTCGGGATTTCGGCGGTCGGGATTCTGAATGCCGGGATCCCGACCGCCGGGATTTTAACTGCATCCCACTGCTATACCTCTGCCTGTTCCTCTGTGATTCCTGTCTCACACTGGGCCTTATTTTGGTTCATTCTTTCTGACAAAATCCTTCTTAGATGGACAAAACCATGTGCACTGCAGGGGGGGCAGATGTAACATGTGCAGAGAGAATTAGATTTGTGTGAGTAATTTTGTTTCTGTGCAGGGAAAATACTGACTGCTTTATTTTTACACTGCAATATAGATCTCACTTTGAAGTAAAACCCCACCCAAATCTAATTCTCTCTGCACAAGTAACACCTGCCCCACCTGCAGTGCACATGGTTTTGCCCATCTAAGAAGGATTTTGTCAGAAAGAATGAACCAAAATAAGGCCCACTATTAGGAGACTGTGCCATACTGCTATAGCTCTGCCTGTACCTCTATGCTTGCTGTCACACACTATTAGGAGACTGTGACGTACTGCTATACTTCTACCTGTTCCTCTGTGCTTGCTGTCTCACACTATTAGTAGACTGTGATGTACTGCTATACCTCTACCTGTTCCTCTATAGCTCTACCTGTTCCTCTGTGCTTGTTGTCACACACTATTAGGAGACAGTGACATACTGCTATACCTCTGCCTGTTCCTCTGTGCTTGCTGTCACACACTATTAGGAGACAGTAACATACTGCCAGGGGCGTAACTATCATCTTCTGGGCCCCATAGCAAAATCCTGAAAGGGGCCCCCCAACTGTCACTAAAATGCCCCTCGGGGTGGCAGAAGAGAAAAGGATTTAAGAGCCAAAGAGGGTATCGCGGAGAGAGAGGGGTGGTTAGGGAGGGAGAGCGTTTAGAATCTAGATGGATGTGAGGCACAGGGGAGAACAGAGGAGAGGAAGAAAGAGAAGAGAGAGATTAGATGGAGAGGGAGTGAGAGGTGGGGGTAGAAAGTGCAGCAGAGAAATAGAGTAACAGATAGAACAAAATGGGGGAGAGTGCAGGGGAGAGAGAGATTAGACCAGAGGAGAGAGAGAGTGCAGGATATAAAGAAAGATAAAGGACAGGAGGGGGGGGGGGAAAGAAAGATAAAGGACAGGAGGGGGGGGGGTAGACAGAGCAGGAGAGAGAGAGACAGAAACATGAGAGAGGTTAGACACCCCCCCTCCCCCCTCCCAAGTCCCCATCTACGACCTCACCCTTAAAAATAAGTGCTGAAGTTTACCTCCAGCATTGAGGGAAGGTCTCCCTGTCGGCGCCGGGTCTTTCATTCGTCTGCAGTTC
Organism: Crinia signifera; assembly: GCF_055691185.1. Lineage (NCBI taxonomy): Eukaryota > Metazoa > Chordata > Amphibia > Anura > Myobatrachidae > Crinia > Crinia signifera. The sequence goes on along the minus strand of NC_139224.1, from coordinate 132,487,286 downwards.
TGCACCGGGTTTCCGCTGTGGAGGCATGCTGTTTCCCAGCTGAGCTCATATATCAGGCAGCGCAGCTCCCTCCCATGTCTACCGCGGCGCACAGCGCAGGCACCTGCATGATTCAGCCGGGGCTAGTCACTAAATAGGTCAGAGGGGAGGGGGCTGGATCACCACTTCTCCCTCCGTCCCTTCACAGTCAGTCACACACAGTGCCGCTGACAGGGAAGGGTGTCCTGTCAGGGACAGCGCCAGGGGTCCTGCACGATTAATGCCGGGGCTGGTCACTAAAATAGTGACATCGAGCCCCGGCACCATCATAGGGGAGGGGGGGCTGGATCACGCACTGCCCGCCGCTGACAGGGAAGGGTGTCTGGGACAGCGCCGCTGACACTACCCGTGCGGCATTGCTCAAATAGAATAAATGGGTGCCTGCAGAGCCCTCGGGCCCCATAGCAATTGCACCCCCTGCACCCTCCATAGTTCCGCCACTGCATACTGCTATACCTCTGCCTGTTCCTCTGTGCTTGCTGTCTCACACTATTAGGAGACTGTGACGTACTGCTATACCTCTGCCTGTTCCTCTGTGCTTGCTGTCTCACTATTAGTAGACTGTGCCATACTGCTATACCTCTGCCTGTTCCTCTATGCTTGCTGTCACACATTATTAGTAGACAGTGACATACTGCTATACCTCTGCCTGTCCTCTGTGCTTGCTGTCTCACACTATGAGTAGACTGTGCCATACTGCTATACCTCTGTCTGTTTCTCTGTGCTTGCTGTCACACACTATTAGGAGACTGTGTCATACTGCTATACATCTGCCTGTTCCTCTGTGCTTGCTGTCTCACTATTAGTAGAATGTGACATACTGCTATACCTCAGGGTTGCCGACTTTCTCATTCTCCTCTCCGGGAGAAGCCCGGAGAGGAGAGATTCAGTAGCCGCTCAGGGGACGGGGCTTAAGCGTGACATCACTAAGCCCTGCCCCCATGCTGGTAAACCAGCTAATTCAGTGATCTCCGTGGAGGGGGCGGGGCTAAAATGACGCGATTGTGTCATTTTAGGTCCGCCCCCTCCTCTGAGACCGGAGGATTGTGGCATTTTAATACCGCGATCCGGGGGACAGCGGGGGTCCCCCCTGAATCCGGGAGGGTTGCCCACCCTTCCGGGGGGCCGGGAGGGAGCCCCGATTTTCGAGAGACTCCCGGAAATTTCGGGAGGGTCGGCAATCCTGCTATACACCTCTGCCTGTTCCTCTATAGCTCTACCTGTTCCTCTGTGTTTCCTGTCTCACTATTAGTAGAATGTGACATACTGCTATACCTCTGCCTGTTCCTCTGTGCTTGCTGTCTCACTATTAGTAAAATGTGACATCCCTTATTAGCTTGCCATTGCTGAAAGTCAATCTCCATTCTGAGCGAGGGCCAAGTACTGACCCGGATACTGGACGTTAATGTATGCGATTACATACTGGTTTGCAGAACACATTGTTTTGTAATAAACCAACATAGAAAAACAAATCACATACAAATGTCAGATTAAACTACCACATTATGCGTTTTCCATTCTACAAATCAATATGGTTTAGAAGCCTGCAGTCCATTCACATACGGTCATGAACAACACACTCTTCACGTATGATAGACACAGACTTCCCAGCAGGTGGAGAGGCCTGTACAACATCTGCAGATGCAGTGTTTACTTGGTATTAATATTCCCTGAAAATGCTATATTCCAGTCATGTAAGGGGGCTCTGGGAAATGGGAAAGTGACATGAACATTTCTATAAATGATACAACACCCACTTCTGCAGCTTCCCTCTATATCTATGCCGAGAAACTGGGAGACTTTGCAATTATATTTAGAAACCAGAGTCGCTCCCTTACCATTTACTGCTCTGTCCACTTGTAGGGAATAGCAGTCAGAGTACACAAATGTCGCCAACCCCTACTAGCATGAATATACTTACCCCCTGCTGGCATCAGCAGATTGACAGGACGGGGCAGCATTGGCGAGGCACGAAGCACACCCAGATGTGTCGAACCTACAGTACACAGCACAGTCCTGGCATCTGTTATGTGCCTCCTGGCTTAATGCAGCTTTTAATATTACTGATTGATTTCATAATCCCAATAAAAAGAAATGGCCAGGATTAGAACAATGTACAGAGCATTTGAGTCAGGAAATGACATGAAATGGAAAAGGCTGAAATCCAGCGCTACATGATCTGGTGAAGAGAGAGCGCCAGTGGCCACTATTTGTTTGTTGGGCAAATAGATCCACCTGGGTACTCTTTACCTAGAACGGCGCCCGTCGCGGGCATCGCGGGTACATTTATGCCTGCCCGCGACGCGACCGACGCGATGCCCGCGATTTTCCCATTGAAAACCATGTTAAACCTGAAAAATCGCGTCGGTCGCGTCGCGGCCGGCCATAAATGTACCCGCGATGCCCGCGACGCGATGCTCCCGATTTCCCATAGGAAGCAATGTTAAAAGCCGCGATGGACCCGATTTTATTGTTAAATGCCTCAATCCACCCGATTTGCCCATAGAAATCAATGTAAAATGGGCCACAGAGCCCATTAACCCTTAAATGTCCCCCCAATTTTTGTACGCCACCCCACGATCCACGCCAACCCGAAGCGTGGCGAGCGCAGCGAGCCCGCGAGGGGCGGCGGTACGCGTCCTACGACCTTTTCATGCCCTACTATCCACGTCGGCGTGGAGTTGAGAATAGAATAGTGTGGCGAGCGCAGCGAGCCACCGAGCCCGAAGCGTGGCGAGCGCAGCGAGCCCCGCGAGGGGACGCGGATACCTTCACAGGTAAGCGCGTCCCCTCGCGGGCTTCACAGGTGTCCGTGGCCACGCGGACACCTGTGAAGCCCGCGAGGGGACGCGCTTACCTGTGAAGGTATCCGCGTCCCCTCGCGGGGCTCGCTGCGCTCGCCACGCTTCGGGCTCGGTGGCTCGCTGCGCTCGCCACACTATTCTATTCTCAACTCCACGCCGACGTGGATAGTAGGGCATGAAAAGGTCGTAGGACGCGTACCGCTGCGCTCGCCACGCTTCGGGTTGGCGTTGATCGTGGGGTGGCGTTAAAAATTTGGGGGGACATTTAAGGGTTAATTGGGGCTATTTGGGCTCTGTAGCCCATTTAACATTGATTCCTATGGGAAAATCGCGGGCATTGAGGCATTTAACGCTAAAATCGCGGTCAATCAGGCTTTTTAACATTGTTCTCTATGGGAAAATCGCGGTAATCGCGGGTACCCGATTTTGATGTACCCGCGATTTACCCGCGATTTACCCGCGATGCCCGCGATTTTACCCGCGATGCCCGCGATTTCAATCGTGGGCGCCGTTCTAGGTAAAGAGTACCTCCACCTGTTACAGTGGTAGGTGGGTTAAAAAAACATTATTTCCGAATGGAGCACTGACTGCTAGTTAGAGTGTATTTGGGGCATTGGTGTACTGGAAACCAATCTCAAAGATGCCACAACACACAGTATTTCCACCATACATTCAGCGTATCGAACAGCCCCTGTAAGGCCCTTGGTCTAACCATGGTAGAACCACTATTTGGGGTTTAAGGGCTAAATATATAAATGCACGGTACTTATATGTTAGTTGGGCGCCCACTAAGCTATTTGCTGTTTGCTTAGTGGGCTATTCTATGTAAGAAAATCGCATCGCATCGCATGTACACTTTTACGTGTGATGCGATATTACTAAATAATTGATTCCCTTTATTTTTTAAGGCATTATCACATCGCACCTCACAATGCAATGCGATGCGAGTGACAATTGTAGGTACCCCCCCATTATCCACACCACCCCATAGTAACCCCCCCCCAGTATCCACACCACTGCATAGCGCTGCAAGCGCAGCGTTGCCCCACTATCCACGCCACCCTGAAGTGTGGCGAGCGGCGGCGGAACGCGTCCTCCTTACTTTTTCATACCCCCACTATCCACGTCGGCGTGGAGACGATTTTATATAGTGTGGCGAGCACAGCGAGCCCGAAGCGTGGCAAGCCCCGCGAGGGGACGCGGAAAACATGTAAAAGTAATCCACATCCCCTAGCGGGGCTCGCAACGCTTCGGGCTCGGTGGCTGGCCACACTATATAAAATCAACTCCACGCAAACGTGGATAGTGGGGATATGAAAAGGTCAGGAGGATGTTTTCCGCCATGCTTCAGGATACATAGAAACATAGAATTTGACAGCAGATAAGAACCATTTGGCCCATCTAGTCTGCCCCTTTTTAATCCTTATTTCTTTGTAAGGATATTCATATGCCTATCCCAAGCATGTTTAAATTGTTCTACTGTCTTAGCCTCTACCACCTCTGATGGGAGGCTATTCCACGTATCCACTACCCTTTCTGTGAAGTAATTCTTTCTAACATTTCCCCTGAACCTACCTCCCTCCAGTTTCAGTGCACGTCCTCGTGTTCTATTACATCTTTTCCTTTGAAGAAAATTTCCCTCCTGTACTATGTTAAAACCCTTGATATATTTGAAGATTTCTATCATGTCCCCCCTTTCCCTTCTCTGCTCCTAACTTAGTTACCGTAACCATAGTTACAGTAATTTATAGACATACATCACAACTATATGCATATAAAGCGGGCGCCCAACTAACATATAAGTACCAAATGCATATTCTGAGTTCAAGTTGAGAGGGGGAGAGGACACCAAAACATAACTCTAAAATGCTACATAAATTTAAATAAGAAATATTTGGGGTCAGGATGAGTTGGGCACAAGACTGATGGTTGGTACTGTGAATGTGTACCTCTAAATTCATAAGCAGATTTGGTACTCCTGCCTCCTTAGGATTGGGCAATGGGTATTTGTGCATACAAATGGAGGCCACAGAGTGAAGGCATCTCCATGCAACTGCATTTAAGACTGGCACGCAAGCAGACGCATTTAGTCATAAATAAGGGTAGATGATGTTTGGGCGTATTTGTGTCCACTAAAGGAATATATATTTGTTTTATCACACAGGGTTTTATTTTATTTTTACTTAAATCAAACATAGCTACAAATCCAATTTTATGTTCTTATTGTGTTTATAACCCGGTTGGCCATGAGGAGGCCTTACAAACCCTTGCCTATGCTACCGATTGGAAGCTGGACGCATAAGACCTTCTGTTCTGGTAAAATGTAAAGCGATTTCTTGTCACTAGATTCGTCAAATTCTACTTCATCTACACATTCAGCAGCAGCAATAACACAACCTCCTTAGTATGATACCATGCAGCCTTTGGTAAGAGCACCGCATCAGCTGGCAGGTGCACATTATCTTGATACATATTTAAAAATATTTGCACCACAGAACCCAACACTCGCCAGCCCTTCTGGTAGAAGTAATTGCAACTTTAACTTTGCCAAAACTACTTTAAAATGTCATCCATCTTAGAGTTACTTCCAGCATTGGATGGAACTGTGCAGCCATCACTGCTTTTAGTACCAATTTCAGTTCCCCAAGGAGCCATAAATGTCCTGATAGATCAGTGATTTTAAACCTTTTTCAGGTCGCGGCACACCGGACAAGACTTCAAAATTGCCAAGGCACACCAACAGTTTTTAATCAAATATAAGACACACTGTATAAGACACATGTCCTCATTGTAATTGCACATACCTGCCCCCATAGCGTAATTATACACACATGTATCCCTCATAGTAATTCCACACACCTGCCCCCCCCTAGTTATTCAACACACCTGCCCCCCTAGTTATTCCACATACCTGCCCCTCAGATATTCCAAGCATCAGCTCCCCCTTACAAATAACACACACTAATACCCCTCCTTTGTTATTACAAGCACTCACCTGCCCCCTCAGATATTCCAGAAATATTGCGCACTTGCCAGATGGCTTCTGACAGGAATTACCAGTCCCCACTGGAGGCATTCTGCGCATGCCCCGGGACATAGGATGTTGCCAGCGCCTGCTACGCACAGGCACCTCCCGGCGTCACCTCCATAGGGCAGCGCTGCGTGCGCACTCAGTGCCGCGCGAGCACACACACAACGCCCAGTATGATGCCGAGCCGCCCGACCCCAGTGTCAAAGTGAAACTCTGCTGGTGAGTCGCCATGACCCGAGGCATGGCGGCACACTTGTCAGCTGGCCACGGCACACCGGTTGAAAATGTCTGTGATAGAGGGACAAACATTTCCTCCGCCCACTGGTTTTAACAAAATAATGATAAATTCTTGTAAAGTTGGTTCTTGTAAAAACACTCCGTTCTGACACTTGTGCTGTGAATGTGCAGAAAGCAAAGCACATACTGGTAGAAAGAAGATCTTGCATGTTTGGAATAATAGCTTCAGCTGGATTACATTTGAAACCACACCTTCTCCGAACTATGCAATAAGCTTTAGGAGTTATCTATGCAATTCTCCTTGGTCTCTGAGCAGTCCCTGTTCCAATTCCAAGCCATTAAATGTAGAAGCTACTCTAGATTAGAGTGAAGGATTGGAGCATGGCACATTAAATCTGGGAAAAGCAGTAGAGGCTACAGGTTCTTCAGAAGCATCGCTAATGCACTTCGGAACCACCGACCAAAATCTGCTGTTACTTGTTTTTTGTGCTTTATTAAACCATGCACAGGAGAGAAAACAAAGCGAATGCAAAAGCTACCTCACTCAATCCCTCTAGATCAGCAATGCATGTACTGCTTCAGTTACCGGTTATTGAAACCGCTTGGTACAAGTTGGTGGTTGCCATCATATTCCAGAGGTCCTGGAGTTTCTTGGCCACAGGACGCTGTGATCCAGGAGACTACTCCTTGTAGTGGTTATACACTTACCCTGTACATGGTATTCCAGGCACTGCATCTTGAAACATATTTCCATTGACAAGGATACCCTTCTTTTGCATGGCCATTATTACACCATGAATTTGTATCTTGTGGTCATTTGTTATTTTATTGCCTATTCCAAGTGCCTTGAGTCCTGTTGAAGAAAGTGCGCTATATAAATAAAACTTACTAGCGCCATGGGTGTCATCCAGCTATAGCCACTGCCACTACCTGAAGTCAAACTTCCTAAGTTCCGCTATCCATGACACTAGGACCTTAGTGAGGGTTCCTGGGGCTTTGGCCAGTATGGAAGGCAGACAAGTAATATGGAATCTTTGTGCCAGGATCCGAAGCCTTAGAAAGTAACTGCTGAACAGGCGCAGGAATCGGAATGCATGAGAAAAACCCATTCACGGATAAATGGATTTCAAATAGGAAATTCTGCTATACTGGATCTACTTTAGAGATGCTACTGTATTTCAGTACAATGGTAAAAAACCTTCACCTCTAAAGGGGTGTACACATGGTGCAATTTACTTTCTATTCAATCCCGATCTAATTTCATTCAATTTAGACTATATAGTAGAGATCTGTGCTATATAGTCTTGCCTGCAGTCTATTTTTCTGTTTGATTTCGATGCTACGGGGCTGTGTATCGGGATCGAATCTAAAGTGTTTGACTTCCGTTCGTTTTGACTTGAATAATAGATTAAATCTAAGAGTGTGTACGCTCTGTGTCCAAACCTGTAAGTGCAATCACCAAATGCATTTTATCTGACACTTTTACCTCTTTTGGATCAAAGTTTTTGACAAATATACTGCTCAAAAGTGCAATGTATTTTGAGTCCTGATTTTCAGTGCACATTAATTAGGTCTTGGGTTCGATTTCCACCACTTCCCTAATGATTTGGATTATGTATATTCTCCCTGAGGATGAATGGGTTTCCAACCGCACCCTAAAAAGCATACTGGTAAATGAATTGGCTCCTGACAAAAAAATAAATCATAGTGTGTATGTGTGCACATGCGGTAGGGAATATAAATGATAAATTCTACTTGTATAGGGATCGGTGTGAATGGGCAAATATTCTCTGCAAAATGAAGTGGTGTATCTAGGTACTATATTATACACAATGTAATAAATAATGGATATAATATATCTACACTCACCAACCTCATCTACTGCTGTTTAATTACCAGGGGTTGTTGTAATGAATAGGTAATCAGCAAAAGTACTGTAGCTTTGGGGCGACTAAAATCTTATATATGCTGTAAATTTAATTGGTCTATTTGTCTGTCCAGTTAGACATTCGGGCACTTACGCACCAATTGGGGTGAAACCAATGTGAGGTAGTCCAGCTGGCCAGGTTTTAGGGGGGAGGTTGGCGTCCAGGTCAGAGCTTCCCTTGGTATACACTGGGCAGGAATTTCACAGAATGAGCCTTTTCTAAACCCTCCACTGTTTGTATTTGGATGGAAACTTGAATGAACTGTATACAGATAGCTGACAATGTATGTATTGACACTAAAAGGTCAAGAAGTAATAGATCAACTTGAGTTTTTCAGGATTTAAAAAAAAAACAAAAAAACTCATGCTTTTCCCATCCACATGGATTGGAAACTGTGGAGCCATGCGTGGATATGTGGTGCAGTACTTCGTGGTCTACATGCTCATGTAGACACCTGCAAATAAAAAATTATAGTGTACCCAAGAGCCTTGGAATAGCAACATTGATAACAGAAGGAAAAGGTAACAGAAAGAAAAGCTGGGGATTGGGGCTACTGGTGACATCCCAAAAACACCACTGCGCAGCACTTCATGGGTGTGCTGGAAGAACTGCTGAGCTGATAACTATTTTTGGTACTTATGTAATATCGGGGCTCCCGTTTTTCTTATGAGACCGCGTCCCCTCGCGGGGCTCGCCACGCTTCGGGCACGGTGGCTCGCTGCGCTCGCCACACTATATAAAATCAACTCCATGCGTAGTTGGATAGTAGGGGTATGAAAAAATGGGGTGCATTTAACATGGGAACCCAGATAATACATAAGTACCCTATTTTTAAAATGTTGACCGTTCCATCCAACTCATTGATAATGTAACTTGAAGATTGAATCCCAGGCAACAGCTGGTACTTCAGCTCGTGTAGTACATAGAGAGACCTATAGAGAGACCACCATTTCTGAACGGCGCAGGATTGTATGAGTTTTTGCATTCTAGTTTACTTGCAATATTTAATATTCATTGTTCTCTTTTTACAATTTGTGTATTACTAATTTATATCATTCTATTGATGTAATTGGTGAAATATATCTAATAAAATAAAAATGATCATATTTCTGTAGAAACAATATTAGAGATATATTTTTACTTTATAACATACATCTATAATTCTCTATAGTGGGGACCTTTTTGAGCAAAAAAATAAATTCCCATGTCAGATAAAATTGGCAACCCTTCACATTTACACCTACCATACATTTTTCTTCCTCACATTAGTCTTACCATTTCCAAAATGAGTTAAATGATCAGTGCCTGTATTTTTTCCCCCACTTTTTCGGCAGGTGAATGGTCTCCCCTTTGGAACCTCTAGAACCAAGCTGAAACCTTAAGTTGCTATAGTTTTGTGTCTAGATAAATTATTTTTTAACTATTTAGAAGAATATCTTGCTTAATTCAAGAATAATTGAATTGAAAAATGGAAGCTTTCACTTGCACTTCTAGGGCCAAATGTAATAGGGTGAGAGTTTCAGAAAGTGAGAGATTTTGGGAGAGTTTTCCCATGTTTTTTAAAGCAGCAATCAAGTACACTGCAAAACCAGGTTGATTTTGCCATGTAATTGATTACTGCTTTAAAAAACATGGGAAATCTCTCCCAAAATCTCTCACTTTCTGAAACTCTCACCCTATTACATTTGGCCCCTAGTGTGCTAAGCCTTTCTGTAGACCCTCTTACAGAAAGTCAAAGATCCAGAACCTTATCTATAATGGGTGCAGGGTGTGTGGTGCCAAAGAGGCCTGCACCACAAACCCAACCTGTTCCCAATCTCCAGAGTCCCAAGTTGGCCAGCATTTAAGAGTAACAGAAAATCACCAAGAAAATGGTGCAGCAGCCATCTTCCCGGTGATTTGTGCACACAGTAGAAAAGCCTACTGCACTGCCAGACAGAATTGGGCCTGCATTGAGTCTGCACACGAGACCTCTCCTTTCTTTCACTGTCCCTGCTAAGATCAGATACATTCTGTCCTTAGAACCTCTGTATTCTCATTCCAATAAATGAAGGCTCTACAGACTTTATAATAAGATAGTCATTTTTCTTTTGGGCTTGTAGAACTTTAACTACTCTAAACAGTTTCTTTAGTAGTGTCCTTTCAACTTTCATGGCTCAATGGCAAGTTAAATCAATACCCGTGCCGATTTTTCAACTGGTCGAAACCCACGTGGATTAGAGAATTTCCTGCCAATATATGTGTTTTTGGCCACTTTTGGTCAAATTTATCTTCAACCAACTGTGGGTCTATTTGTGCCCATGTTTTATTAGCCCCAAAAAAGAAATCATGGGCAAAAATGTACTCAAAAAATGGGCAAAAATGCCCACAGTTCCATGGAGGTGAATTGCTCTGTTGCATCGCCAGAAAATGATAGACGAAATCTGCTATGGGCAACATCACCACTTTTCATTTTTAGAAGCTTTAGTAAGACTTTTGAGTCTCCCACTACTATACGAGTAGGTTATTCAGATAGGGGCAGAATGCAATATTTTGGCGTCTCAGAGCTGCCATCGTGACTACTAGCATTTTTAGAATTGTTATCGGTGCTGTAGAAAGGTCAAAGAGGAAGGCACGAAAGCTGCAAACATCCCTAGCCAACAGCACCGCAGAAACCACTGATGCTATGGGGCAAGCGGTATATGCCGATATGAACCCTGAAGATCTCTTTACTGCTTTCGTGTCTGAAAAAGTCTTTGGGTACAATGTAGACAAGCATACCGGATGTAGTTTGGCTGCTTAATAAAAGGTGATGACGTTTTCAGACATGGGAATGAAGCATACCTGCTATTTTTTGGTGGCGCTCCACTAATTATTACACAGCTGAACCTGATTTTATGGGTTATGTGTATCAGTTTAATTCTATTGACCATATTTTAGTTTAATACAGTAAATGAGGACCGGTATTAGGACCCGGAAGTCCTATCTGCACATAGGGGGGGCTGAGGCACAGTGAAGTGCTGGGAGGCATCTGATTGAATCTTTCATCTGGAAACCCTAATAGAACCCAAGAGGCATCCAATCAACAGAAGCCCTCACCTTCCAGGTGCATATGCATATTTTCTGAGGTGTGGCAGCATTTTAAACCTATGCGCACCCCACCCTATACCATATGCAGCGGCTGACTGAGTTTTTAGAAAAGAAATCTAGAACTCAACTTCTCCACATAAATCAATGATACCAATAACCTTGATAAAAGTGTTCTGACAAATAAAATACAAACATCATCAGGACAGGATTTCCTACATTACGCAAGTGAAGGCAATTATCAAATTGTTGGCGACTGGGGCCACAGCCATCAAAATGGTGATTGAAATGTATTACTCGTGGTATAAATAGTCTTGGCCACGTCAGGATGTAGACAAACCCTGACAGAGTGGATGCAGTGCCCTTTAGCTATATGGAGCCAACAAATCTGAAAAGACAACCTTTTGATCTATCCTTAGAGCATTACATTAAATGACTAATGGCCACTCCGTTATTATATACCAAATAAATCCAAACAGACAGAACAAATTTTCTTTTTCTTTTACCAAAAAACAAAACAAAAAACACATAAAGCCACATAAGTTTTTTTATACAATCTACAAACCAGAAGCACGTTGTGCCGAATGTTCCTACTGACCAGAAGGTACTCCACAGTAATAAAAAAAAAAAAAAAAAAAATGGTACTCTTTATATCCATCAAAGGGGAATAGAAATCTATCAGCACTGCCACAGAGAAGAGCAAGCAAGGGTCAGCCTCTCTTATCAGAGAGGACAGAGTGGTAGAAAAGGTGGACAGGAGATAGATGGGGAAAACAGAATTGGAAGAGAAATAATTTAAAGATGTGAGGGGTGCAGGGACACAAGATAGGAATGCACCAGAAAGAACAAGTCACAGTGCTGATAGTGTAGACATCTAGCAGGAAGAGAGCTGGAGAGGGGAGCAGGGAGGGACGGAGTGTGCTTCAGTTCCCCTTTATTCCCTGGCGTTCTAATTCCCGCTTCCAGACACCGTTCCCTTGCTCCACGGACTTACATCACATATTACACAAGAAGAACACGTTTGTTACATCACAGCTACCAAGTTTGAGCCAGGTATCTGTCTGAGGCAGGGAGGGAGGCTCCTGTTAGCTGGTGTCCTCTGGAATAGTAGTGAGTTCTCTCTCCTGGTGTGTCTAGAACAGAGTGGGACAATCCCGTGACAATCACAGTTTACGGCGACTGTCCCCAACAGCATTTAAAAAGACCAAAAGTAATGTCTGCTTGTCAGGAAGGTGTATATATATATATCTTCAAAGCCTGACATGGCTCAGTTACAATGTATACTGTATATATGCAACTAAGCCTTCAGGACTACTCCATACAGGTGAATTTGACAAATTACTGATAGGGAAGGAATTTGCTCTTAATCTACAACAGAAGACTAACCAATTACTGTTGTAGGTGGTGTGTCAGAATGGGATAATGTTCCCAATACCAATGTATGGATCGTTTCCATAACAACTGGACTCAATGGGAAAAGCAACTGGTGCCCTCCCCCTATGCTCAGCAGTTGAGCTCCTTTCTAAAAACACAGTAATTCCCTCCATGACACAGAAGGAACGTACAAAGCATGCGCACGGACAAGATAAGCCAAGCTGAACAGCAATGCACATATACAGCTACAGCGCGACAAAGCATCGGTCACACCACTCCATATCTGCCTGCACCCCCCCCTTACCCCATTAGTAAGAGAGGAGGAGGGAGAAGTGCAGGGAAAGGCAGACTCATGGAGAGGTCAATTGTCACCAAGCGGAGGTCTAGGTTAAAAGATTGTCCTTGCACTAACGAGAAAGCAAACAGGTGAGAGAGGGGGCAGCCGTGTCGTGTTTCTGAACCTGTCTCATGGAGAAGGTGAGAATGATCTCTTCAAAGCCAAGCTCTACTTTCTATAAATGAGGTCTGCTGCCCCCTTCCCAATGACTGCATTGTGCATCTACTGCAGTGCTGGGGAAGGTGGGAAGGGGTTTAAGACTGGTTCCCTATTGTCAGCCCTTGTGGGAAGGTCTGCTGGCAAATGTGGGTAGAACCCAAAAGGCAGCAATGAGACATATGACTGCAGTATGAGTCTGCCGTCACAGAAAAATACTTACAACATACATTGCACCATCAATATGCAATGTGTACATCTGGCAGTAAGGAAGAGAATGTCCGTTCTAACCACCCTGCGGTGTGAGGCCTGCAATCCACTACCCCATGGCTTTATAAACTCAGCAGCAAAATGGTGATGCACAATTCCCAAGTGCAGGGGGCTGAGGCTATAGGAGGCAGTGCTGGGCTCTTACAAAGAGCAGACTACAGGCCCATGTACTGTAGGAGTGGCTTCTGTCGGGTACGGAGGTGGCTGAACACCACGAAGATGAGCATGGAGGATCGGAGGCATCCAGCGAGATCGGGGAAGGTAGGGAGAAGACTCGAGTGAGTAAGAAAAAACAAAACTTTGGTTTAAAACAATGGATTGATGAAGGTTTACCTGAAGGGTGTGTTAACCCTTCTAAGCTCTGTCACTCCCCCAGCCCCTTTTTATTGGGACCCCTTCCAGCACTGCTGGGGGGGTGGGAACGCAAAATATCACAATGCATTACAAACAAATACATGAATATGGAAGTGGAGAAAAGGGCTGCGAGGAGAGGAATATGGGGGAGGGAGAGTAAGAGTGTTGAGTATTGCAGCCCAAGCACAGGCTGATGTATGTGGCACCACAGTGCAAGAAGATAATAAATATTTCAAGTCTGTTTGACATGAGGCAAGCGATAAGCTGGGAGAACTGGCGCACGTATTTTCTGACCACCCGCCAACTTTATGACCATCATTTAAATTTGAATATCCTCAGGTATAGAAAGGTCAGTCCTTGGCTTCTTTGCTTACTTCTGTCCATGAATTGGGGAGAACCAAAATCACATAAAGTGGGGTAGGCATATTTGGAGGAGGCCAGCCCCATATTCATGAGGTGCGGGGAGATAGGACAGCAAGTAGCCATGAGGGGGGATGAAAGCCTGAAAGAGATGGTTGGAGAGTGAACTTTGAATGCAGCAACTGCTTCATGTGTTGGCTTCATCATCAGTGTCGTCAATCAAGACCTTGGCGTCTCGGCCCTTGCTCCTAGGAGACACAATGGTGGAGAGAAAGCAGTTAGCTATATAATGCTCAGTTCCGCTCCACTGTGCCACCCAGCATGCCACTTTATCACAATACATTTCATACCACCTTTCACTGCCAGTGGTAAACCCGTAGTTGAATTTTAATTCACATGTTCTCTTAAGCCTAAGAGGTAAATTTACTAAAACTTCTAAAAATGAACAGAAGTGATGTTTCCCATAGCAACCAACCAGACTGTCTATTATGCTCTAAGATCCAATGGAAAAATGAGAGACCGCATCTGATTGGTTGCTATGAGCAACATTACCTCTGTTCATTTTTAGAAGCTTTAGTAAATGTAGTGTTCCCGCTAGGCTGTTTTAGCGGGGCGCTGCGCGATGCCCGATTTTTAAACGGCAAAATGCGCCCTGCCCCTCTCGCAGCGCCCCGCTAAAACAGCCTCACGGGGAAGCCCAGCGTCGCCGTAGACGGCGATGCCGGCGCTTCCCCGGCAGCATAGTCAGTAGCTTCGGAGGGGCCGGTCCCACCCCCTTTGATGACGCCGGCGGCCCGAGCACTTCCCTTTGATGACACCGGCGACCCGGGCACGCCCCTTTGATGATGCCGGCGGCCCGGGCACGCCCCCTTTGATGACATGGCTCAGATGTGTTGCCCGGCTGCTAGTAGTGACCCCCGGTGTGTGCGGCTGTGTGCAGCTCAGCATGACGTGATGCCAAGGGTCACACTGCACAGCCCAGTTGCCGACAAGCCGCTTATTCTTCTAAGACCTGTCTCTGCTGTATTCGGTCTCCCAGCCACCCGCCGCTTTGTCGCCTGCTGCAATGCTATGAAGACCGGAGAAGGTCCTGCTGCTGCCTGTCACCAATGCTGTGTAAGTGACGGTGCAGGGGGGATAGGGAGGATTAGTTGGGAACAGTGGCGTTTTTTATTTATTTTTTATTAGGGAGGACAATCCTGGGATCCCGGGTATCCCAGGATTGAGCATTTTTCGATTCCGGGAATCTCAGGATTGAGCATTTTTCAATCCCGAATCCCAGGATTGAAAAAAATGCCCCGGGATTGGCCTCCCTAATTGGAACCTTTGGCAAGAGCTGTGCATTACTAGTATACTGAATATATTTTAGCACATACATTTTCATCTGCGTACTGCGTACTATCTGCATTCTGTAATACGTTGGATGACCATTGCAAGCTGCTCCCACCCAATTGCTGCCGGCATTGACCAGTGTGTATGCACTTACTGATGCCAGTTCCCCGCCCAGTTCAGTCGCCCACAATCTTGCTAGCTACACACATCATATAGTGTGTACCAAGCTTATCTCAATGCCCAACGATAAGGCATTACATTTACTTCAGAGTAACAAGAACAAATGATGCTTTAGAGATGGACTAATTGTAAACGGACAATTATTACATCTCATCTACAGATGTAGCGCCGCCCATCCAGCACCAGCACACGCCAGACCGCCCCCGCTGTCGAGCAGACGCTACATCTGACTTCAGGGAGATGGGCAGGGATGGGGGGGGGGGGGGGGGGGGGGGGGGCGAGAAGAGTTCCGTTGAAAGGGGACGTGGGTGCGTCCCCTTGTGAAGTCTGGCGGGGGCTGGCACGTGGCGAATCCACCGCCAGCCCCTGCAATGTATGTAGCAGTGCTTGTTACTAATAGAACACTTAAACCTCTCAGTAATGCGATGCCTTGGTGCTGTTGGCTTGTGCTGGCCCACAGGATCCCAGGCCCTGAAATTTAATCTTAATTTTAAAAGACCCAGCAGATTAAGTCACATGGTCTAGGTTGGTGGGCCCATATTTTTGCCCAAAATTATAGTGTGCATCTGCATTATTTTTTTTGTATGTGGAACGACAAGTCTCAGGCTGTGCAGACCGACATAGGACTCGCTACCCCCAATATTCCCAGAAGTGCAGACATACGGAGCAGCGGTTATTGTTAGAGCACTCACAGGGAGGATAGGCGAGGTCTGCGCAGGGATATACTCTGGCTGCGTTTCCAGGTCTTGCTCTTGGATCGGTTTTTCACTCCATCGTCTTGATCCATCATTTGCTCCAGCAGCGTTTGGTCGTCGGCATTCATAGGAGCCACAGAGATGTCGCGCACGGCGCGGAACTCACCACAGTTATTCAAGTGCTCGTTCTCCAGCCGGAAGAAATTCCACACAAAGCGTCTGTGGAAAATGAACGCAACAAACATGGGTCACAGAGTGTATGCAAATATATGGGACAGCAACATGGGATATTTTGTTGGCTTAACCAATGACCATGCTGCCTAATAAAGGTAGGTCTGGGGTTCTCCTTAACATGGTTTCCTCAGCTTTCAGTATGTAGAACTTTTTAGAAGAAACAATAGAAAGTTTGACATTTAAGACAATAGATGAAAAAAAAAAAAAAGACTTTTAATTGGACCAACAAACAAAATACAGATGTATCCTCGTACATCAGTGCCAAGCAGGCACGCCAGGTCTCATGAGATTTTGATCGAGTCAGGCGTCTCTTTGGCAATAAGACATCTTAGTCATAGGCGAATCTAGGGGGTGGTCCGGGGGTGCAGCCCAGCCCCGTGTCTCTAGCCCCCTGGGAACCGGAGATACTGCCTGGCAAAGCTGGAACGTTTTCCCTATAGGATAACATGGGACCCGCTAATTCCAACCCCCACCCAGTTCAACGGCTGCCAGTTCCCCCTTCGGCATCACTGAAGCTCGAGGTTGATCTCAGTCGAACCCAAATCGCTGGGCCTTCAATCTGATACAGGCTGGATCTATATGGGTTAATTGGTTCCAGGGATATTGAGGTTAAACCGTTTTTTTTTCAATTCTTTAATGTAATTTCATGACTGTTTATGTTCTTTGAGGGCAGATTTCTCTGGAACCAAACAGCCCAGTTTCACGGGACCAAAATCATTCGAAGCCAACTCAAAAGTTCTTCAATATGATACTGGTCTCATGTAAATGGGTCGGTTGGTTCCGAAGATATAGCTGGTTGGTTAAAGGGGGGTAGGGAGAGGGGAGTGGTTGTCTCTCCCCCTCACACCAGAAAATGCAGGGACTAGGCTGGTGTATAAGGGGTCAGCCTGGGAATGTCCCTGCATGATCCTGGGACCATATTCCTGGGTAAATCCCTGCATTTTCTGTTGTGAAAGGGCAAACAGCCGTGACCTGCAGTGCTCTGAATACAGCCGGGCAGCCCCCTGCTCTCTGCCCAGCTGTCAATACTGTCACCCCTGCAGCTTCCGCTCCAATTCTTTTCCCCGCTTTCACCTCAGCCCACCCCCCCTTTAATCATGTGGTGCCGGTGCCCAGCGTGCTCCCCCGACGTCACGCACAACAACAGCGAACACAATATTTTAAATGTCCACTCGGCTAGGGGGGACACCAGGAGGGGAGTGGGAGCGTGCTCTGCGCTGCGCTCTGCTCCTCTCTCCATAGAAGCAGCTGCACCGCTCCCCATCTCTCCCTGCAGCAGCAGCGAAGGCTCATATAAAAATTTACAGTAAGTGGCACTTTTGGGGGCATTGCTTAAGGGACGCTACAAGTGGCGGTATGTGGGGGCATTACGCATAATGTGTGGCTTAATGTGTAAGGGGCATTACGGTGTACAGCACCATGTGTAAGGGGCAATATGTGTGCAGCATCATGTGTAAGGGGCATCATGTGTGCAGCATCATGTGTAAGGGGCATCATGTGTGCAGCATCATGTGTAAGGGGCATCATGTGTGCAGCATCATGTGTAATGGGTACTATGGTGCGCGGCATCATGTGTAATGGGTACTATGGTGCGCGGCATCATGTGTAATGGGTACTATGGTGCGCGGCATCATGTGTAATGGGTACTATGGTGCGCGGCATCATGTGTAATGGGTACTATGGTGCGCGGCATCATGTGTAATGGGTACTATGGTGCGCGGCATCATGTGTAATGGGTACTATGGTGCGCGGCATCATGTGTAATGGGTACGATGGTGTGCGGCATCATGTGTAATGGGTACTATGGTGTGCGGCATCATGTGTAATGGGTACTATGGTGTGCGGCATCATGTGTAATGGGTACGATGGTGTGCGGCATCATGTGTAATGGGTACGATGGTGTGCGGCATCATGTGTAATGGGTACGATGGTGTGCGGCATCATGTGTAATGGGTACGATGGTGTTCGGCATCATGTGTAATGGGTACTATGGTGTGCGGCATCATGTGTAATGGGTACTATGGTGTGCGGCATCATGTGTAATGGGTACGATGGTGTGCGGCATCATGTGTAATGGGTACTATGGTGTGCGGCATCATGTGTAATGGGTACTATGGTGTGCGGCATCATATGTAGTGGGAACTATGGTGTGCGGCATCATGTGTAATGGGTACTATGGTGTGCGGCATCATGTGTAATGGGTACTATGGTGCCATCAAGCAAGAACCCCCTAGCAATGAGCACATAGGTAAGCAGCACTTATGTGGCAAATATGTAATGGGCATTACAGTTTGTTATATAGTATGTAATGGGCATCATGATGTGTGGCACAATGTGTAATGGGCATTATGGTGTACAGCACCATGTGTAAGGGGCAATATGTGTGCAGCATCATGTGTAAGGGGCATCATGTGTGCAGCATCATGTGTAAGGGGCATCATGTGTGCAGCATCATGTGTAAGGGGCATCATGTGTGCAGCATCATGTGTAAGGGGCATCATGTGTGCAGCATCATGTGTAATGGGTACTATGGTGCGCAGCATCATGTGTAATGGGTACTATGGTGCGCGGCATCATGTGTAATGGGTACTATGGTGCGCGGCATCATGTGTAATGGGTACTATGGTGCGCGGCATCATGTGTAATGGGTACTATGGTGCGCGGCATCATGTGTAATGGGTACTATGGTGCGCGGCATCATGTGTAATGGGTACTATGGTGCGCGGCATCATGTGTAATGGGTACGATGGTGTGCGGCATCATGTGTAATGGGTACTATGGTGTGCGGCATCATGTGTAATGGGTACTATGGTGTGCGGCATCATGTGTAATGGGTACGATGGTGTTCGGCATCATGTGTAATGGGTACTATGGTGTGCGGCATCATGTGTAATGGGTACTATGGTGTGCGGCATCATGTGTAATGGGTACTATGGTGTGCGGCATCATGTGTAATGGGTACGATGGTGTGCGGCATCATGTGTAATGGGTACGATGGTGTGCGGCATCATGTGTAATGGGTACGATGGTGTGCGGCATCATGTGTAATGGGTACGATGGTGTTCGGCATCATGTGTAATGGGTACTATGGTGTGCGGCATCATGTGTAATGGGTACTATGGTGTGCGGCATCATGTGTAATGGGTACTATGGTGTGCGGCATCATGTGTAATGGGTACGATGGTGTGCGGCATCATGTGTAATGGGTACTATGGTGTGCGGCATCATGTGTAATGGGTACTATGGTGTGCGGCATCATATGTAGTGGGAACTATGGTGTGCGGCATCATGTGTAATGGGTACTATGGTGTGCGGCATCATGTGTAATGGGTACTATGGTGCCATCAAGCAAGAACCCCCTAGCAATGAGCACATAGGTAAGCAGCACTTATGTGGCAAATATGTAATGGGCATTACAGTTTGTTATATAGTATGTAATGGGCATCATGATGTGTGGCACAATGTGTAATGGGCATTATGGTGTGTGGTCATATGTGTAATTGGCATTACGGCGTGTGGCTTTATGTGTAATGGGTATTACAGAGTTTGCTAAAATGTGTAATGGGCATTACTGTGTATGGTCTAAAGTGTAATACCACACCCCTTTTTGTGATACCACGCCTCCTTCCCATGAGGACACTCCCCCTTTTTGCCGCACGGCTACTCCACGCAAAGGTCCCCCTGCTATTATGTCTAGATCTGGGACCACCCATTACCATAATTCTAGATTCGCCTATGATCTTAGTTGCAATGTGATGTGGTTAGTATGCACCAGGAGGCAGGGATAATTCATTTGATATGTATCGTGTATATCTGTATGTGTATATCAACAGGTACTAGGGAGCGGCTGCAGCTTTTTCTTGCCCCAACACAAGTTCTGTTGCACTTCATAACTAGACTCAGTCACACACCTGTTTACAAGTATAGCATATCAAATTAATCAGCAGTCTACTGATGTGTGCTAGCCACATGGCTTTGCATCTTAAGGCCCATACACACTAGAAGATTTTCATTTCAAAAGACTTTGCCAAAATCTCTGAAAGATATATCTCTCATCAAAGTAGTGCGTACACATTGAGCTATTTTCCCCAAAGAGCAAGAGATTTTCGATGCATTTTCATTGACATTCACGCGTACACGAGCAGAGTTACAAGGGACTCACTCGCACCAGGCATCTATTGTTGTGCAAAGTATTAAGAGGCGGACACCACCACATCTGCAAACACTCCCCGAATGCTGTAAGCATTGGACTCTGTTAAGTGTAAATTGGCTGGGAAATAGTTTTAGTTAATCGGGCAGGGGTATTCAACATGCGGCCTTCCTGGTGCTGTAGAACTACACATGCCAGCATGTCCTGCCACAGTTTTGCTATTAAGAAATGATAAACCTGTGGCAAGGCATGCTGGGATGTGTAGTTCCACGGCATGCTGAATACCCTTTCCATAATAGGAAGGACAAAAAGGATACCAGTCTCTTTGGAAGCAGGTATTCATATCCATTTATAAGATAAGAACCTTTTAAATAAGTAAACATGCTATAAGCAGTTTTAACCTTTCATGTAGACTATGCATTGTGAACATACTTTTATATAGAACATAGAAACGCAGTTTCTCTACTGACCAGCAGAGGGCATACTTTGCATGGATAAAGATAATGTAGAACCAATAAATTGCAACTGAACAGATTCCCTAAAGCCAGATGAAGGTATCCGACGCTGTGCATCAATCCTTTCACAAAAAGATGGATTTGTGAGAAGATGACAAAGGGAAGAGTCATTACAAATAAACTTTAGAATTTAGTGTGTTGCTGGCAGCTGTTCCTGTCTTTTATTGCCTCTCACAGTCACTGCCGGGACCATAGATTATGGTTACTATGTAGGAAATACAAAAGCTTCCCCACCCCAGCGATTATTATGTGTGGACAGAGAAATGTCATGTCGATTACCCATGTGGCCAGACAAGCACAGATACACACTGGTGGTCTGACTGACTGCTCAACGTCTACCTACAATGCACAATGGAAGCTGTAAGGTCAATGCTGGAAGTACAGACTTAAATAGATTGGGCCCCATTTCAAGAGCCCATAGTCTTTCCTATTGCTTTTTTTCAGCCTAGGAGACACCCATGCTTTCACAGGTGAGGGGACAATATGACTGTGATCAGTAATGTGCAAGAAGAACCACAGCTACACACAGACCCTCATATACACAAAGTAGTAAGCTGCCCACATAAGACTTGCCCTGTATGGGTCACTGTATTCTTGGAGCATTATAATAACATATGTGAGATGTGAGTCACTCTTGACCATTCCACAACTCGCCGTGTTACTCCTATGCAGCGGTACTATAGTAAGCTTGTGGGACCTATGTAGATCTAGCCTCAGCCCTGCGTCACTAGTACATACAGTGGTCTCTGTCCCCCCCCATGTTTTTGAACATTGCCTTGGATGTACTTTTGGATTTATTTCTGCCTTTAGAAAGGTTCCCAGAGTATAGAAACATCAGCAGGTATCCTGACCATTAAACCTTGGACCTTTTTGACCACTGCACTGGAAGCATGGATGGTGTAATGATAAGCATTACTGCCTCCCAGCGCTGAGGTCATGGGTTCAATTCCCACCAAGGCCATAACTGTGCGGAGATTGTAAATTCTCCCCATGATTGCGTGGAATCCGGATTCCTCCCAAAAATATACAGGTAGGTTAATTGGCTGCCGGCAAAAAATGAACCCCAGCAGAAAGGCGTGTGCGTGAATATGTGGGAACATAGATTGTAAGCTCCACGGTTCAAAAATATTCTCTGTAAAGTGTTGCGGAATATGTGTACGCTATATAAATGGTAATAAATAAGTCTGGTAAGTGTCATTCTCTCCGCTCCGGGGACTCTTCTGACTAGTACACAGAGTGGATATTTGCAGTCTGCCGTGCGAATAAGATTTTACAGAAGAACACAGTACTGTACTCCTCAGTCAGACAGGGAGTCTCATGCCGTATGGCACGACAATATCCAGGACATGGGAACATCTGTAGTAATAATGTAGAATAAACCTTTTTTTTTTTTATAAATACGATTTTGATGGATTTAGACTTTAGACTGGGAGGAAGGAAACGAGGTGTACTCACCGGAAGACTTCAAGCGGAGCGAGAACAGTGGATATTATATCTGACGTATTATCATGAAGTTTTAATGATGTGAGAGAGATTTGTATGGTCCATGCAAAGCGAAGAATAACATCCTGTATGATCGCACAATAATAATATGCCTGGAACAAATAGAATAATGATCAGACAAGGAAAAGGCAGATGAAGCATCCGCAGAACGTATCCCAACAGGGAGTCCCAGCTCCTACCTTCTGTGGGTACACAATCTCCTCTCTCAGGAAGGTGTTCTCCCCTGCATTCCGATCAAACAGACCCCAGTCCATCTTCAGATCCCAGATTAGAGTATAACATGAACTGATGACGTAGCATATGATCCACAGATAGAGGAAAACCTGCTCGTCCGAGTGATTCTGAGCTACAAAACAAATAAATGACATTTAACTCTACTCTAGTAGCAGAACACAAGATACCTATCTATGGTTTACTTATTTATGTATACACAAAGTCCTACTGAAACCCCCTTACTATAATGAATCAATACTTACAGGTTATCTATTTAAGCAGAAAGGAAAATGTAAAACCTGCATCTGCAAATCACAGCGGTTCTTCCACAAACCGACTGAGGGCGTAACTACAGTATTGCGGAGATCCAGGAAACATTTAAAGCCGTAATAATGTATAGCCTGATTTTGCCTTTTAAATCATGGAGGACAAAACACGTGTCTTCTAAAAACTGGGACCCTACTACATAACTGTTTCAATCTGCTACAAACACAGATTTACTCCAGGTCATGTGATGACAGTGGGGAGGGTAGTAGGATATCACTGCATACTTACCAATCACTAATAGCAGCCTGAGAAATGGGTGTAATATGCGCCCCAGACAGTCGGGATTCCAACATCGGAGTTGAAGTTCCGACAGGGGGGAGGGGAGCGCATCGGAGCCCTTTGCAGGCTCGGTGGCACACCACAGGTTCTATTCTCCCTCTATGGGGGTCGTGGACCCCCACGAGGGAAAACCGCATGTAAGTCGAGATCCCGATTGTCCGGCATTTAGCAGTCGGGATTCCAATGCCGGAGAAACGACTGTCGGAATCCGGACCGCCAGAGCATCATCCGGCACTCAAAAAAACAAACCAAGGAAAAAAACTAGCAAGCTACTTCTAGTCTACCGTAGTAATCTTTCTTCAATTGCTGCTTTAACTGTATTACTTTGAGGTTGCTTCGCTCAGAGCCAGAAGCTAAGGATAAGGCATACTGGGGTGTGCATTCCTGTCTGTTACATATTTTACAGGTGCGATCCTACACACCGCTCACAAAATAAGTTTAGGTTATGTACGTATTCACACTAAAAGGTTGAACGAGGATGGACTTGTTCCTATTTACATTTGTGCCATTTATGCACCTGTAAAAAAATGTTTTTACATGGAAATGTAAGAATAATGGGGCAGATGTATTAAGCCTGGTGAAGTGATAAACTGGGAGGTGATAATGCAGCAGCCAATTAGCTCCTGTCAAGTTACAGGCTCAGTTTGAAAAATGAGCTGCCTGCAGCATTATCACCTTCCACTTTATCACTTCACCAGGCTTACTACATCTGCCCCATAATCTCTTAATTGATATTTTTTCAGTAACTACATCATAATAGTTATTTTGGTGTCTATTTACTAAGACTTGAAGACAGATAAAATGGACAGTGATAGCACCAGCCAGTCCTAATGTACCATGTAACAGGCAGTGGGGCAGATGTATTACTCCTTAAGGCCCATACACACTGGGTGGCTTTGAGCTCAGTTTACTCATTTAAGCTGCTTTCAGCTCCAAAGCCACCCAGTGTGTACGGGGCAACGCTGACGAATCATCACTGGGAAAATAGCGAATACTGTCCACATCTTGAAACTGCCCCCTGACCTCTCCAATCTCCCCAGATGCTGTGGCTTAGCCCACTGCTGAGCACTCTATGGCACTCTCCATGCTCCTCCACTCCTGTCAATCACAATGGTCTGACTCGCATAAGGCCTTTGTGCAGTATTATAGCCAATAGGAAAGTTACAGCAACAGACAACTTTTCGAAGCCAATTTCCAGGTAAGAATTGTTTTGGTAAATATCAAATACAAGGATTCCTTCTAGCTATGAAACGCAACAATAAGAAATACTACTTTGGAGGGTCCACTACCACCAATAATAAATATTCCACGGTGAGCATTAACAAACACTCAGCCCGCAGTTCCCAGCAACCTATCACATACTACCATTCATTTTATAGACTAAAAAATAACCGCTATAAACAGGTAGGTTTCTATGGGAAACTTCACCACTCCATAGAAGGTTTATATCCCCTAAAAATATTTGAAGACCTAAATTGAATCTTTGATGTCACATTAGATCCCAATATCCAAGTGCCAACAGATTGGAAGGAACAGTTAGTAACCAAGTATAAGGTTTACAGCTTATGTCTTGCATACAATCACCAGTTTGGGGTGTTCTAGTATTTGAACAAACCAGAAAGTATTGGAAATCCTAACTTCAGTCACTCTATATTCAATTAGAGTCGGATCCATTCCGACATGGATCAGACAACCACTATTCAAGGATTGGTCAAATCCGGCTGTCTGATTTATCCGTTCCGGTGTCCTGTCCTGCTGTCAGCAGCTCCCCGTGTGTGAAATCACAGGGAACTGCTGGAGGGAGCCGCACTTGCCACCTGCCGGCCGGGGAGCTCTGCCTGGAGAGAGGAGCCTGGCTGGGGGGGAACCCCGTCAGCACCAGGACCGGGTGAGCACCAGGACCGGGTGGTTTCCGACAGGTCGGAGCATTTAATCTGGGTAATTGTTCGGGCAACACCGGTGCAGGTTTGGTGTTAAAGGGTCAGCTAAAAAGAACGTGAACTTTGTTACCCCGGAAAACTACTAGAGACCAGGGTAACACCTGCACATGGGTGCCGTCTGAAAGGAGTTTACCCAACAATAGGACAGGTTCAGCATATACGTGTGAATGCGGTCTGACCTGGCTGTGACAAGGGTTGGAACCATGTTCGAGAACCTGGTTCTGACCCGGCATTTTGGTGTAAAAATGGTATAATTAATTGTAATAAATATCTTCTTTTAACCAAAACAAATACTTTCTGACAAGTCTTGATAAATGATTGCATAAAACAACAGAAGAGTCTCATCCATCAGAGAGACACACTGTACACATCATAAATCACAGACGTTATTAGCACTGAGATCTCATAGTGATGCTGTCACACTGATCTCTATGAGCAGAACGCATGCAGTACATGAGCCGCAGACATAACAATTACCTTTGTGGGTTTGGTAGAGAGCAGCAAACGTCACCATGAAGAAGGTAGTGGAGTACTTGCCAGCATTCACCAGGTGAGGGAACGCGCGCTTGGTGTCTCTGTATCGGCGCAGGCACTGGATGAAGCGCAGCCAGGCTGGAATACACTGAACCACAGCACGCACTCCATAGGAATACGTGTTACACTTTCCGGAACCTGTGATAGGGAGAGAAGAGAGCGACGAGACTGATCACAGACCATCTTGCAGAAGGACGCAATGCACCAAAATAGGGAATCGCAATTTCAGAATAAATATTTTCATAGACAATCAGTCAAACAAAAATCAGCAAAATACAAATAAATATAGGAACAGACGTATCGTTTGGGTGCAGGAAGAAAAAAACAGGTAAGAGAAAGTATTTTACCGTTTCCTATTATCGACACAAGCGTTTGGTCGACAGATAAAAGGTCAACATGAGTTTTTGAGCTGACATTTACAGACATATTTCATGCCATACAGCATGGTGGGAGAATAAAATTGGGCATGAGGCACTGTGCCCGAAACACGGCGAGCACAGCGAGACATGTGAGTGGACGCAGTACACTTTGACAGTGTCCATGGCGACAATCGGGACAAAAAAAAAACGTGAAAAGTAATGTCAATCTTTTGACCTTCCCATTGTTGACCTTAGCCATATCTACCTTCAGTTGTCAACCCAATGACCCACAGCCTGTCCTGGCACCGGAGAAAGTACTGCCATGTACCGTATTACCCATAAGCCTTTCTTCCTTTTATAGTGGCTTATTTGCATATCCGTTTCATGTAGTGTGGCTTACGGATCGCTAACATTTCTCATTGTGAGAGAAAACAGAGGATGGAAATATGAAGTCTGGTTCTATTACCTTCACTGAGAAGTCCCTCAGACTTGTCCCATTGTAGTTCAAAGCTGTAGTAGCAGATCATAAACTCCAGGTCCATGAGTATCACAGCCAGGCTATTGAGTTGGTCTGCCAGCCAGAAATCAGCAAAGCCCACTTTATGGAAAGGGGCTGTGAACACACGGAACTAGAGGGGTGGGAGAATTAAGAAGAAAAGAAAAGACATAAGTACTTTATAGAGGTACAACAAAAACACATAGGAGGCATCAGGCAACATAACTCATTGGATGTCTCTGGTGCCACCTTCAGTGATCCCATGTGGCATCAGTCCTTCTCCTGACTGGTACAATGCAATAGTTCCTGGGTTTAAGGGCTTGTCCGGTGGGGTTGTTACGGCCAGTGTCACGTTGTTTTTTTTTTATATCCGGCTGGGTGATAATTTCCTCTAACCACAATCACTGACATTTTTCCGGTCAATATATTAACATTGTGGAAGTAGACATCGACATTGGGAGAAATTTAATTGAGGGCAGGAAATGTAAACGCAGCCGCTGGATTTTGCTATTCAATTGCAGGAGAGAAAATGAGACCGTGATTTCTCTAGAAATCAATGTTGTTGGTTTTTACGTACCTTTAGAGCAGGTCTGATTTTCCTATAATTGTTATTTTTATGAAAAACCACCACACCCTGGTTGCAACTTACCATTCAGCGACTCATTAATGCTTTGTCAGTAATCACTCAACTTTCAAAGTGATGTCTTCTTCATCCAGCATTGGGACCCAGTCCCCTGAAGCATTGATGAGTATGTGTGTGTGTGTGTGTGTGTGTGTATGTGTATATATGTTGCAGAAAACTCAGCAACTACTTTTATAAAAAATTGGATAGGGCAGGTACCAGAAGTGTGCATACTCAGATAATGCTAAATTGGGCAAGATGGGTGGAAGATTTTTGTACAGGGAAAAAAACCTTGAGTCCAAATAATTTCCCACCAATATGTCGACATTTTGATGGTCCACATATTGACTATATTGACAAATAACAGGACATCCACAATGGTAACAGGTTTAAAATGCTAGCTCGTGCAATCAGGGTTAGGCCACAATAAGGGATTGCAGGGGTTCGTTAGAATAAGACGGTACTGTCAATATTCTGACATTATGTGGCTGCCGACAGGTTGTCATGTTAACATCAAGAACATGCAGACATGCTTAAAGTGTCACATATCATACCCAACCCAGTTCAGTGTGGTGCATTTTATAAGGTAATAGAAGAAATGACCCCCAGATTTGCACAGAAGAGTGAGCAGACCTAGCTGGACACCACAGTACAGACAAAGCAGCCCAGGCAGTTGCTACTTTAATCAAACATGAATGCATATGATAACTGCGGCCTGGAAAAGGTCACTTACCAGTAGCTTAAGGAGCCAGAAACGAGACTTGTAGTACAAGGTCTTCGTGGGGTTAATTAGGAAGAGCAGCATGAATCCATACAGAATCAGAGGATTCACTTGCATTGGCAAATAGAAGTTTGTTCCGAAGACACAGGCAAATAGACTGATGCACCACAGCATCCCCAGGAAGCCTGCAATCTGACACACAGAAACAAGGCTTGGTTAGTATCTCACATAGACACAGAGCACCATATCTACCAGGGCAAAGTGTATAGAGTAATAGGAAAATAAACAGTAATTCTGGTGTGTGTGATGGAAACATGAAAGCATACTATGAAATGTATACATTAATCTTAGAGATCAACTACTTAATGTGTATGAACAGCGGAAATCAAAGCAGTCTCTAGGAAACCCGCAACGTGCACAGGAGAACTATGGAGACACCGGCTCCACTCTACATGACAGTGTAATTGTTACCTATGTAAATAGCAATCTGATGCGGTGTAAGTACAATACGTATATTATATATGCAGGGAGCTGCGCAGCTGGAAGAATGTTACCCAGCCACCACCCTTACACAATGCTATTCTGCCTCAGCCTGGGCCCATACTGCTCTGGGGGCAAGTACAGGAGACACACAGACCACAAATCTATTGCTGTTAAACTTGGGCAAATACATAGATCTAGCATTCAGATGTAATGTAAATGTGCTTTATTGCTGCAGACTGAATGCAAATATCATAATCAAAATGTAAATAGAGTTTAACAGGTAGAGAGGCTCCTATAGTATTAGATACATGGGAGGGATTTCTATGTACTCAGCCAATTGGAAGAAACATCCAATGGTTGTCATAAGTTAGGCAAGATATCAGTCTCCAAATAGGCGCATAGCAGCAGTCTTGTAATTGACATGGGACACATTGCATGACCACACCTATACCGTACATACATGTCCCCCTCCCTCCGCTGTTCCATCCCCTTGGCACAAAGAGTCATCATCACAGAAACCATCTCCGTCGGCATGGTCATAGGTACCTAAGAATTTGTAGGGCAAATGCACGGTTTAACATAGTAGGATTAAGTTAGGGTCCGATTCAGACCAGTTCATTATGGGCCGAATTAGTCCCCGTCCCCGATGGTCAAAGTTTGCACATGTGCCAACCCCTGGGGCCGTTCGCTATATAGTGGGAGGGAAGAGGGCAGGCAGGGGTGGCAATGCCTGCTGATATTTCTGGAACCTAGTACAGGTATGAAGCATACTAGCAGCCTTGTGCCTGGAACTATTAATTATTTGAAAAACTGCACTGTCACCTTACCCACTCACACAATTACAGCACAAGACTTTGCACCTGCTCCTAGCCGGAGATGGAGCCTTGGCCTTTGACTACAATTTTATCTTTAGGAAGAAAATCTTGCTCTACATTAAAACGAGAATTCCCCTTTCCTATTACTCAATTGAGGTATCTGTCTAACATTTCATAATGGCCATAAAATCACAACACACAGACCGGCAGAACAAGTATACAAACACAGGAATAGACCGTAATTACAGCAACGAACATCCCCACAGTACAAGTTGCTTCCTTCCAACTCACAAGGGAAAGCCTTTTACTTTCCCCCATCAAAGTGCTGACTGTTTGCTGTTATAGTAACCGGGGAGGAGCGCAGCATCAAAGCCACAGATTTTCCCCACTGTGACTGTATGCTGACGTAACACTGTCTTTACAGGGGTTTTCCATCTTCAGATCACTGATAGGATTTACATTTAGGCCAAAGCAGAAAGCTGTGTCATATAGTGCACACAAATCAATGTGTGTGTGTGTGTATGTATGAAGAACAAATGCACGGCAAGAAATGAAAGTCTAGTTCAGGCATGTCCAAACTGCGGTCCTGCGGCACACCACACCCCAGAGAGAAGGACACATCAGACCAATCTGTACATGAAGCTTCCGTTTCCAGGGTAGCAGATGGACCAATTCTTACCTCAAAGAGATGCTGATGGGAGAGGTTGTTACGGGGATTAAGCTCAAATATGAGGACATGGTTGACCCCAGCTTGTCTCCAGCCATATGTATTGATGCCCAGGAGAAAAAGGAACTCCACCAGCAGGAAACCACCCCTGTAAATCCTCACCAAGGGCCACACTTCTTTGATACTGTACCGATGGAAGCCTGCATTAAGACAAAGAAGTCACTGTTATAATCTGTGGCTTCTACACTTTGTATCGGAAATGACTGTTCACATTGGTGGAGCTACTGTCCATGTCTCCAAGCCGAGCACTAGAACATAAATGTCAGGTCCGACAGTTTAATAGAAGTCCCCGGGATAGCATTGTGCCTATGCCCTGACCTGCATAATAGCGTGCACTAGGATTTTACAGCCGGTACTACATTTTAATGAATAAGGGGCTGAGTCAGCTGTTTTTTTGCGGGCAAACCCATCATAATTATCTTGGAGTGGCCAGTTCTAGCTATTATAGCACCACACACTCTAGTATTCGCACCGTCCAGGCCAAATTCAATGGATCTGTTTGTGAAGGTATTCTGTGTGAGAAACGTACTTTATCTTAGAAACGCAGTATTTATCTTAGATTAATTCTTCATTTATTTATAGAGCCAACATACTACACAGTGCTGAACAACAGAAGAATGTTTCTTTAGCATATCAGTCCTTACTCCAATAGACCTTAAAGTACCATGTACAAGTGTGCACGCACACACACATAAATCACTACAGGACATCACGGCCAAAGAGGTCACTAGCATTTGCTAGAAGCAGGAACATAGTTTTACACACACTGGATATTCCTACATACGGACTTACCAGTATACAACACCGCGCAGTTCAGTACAATAAATATCCCGCAGTACAGTCCCACTCTGAATGTCGTCCAGGCTGGTGCCGGCTGCGAAGACATAAGGGAAACCGCAATAGCTGTTAACAGATGCAGCAAAGCATATTATACCAGGGCTTTCTTATTAGAACTTTAATGCAGGTGAAGAAACGTTTCCGACAGTCGGAATATCGGGCGTGTCCGACGTCATTTTGACCATCGGCATTCAATCTTCCGACTGTCGGAAACATTCTGTGGATTGTCGCAAACGGATGCAGATTTGACAATTTAGAGCCGGTTTTCAACAATGCAGATTTGACTTGATAAAAAGTGGTAACGGCATGCCTTCAATGCAGACAGGAACAGCCGCATTAAATAGGTGAGTGCCAATATTTCCAACTGTCAGAAATATTGGCATACTGTACATTGAGTACCCCCCATAGTGTAGCGATGAGAACAAGAAGTACATGTAAAACTTATTGCACAAACCTGCTAAAACAATGTCAGCCTACACTACAGAGACACAGGGGGGTATTCGATCCCCGCCGCTATTTCCGAATTGGGGAAATAGTGGAGGGCACCTATACAATGCTGTCTTGTCCGGCAGCATTGAAGAGGCAGATGGACAGAACGATGGACAGACGCTGACACGCCCCCTTTCCGAAGATCACCAAGCGGGACATAGAATCCCTTCTGGCTATATGCTGTCGAGCAAAACGAAAATGAGCCAGGGTCACGGCTGTCAGGACAGATCGACCGTCGGGATTGAATACCCCTCTAAATGGTAAATTGCATAATTTGTGGTCAAATATGCCAAGTACAACTCAGTGGGTATTAGCGGTACAGTGTCACATACAGATGTGTCCTTATATATGCAGCCACAATACACCATGCACTGCGAGATGTCTGGCATGACTGAGCTGCTAAGTCCCAGACAGTCTGTATACGGAGTACAACGCGGCCACATTTTAGCACCTTGTACAGTTTTAGAGACTCTGACACACAGATACACAGGTGTTATATGGCCAGATTGATCAGAACAGTCTCCTTAAATTCCCGTGTCACATTGAGGTGCGACAGGAGAATGTTTGGCAAAAAAGGCGCTAGAAGATTCTAAAGTGACCGTTCATACCAAGAGGCTAAGATGTAATAGGACCTACTCTGAGACTCCTGGAAATCAGACACCAATATAACTGCCGCGAATTATAGCTGTTTGGACCATGCTGAAATTGAGATTAATATTTTACAGCTAAAGTATTTAGGGCCGGATAAATCATTGTGTGTTGTTCTACTTGTTTAGTCATTTATACAGTCTAATTAGTGTAAGTGATCTCCCTCTGTACAGTGTTCCTGACTCAGATAATGCTGAGCTGTATAATTACACAATACCACAAATGTCCTGCAATAAATGGAATGGAACTTGTGGCATTAGATTGCTGCTGGGGTTTGATCATCTTTATTACACTTGGCTTTTAGCTTATCCATTTTTGGT
This sequence comes from Crinia signifera, assembly GCF_055691185.1. Taxonomy (NCBI): domain Eukaryota; kingdom Metazoa; phylum Chordata; class Amphibia; order Anura; family Myobatrachidae; genus Crinia; species Crinia signifera. Next base: position 132,454,911 of record NC_139224.1, on the reverse strand, counting down.
CACTGATAAATTTAATCACATCATTTACAAATGAAGCAGAAATATAATAAAATACATAACACCCATCCCAGAATAAGAGTGTGGGCAACAATGCAGTCATCACATGTACTGGCAGAACATTAAAATGTGGTATTATATTGCAGCCCATACGGCAGGTGTTGTAAAATAAATGTACATACATACATACATACATACATACATACATACATACAATACTGTGCAAAAGTATTACGCAGGTGTGGAAAAATGCTGCAAAGTAAAGGTGCATACACACAGAACAATTTGTCATACAATGTGGGTGTTCCTGATCAATTTGAACTACCAATTGTTCCGTGTGTATGAACGATATTGATGCTGATGCGCGTACTCGCCACTCCTTATTAGAGGTCTATGATCCTTCATACATGCAAAAAGATCATAGACCAATCTTTTGCAATGTGTTCAAATCGTTTCAAGTGTGTGTGTGCATGATGAATGATTTGGTAAAGATGATTTACTGGCTCCCACTCCCCTCCACCATCGTTAAAGATTGATAGTTCATGTGTAATCATTTGTACAATCGTTCAATATTTGACACCAAATCATTTGTCCAGGAGTTCTGAGGAAATAGTTAACGAGATTGGATCGTTTGCCAAATCGTTCCGGGTTTATGCTTTCACAAATAGTAGTGTTAATAGTTTATTTGTATCAATTAACAAACTGCAAAGTGAATGAAAAGAAATCAAAATCATTATTTAGTGTGACCACCTTTTGCCTTTAAAACAGCATCAATTCTAGGTACACTTGCCAGGGAGTTTGCAGTATTATAGTCTTGTGTTTGACTAACCACACCAAACGGGTGATAAATGATCATGTAGGAAGAACCCCCAATAATTAACTGAAACATCTTTGTAGCAGGATTAAAACTGGTTGAGGAACAGCCAAAACTCTGCTACAAAGGTGAGGTTGTGGAAGACCGTTTCATGTCACAGGCATACACCATGGCAAGACTCAGAATAGACAAAAGGTTGTTATACTGCATTAGTAAGGGCTACTCCAGCCAGGTTATTCTGATTCACTCAGAGAGGCACAATCACTCTCTAATCTTCAAAACCATGTGCACTGCAGGTGGGGCTGATGAAACATGTGCAGAGAGAGTTAGATTTGGGTGGGGGGTGTATTTCAAACTGATATCTATATTACAGTGTAAAATAAAGCAGCCAGTATTTACCCTGCACAGAAACAATAAAACACCCAAATCGAACTCTCTCTGCACATGTTACATCAGCCCCACCTGCAGTGCATATGGTTTTGTCCATAAGAGAGTGATTGTGCCTTTCTGAGTGAATCAGAATAAGGGGGGTATGCTATCTGCTGCCGCTATTTCCGACATGGGAAATAGCGGCAGGTTCCTATTCAATGCGGTCATTAACAACAGCATTGATGCGGGAACACGCCAGAACGGGCCCGACAGCTGTCGGGCCCGTTCTGCCGATAATGGCTGTGGATTGTCATTATCCGGGCCACAGATCGTCAATCCACGGCCGTTTTCGTGGCCACGCCCCTTTGAGCCCATCAGCATGAGGGACATTGAATTCCGTCTGCCGTTACGCGGTCGATCTGAGCGCAAACGGGCCAGGATCACAGCTGTCGGCGGGGATCGACAGCCGAGATCCCGCATTGCATACGCCCCCATTCACCTAAGTGCATCAGATAAAAAACATATCATGCATAGGGAAGTACACTCCACTTTACCTAAGGACCCCAGGACATAACCCCCCCCCCCACCCCTCCAAAGTCTCCTCCCGGCCGGGAGTAGAGTGCACGGCAAGCGCAGAGACCAGCGACTCAGGTGCCGGGATTTCATGTCATTCGCGTCATCCACACCCGGAAGTCGAGCCCCGAGTAGAGTCCGTGGAGCCCGGCAGGTCGTGCGGGCAAGGCGCCGACCACCAGCAGGAACACAGAGGAACGCGAGGAAGCAGGAGGATTCGGACTCAACAACAGCCACAGGTTAAAGGTGCACTGCGGGCGGGACGGGACGCCAGCCCCCCGCACCACCAGCCTGTGCACCCATCCCCCCCTCAAACACTCTGACATTTCCCACTTGCCCCATCCATCTACACCAGTCACCACCTATACGCTTTCTGCACAGGGTGTTCAGCTGTTGCTGTCACCTAGGTGCAGCTTTTGCGTCACTGGCACCTGTGACACTGACGCACTCTCCACAGCGTGTCACAGCAACACCATTTACTGTTTATGCACGTTACTTATTGTACCACGCTAGTGGTTATTTCAATAAATTGGGTACTTGTTTCCTAGCACGGCCACAACGATTTAGATCGTTGTGGTCGTAAGATAAAAAATCGGATCGATCGCATCGCATGCGATTTGGTCGCATGCGATGCGACCGATCCGACCGACCGATTTTTCACCCGATTTTTTTTTTTTTTTCACTTGATTATTTTCAATTGCCCCCCCAAATGTTACTAAGTGGGCTAGACCCCACGATAGACGTCAACCCGAAGCGTGGCGAGCGCAGCGAGCCCGCGAGGGGCGGCGGTGCGCGTCCTCCGACCTTTTCATTCCCCTACTATCCACTAGGGCGTGGAGTGAGAATAGAATAGTGTGGCGAGCGCAGCGAGCCACCGAGCCCGAAGCGTGGCGAGCGCAGCGAGCCCCGCGAGGGGACGCGTATAACTTCACAGGTATACGCGTCCCCTCGCGGGGCTCGCTGCGCTCGCCACGCTTCGGGCTCGGTGGCTCGCTGCGCTCGCCACACTATTCTATTCTCACTCCACGCCCTAGTGGATAGTAGGGGAATGAAAAGGTCGGAGGACGCGCACCGCCGCCCCTCGCGGGCTCGCTGCGCTCGCCACGCTTCGGGTTGACGTCTATCGTGGGGTCATGGCGGGCACATAAAAAATGTGAAATGGGTCATATTGGCCCATTTCACCTTTTTTATCATTTTTCCCTATGTGAGATGGACTTAATCAAGTCCATCTCATCTTGTGCCATTATAATGGCACAAGACCGACAAGATCCTCCCGATTTCAATGTTAAAAGATTTTTTAACATTGAAGTCTATGGAAAAATCGGGTCAATCGGTCGGTCGCATCGCGGCCGATTTTAATTGGTCGCGACCGACCGATTGACCCGATTTCTGTCAATCAAAGGGAAAAAATTGTTAAAAATCGGCCACATCGTGAGGATCGTGTCCCTTAATTAAGAGCCACGATCACTCACGATTGTGGCCGTTCTAGGAAACAAGTACCATAAATTGTGTTAAACTTTACCACCTCTGCAGTGTATACTTTCACTATATTTAGTGACACTAGGCATTGTACTTTTGTGACATATTATCAGCCACACTCACCCTTAGCGCAGACCTCTACCTATTTACTCTCCAAAAAAACATATCATGCTTATTTCCCATCAAATTTGGAAGATGTCCATATCAGCTCATTACTAGCAGAAACCAGTGAGACCCAGACATCGACTGTTCAGAGAACTCTGGCCAGAAGTGGAAACAAGGCCTAACAACTCAACTCTGCATGAACACACAGGAACTGGGTTACAGACAAATGTCAGCAGGAGCTCTGGACTGAGGAGGCAAAATAGAAAATATTTGGCTGTAACAGGAGGCAGTTTGTTCACAGAAGGACTGAAGAGCGGTACAATAAAGACTGCAGGCAGCAGTGCAGCATGATGGAGGCTCCTTGCAAGCTTGGCATTGCATTTCAGCAAACGGTTGGAGTCAGGATTATTGGTGTCTCAATGCTGGGGAAATAGACAGGTACTTATCCATCATGCAATACCATCAATGAGGTGTCTGATTGGCTCCAAATTTATTCTACAGCAGGATAACGACCCCAAATATAAAGCCAATGTCATTAAGAACTATCTATGGCATAAATAAGAACAAGTGATGATATGGCCCCAACAGAGCCTTGAACTCCTCATCATTGAGTCTGACTGGGATTACATTAAGAATCAGAAGAATTTGAGTAAGCCTACATCATCAGAAGATCTGTAGTTCATTCTCCAAGAGGCTTAGAGCAACCTCCCTGCTGAGATCCTTAGTGTACCTAGTAGTACTGATGCCGTTTTGAAGGCAAAGGGTGGTCATGTCAAATACTGATTTGATTTAGATTTCTCTTTTGTTCATTCACTTCGCATTTTTAAATGATAACAAATGAAGTCAAATGAAGTCTGATCACTTCTATCGAATGCATTCTTATGGGCCCTACACACAGGGTGATTTCAGGGAAATCAATCTGACTACAGCACTTAGAAAATGCCCCTACATCGCTGTATGTAGGGGCTACAGTGATAGTGATGTGCGGCCCAGTGTGTCGCTATCACCTGGCGATTAATATCCAGCAACCTGGATAAATCTAGTTACAGCGCAAGTCAGGGCCACTGTTCTCATTGGACAACACTGGCCCTGACACAGTGCTGTGCAGCTTTGTGTGCTGAGCGATATAGCATTGCTTAGATAAGCTCAGCAAAATCTCCCTGTGTGTTGGCTCGTTTACTTTGCAGTATTTTTTTTCACACTTACCTAAAACGTTTGCACAGTACTGTATATAATAAAACACTACATTCATTTCCACTTTGATATATTCTTATATAATATTACATATATCCCAAAAAAATTCTGAGGACTTATTGGAACATGGTTTGTTCTTACTACATTCTAGAACAATGTTGTGCACAGTGTAATGCTGGGAGACTCCAACAGCAGCAACAACTGACCTGAGCTGCTCCGAGAGGTGGCACTCGCAGGCGTTTCATGGCTTTCTGCCGGTCCCCATCTTCTAGTTCATTGGTCACCACAGCCTGAGTAACAAAGAAAAGGATGGCATTAGATTTTTTGGTACTCTTTACCTAGAACGGCGCCCGCGATTAGAATCGCGGGCGTCGGGGGTAAAAAATCGCGGTCATCGCGGGCAAATCGCGGGTACATATTCTATTCTCAACTCCACGCCGACGTGGATAGTAGGGCATGAAAAGGTCGGAGGACGCGTACCGCCGCCCCTCGCGGGCTCGCTGCGCTCGCCACGCTTCGGGTTGGCGTGGATCGTGGGGTGGCGTACAAAAATTGGGGGGACATTTAAGGGTTAATTGTGCCTATTTGGGCTCTGTAGCCCATTTAACATTGATTCCTATGGGAAAATCGCGGGCATTGAGGCATTGAATGCAAAATCGCGGTCAATCAGGCTTTTTAACATTGTTCCCTATGGGAAAATCGCTGTGATCGCGGGCATCGCGTCGCGGCCGTTTATGTACTGCCCGCGATGCCGCGATCACCGCGATGGGCGCCGTTCTAGGTAAAGAGTACCGATTTTTTTTTACAGGCATCTATCTGTTATATTTGCCGTAGGCCAGTGTAATGGTAACGCTGCAGTCGTCATATAGTATGACAGCAGACCTGGCTTCCTATAACCCTTTTACATAACAAACGGGGACTGGATGTAAAGTGTACCTGTGACAGATGCACCAATATAGGATGTGGTGACAATCACATTGTGACTCCGACCTCAGTGAGGCCACTACTTGACAGGCTGTGTATTATGCGCAATGGTTCAGTACAAATGGCTGTAGCTATTGTGCGTCCAGGTGATGGGTACAGAGAGATCTCTGCCAGACAAAGGATACAGCTTTATTTGCAAACCAATTAGCGCCATAAGGAAATATTTGAATAGTGCTCTGGGCAGGGAAGGACATTATTTGGAAAAATATTAAAAACTAAAAATCACGTCTAGACTAATCTAACATAAGAAAAATAAAACAAAAACAAACATGTAAAATGTTAAAATTATACAATTTAAGGCCAAGTAAAAAAACCAAAAAAAACCATAAAATGTAGCAAAACAAATAGTTCTCCCAGATTACCAGCTTACGATATATATATTTTTTATATTTCTTTCATTTATGTATATAAACCTAACTAAACGCACATTCGTGACGCCGTGTAGCTCTGTTATTAGAGAAAACTGTAGCTTGAAACTCTGCCCATGAAAATGATCTAACAGAGAAATCACAGAATATAAAAGCAAATAACATCTGCAAGTGGTTAAGTGCCTTTGTCATCTTTCCTCTTCCCACCAAACAGTGCATTAAGTTAATTGGGAACAAACATAATGTTAAGAAAAGCAGCACCCAAGTTAAAGAAACATTGGGCTTAGGGGTAACGAAAGGGACAACGTTTGCAAATTTAGCTGAGAGAGTGAATCAGCAATTTATTTTAAAAAGGCAAAAAACAGGTTGGCTTGGCATTTAAATACTTGCACCTTTACACTGATCACTGACACTGCAGCACTTTTGGCAACCTGGAGCCCATTGGGACCTTCAATATCAGAATAGAATTATTTAATTTTTGAATATATACTAAAAAGTTTGAGGTCAATTATGCAGAGAATTCTATCAAGAGGTCACGCAGTGTCAATCTGTGTAACTGCCATGCAAGAGCATAGGAGCATGCCTTGCCAGTCTAATACTGTAGTTCCACAGCATTGGAGGGGGATAAACGTTGGGTTTTCAGAAGTCTTTATAAATAACATTCAATAGCATAATGTTTTAAGACAAGACTTCACCAAATCTGGACTTGTGCAGCAGGTGAATGGCAGTGCAAGGTGGAAAAGCGGGCCGGTCAGGTGTGTTAATACAATGATAATGGATGTGCCTAAAGAAGCAACTGTACAACAGGAGGCTGACAGGCCACAAAAAGGCGTCTGTCAGTTATGTAGAGGTATCTGTGCAGTAAATGTTTTACTAATGAGAGTACTCTAAAACATGGTTGTTTAGGTGGGAAACGTCTGTGCAAGTAGTGTTTCTGGTCACCAAGAAGTGGACCAAAAGATTTTTTTAGGTCTGCAGAGAAATGGCGCAAGGGTATTTGAGCTGATATGCTTAAAATAAATCTGGACCCGTTTAGGGAATATAATAAACAGAAATTTTATTGTACATAAAAATAAAGACAGTTTAAAAAAACAGTAAAAAGTGCAAGTGCCAATTTCTACAAAAGTGCAAATGCAATATAATATACATGTAATGTATTTCACAAAAAACAGGGACAGATATGGTATTGATCTCACCAAACAAAGGGGGTGCGGTGGGCTTGGTGCTTTGCAGTTGGTAATCCCGGGAAGCAGCTGGGTGCACCACCGCACAGGCTTGGTCAATACCGGTATCAGATGGATCGTCTCCCGTCAATGTATTAGCATCCCGCGTAACATGTTTCGGAGGCAACTCCTTCTTCAGACGTGGATTCCACGTCTGAAGAAGGAGTTACCTCTGAAACATGTTACGCGGGATGCTAATACATTGACGGGAGACGATCCATCTGATACCGGTATTGACCAAGCCTGTGCGGTGGTGCACCCAGCTGCTTCCCGGGATTACCAACTGCAAAGCACCAAGCCCACCGCACCCCCTTTGTTTGGTGAGATCAATACCATATCTGTCCCTGTTTTTTGTGAAATACATTACATGTATATCATATTGCATTTGCACTTTTGTAGAAATTGGCACTTGCACTTTTTACTGTTTTTTAAACTGTCTTTATTTTTATGTACAATAAAATTTCTGTTTATTATATTCCCTAAAAACGGGTCCAGATTTATTTTAAGCATATCAGCTCAAATATCCTTGCGCCATTTCTCTGCAGACCTAAAAAACTCTTTTGGTCCACTACACAAGAGTCAGTGTTGCTCTTTAGATTGGTCAGCAGAGGGCAGCAGGGTTGGAGAGCTCAAATAGTGCGCAAACAGTGTCATCCAAAACCCACTCCAGTATACTGGTCACCAAGAAGTGTCTGGCACTGCTAGACAGTAGTGTTTCTGGACAACAAGTTTATGGCACTTCCAGACAGCAGCGTTTCTGGACAACAAGTGTCTGGCACTGCTAGACAATAGTGTTTCTGGTCACCAAGAACTGCCTGGCACTTGAAGATCGCAGTGTTTCTGGACAACAGATGTCTGGCACTGCTAGACAGTAGTGTTTCTGGTCACCAAGAAGTGTCTGGCACTGCTAGACAGTAGTGTTTCTGGACAACAAGTGCCTGGCACTGCTAGACAGTAGTGTTTCTGGTCACCAAGAAGTGTCTGGCACTTGAAGATCGCAGTGTTTCTGGACAAGTGTTTGGCACGGCTAGACAGTAGTGTTTCTGGACAACAGGTGTTTGGCACTTCTAGACAGTAGTGTTTCTGGACAACAAGTGTCTGGTACTTTTGGAGAGAAGAGATTCCGATCAACAGGTGTCAAGCACTTCTGGGGATGGAGTAGGGGGGGGGGTTTCTCTGCACAGAAGGTGTCACTCTGCATAAGAGGTGACAGCCACATTTGAAGGCTGATTTGGAGGGAGGGGTGCACTGCAACAGGTGTCTGGCTGTGAATATATAGGTGGTAGGGTCAGAATCTTTCTCTACAATATATAATTTGCAATATAGTGTTTGCATGGGGGATGGTTTTGATGCCTTTTATGAACACAGTGATTATTTATGCCTGTGGTATGTGTATCGAGATGATTGCATTTTCTTTCTCCCTAGAGTACTACCACTGTTAGAAGGATGAGAAAATATGTAGTCAGATCTGAAAAGATATTTAAATAAAAAAAAAAAAGTTAAGTATTTTTTTTTTTAGCAGGATTCACACAAATCCATTTCTAAGAATCTGGATGCATCCTGGAATAGAGGATTTGCTACTTCAATAGTTGCCTGTAGCATACTGGCAGGGACGATAACAATGCTTTGTTTAATTAAGGAGAGTATTTTGCAACTCAGTAATTAGATTAAGCATTATAGACCAGTCATTTGTCAGTGGATCGCTGGTCTGTTTGGCAAAGCAGCCGCATCTGGAACTCACTGGTTTAGACAAAATACCTCAGTCTCTGAGATCAGCTGATTGATTTTTTTGCAGGTGTAGAATGGCGCCACTTCCACATGAGCCACCCGCCAGTCAGCGCCACGGCCCGTCTCCAGAATCTTGTCATGCTTCTTTAGGATCTTGCGGAACCCTGTGAAGTTCAAATTCTGAAAACAAAAAACAAAACAAACCAACAGTTGATGAATCATTATATACAGATGCACCACACTCCTTGCATTAGTTTGTCAGGAGTGTCAGATTGCTACCTGGCCAGGCTGGGGCTACTTAACTCACAGTACATGGCTGTCTGCTTGTCTCTTATACCCCCCCCTCATATCACAAAACTGCCCTGGTTACATGCATCCCTGTCCTTGCTATCAGTAACATTGGAGAGAAAGCTTCTTCCATAATATCAGTATTTTCATTTAAATTACATACAGTGTTGTAGTGAACATTCTGATCATCTGGCTACAGGTTAGTCTAGTCCTATATACTTCAAAACAGGGGACATATAGACCAGCAGGAAATGAAGAGCGATTACAAAAATGTGTTTTGACTGTAGCCAAATGCACAAATCTAACTCCATCCCTCAGTATGTAAGAACTGCAATATTTGTGAGGCATGGCTGTGTGGACTGGGTAGAGACCCTCGGCAAACCTCCAGCCATTGTTCTATACCTAGAATCCCCAATCTATTATCTGGGCCTGCAGTATGCTGTGTTTCTGCACAAGCCATCTAATCTCTTTCCAAAAAAGCATGAAATAACTTGTAGCTTAACAAGGACAGAAGGGGGTCTAACCCTCATCTGTTACAGGCCGACAGCGACATAGCCGCTGAAATAATAAGTGCCATGACAACCAACACTGTTAAAAGGGAATTCTGAAGCACAACGCCAGTGTACTTAGACCAGTAATTCTCTTACAGTGGCCTACTGAACTGCTATTGTACATGGCAAATTGCCCACACACTGTCTTTTATGTCAGATACATGGATGGGGCACAGCAGGTTGCAATAAGGAAGCATAAAATAGCTATAAACTACGGTAAGGGAATGGAATATTATTTTAAAATGTAAGAATGAATATGGTTTATTCTGATATACATCTTAATGCTCTTTATAGGACGATTGTGGGGTTGTTGAATTAAATTCGAACTGGCCGGATTTCACTCAATATTAACAGACAATAAAAGAGGCACAGGGCCAAATGTAATAAGCTAGATTTGCAGGAGTCACCGAGATTCCAATGAGAGCCACTAGATAAGCGGCAAATATTTTTTGTAACGAAACAGAACTGGTTTACCTTTAAACTAATTACCACTGTAAATCTAGTGACTATTTTGTCTGAACTGTCCCCGACTCCTGGCAATGGGAAGTCAGAGTGATCCTCTTACACTGTAAAACACAAGCACCCCATACAAGCACAGAACAGGCTATAAAACCTTATTATGGAAGGACCATGTATGAAGTAACACACATAGGTGCGGATACTGAGTTACATGCAAATTGGTTAATAGCTCATGTTGAGTGCACAGACCTACATGCAGCTTTTTGCACAGATTGGCACTGCTAAAGGCCAGAAACGTAAATCTCTTTATAACGAACACAAGACTCCATGATGAAGAGACGTTACAGTACATTACGCTACCATTTAGTACCTGATAATTCTGCAGAAGAATTAGACTGAGATAGAACTCGCTGAATGCCAGTTTCAGGTCCCGAATGTTTCTGTGCTGGACCCGTTCCTCATGTGACAGGGTGAATACGGCTTTCCTGCGCTGTCTGAGGGCTGGCGCGCGGCTGCTTTCCCTTTGTGCATCCAGTGAGGACTGCAGTTCATTTTGTAGGGTGGCTGAGCGTCGCTGAGCTTCCGCTAACTTTTCTGCAATCAAAGATAGAACAGTATAGAAAAAACCATGACATTAAAATCACTAATAAGAATAAAGTAGATCCGTTAGGAGACCTGTGGGCCGCTAGTAGGTTCCATAACTTTTACATGGCCAGAAGTTATTATGCTCTCACGAGTGTGTTGCAATCTGGTGGGACTGCCATGCTATTGAATCCTATCCATGTAAACTTGCGAGCAGGGCCCTCCTACCTCTATGTCGGTTTGTTACTACCGAGTTTGTCTTATCAATGTATCCTATTGTAAAGCGCAACGGAATTTGCTGCGCTATAGAAGAAACTGTAAATAAATAATGAATGCTCTGCTCAGAACCGTGAACACCCCCATTACCCGCTCTGCATTCGCTCCAGCAAAATACCTGAATAAAATGTGTTGATTTTGGCAAGCTCCTTCTCACATGTCTGGAAGAACTTTTCTTCAAACTTGGCAAAATATCGCTTTACAGTGTCTTCGTCTGTTACTGAAAGACAAAATGAAGAGGAGATGGAGATTACCATAGCAGCAAGTGACAGTATATTTATACATCGTTAGGTCATTTTGACATTTGCTTTGTGTGTGCTCTAGCAACGTTGTGTACTCATTGGTTCTCAGACCCTTCTTGCTTCCAGTATTTAAAAAAAATAAAAAAAAAAGTGTGACCAGGGGCGATAAGACACTATGGAGACATTATGGAGACTTGATGCACTGCATACAAAATGTACCTACATATTCAAGCAAATCTACAGTTACATAGTTTTAATATTTAACTTAATGCCACGGCTACAGCCCTCATGGTCAATGTAAATCCTATTAGGGCCTTATTCATATTCCTTCGGTCCTCCGTGCATTCACATGGAGGACCTATGTTGTGCGTTTGCGCAGGTGCATTTCTGCGCAGACGCAGGGTGGGTGCACCCACGGCAAACATTCGGTTCACCGGGTGCATGTACCCTACACCCCACTATATGGGAATGCCCAGCGTTTCATGGGAGTTCTCATGGTAATGAAGCAGTGACGCTGGTGCGGGAGGCAGCTGACATCACCGGATGTCAGCTGCCCGCCCATATACGTCCCAGTGTGCACGCATATGGACGTTACTTGAAAGTCACTTTTATATGCGTGTACCTTCCACAAATGTCGATGGTCGGTGACCATGGTAAGATGTGGGTGTTCCCCGCAGCATGCGAACGGATATTTATACTAATCATCCATTCGCAGCCTGTGCGGGTGAGCCCGCACTGCGAGGGGGGTGACCGGCCAGACATTCGCCGGGTGGGGTTTGGTGGACTGGTGCAATTGGCTGGTACAAGGATACGATATATGTAAAATAGGTTAATATAGATTTAAAAACTTTCAATACACTTAATTTTAAAACACATAGCTGGAGTACCAAATGGTCAGCATACAGAATAGAACAGCAATACATGAGAACATGTCTGTACACAAACTTCACTGTACCACTAATGCATTAGAATACACAGGAACACACGTCCACTAACAAATACAAAAAGTGCAGGAATCTAGAGCCGTTTGTACAGTAAATAAAGCTGCAGCTATGAGGGGACAGAAGTGTAAGAATTTCATCTTGTACCCAGGTCACTACACATCGGAGCGGTCTCACACATTAAGCAAGTGAGACTCTCACATGCAATGTGCCATGATCACAGAACTCCATCACTACAGCGCATTGCTTGGGGTAGTTGGACATCACAGCTTTCTCATCAGGCAAACTCCCAACTACCCCCCTCCCCCCTACAAAGCTCTGCTGTAGGAGTCTATAGGTTACAGAATTCTCCATATTATCTAGTACAAAAGGCATTCTGCTTCCTAGAATCACTCCAAGGTCACTTGCTGTGGAAGAATGAACAGATGCGGGGAAGATGGCTGGCCTTGAATATACTGTTCATCATACACCATGACAACAGCGCAGAGATAGGGGGCCTGTAAACTCTGGGTGCTAAGACCACTGAAAAATACTCAGTACAGCTGGAAGTTGAATTGATAACGCTAAATAATAAATTTTATGCATCATAAAAAATATGAATATATTACAGTAACCACGCTATAAACCATTCACCATGAGCCAAAGGAACAGCTGCATGCAATATCAAAGCAAAAACATCAAGACGGTTATTAAACACACTATAACAATACCACTGGATTATTGGCAGGACCGCTAACGAGAAGAGAGAGAGAATTACGGAGCAAGATTCAAACGGAACTTTGGAAGCATAGTTCTGCCATGGTAATGAGTGTGGTACAAGTGTGACAAAATGTAGCCAAATATATTTGGGGCAGGGGTCATAAGGTCAAAAGCCAATAGGATGACCACTATCGGTTGACAGGCCATAGGTGGACACATGAAAAACGACGACGTACCTTAGGGCGACACGGTCGAACTGTCGACACGGAAAAGGTTGACGCATGACGTTTTTCATGTTTTTGTTGCCTGTCGACTTGGATAGTAAAGTATGAAAAGACACCTTTAAAAAAAATAAGGCTAAAAACTCATGTCGACCTTTTGACCATATCGACCTCCAGCAGGCATATTCTATTTTGAAGTGCATTTTTCCCCAAAATTGTATTGTTTTAAGATATGCAAAAATCACTTTTTTCTTTTGTTATATATGTTTTGTACCAATGTGTAAATGTTTACATATATTTATAAATTGATATTGTATAGAGGTTTACTGCCCGATATGAAGGCTAGTCAAATGATTAGGAACAAGGTGATTTTAATTGAAATTAGTACCACCTGATTAAGAGGTAGATATAAGACACACTAGAATCAAGGATAATCACACCTCCTGATGAAGTCCATCACGTGACGAAACGCGTAGAGGCGTGGTTACGTTCACAGCATCGTGCACAGACCTGTCCGGTCCCTGGTCCGAGCATATAGGCACCGACGGTGGGGAACTGAGTCCCGGCTACCTCCGTCCTCTGGCTGTGTCTAAGGACTTTTCATGTTGGGCAAGCTGTTTGCTGCTTTTTCATGTATGTGAGCTATTGATTTTACAAGTAAAAACTTTTTTCATGATCACTGATTTGGTTGCGCTACTCTCTCTCTCTTCCTACATATCGACCTAAGTTATGTCGACATTTTTCATGCTTCGCCCAATAGTGGTGAACCTATTTATTGTTAACCTACTGACCACATCCCATACATTTACAGCGCCACAGCTACTATAGCAGCAAGAACAAGGCTATACGCTGCACAGAACTGACTGATGTGCAGATATTTTAATGCTTAGACAAAGCAGCCGCATCTCCTTCCACATCTATACACACTACGCATAATCACACTGTACTGCAACATGTATAAGGGATCACTCCCAATCTCTCGCCCTCACCAGCCACAATTTCACAAGTCTTTTATTGCTTTTATTTTTTAATATCCGGAGTAGCCCATGGCTGCCCATGTTAATGTGCTGAAATGAGCACACCAGCAGGAAGACCATCCAATAATTGGTCAGCGGACCCCTGTGGATGTGACAGCATTTGGCACGATGTGCGTGACCTCTATTAGATCTCACACAGGGCTCTCTATTAAATATGGTCTCTGAAAACAAGAAATGGAATAAATGAAATACACAGGGTGCAGCGTGGATGAGCATTTACATTGTAATTGGAGATCCGCAGCTCCGTAATATGAATACGATTTTATATATCAAAGTCTATATTACTAAAGAGCTGCTGGAAAGACACCCGTTAAACGGATCGATCCTCAAACCCAGTTTTTTTTACTAGATTAAACAGTATATACAAAGTAGTTCCATCCCTTACATACAAAAGTGTGTGTAAAAGTGTTTTTCTCCCTCGCACAATCGGAAGGCAGCCATTTTAGGAGCTGAGCATCACACAGTACAATGTTTTCACAATTCGCTCTGGAATTACACCAGACTTGATTGCGATACAAAGTGCCTCATGGGAAGATGCCGCAAACCGTTGAAAGACAAATTGGAGTAGTTGTCTATAGCAACCAATCAGCTTGTGGCAATCATTTTTCGAGTACATTCTATAAAATGACAAATTGTATAAGTTGCCCATGGCAGCCTATTAGTGTCAGTCTCTAAAAAGGAATGAGACATTATCCCCTCAGTGAGGTGAACAGTGTTCAGATGAGCAGCAGTCTCAGAAATCCTGGTGCAGCCGATGACCTTGAAAGCAATGCAATATTACACAGAAGCATGCAAGCACAGGCAGAATATACAGTTAGGGCCATGGTGGGATCAAACTCGTGACCTCAGTGTTGCAAGGCAGTAATGCCGACCATTACACCGTCCATGATGCCCTTATAGTTCCATTTTGTGGTTTTTACAGTCAATGGAATAATGAGAATGCTTTATGCTTTTCCTTCTGTGGAAAAAAAGATCTGATCAACTTAATAATTTTCCACTTCCCAGAAACAGGTTCCGCAATTATTTTCCTGTTATACATAAATATACACAGTCATCCATAGAAACTAAATAAAAATGGCAAAAGATCTTTTATGGACAACGAATCATAGCATATCAAGCATTTTATATAGGAGCGCAATTTTTTTTTTTATATGACCACTGGGGTCCTGGATACAGTATATTTTTACAAAGTGCTGGTGTGTTAATGTTTGTGTAGAGAGGACTGCAAAAAAAATAAATAATACAAACTTAAAACTAATAAAAAATGCAATATATCAGAAATAAATGTAAAAATAAAAGGAAATTAATATACTGTATAATGCAAAAAAATGTAAATTGTATTAACATTTATGTATTGAAATAATATATTTTATTAAAGAAACTATATTTTGATAAAACAAAGTCTGTTCTAGGAAAAAGAAAGGAAACGCATACTTTCAGGAGCAAATTAATGATTTCAAATAAATGGAAATAGAAGATATCCCGCACACCAAAGCTGCAGCAATGAATACCAATCGGGATTACCACTCCCAGAGAATGTATGTACAAAGAAAACTGTGGTATACGCAGGTGCGCTGTCTCTCTACTGTAAACAAATATGAATCCCCTCTCGTTCTGTATGTATTTTTCCAACAGTCAGATCTCATACTGTATACAGGTAGAGTTTCCCGTATCCAGAACCGTGGTTTTTTAGAATATTTCAGATTTTTTTCCTCCCCCCTGCCCCTTTTTTCATACTTACCTAATCCCCCGATGTCCACGGCGGCCTTCAGGATCTTCTTCAGCGGTCTTCTTCAGCGGTCTCAGGAGTGCTTTGAGCGGGCGCGCCGGTGACTTGCACAATGCACCTCTGGGACCGCTGAAGACGATCCTGAAGGCCACCGTGGGACCAATGGGGCAACCAGGTAAGCATGTTAAAAAAAAATAATCCAAAAAACGTAAAAATGGAGCCTGACTGGATGGTGAGTACCAGCCACTTTATCGCTTCAACAGGATAAATAAATTTGCCCCTGAATCTCTAATGCTGGGTTGGGTACACACCAGAATGATCAGGATCGTGAGACGAACATACGATGGTCACACGATCTGCATCTGATCCCAATCTGTACCCAGTTGACGAGGTTGTTTAAAAATCCTGACTGCAGCAGGTAGGAGCTGCAAAACGACCAGCGCATCGGATCGGAATCGTATCTAAAATGCCCACTTTGCATACAATCGGTCCAGATTGTAGAAAAATTGGGGGAACTTAAGCCAAATCGTTCCTGTGTGTACCCTGCATAATAGTCAAGTTCCTTTTCCAAACAAATACAATGTGACACTATAGGCATTCTTTGTTGTTGTTTTTTTCAGACATTACACCCCTGGTGCAGAACATTATCACATCTTGTAGGTATTTCTTGTGTAACATACGCATGAAAAAAGGGAACTACAATCATAACTATATAAAAAAATAAAAAAATTGGATTATATTATTGATACAAGAAACAGAATCAACACCAAAAAAATGTAATCCTCAGACCTCTATACACTCGACATACAGGTAGCGGGTGGCAACTTGGCCCTTTGTTGTTGAAAATGTTCGAAATGCAATGCTGACGAAACCAGATGATTATTGCCTATCAGAAAATATCCTCCATTGCTGGCAGGCTTTAGCAGTAAGGGAATTGGTTAATGTACTGCATGTTCAATCATAACAGCTATAACCTTTAACTGATTTCTGTTGCTTCTCATTTATAGCACTAAAAATATTTAACGCCTACAAGAAATTTCAAATTCAAGTAAGCTGTCAAAATACAGAACCCGAATACACTGCACAGGATAACAGATCCTCCCGCACTGATCTTTTATGAGATTATTTAACATTTCAGGAGGCATATGAAGTAGAAACTAGATATTTATCGCCACTTTAATAAACACATTTTTGTATCGGAGAGATTACATTTATTACAGCAAAATCTCAGCAAAATAAAATCTGTTGACCAACTTGAAAGCAGTTAATATGAAAAGAATAATAGCAAGCTTGGCATGAAGAACAACCAGCTCTGGCTGCAAAGCAAGAAACATTCCAGACTCCCACACGGATTGTAGATTTCTGGGCTCAACCTCAAAGGAAGACGACGAGAAATCTGCTTGGAATACGGTGCTGATTGGATTTAATGCTACGTTACTTTGGGCAGTGCTCCATTAGCAGGTCAGACAGGTAATGGAAAGGACCGAAGACTAAAACTCTTCCGCCTCGGAGAGCCCAGGCTGTCTGCTTGCCAGACGAGATTTAGTTACAACATTTCTAAATGGCAATTACATCAATTGATACACTTAGGAATTTTAGAGAAAGTCAATATAATTAAGGCATAAAAATTGGTTATTGGAGACTTGTCCATGTAACGAAGAGGTAAAGATTGAGTTTATATAGCTTGCCTTGTTCTTACTTACATATTGTAGCATAGCGTAACTGAATTGAGGTTTTCTAGCCATGGGGGCAAATGCGTATGAATGCCAGTTCGCTAGCCGCTGAGGGAACTTGCATCAGGATACCACTTGAATAAATACATTGTGCATCTCACAACAAATAAGCCTTCCAGAATAATCTTTTTCATGCCGAATGCAGATTGACTAAATTAACTGGCAATTTAAACCCTGAAGGCAAGAATCGCAATTTGCTCAATATCATTTACAGTAAAAATAAAAAATATGAGAGAATGGCACTAAGTCATCCGTTTGTAGCGGAAATACCAATATTGTACAAGCAACAAAACCTTCAAGGACCATTAAATTTTATTGGGCCAAAACATCAGCCTCGCGGGAAATCCTGGTAAAATGTTCTAGTGGTGTTACATGTTTAGTAAGTCTGTCATTACACTGTGACAGAGCTCAGTAGTTATGGATTGAAATCTCTAAATCACGCAAATCAATTTCTTAAGTATTGTAATTAGTCTTTTTTGTCGGTAGGTAAGCCCTCAGATATCCGGGCTATTTCCCTTGCTGAACAGGCTAGTGGCACAGACCTAAGCTAAAATTCCTAATGAGAACACAAACCACAACTAAAATTGTTCTGTTGGTTATTCTTAATGTTACATGTACTAGTGGAGTAGTCTATTTACTGCTGAACAAAAACATCTAAAGAAAGGTATTATTTAAAGGCAGATACAACTGTAGAGGATTCCAAGAATGCCTACCTAGATCCTTACGTATTTGGAACCTTTTACCACTAAGCCATGGCCCGGGTTATTGCGGTTGGGGAAAAGGGGAATAAGTAAGCCATTATTTACTCCCATTTATTTCAACAGGATCCCCACATAACTCTACTCTGTACAGTAAATATTAACTCATTAATACCAGCCTATTCCCCATCAAGTTAAAGTCTAAATCATTGTTCTCAAAACAAGATTTTCCATCAGGTCATGTTAAGATTTCTGCCTGTGGAACCTAGTGGGATACTTACTGACCCGGCAGAACAGATTAAGGGGGTTATTCAGAACTGAACGCCACCACCCCTCCAGAGTAAAAGGATGTCCTGTGCAAGGTGGCAAAAGGCCTGCAGAAATATAGCAGATCGGCAAATAGCTGCAAATCCATTCACAACTCACTCACCAGCTAATGATTTCCAACTGTGTGAAGTCTGTGCATAACCCAGAATCGGTGAGATAGAATCAGGCTGATCGAGGCCGGGAGCAGACGTCTAAATAACCCAGTAAGTCACCTGTGCATGATTTAGGAAGTCCCCCAAAACAAGAAAATTTTGGTGGTACATAAGTTACCACAGGCACAATTGGGTCTATATTTGGGAGTAGATAATTCATGTAACAACATTGAACATGGGATGAAACTCTACATATCGGACCTTATTTCACTTTACACTCCCTCCAGCTCTCTTCGCTCCACAAACGCATGCTACCTCTCCTGCCAAGTGGTTACTTCCTCCCATTCCTGTGTCCTAGATTTTGGCCGTTATGGCACCTTATCTCTGGAATGGTCTAACTGTCGCTACAAAAACAGGCTCTCAAAACCCAATTCTTCCTATACCCAGACATCTTTCATCCTAACCATCGGTTTATGCTCACTTCTACCCCTTCTGCATCTCTCCCATCTGTCTGACCCTCCCCTTTAGAATGTAAGCTCTCACGAGCAGGGCCCGCTCTACTCATGTGCTTTTCTTAGTATAGATCTCTGCTGACCTAATCATTGTTTCAGTGCATTGTCCCCTGATGCAAATGTCTTTATTTACCACGTACTTTACCTAAACGGTCTTGTATCGTAATTTGTTATTTAAATGTTGTTGTTTTTTTTGCTCATTTATGTATTGTTCGGTGCTGCAGAATCCTTGTGGCGTTAGAACTATTATAATAATAATAATAATAATAATAATAATAATAATAATAATAATAATAACCCAACAGGAAAAGCCTATAATTATAATTAGCAACTGTGGAATGCCTGCCTAGAGTTGTTACCAGAGTAGAAGTTCATGCGGAAGGGGGGGGGGGTGAGAGTCAAGGCGAGAAATGATTCTGTCCTGGACACTAAAGCATCCATACAGAGTGTGAGCAATAACCACTCACGCCAATTTAAAGTGCAGTTCTGCAAAAAAAAAAAAAAAAACAGAACTATGCTCTATCCCCATAATTAATTGAGTAGTAAAAGGCTGGGCAGGCATCCAATCAGAGCTCTAGACACAACATGTACCAGCGCTGAAAATCATTGACCACTAATAAAGTTTGTGAGGTTAGTAGGTCAAGTGGTGCCAAACACAGATCTTGGTAGATCTGGAGACGGGAGGAATAATGACGTTATATTGCATTTATAATTATGCTTTAAAGTTATGTGTAATTAAACTGAAGTTAGAATCATGATAGCTACTGTAACAGCGGAAGAGAAGGGATGTTAGTGTTTATTTTAAAATAATAATTTGAACCTTAGCAGTCCATTATACAGCCAGCACAGGCGCTAAAGAGACCCAGGGGGAGATGTAGCAAACCTATTAGTGATAAAGTGGACGGGATTTGGTCATACCTTACCATCCACTAGGACGTGGAAAGAGAATACAATAGTGTGCCGAGTGCTCGAAGCATGTACTTGGTACACTGATACAGTGTCCATGTCGACTTACGTCGACATTTGGGATTAAGAAAGTGAAAACCTCATGTCGCCCTTTTCACAATCGACTTAATGCTTGTGTCCACCTTCCAACCTTAGGCGCCTCGACCCATTTCATGGGCCAACCTAACCCCTGTCGACCTTCATACTGTAACTCTATGACCCATACAGAAGTGGACACATGCTGTCCACGCCAATCACTCTGCTTCTGTCCTTTTATAGACCGTTAGATAACTGATAGCTACAAGCAGATTGCTATGGCGACTTTGACTCATTCTCTCTCCCACAGGTTTGTTGCATTCTCCCCTCCCCACCCCTTCAGTTTTGACATTCATACGCTTTAGCGTCGATACATAAAACAGCATATGTATACGGGTGGGAGGGGGGGAAAAAAAAAAACCTGTGTCGGTACATACATTAAATAATATTATAGGTATACACAAATTCATCACCTACAAACAGCTCTAACTGTGTGGGGTTTATATGTTCTCCCTGTGCTTGCATGGACAGACTACAGTTCTTATTTGCAATCACATTCTATGTATCCAAGGACAGGGAAAATAAATGTAGTAAATTGTATGTAATGTATGGATTTTAAATATTTCTGTGACATGTTTTATTACATGGCGAGAACGTTTATATGGCATTCCAGGCCTGCCAGAGCATTGGCAAAGGCCATAGGGTCATGTGCCTGGCATCCCTGAAACTAGATTGTCAGTTATACCCCTTTTATACCTCCGCATAGCCCCCTGGTCTTTGGCGGGTCAGAGGCGGTGTAAATGGGACACGCTGTGTCCATTTACATGGGACTTGTACCAAAGTCCTGACCTGGGTAGAACACGGCTAGGACCTGGGTAGAGGGCGGTGTAAATACGCCGGGTTATCAGACCCAGCTCCCATTTACATCAATGGGGGACTTGCAACCTGCGGACCGCAACGTCCGCAGGTTGGACGGGGGGCACAGAAAGCCTGCGCTGCCGTTTGCTATACCCTGCCTGTGTGCGGCATCCATTCACCTCCCAGATGACGGCTGGGGGAGTGCACGGGGGCTGGGGGCAAGGCGATCAGTGGTCCCAGTGGGGATGACCGCGGCCCTGGCGCTTGGAGATGATGTCAAAGTGGAGAGCGATAAAAAATTTTTTTAACCCAGCCTGTATTATGACAGTTCGGAGCCGATTGGCTGGTAGTTTATCACTTTCCGCTTTATCACTTTGTACAGCTTGGGGCATCTGGTCCATATACTGAAACAGTAGGAAAAGAGTACACCCACACTTTGTTAGTCATTAAAGCCCTCTGTAAAATGCATTTATGTACATGCTAATCTGCCTTGGTCCACTGCTTACAATTGAAACGCCGGCCCAGGCGATTCAGTGGACACCGTATTATGTGCAATATTCAGAATACAGAAGTAATTAGTCCTACAGTCTCCTAGCAATCCGAAGTGAATAGGGGGTTGGGGTTGTATAAATAGTGGCTATAATGGCGAAGCTCCTATT
Source organism: Crinia signifera (assembly GCF_055691185.1). NCBI lineage: Eukaryota > Metazoa > Chordata > Amphibia > Anura > Myobatrachidae > Crinia > Crinia signifera. The sequence goes on along the minus strand of NC_139224.1, from coordinate 132,433,192 downwards.
AGTTTAAGGGCTGTATAATGCAGATTAAACACGATTTAGAAGGATCTAACGGAAAGCAGAGGGCTCTTTCTCTCTGTGCAAGGCTTAAAGCACCCAGCATCTCCAACAGGTAGCTATTGTACGGAGAGTGCTTTGCAGCCAACCGCTTCAGGCTACATAGGTAATTACCATCCGAGTCGATGTGGAGGGAGGCGGGGAGGTCCAGAAATATTGGAAAATGAAAATGTGCTGCTTTTTATTAAAGAAGCAGAAGTTATTAGTAACTGCTGACTGAAGACAGATTTATCAGGGTAGGGACAACAAAGCAAAAAGAGACACTTGGCTGGGTAATAGGCAGGCGATCATTACAGTTACAGAGGTCTCTTGGGATAATATTTAATTTGCATGTGGAACAGCTCAAATAGGTGTAACACTGCTTGCACATGTCAGAGAAGAATGAACGGATCAGAGGTCAGCCTGTAGATTTACCACTATTGTTAAACAACACTCGTCACCATGCTTGCTTAGGATGATAAGAGCTGTACAGTAAATCAGCCCTAGGAGCAGGGCATCGGGTTCATGGCTTTTAAGGAAATGCTGGATGAAGAAAGAAGCTTATGGCATGGGGTAGATGTAGAAATGAGTGCTGCGATAACATGCAGAAGTACCAAAATGCCTGACCAATACATGGCCTGTAATATAGGTCTTTGTCTTCTGTATAGATCGATTGGATAAACTCTGGCACGCAATGAGTGATTGCCTGGTGGAGAAGTGTTGTCACAGTGTCAGTCGGACTCCTTGCTGCATTGTATCGTGCACAGTGGAGACGTCCAATCAGAGAGCCCTTCTGCTTGCGGTCATCATGTCACCCCAGAAAACTCTTGATTTTCACACAAAAGAAATCACCTCCCATCTAAGCTGCAAACTGCGCCACTTCCTCCCCCCCCCCCCCCCAATCAGAGCAGGCAATGTTACGGACACCCCCAGTGCGATCACTAGCAGCTACCTGCTGACAGCCATCAGTGGAGGCCTGTTCTTCTGTATTCTGCAGCCATCCAAGCAGCAAAGTGTTGATAGACTGGTGCTTGGCAGGTCTCAGAGAAGAGACATGTCAATTGAGGAACTCTGCGGGTCTCCGAACAAAGGGATTAAAAAGACAAACTCTTCAAGGTCATCGACAAGGGACAAAAATCGATGTTGAAATCTATTGTCATTTTATATGAAATGGAAACACACAATCATAAATAAAATACAGTATTTAAATATACCATGAAGGGACGTATCCCAACATTCTCTGCAGCTCCAGTGGCGAAAAGGTTAATGAAATCTGGTCAGTAGTTCCATAGCCATATCCAGAGTAATGTACTAGGACTCCAGTAGGAAGAGAGGTAACCAAGGAGAAAAGAGAAAAGGTGGGTTTGCAAAGTGTAGGTATCCGTCGGGGGGGATATAACAGAGCGATGAGTATCTGTAAGACTTACAGGGTTAATATAGAAAACCGGTCTCAAGCTGAGAAGAGGTTAACGAAGTTGTGAAAAAAAAAAAAAAAAAAACAGAGCGAGCGACCTCCCCCCCCCTCCCCTGAGTAAGCAATCAGCGATCTTATGCACATTATATGCAGCCGGGAGGGAATGGAGGGAGGGGGGCTTACAGAGATGGAATCTATGACCCCACTGACACATTTCAAGCGTGTTTTAAATGGTAGCAAATAACTGCTTTATAGAAAACTGTATTTTTTTTGTTCCATGGAAAGAAAAAAAAAAAAAAAAAGAGGAAGGATGAGAAGGAAAGGGGAGCAGGGAGAGGGGGAGGGGTGGCTGTGCGAGTGAGTGGAAGCGATAATGTACAAATCGCTAATCCTACAGCAGCACCTGCCAAGCCCATCACATCTTATGTCTTTATAGAAGGCATCATATTAATGCAACGGGTGGCCGTTTTCAGGACCGCAAAATCTAGGAAGCTGGTGACCCAAGGAACAAAATGATCTCCTGTGATATCACACAAGACCCTGCTAGGAGAATGTAACATAAGTGAATATATGCGAGCGCGCACATGGAAATGTCCACACAATGGACTGATAAAGACAGACACACATGCGAGCACCGCAGGAAAACTGAAGATAGATCCCTAATAGTTTTACATTTATTCTAATGGAGATACTTATCCACAGCATATGGTGCAGTCACTCACAGAAGTACACTGGGGTTTGATCAGCCAATGTATTCCTGATCTGCCTTCAGCATCAGATTATCCTCAGAGCGCTAGCTGCAGGACCGGGGAGTGGGGACAAGCGTAGAATATGCCTCACCGGACTAAAGGACTGAAAGCTGGGGGCCTTTACTTATTGGGGCCTTTGCCAATCCAACCGTTCAACGGATTGTGTGCCCACACATCTCATATTCATCTACACATTTTTATTAAACTCTGATCTTCCCGACCAAGAATCGGTGGCAGTGTTTCCAGTTGACCCAAAGACCACCTGCTACTGTAGAAAAAAAAAAATATTGGCTATTTTAGTACAATTTTGTTTTCTTTCTTTTTTTTTATATTGTTTTTATTGCATATTATGAAGTGCAGTAACAAAATTGATCAGCGAACAACATTATATCATGCATACATTTTCAATTTTTCTTTCCATAAAGTCAGCAATGAGTACGTCTATGAAGTTAACATTTATATAATAAAGGATTTTAGTATTTATGAATTGTCAACAATAATAAATGTATAATAAGAATGTATAACAATATACATACAAGATACAATTTGCTTAAATATACAATAAGTCAATAATGGCTTGAAAATATAACTGTCGTATAAGCAATTTTTAATAAACATGGGTAAGGATTGAAACCATGGTGTGTCCATGTGTTTTTTGTTTTTTTGTTTTATTGTAATATGAGGAGAAAGAATTCAGATAATCTATCCATTTGTATACCATGGCATTCACAAGCAATGGGACAGAAAGAAGAATAAAAAAGGGAAAAAATGGAGGCCACGCGTGTCCGGAAAGACCTTTCCATGTTACTATTGAGCAATAGTTGGGTCCTGCAGAAGCAGTCTGGTCTCATACTACAGAGTCGTGTGGAAGCATTTATGGATTTGTCTTTTAGGGCAGTATTCAATGAAAAAAATTCTCTGTGCATGGCAAGAGATTTTTTCTCTCGCCATGCACTCTCCCTGTTCCGGAGCCTCCTGCTCCCACTATACAATGTATTTAAGACTCGCCGCCACTCGCGGCGAGTCTTAACCCCTGCAGCGGACGAGCGTCCGCGGCAGGGAGCTTTCAGGGAGCCGGGGGACGGAAACAGCCAGAGAGATTAAAGTCTCCCTGGCTGCTCCAGAGGAATGTGGAGGGGAGGAGGGCTCCCCGGGACCCAGGCAGCACAGGCTGCCCCCCCCCCCCCCTATAGCCAGCGGGGGACCCAGTATTCACTGCACCCGATCGTGCATATTAACGATCGGGTGCAGTGAATATATGAATATCTAATGAGCGGCTCGAGCGCTCCGGCCCCCTGCTGGCTGCACTGTGTAAAAAAAAAAAAAAAAAATTAAAAAAAAATATATTTTTTTTAAATTAAATATATATTCATGTGCTATAAGCACATGAATAACAATAACATGCCCCTTCACAGAAAAAAAACCCTGATTTTTTTACACCAAAATTAAAAAAAAAAACCTTTTAGTTTAAAAGTTCACATTCCAGCTCTCCATCAAAAGATGGAGAATTTCTACACGGAGAGAGACGGCGAATATTTCACATTGAATAGGGTGGTTCACTTTTGGAGAGCAAAATGCTCCGTCCAAGGCGAAAAAAGCAAAAATTCTCCATAAAACACAGAGAATTTTTCTCATTGAATACTGCCCTTAGTCTCCGCCAGCAATGTGTCAATATAGCTTTCCCACACCTCGAAAAAAAAATTGTATTGTTTTCCTTATGAAGGGTTGTTTCGGTCCGTTCTAGTTTGAATATTTGAATTTTTTTTTTATTTTAGTACATTTTCTTAATCCATATAATAAGCATAGACATTACCTACACCTGTTACATAGTTTATGAAAACCAAGATAGGACAGAATGTTGGTGTAAAACCCAGGCAGTAGCCAGGAAGGAACAATAGTTTTATTATAAAAAAAAAAAAAAAAAAAACAGGTACAAAATAAAATAGCATTGTGAGCACCTCACGGAATATGGACTGCAGGGCAAATGAACTTATCTGTGGCTAGAGAATAGCTATGTATGTAAGATAACATCTAATAAAAGGAAGCCCCTCAATTATGCCTCAAATTAGTCAGGTGCAAAAGCCAATTATCCCACAGATCCTGACGGTGTTGCTGCCGTTGCCGCTGGGTTCATAAAATGAAAGAAAAAAACCCACAATGCCATTTCTACAGAAAAAAGGAAATTCTGAAAGTATGGTGTGAAAATGAAAAATAATTACAATTAAAGGAGGAGGAGGGGGAACTTCAAACAGAACAGAGACGGGTAGGAAATGAGAATGCTCTTTGTAATGGTCTTTTATAGGTAATGTCAGTAATAAAGTTAAAGGACCTGGCCTAGCTACCTACCAGCGGAACAGAAAGTCATAAGTGACAATATCTCCCGAGAGACACATCAGTCACCAGTTCATAATCCAATAAGCCATCAAGATATGGAACAAAACCAGAGAGACATTATGTGCCGACTAGGTTTATCAAAATGTATTCAATTAGGATGTAAATACAGTATACGGATATATGTACAGATAAAGGCCCTTATTCAGGTCTGATCGCAGTACAAATTTGTTCTCAAAATGGGTAAAAACCATGTGCTCTGCAGGTGGGGCAGATGTTACATGTACAGAGGGAGTTCAAATTGTGTGAGTTATTTTGATTCTGTGCAGGGTAAATACTGGCTGCATTATTACACTGCAATTTAGATTTCAGTTTCAACACACCTCACTCAAATGTAACTCTCTCTGCACATGTTACATCTGCCCCATCTGCAGTGCAAATGGTTTTGCCCATTTTGAGAACAAATTTGTACTGTGATCAGGGCCAAAGTGTTCGCACCAGGGCTACCTGGATTTGTTAACCCCTTCCCGACATTTGACGTACATTTACGTCATGGTCGGGAAGCACTTCCCGACACATGGCGTAAATGTACGTCATGGATTTAAACTGTCACCGCGTCTATAGACGCGGTGACAGTTTCAACATGTCTGCTGTCCCTGACAGCAGACATGTCCGTGCATGCCCAGGGGGGGCTGCGATGCCGCCCCCCCGTCGGCGATCGCTGTGATTGGCTGTTCAGTGTGAACAGCCATTCACAGCGTTTTCCTGTGTCACCGGCGAATAACGTTCGCCGGTGACACGGGATCAGAGGTGATTGGTGCTGTAAAGTACAGCACCAATCACCGCGGGGTGTAAGGGTGACACTGGTGTCACCCCACCTCACCCCGCCCGCCCCCAAAGGCCGTGATTGGTCCGTCGGACCGACGGACCAATCACAGCCAAGGAGGGGGATTTAAACTAACGGTGACTGCACTGCAGACGCCATTCCGGTCTGGAATAGCGTGCAGTGCGGTCACCGTACCCCCCTGCCGCCATACTGACCAGAACCTTGCTCCATACTTGCTCCATACTTGCTCCATACTTACCTGATCGCTGCTTCATCACTGCTTCCTGGATCCTGTTGCTACTTGTGCCTTCCTGTGAAATTGTGCTGCTGCAGTGTACTAGCTAGATAGAGAGATAGATAGAGAGATAGAGAGAGATAGAGAGATAGAGAGAGATAGAGAGAGATAGAGAGAGATAGAGAGAGAGATAGTGTCAGAGAGTGCTATATTTTGTGCTGCTGCAGTGTGATATAGTTATAGATAGAGAGAGAGAGATAGAGAGAGAGAGATAGATAGAGAGGCCTAGTGACAGAGTGCTATATTTTGTGCTGCTGCAGTGTGATAGTTATAGAGAGATAGAGAGAGATAGAGAGAGAGAGATAGAGAGAGATAGTGACAGATTGTGCTATATATTTTTTATATAACTGACTGCTGCCCCCTCCTTTTGTGCTGATCAGTATAAATTAACTGAACAGCAACTTTTTGGGGGCGCAGGTTTTTTTTTATATATAGATATACCTGTCAGTGCTGCTGCTGCAGTGTCATAGAGTGATAGATAGTGAGAGATAGAGAGATAGAGAGAGATAGTGACAGAGAGTGATAGAGAGTGCTAAATTTTGTGTCTGCTGCCCCCGCCTTTTGTGCTGATCACTATATCTGAGGTGATCAGCAACTTTTTTGGGGGTACAGAGGTTTTTTTTTTTTTATATATACCTGTCAGTTGCACCAAAGGTTGTGCACCTGCTGCACCTCACTGGTAATCAGTGTCGCATCACTGATCACCTTTTTTTTTTGTGTGTGTGCTGTGGGGTCTTTTTTTAATTTTTTTTTTACACACACTGTGATTTTGTGGGTGTCCTGTGGCCGATGTGCGCTGATCAGTGACGTACATCACTGATCATCTTTTTCGGCACAGGGTTGATCTATTTTTTTTTTGATCAAATTCCTGTTGCCTTTGAGCGCTGTTCAGTGACAGACGTTACTGACCAACATCTGTGCTCAATTTTTGGCGCAGGACCTTTTTTTTTTTTTTTTAACCCCTTACATTTTTTATTTTTAACCCCTTCATTTTTTTTTTTTTTATTGGTATAAAGTATTTTTTTTTTTTTCTGCACTACATACACACTACACACTACATACCCCCCGGATTGAAATAAAGTTTGTACCCCCCCCTACACTATACACGTGTTGAAACATTTCACTACCAGTAACACAAAAATAAAAATGGCATCCCAAATGTCCTCCCAAATGTCCTCCCAGTCATCCAGGAGAATGTATTCAGTGGAGGAGGCATATGCCATGCTTGCTTCTGACTCTGACACAGCCAGTGATGCAAGCGGGGAATTTGAAGGATTTGCCTTAAGCTCCTCTTCCTCCTCTGGTGATGAGGGACCCCCTCAAAGACGCCCCCGTAGAGCAGCTGAGACCCCCCCCCCAATAATTGATCTCGTATGGACCCCACCACCAGACAATTTTGAGCCCCAGGTTCCTGAGTTTTTGGCCATGCCAGGAATCCAATTTGATTCCACAGGTCTCAGAGAAATTGACTTTTTCAAATTATTTTTCTCTGATGATTTTATAAATTTAATGGTGGACCAAACTAATTTATATGCCCAGCAGTTTATTGCTCAAAACCCCACGTCATCATTTGCTAGGTGGACCCCTGTAGATGCAGTAGAGATGATGACGTTTTGGGGTCTGGTGTTTCATATGGGCATAGTAAAAAAGCCAGAAATTAGGCAATATTGGAGTACAGATGTTCTGTACAGTACTCCATTTTACCGTATGGCCATGACCCGGACTCGATTTGAGACAATTCTTAAATTTATACATTACACCGATAATGCACAGTGCCCACCCAGAGATGATCCCACCTTTGACCGGCTATTCAAAGTCAGGCCGGTCATTGATCATTTCAGTGCCAAATTTGAAGAGGTGTACATCCCTGAAAAATTTATTTGTATCGACGAGTCCCTTATACATTTTAAAGGAAGGGTTAAATTCCGCCAGTACCTTCCCAGTAAGAGGGCAAGGTATGGCATAAAAATGTATAAACTGTGTGAAAGCACCTCAGGGTACACCCACAGGTTTAGGGTTTATGAAGGGAAGGATTCAAGAATTGAACCGCCAGAATGCCCCCCCTCCCTCGTAGGTGTTAGTGGGAAAATTGTCTGGGATTTAGTGCACCCCTTCCTGGATAAAGGTTATCACCTCTATGTGGATAACTTTTACACCAGCATCCCCCTGTTTAAGGCCCTTGGTTCAAGAGGTACAGCAGCTTGCGGTACTGTGCGCAAGAACCAAAGAGGCCTCCCAAAAACGCACATTGCCCAAGTAATGAGAAGGGGTGAAAGCAGGGGAATATGCAACGAAAATATGTTGTTGGTCAAATATAAGGACAAGAGGGATGTCCTTATACTGACCACAATTCACGGAGACAGTACCACCTCCATCCCTGTACGAGGTACCAGTACCCACACCTCCAAACCTAATTGTATCCTGGATTACAATAGGTACATGGGCGGAGTGGATCTTTCAGATCAGGTACTGAAGCCGTACAGTGCCCTGCGGAAAACAAAAATCTGGTACAAGAAGGTGGCCGTGTATATCATCCAGATGGCACTGTATAACGCTTACGTGCTATTCCGTTCTACCGGCCAGAGGGGGACATTTATGCACTTTCAAGAGGAAGTCATAAAGGGCCTAATATTTGGGAACCAGCAGGCAGAGGGCCCCAGTACTTCTAGTACTGGTCCCCGTATTGTACCAGGGCAGCATTTTCCTGATGAAATCCCCTCCACTGGAAAAAAGGGCAGGACACAAAAAAGGTGCAAAGTTTGCTATAAAAAGGGAATAAGAAAGCAAACTATTTTCCAGTGTGACACTTGCCCCGACAAACCCGGCCTATGTATAAAGGAGTGTTTTAAAATATACCACACATCTATGGAATATTAGGTTCATAATTTCACCGTGCTTCGGGGGTCTTGCTAATGCCACATAGCACCCACCATTCATTCCACCAGAATCTGAGCCGCAAAATCCAAAAATCACTCCTTCCCTTCTGAGTCCTGCCATGCACCCAACTGGTATTTTTTGGTCACATGTGAGGCATTGCCGTACTTGGGAGAAATTGGGGCACAGATTTTGGGGTGCTTTTTCTCCTTCATTCCTTGTGAAAATGAAAAATTTTGAGCCAGAACTGCATTTTTGTGTAAAAAAATGTAATTTTTCATGTTCACTGCCCACTTGTATCAAAATTGGTGAAACCCCTGGGGGTTTGAAATGTACACTATACCCCTAGATGAATTCCCTGAGGGGTGTAGTTTGCAAAATGGGGTCACTTGTGGGGGGGTTCCACTGTATTGGTGCTTTGGGGGTCTTGCTAATGCGACATAGCACCCACCATCATTCCACCAGAATTTGTGCTGCAAAATCCAAATATCACTCCTTCCCTTCTGAGTCCTGCCACTTTTTGGTCACACATGAGGCATTGCCGTACTCGGGAGAAATTGGGGCACAGATTTTGGGGTGCTTTGTCTCCTTCATACCTTCTGAAAATGAAAAATTTTGAGCCAGAACTGCATTTTTGTGTAAAAAAATGTAATTTTTCATTTTCACTGCCCACTTGTATCAAAATTGGTGAAACCCCTGGGGGTTTGAAATGTACACTATACCCCTAGATGAATTCCCTGAGGGGTGTACTTTGCAAAATGGGGTGACTTGTGGGGGGGTTCCACTGTATTGGTGCAACATAGCACCCACCATTCATTCCACCAAAATCTGTGCTGCAAAATCCAAAAATCACTCCTTCCCTTCTGAGTCCTGCCATGCACCCAACTGGTACTTTTTGGTCACATGTGAGGCATTGCCGTACTTGGGAGAAATTGGGGCACATATTTTGGGGTGCTTTGTCTCCTTCATACCTTGTGAAAATTAAAAATTTTGAGCCAGAACTGCATTTTTGTGTAAAAAAATGTAATTTTTCATGTTCACTGCCCACTTGTATCAAAATTGGTGAAACCCCTGGGGGTTTGAAATGTACACTATACCCCTAGATGAATTCCCTGAGGGGTGTAGTTTGCAAAATGGGGTCACTTGTGGGGGGGTTCCACTGTCTTGGTGCTTGGGGGGTCTTGCTAATGCGACATAGCACCCACCAAAATTCCACCAGAATCTGAGCTGTAAAATCCAAAAATCACTCCTTCCCTTCTGAGTCCTGCCATGCACCCAACTGGTATTTTTTGGTCACATGTGAGGCATTGCCGTACTCGGGAGAAATTGGGGCACAGATTTTGGGGTGCTTTTTCTCCTTCATTCCTTGTGAAAATGAAAAATTTTGAGCCAGAACTGCATTTTTGTGTAAAAAAATGTAATTTTTCATGTTCACTGCCCACTTGTATCAAAATTGGTGAAACCCCTGGGGGTTTGAAATGTACACTATACCCCTAGATGAATTCCCTGAGGGGTGTAGTTTGCAAAATGGGGTCACTTGTGGGGGGGTTCCACTGTATTGGTGCTTGGGGGGTCTTGCTAATGCGACATAGCACCCACCAAAATACCACCAGAATCTGAGCTGCAAAATCCAAAAATCACTCCTTCCCTTCTGAGTCCTGCCATGCACCCAACTGGTATTTTTTGGTCACATGTGAGGCATTGCCGTACTCGGGAGAAATTGGGGCACAGATTTTGGGGTGCTTTTTCTCCTTCATTCCTTGTGAAAATGAAAAATATTGAGCCAGAACTGCATTTTTGTGTAAAAAAATGTAATTTTTCATGTTCACTGCCCACTTGTATCAAAATTGGTGAAACCCCTGGGGGTTTGAAATGTACACTATACCCCTAGATGAATTCCCTGAGGGGTGTAGTTTGCAAAATGGGGTCACTTGTGGGGGGGTTCCACTGTATTGGTGCAACATAGCACCCACCATTCATTCCACCAAAATCTGTGCTGCAAAATCCAAAAATCACTCCTTCCCTTCTGAGTCCTGCCATGCACCCAACTGGTACTTTTTGGTCACATGTGAGGCATTGCCGTACTCGGGAGAAATTGGGGCACAGATTTTGGGGTGCTTTTTCTCCTTCATACCTTCTGAAAATGAAAAATTTTGAGCCAGAACTGCATTTTTGTGTAAAAAAATGTAATTTTTCATTTTCACTGCCCACTTGTATCAAAATTGGTGAAACCCCTGGGGGTTTGAAATGTACACTATACCCCTAGATGAATTCCCTGAGGGGTGTAGTTTGCAAAATGGGGTCACTTGTGGGGGGTTCCACTGTCTTGGTGCTTGGGGGGTCTTGCTAATGCGACATAGCACCCACCAAAATTCCACCAGAATCTGAGCTGCAAAATCCAAAAATCACTCCTTCCCTTCTGAGTCCTGCCATGCACCCAACTGGTATTTTTTGGTCACATGTGAGGCATTGCCGTACTCGGGAGAAATTGGGGCACAGATTTTGGGGTGCTTTTTCTCCTTCATTCCTTGTGAAAATGAAAAATTTTGAGCCAGAACTGCATTTTTGTGTAAAAAAATGTAATTTTTCATGTTCACTGCCCACTTGTATCAAAATTGGTGAAACCCCTGGGGGTTTGAAATGTACACTATACCCCTAGATGAATTCCCTGAGGGGTGTAGTTTGCAAAATGGGGTCACTTGTGGGGGGGTTCCACTGTATTGGTGCTTGGGGGGTCTTGCTAATGCGACATAGCACCCACCAAAATTCCACCAGAATCTGAGCTGCAAAATCCAAAAATCACTCCTTCCCTTCTGAGTCCTGTCATGCACCCAACTGGTATTTTTTGGTCACATGTGAGGCATTGCCGTACTCGGGAGAAATTGGGGCACAGATTTTGGGGTGCTTTTTCTCCTTCATTCCTTGTGAAAATGAAAAATATTGAGCCAGAACTGCATTTTTGTGTAAAAAAATGTAATTTTTCATTTTCACTGCCCAGTTGTATCAAAATTGGTGAAACCCCTGGGGGTTTGAAATGTACACTATACCCCTAGATGAATTCCCTGAGGGGTGTAGTTTGCAAAATGGGGTGACTTGTGGGGGGGTTCCACTGTATTGGTGCAACATAGCACCCACCATTCATTCCACCAAAATCTGTGCTGCAAAATCCAAAAATCACTCCTTCCCTTCTGAGTCCTGCCATGCACCCAACTGGTACTTTTTGGTCACATGTGAGGCATTGCCGTACTCAGGAGAAATTGGGGCACAGATTTTGGGGTGCTTTTTCTCCTTCATACCTTCTGAAAATGAAAAATTTTGAGCCAGAACTGCATTTTTGTGTAAAAAAATGTAATTTTTCATTTTCACTGCCCACTTGTATCAAAATTGGTGAAACCCCTGGGGGTTTAAAATGTACACTATACCCCTAGATGAATTCCCTGAGGGGTGTAGTTTGCAAAATGGGGTCACTTGTGGGGGGGTTCCACTGTATTGGTGCTTGGGGGGTCTTGCTAATGCGACATAGCACCCACCAAAATTCCACCAGAATCTGAGCTGCAAAATCCAAAAATCACTCCTTCCCTTCTGAGTCCTGCCATGCACCCAACTGGTATTTTTTGGTCACATGTGAGGCATTGCCGTACTCGGTAGAAATTGGGGCACAGATTTTGGGGGGCTTTGTCTCCTTCATTCCTTGTGAAAATGAAAAATTTTGAGCCAGAACTGCATTTTTGTGTAAAAAATTTAATTTTTCATTTTCACTGCCCAGTTGGACCACAATTGGTGAAACCCCTGGGGGTTTGAAATGTACACTATACCCCTAGATGAATTCCCTGAGGGGTGTAGTTTGCAAAATGGGGTCACTTGTGGGGGGGTTCCTAAATTTTAGCATCTTATGGTGCCTAGAAACCTACATGGTGCCTAAAAAATAATCTCATAAAAAGGAGGCTCCAAAATCAAGTAGTTGCTCCTTCTATTATGAAGCCTGTGGTTTGGTCAACGTGCACACTAGGGCCACATATAGGATATTTATGAAAACAAAAGATTTGGGGGAATCAATTTTTAGTCACATTTCTCTAGTAAAATGTACTGTGTTCCTTAGAAAAATGTATTAAAATTGCAAATCTGCAAAAAAAATGAAATTTTGAAATTTCACCTACACTTTGTTTTAATTCCTGTGAAACACCTAAAGGGTTAACAAACTTCCAAAATGCTGTTTTGAATACTGTGAGGGGTGCAGTTTTTGAAATGGCATCATTTATGGGGGTGTCTCACATACAAGTCCCTCAAAGTCACATCAGAACTGAACTGGTCCCTAAAAAAATCAGTGTTTGAAATTTTCTTGAAAATTTGAGAATTTGCTATTCATATTGTAAGCCTCCTAGTGTCCAAAAAAATTAAAAGGAAGTTGAAATAATGATGGAAACATAAAGTAGACATATGGTCTATGTTAGTTATTAACTATTTTGAGTGGTAAGATTATTTGTCTCACAAGCAGAAAATTTAACATTTTGCAAATCGCTAAATTTTCCATTTTTTCACGACATTTTGGTATTTTTCACAAAAAAACACAGACTGTATCGACCCAAATTTACCACTAATTTGAAGTACAATGTGTCACGAAAAAACAATCTCAAAATCACTGGGATAAGTAAAAGCAAAAAAAAGTTATCCCCACTTAAGTGAGACATGTCAGATTTGAAAAAAATGGCTCTGTCAGGAACGCAAAAACTAGCTCTGTCAGGAAGGGGTTAATTATTTGCAGTGATATTAAATGTACATACGTGATACTAAATGTGATGCCTATGCAATAAATTCCAAGTGCAAATACCATCTGAGTGTAAATATTTTTTTTTTCTTCCAAAAAGGGAACTGGTGCATAATGTGGGTTAGGAGAAATTGGAGATTGCGCTTATTTTAGGGAGCCTCCAGCAGAATGCAGGAGGGTAGTCAACTATGTTGTAAACTCCTGTACACTGTCTTATTCATTATTTTTGTTCTGTCAAAACTGCTTAGCAATTTTGTATAATATTTATGTGCTTTTGTGTTTTAATCTGAGTGGTCACTGTTATATTTCACCCTATACGTCATCACACCCTATACCCACTGTATGTCTTTTAATCATACCCAAATGCCTACACAGATTTGTTGATTGGTCAGGTGATTTTACTTGGACCAGGACTTTATCCTGAGGTAATTATATTTAGGTTTGTGCGGTTTTGTAGTGCGTGTGCAGTCTGTTTCTATTGTAAACAATAGAAATAAAGGTACTTGTGTAGTTTCACAGCGGCAGTTACGTCGTCAGCGTAGTGTCCCTGTCAGAACCAGCGTAGTGTTTCCGCAGCAAGCGTAGTCAGAAGTAGCGTAGTGTTCCCGCGGCCACTTAGCGTAGCCAGCGTCCCTGTCAGAGCCAGCATAGTGTTCCCGCAGCCAGCGTAGTCAGTCACCAGTACATTGTGTCAGTTATGGTTGCCGACAAATTAACCATCTTTAACCTGCCGCAGACGGAGGAGGAGTCGGTGAATTTTTTACAAGGAGCGCAGTGGTTCAGGGATGCCATCACACAGCTTCTATGCTTCGTGTTCTCTTGGGCAGAGGAGCTAACAAGTATCACAGGTACTTGTGGAGTATCACGGCTCCCATCGTATGGCATCGTATGCCATATGTAGTGGCATACGATGGCATACGATGCGATGCTTTACCGATTTTTTGAGCATTTTTGCTCAAAAATCGTATGCCATCGCATGGCATCGTATGCCATATGTAGTGGCATACGATGTCATACGATGCGATACGATGTTTTACCGATTTTTTAGCAAAAATGGTCAAAAATCGCATAATATCGTATGCCATATGTAGTGGCATACGATGTCATACGATGCGATACGATGTTTTACCGATTTTTGAGCAAAAATGGTGAAAAATCGGTAAAACATCGCATGGCATCGTATGCCATCGATGCGATACGATGTTTTACAGATTTTTGAGCATTTTAGCTCAAAAATCGTATACGATGGCATCCGATGCGATGGCACCCGATTTTGCACTGAAATGCATTGAAATGTGTATTAAAGTAGTGAAATGCCCCCAAATGCCATTTTTCATAGTGCACCACCCCCACTATCAACGTCAACCCGAAGCGTGGCGAGCGGCGGCGGTACGCGTCCTACGACCTTTTCATACCCCCACTATCCACGTCGGCGTGGAGTTGAGAATAGAATAGTGTGGCGAGCGCAGCGAGCCACCGAGCCCGAAGCGTGGCGAGCGCAGCGAGCCCCGCGAGGGGACGCGGATACCTGTAAAGCCCGCGAGGAGACGCGTATAGCTGGTAAGGTATCCGCGTCCCCTCGCAGGGCTCGCTGCGCTCGCCGCGCTTCGGGCTCGGTGGCTCGCTGCGCTCGCCACACTATTCTATTCTCAACTCCACGCCGACGTGGATAGTGGGGGTATGAAAAGGTCGTAGGACGCGTACCGCCGCCGCTCGCCACGCTTCGGGTTCACGTTGATAGTGGGGGTGGTGCACTATGAAAAATGGCATTTGGGGGCATTTCACTACTTTAATACACATTTCAATGCATTCTGATGCATTTCAGTCCAAAATCGGGTGCCATCGCATCGCATGCCATCGTATGGCATCCGATGCGATCGCATACGATTTTTGAGCTAAAATGCTCAAAAATCGGTAAAACATCGTATCGCATCGTATGACATCGTATGCCACTACATATGGCATACGATGCCATTCGATGTTTTACCGATTCTTTACCATTTTTGCTCAAAAATCGGTAAAATATCGTATCGCATCGTATGCCATCGTATGCCACATGCGATGCGATGCGATTTTTAGCATACGATCTGCATACGATGCAGGTCGTGGGAGCCGTGATACTCCACAACTACCGTATCACATTTTGTGAGCGCCACCCAACCACCGTGCTGTAAAATAACCTTATGCGGGAGGCCTGCACCCTGGATTTAATGTCGCAGCCCCAACGCTGGAATGTCGGGCAGGGGAAAATCGTGGAGGTGGACAGAGAAAAAGTCAAGTCAACAGTGGTTGTTTGGAGGCATATGCCGAGACACCGGTGAGTGTTTAGTAATGCCTGTGGCCAGCCGTGATGCCAGCACCCTGATGTCCGCCATCAACAAATATATACCACTATATATTCCGATTGGTGGCGTGCATACAACACTGAAGAGCTTGAGCAGGAAGGGTACCAGCATGCACGTGTAAACCACCGATATAATTTCATGGACCCGGAGATTGGGGTTCATACCCAAAACATTGAACGGCTGTGGGGATCTTGCAAGTGGTGTAACAAAAGGCAAAGGGGTACTGCGCACCAAAATCTGGATGCGTATTTTCAGGAATTTATTTGGCGCAAAACTCTCGGCGCAGAAACCCTTTCCAGCGGATTCTATATGCCCTAACTCTGCTCCCAACGGCAGAGAAACCAGCCGACACAAATGCAGACACAGCTGCGTCAACTTCAGCTGCATTTGCCGTGAATGCAAAAACTGAAGAATAACTGTTTTATTATTTTCTTTGTCTTGTTATTTGAAATTATTGTACTTTAAGTGTTTTTTTTTCTTCTTTATTATTCACTAAAACCCAGTTAACACATGTTTTCTTTAAAACACCCCAACTATCCACACCAGCCCTAAGCATGGCGAGCGCAGCAAGGGGTCGCGTTGTGTCCTCCCGACCTGTTCATACCCCCACTATCCATGTCGGCGTGGAGTTGATTTTATAAAGTGTGGCGAGCACAGCGAGCCCCACGAGGGGACGTGGAATACATGTAAAGTAATGCGCTGCGCTCGCCACGTTTCGGGCTCGGTGGCTCACCACACTTTATAAAATAAACTCCATGCCAACGTGGATAGTGGGGGTATGAAAAAGTCGGGAGGACGCGTAACGCGGCCTCTCGCCACGCTTCAGTCTGGCATGGATAGCAGGGGTTTGAAATGGAGGTATTTGCCAGTATGTAACATGGTGCACTGACAAATGCCTCCTTTATTGTGTATGAGACGCACTTGCCGCTGCACCACCCCCCCCCCTTTGTGCAGGAGAAGCACGTGCTACCAAACCCCTAACCATGTCGGCAGGGTTCCGTACCCTGCCGCAATACTGACTGAGACACTGAGATGCTCGGGCGCCTCAGACCGATGGAGCGCCTCTCCACCGGTGGGTGATGTGTGAGGCGCTCACTAGGCTTGCCAGGGACGCTGGGGACAGAGCTGCAGCTCCCGGGGACAGTGCGGTGACTACGCTAACTACGCAGAGCTGCTGTGGAGACACTACGCTAGGCAGCAGTTGGGCTACGCAGACAACATAGCTTAGGCTGCCGCCGTGAAACTACACAAGTAAGGCAGCCTTTGGGCTACACTAATAACGTAGCGTAAGCTGCCACCGTGAACCTACACAAGTACCCAAATAAAAAAGTTATATTAGTCATCACTGTGAAAGGGAATTACATTGCTTTTAAAAGCTGTACACACAAATAATTTAGTTATAGTAAATTATGGTTATGGTTCTTCTCGTGCAAGCCTCATGTAGTACAGGGGTGTGACAATACTGTATGTTAGATGGCCATGCACACGGGAAAAATAATGTTGAGGTGTCAAGGATTTTCAATAGTTACCAACCCCCCCCCCCCCAGTTACAATCTGCCAATGTGTGAAGCCAGGCTGTGACTGGCAGTGGCTTCTTATTGGAAGTCTGACCTGCCAGTCACCCAATGCTGTCCCATAAGGTGGTGTTACCTCCCTCTGGGATGCTTCTATGGGCCACTGAGGCGGCAGTTCATAAATACGCAGTACTGAGGATGATATGGAGCATGCGTCGGACCCGGGATGGTGAATATGCTTGTATGCACTGCTGCCGAAGCAGCCCATAGAGGCTGGGGGCCAGCGCATGCGTAGTACCGAAGAAGCTACTGCGCATGTGACCACCGACGGGGGTCAGGAAAAGCAGCGGGGACCAGCAGGCACCGGTGACGACCAGCTATGAACCAGCGGTGGTTAGGACTCATTCACTTATGTGCTGAGAAAATAAAAAGTATTTAAATAAATAAATAAAAAAAACAGGCATTGATGCATTTTAGCATATTTTCCCACTCATGTAGAAGAAAAATTTGAGAGCGCAATAGTGAGAATGAGTGTTTAATAAAGGAGGCTACTGGATAGCAATATACAGGAATAAAAGCAGGCAGGAACAGTTCCCACAGTCAGAAATCCCGGGCAAATCTGATGGCTTCCGAAAGTACATAGGGCAGTATTCAATGTGAATACTGGCGACCTGCAGCGAATCCTGTTTAGGATTCGCTGCACATTCGCCACTGCTCGCTGCGTTCCGGAGCCTCGCCGGCTCCGGTATTCAACGAGTCAGGGGCTCGCTGCCTCTGACCAGCGAATTTGAGCTCCTGCGGTGGACGTCGCAGGGAGCCTGAGGACGGTGGCAGGCAGGGAGATGGAAGTCTCCCTGCCTGCCCCAGAACGTTTGTGGGGGGGAGGTGGGCTCCCCGGGTGCCAGGAAGCACAGGCTGCCCCCCAGGGGTGCCAGCAGGGGAGCAGGTATTCACTACACCCGATCATGCATATGTAATGATCAGGTGAAGTGAATATATGAATATGTAATGAGCGACTCGGCTCCGGCCCCCTGCTGGCTGGTCTGTGTAAAAACAAAAAAACTAAATATATATTTTTTTAAATTAAATATATATTCATGTGCTTACAGCACATGAATAAAAATAGCATGCCCCTCCTCAGAATAAAATTCCAGATTTTTTGACACCAATTGTAAAAAACAAAACACTTTATTTTAAAAGTTCACCTTCCACTTCACCATAAAAAGATAGCGATTGCTACTCCGTGAATCATGGCGAAAAAAACCTTGAAATGTATTCGCCATCTGGTCATTGAATAGGGTGATTCACCGTTTTAGTCAGAAATTCGCCTTACAGCACAAAATCGCCATAAAAACCTGGCGAATCAGCCTTATTGAATACCGCCCATAGACAGTCAATATTTAATGTACTGACTGTCGGGAAAGTCAGTAAGTTGTCCAAAACGGCTGTGGATTGTCGGGAAACGGACGTGAATTTGACAATTCAGCTGTTCCTGCCAGCAATAAATAGGCGAGTGCCCCTGTCGGATCTGCGATTCATGCAGAAGGCCTCCTGTTCCTATGGATCCTTCCTGCTGCATTAGCACTGCCACAGAATGCTCACTCAGCGATGTTCGCTCCATCCTTCTCTGAATCCGGCCCCAAGTCAATGGAAAAAATATGGTACAGGTTTTGGGGTGGTGCTGGCGCTCTGGGGTTGCCGTGCCTACTCTGGGCACGGCAACCCCAGAGCGCCAGCACCACCCCAAAACCTGGCACTCTGCCAGCACAACCCCAAAAACTGTACCAGATTCTTAAAAAAGGGGGGGGGGGGGGGGGACAGGACTCCCCCATACAGGTGCAAGCTGCTAAGGGTTCAGCCCCCGTCCGAGCACTGTGCAAACACCATCTATCCACAATGGTAAAAATAGGTCAGTATTATGCATGTAGCAACTATTTTTTACATATGAACATCTGAGAAGCTGTAGAATTGGTTTTCCATTCCCCTCTCCAGAGGGCATTCTTTATCACAAGTGCTGAAGTCCTCTATATGTTTTCTTCAACTCTTTCTAAGCAAGACATTAAATTCTACAAAGGCACGTCCACCAAAGGCACCCAAAAAGTCTCCATTTTGTAACATAATTTCAACTTAATACAAATATTAACGGCTAAAGCAGCTTATACTAAAATAGAGTTTTTCCGCATGCAACAGACCACCAGCTGCAACAAAAAGAAATGGAAAGTCTACTGTGAACCTCTCAGGGTGCAAAGGTACAGTTTGTGGTAGTCCAACAATCGTTACCAAACGCGTTTCATCATAAGTCACTTCTTTAGGGCTATTGAAAATGTTAGGGCACCTACACAGTCACTTTAGCAGTTTCCAATGTTTATAAACTTTTAGCCTTTTAATATATATATATATATATATATATATATATATATATATATATATATATATATATATATATCTATCTGATTGATGTTCTCGTAATCATCAATTAAATAGAGCAATGTAAAATGTATGTCCAAATGTACTTTGCAGGAACAGCTAAAAAAAACTATTTTTTTAATTATTTTCATAACAATATGAACTAACGAAATAATATTTTTATACTATAGCAACTGTTAAGAGGACTAACCAAAATAGATTAAAACAATACAACATACATAATTGAAAGGATGGAATAATCTTATTCTCAAACAAAAACGGCTGTTTGCTTTGATGGATATTTGAGCCTTTATTTCTGAGGAGGTGAAATGAATTTTAATCGCGTTCGTTTGACAAAACTGATAAACGGGGAAAATCACACCAGCTGTGTCAGGCTAAAGGTTACATTAAGAAACAGATATTGTGTAATGTTTTGCAACGGTGAATACAGACTCTACTATAAGAGAAGGAAAACAAAACAAATTGAGGACAAAATATAATAATATTTTACCGGCAGGAACACAATGGCCTTAAAATGAATTCAGATTAATGACCATGTTACCAACATATGATGCTGTATGCTGATTACATGGATGTAGCTAATTATAAACAAAAGGACAAATACAAACATACTTTGAGCATGACTCGCATTAGTTATATAAATTCAAATAGAAATGTTATGCAAAAAAATATTATATTTCCTATATAAAAAAGGTAAACATTATAGGTCATGATGAATAAAAAAAAAATGGGGGGGGGGGGGCAATTTTCACACCTATTTCAACAAATTTGCTTAGCAAAGGGTAGTCATCGGGGCGGGGGAGGAGGCAGTGCTTAGAGCTGGCACTACTCCAAGTGCTGCCTCCTCCATACAGTGAACGGGAAATGGGTTGCTTGACCTGTTTAACCCGTTCACACCGCACAGCAATGAACCAGTAAAAACTCTGCTTTTTTTACCGGTTGTAATTGCTGTGTTGCTACTGGTTAGCTGTAACCGGAAATCCCTTTCACATCGCACTAATTATCGGGTCGAGCCGGCAAGAAACCGGCTTGTACCCGGTAATTACTTGTGATGTGAAAGGGGTATAAAAAGGTCAACAATACAACAAAAAAACACGAGTCTTAGGTCTTCGCGAGCCAATAAATTGATTGGGTGGAAAAAAGCAAGAGCCAACCAAAGCGCTCACATATAAAAGATGCAAGCCACTAGCTTCGAGGCCAAGTTAAAACAAAAATTTGCATCATTTATAAGTATGGATTATCTTCACTTTCCTTTTTACACATCATCCGGCTTTTCTAGCTGTGTATTTACTGCAAAAAAAAGCAACATGACAAGCACAGAGATCAAAGACCCAGCATTACAGCAGAAAACAGGCCACTCGCTGTGGCTCCCAAACCGGCCTTCTATAATCCACAGGTGCACTGGTGAAAAGTAGTCCACACTGTTGTAATCTGGTATACAGAGGCCTCCGCATACGCTCTTGCCGCTGTAACACTAAACTACCACGCGACTCTGCTTGCGCTGATCAGTTTTCTTTTTATGCTCGCATGTGTCACACAAAGTCGCAGAAGCAAAACGAGACTGCCGGATTACTTTTATAAGTGACACGTGCACATCTGTGTGCGAATGAGTTTGAATCTATAAATGAAGTGCGACGATATATGGTGATCTGTTCATAGGGTGCTGTATAGCCATTGGCTAATAGAGGGCACACACGGTGAGATATGCACTATTTTTCTATTCTATTTTGCTTACAGAAACAAAATCAAATGGACATTCGATGCAGATTCGATCCTAATGCATGCCCCCATGTAGATTAAATTGAATCGAAAAATAGTCTTGGTAGGCAAGACTGTATTGTACAGATCTGTACTACATAGTCAAAATCTAATGTGAACACTGTAACCAACCCAGATCAAATAGAAATTGAAATTTCACCATGTGTACACACCTTTATAGTCTAATAGCGGGTACACTTCGATTTGGATTGAATCAACCGGTATGCAAAATGCATTCAATTTGACTATATAGCGTGCATTGGGATCCAATCTGCCTCGAAAAACCATTCAATGCCCTTTCGATTTTGCTTCTATAACCAAAATTGAATAGAAAAATAGTGCATATCTCACTGTGTGTACCCTCTATTATAAATAATGAGACTCTAAAGGGTTCAAACATGGGGAGATTTCAGACCCTTTTCTAAGCAATCTGACTAGATCACTTAGAAATAGGAGCACTGAACGCTCTGTGTGTATGCCCTATAGCGATGCCGATGTGCGGTCCCTAGATCACGTGGCTTTGCCTATTATAAAAATAGACAAAGCCCAGTTGCTCAGTTAAAAAAGCTGGGTGTGTACGGGGCTTTACTCAGAATTACCAACAAATGCTATTCTAAGATTTCCATGATCCTTGTTTACGATCTGCAGGATCTTCGCAGTGACAACATACACTGGGTGACAGCATTCATTCCTCAGGCCTCCACTGGAAGGAATGTAATGAAGCTGGCTGGCCAGGCTGTTCCCCCGCATAGATTGCACAGAGTTTGGGCAACGGATGACATTACAGAATCCGCCATCCCCTCAGTCTCTAAACAAGAGAATGTTTAATTGCCAGAATAGATGCAGACAGAATAAATGCAATCACGGGGTGTGCTCCTGCATTTCAAATGCTGAATTGTATTGTCCACTAGATTGCACATAAGGGTCTGATGACAGCAATGGCACCTGTGTTTAGACAGTGAATTAATATTAGGGCAACGTGTAAAATGAACATGTGGATTAGAACCTATTGTATAGAATTACATGTTGTTTCCTAGATTTCTTTTTTCCCAATTGAACAGGGTGCGGAACGTTAACAATGCAAATTTACATTCACTGTGAACATTAAGCTGCCCGCGCAGTAAGATTATTTTTTTTTTAACTATATGACCATTTTCGACCAATTGCAACGACTAACCACTTAAAAACTTTCCTTGTGTGGGCATGTTAACGATCCAATGTGGTCGCTAGTCTAGCTTGCTGACCCCTTGAACAGACTGAAAGATAATGACCCTTCGTGCTTGATTTGGCACATGTGTATCCGCGTATTGTGGCAATGATATTTTTAGGATTTGCAATCGTTACACAACCCATCCTACCTCTGATAATTTACACCAACCTTCAGCGTGTGGGCATGGATCTTATGTCCAGTAGCGTACCGGTTTGTTCATTTGTTGGATTGTTCATAACATCTTACCATGTGTGGGTACTTTAAGCCTATTTCTGACAGGGGAAATAGCATCTGCCGCCTATTCAATGCTGACATTTCTGATGGCATTGAAGGTGGAATTCGGCCAAACAGATCCGACTTTAAAAACAAGTCGAGTCCGTTTTGTTGGAAACCGCCGCAGATTGAGTTCACGGTCGTTTCTCGACAATCCGCAGCCATCCGCCACTGGACAGTCAGAACATTTAATTCCACAGGCCGAGTTGCAGGCTGGCCAGTTGAAAAAGGCCCGCTATTCCGACTGTCGGGATGTTGTCGACAGTCGGAATCCCGTATTGAATACCCCCCCCTAAACTTTATGGTCAGCCTAATAATTTCAAACCCTATACACAACCTGAAATATGACCCATCATTCTGTAAGTCACCATACAATCTGACATTATAAGCAATCAGGCTGCTTTTTGTGTGCATGAAGTATTTCCCAAAAGCATTGTGCTTCATTCAACGCATCCATTGCATGGGAGCACACTGGAGCTTCTATGAATAAATCAATAGCCTGTAATGTAATAACCAAAGTTATAACAGTATATAGCCAGAATGTGCATTTTAATGAAGTACAAGAAATTCAGCAGCTACAGTATTATGTGAGACCAAGCCATGGCTAATATAACTAATGCTGCTCAATGCTGATTAATGACAAATCAAGGGCAATTCTCAGTTCAGCAAATATACAATCCATATCCAGATAAAAAGGTTCCCCTTGCCATAGGGCAGTATTTTACAACCACTGTGCTGTGGCACACTATTGTGCCTTAAATTGTTCTCAAGTGTGCCCCCAGATCTAGAGATGCCCAAACCAGGTCACAGCCACCACCAGTTCAACGGTTATTTACTGGTCTCTTCTTTTTATGTAAAGGGCCAATGTATTTTAATTTTGTTACCGGTGAGGACCAGTATGATCGTTTTTGTTTTTTTTATACGGGGGGCCAATAGGTTTTGTTTTTTCCTGTGGGGGCCAATGTGTTTTGCCCTGTGGGGATATCATGGTGTGCCTTGGCTATTTTAAAATCTTATTTAGTGTGCTGCAAGGTAAAAAGGTTGAAAATCACTGTTTTAGGGTAATCCAGATGAGGATAGATCCAAGAATTCACAAAACTAGGCAGCATTGCATAATGGAGAATTACACAAAAGTGCTACATTTAAAAGCTGGTGTAACGGTATTCAGTTACTACCCATGTAATATATTTATTTCCATTACAGCCACTTTAATAGACAGAGGTGATCCAAGTTCAAACTGCTAATCTACAGTGTTTCCCAGATCTCATATCTGTTGTGTGTGAGCTGCACGCTCACTAGCCAGACCGTCACAGAAGGCATTCGTGAGCATCGTTCAGCCTCTCAGCTATGTCATTTCTGTAGAGTCCAGTCGGCACACACTGTACCCGATAGACTGATAAACAGATATTAGTCATCTAGGTTTCACAGCAAATCAAAAGGGAAAACCTCAGCTTATAAGGATTCCTAACAAATCCATTTGATGCGCACTTATTATAGCAATCCCCTTTGTCTATGGTCGCACAATTCTGTCCAGTGCTAGTCAGAAAATCATTTAACTCTTAATGGTTTGAAATAAGACTACTCCGGTTCATATTTTTTCAATATCCTCTATTAGCAATATTTTAAATAATCAATGGAAGTAAATGACATGCGAGACATCATTTTGAGACTGTTAATGCATGACCAAAAGCAATAAAATAAAAACCTAATGGTGAAGGGGTAAACAGCCAATTAACACAGGATCCACAAGTGTCAGGGTGCAGTAGTAGCAATAGCTGCCCATTTGTCTTCTGATTACATTAGGACAGTGCACAGGCAGAAAGCTGACGCTCTTGTCGACCGCCTGGTTGTCGTCACATTAAATAATCAACAAATAGTCATTCAATTAAATGCCGATAGAATCTCTACTTATGAAATGTCAAACCGTCAGCATTAGGAATAAATTGATGACTTGAGAAACTGTGTTGCCATTAAGCCTATGACCGCATTCCTATGTCAACATTGTCAATGCTGACACAACAAATACATCTAGACCTGATCGTGCTAAAATGTAACATGCTGCAGAATGCTAATAATATAAGGGCGAGGTCTTCGTTAAATTAACCTTTTATCTTTTTTTCCATCCCACTCAGGGGATGCTGGATGTGAGGAACACATTCTAGCACACAAGACTGATGAACGCCATAATCCTCACAATTTGTTGCTCATTTTCAATTCCACTTAAATTGATTTTTCCTAAGAATGTATTCAGCCAGGAGCAGCTGGTCCCGAGGAAAAATACAAATGAATGGTAAATAGATACAGGTCTGGGACCCAGAAATAGCAAGGCGAGGAGCTGGGCAGAATCTGCCTTGGTAATGTAGCGTTTGGCTCTGCGTGTGATGAGAAGACGGCCAGGATAGACCGAAGGCTACAGGAACTGGTAGACAACAAGGGGGGGAGCAGCAACGGAGAGGGCATGTGTACTGGATTTAGGATTCTTTATATGATGGCACCACGGACAGTGCTCAGAGCAGTCATTTAACTCCCTGCATGCTACTACACTGAAGGCATGGTAGGAAATAAAAGCAACATAACAAATCTCAAAATTCGGATCTTTCTTAAATAACAGAAATTCTACTGGTTATGCACAGTCAATACATAGATATTTAAGTTGGGCCTAGCAAAGCATTTCTGAGCTCTCAATCACCAATGCTTCCATAAGGTTAATGTTTAGCACCCCAGAGCAATGGTATGGTCAATGCCTAAGTATCTAATAGGCTGATTAGGATGCAGCCTAGGTTGCTAGAACTGGGGGGGGGGGGGGGGGGGGGGGGGCGGTAAAGTTCTAAAGGTGGCTGTGCCAGTAGAACTTAATGATGGAACCATTACTTTCTGTACATTGTGCTACAGCGCTAGCTGGGCAGCCTAAAGCCAAAGTCTCCTTCACAATCCACAAGCATTAGATCCTACATGCCAGTTGTATATCCTTTGTTACATGCACATGGGCAGTATGAACGGTGACTCTGTGAGCACCCATACACAGGAGTTAAGCAGCTTTACACAGGGAGCTACATGTGTATTAGCCTGGGGCACCAGGAACCTTTAACCAGGCCCTGGGTGCGGTATAACTGGTGCTGGGAATTGCTATCATTGAAACTAGCTCATGTCATACATTACCACCATGCAGTACAATACTCATTATATGTCAAGTAAACCTATAAATATAAATCAGAGACTGCATAAAGTCCCATAGCAATATTACGAAAACATGATCGCTCATTTTGACCCTTCTGAGCTATATAGTTTGGAATATCATCCGGTACGTACTGTACATTCAATATCGTTAACAATGTGCAATAACCCACAGGTCATTAACAATGTCCTCAGTCATCTGTAAACCAACTCAATTAGGACTATAATGAACAAATGCATGTACAGAGCGGGGACAAGAGGATGTCACTGAGTGATATCCTTAACGAGATCGTTCAGTGTGTATTATATATCGTTCACCAAATGAGTCCAAGGGAAATTGCTGATGATATAGTCAAGTGTGTATGAGGCATATGGAGTAAGAAATAATCCCAGAGAGGACAAAGCAGAAGCGCACGTGGAGTACGTACTAGAACGGATAATTTATTATTCAGATTTATTTAATTTTATAAACATATAATCCTGCACACACATTCATCTAACACACGTGTACTTATTCCTATTGCAGAACAGTCTACAGCAGGACAGGCCAACCTGTGGCTCTCCAGATGCTGTAAAACTACAAATCCCAACATGCCTTGCCACAGTTTTAACACTCCCTTATAGCAAAACTGTGGCAAGGCATGATGGGATTTGTAGTAGTTTGACAACATCTGGAGAGCCACAGGTTGGCCAGGACTGGTCTACAGCAAGAGTGGGCAATAAGCTGCCATTCTGCAGCTGGTGAACCACATGTCTCAGAACAGGCTGTCAAAGTTTTAGCATGCCCCGATAGCGGAAACCGGAAGCAGGGAATGCTGGGAGATGTAATTCCATAGCAGGAGGGATGCTTATTGCCCACCCCTGCTCTGTGTTATACCAGCATAATGTAAATGTTAACAAACATGTAACCCCTACCATGAAAACACATAAAAAGTAAAGACAAAATCTGTGTTCAAGCTGCACGGACACATTTTATTTACCTCAGCCAGGGCCCAGAAGGAGCTGCTTCATGGCTGTATCCTCTAATACTTATAGCCTTACTTAAATGCCATGGGAAGCCGGACCAATCAAAGGCTGGACTCGTGCACACATCGCTTCCCTAACCTTTGATAAGTGCCCCGGTCTTAATTTACAGCTGGTTAGCTTAATTGACTTGAAAACTCTACATTACGGCTTCAAGGGGCTCAGAGTAGAATTTACTTAGAGGATAGTGCAGCTTTAAGGCTGAATAGAAGGTGTTTTAATAAACCATTAACCATTTCCACATGAACCCATTATAGCCTGGTTCCATAGAGCAAGATCCTACGTGTGGGGCTTGGTGACAGATTTAGCGAACCTCTCACTTCCACAGCTACAAAGTCCACAAGGTAATGATAACAGCTGCAGGTCAGGACCTGAGGCACCAGATTACCTTATTGTGTCTGGATTAGTTTTCATAGCATCACAATTTGGAACACCTTAGACAATGGATATGTGGGTCACCATGATCCCAATGGCCCCCCACACCTGGTTTCCAATGATAAAAACAAGGTGTATTTATAAAGAATCACTTACACAAGCAGTAATGTGCTTTCTGGTGCCTCATAATGATCTCGCTAACGCACACGGGTCACAGAAGATATTGCTGAGTGTATATAATGGAAGGACTGCTTGGTTCCCAGTGTGGTCTTTCTGGCACCTGCATCTTCTTTTTTGTCTAACTTTGTTCTTCCTTGTTAAATTATATTCTTTATACATAAATCTCAATGAAGGATGGGACATCCCAGCTGTATTTTTGGCATCAGTCTCACCCCAGCCCTGCATGTACTGCATCACTGACTGGAGCTTGATTAGAGCTTGGTATTGGGATTATTGATCCAAATTAAAAGCAAGACATTTTATGCACACAATTGGTGTAAAGGGACACATTAGAAATGATTGACATGTTTTCTCCAGATGAGCAGTTTAGGAGGCATGGAACCATTTCTGAAAGATATTTATATATACACTTCTAGAATGCCATAATACTCGATATACTGTAGACTTTTTTCTATTAAATTTTGCTTTTGTTTTGATGCCGGCACCGCAGCATCAAAATCGAATAGAAAAACAGACAGTGCAGGCAAGACTATATAGTACAGATATGCACTATGTAATCCAAATCGAATAGTGTACAAGGCGCGTGCGATTCGGGGGATCGAATAAAATGCACATAGCACCGTGTGTACACCCCTTAAGAAGCTGTAAAAAACTATTTTTCCTATGATTTATTTTATTTATAAATGCATTTCAAAACCAAGGTTTAAAGCACATTCTCTACCGACATCACTTCCATGAGTGTAACAAACTAGCTTTAATCACTAGAGCAGTTAGTAGAACAGAAACAGCAATTCTGAAAGCGTTTGGTAAAAGCAGTCCCCAATGCATTATATTTGAGTACATCCAACCAAACAGCACTTTATGTGCTCATTATAAACCAAGATTTAGGGGGGTATTCAAAGCGTAGGTCACGGTGGTCGAGCTTGCTCGACCACCATGACCCTGTCCCGTTCTCGACCAAGAACATGTAGGCGGGATTCAATGTCCCGCCTGCCGGGGAGCGAGAAGGTCGTCACTTCCCGGATGTTCTTGGCAGATCGAGCCCAAGAGCTTGTGAAGTCGGGCTACTTCTGCCGAGAAACCCTGCTCAACGCTGTCGGGGAAGACAGCATTGAATAGGGCCCGGCGACCATCTCCCCCGTAGGGAGATGGTCGCCGGCGATTGAATACTCCCCCCTTACACTTTCCTCCACCGCTAAATAAATAAATGCGACTGCCATTCACATGTGTGAATCATGTACCAAACACAAAGGGCAGTATTCGATGCTCTTGATTCACAGCTTTTTTCGGTGAACAGGGCTTTTTTTTCAGCGAGATAGTGAATTTTTTTTCTCCGAAAATGATATTCGCCATATTCAATGATCACTGTTCGCCGAAAGCGAACGGTAAATGGCGGCCAATTCACCGTTTCATAGGTTGCTGCTATTCACTTTTGGTTTTCAATGGGAAAATAAGCACAGTTCGCTTTCGACATCTTTTTTAGGTGAACTGTAATGTGTACTTTTAAAATAAATGTTTTCTATTAATTTTTTTTTGGTGTCTAACAATCAGTTTATTCATTATTTGAAGGATATTGCTATTTTATTTACTTGACATGCAACACAAATATATTTAGATTTTTCAGTTTTTGTTCCATTACATATGAAGGGGGGGCAGGGACCTGCTCATTAAATATTCACTGCACTGGGTCCCACTCATTACATATGCACAGAGCAGGACCAGCTCAGCGCTGACTGCTTCCTGGGTCACCCGGCTCTCCCTGAAGTTGCTTCATGTATGCAACAGCCCGTATAGGGGTATTTTCACCATCAGGGGCAATGAGGCATTGAATACGGTGACAGGCGGTGAATTGTGGAGGACAGAGAATCACGGCGAGCGCACGGTGAACCCAAAACAGGATCCGCTGCGGTGTGCTCGCCGTGCAGTTGAATACCTACCAAAGCGTGCATAGGAATTTGGCATGATAACTTCTTCAGCTGGAAAACGAAAGGAGTGGAGGTGTTTTCCATGTGACACTGCCCTACATATGGTTAAATTGACTCACCGATACCGCTTTCACATTACAAAGCAGTCCGACCCTGCTCTGGCACTTTCACACTAAACCCATTCTACCATTCTTTTAACACAGGTCGAATTGCCGGGTTGGTTGACCCTGGCTATAAGGTTTGGTGCTTTCACACCGCACCTCAACCAAGGTAGACCCAGCAGCAACCAAACAATAACCCTGGTTTTCAATGCTATCTGAAAGGGGTAGCACTGGAACAATAAAGATTTGTATGCTACCTGTGGAACAGTATCAGTAATCAGACATGTAAAAAACATACACAATTGTGCCAAGCTTTGAAAATGTATTTGGAAATCGATATGGTCTTCCAAAAGGACAACCAAGCAAGAAACACTGCATTCAGTCTAATGTGTCCTTTAGGACTACGCACAAAACAGGCTGAATAATCTGGTTATCCTTGTGTGAGCAATAAACTGTTGCCAATCAATACTAAAACCTAAGAGACAATATTATATTAGGAGGTCAAGATAGAGCCTATTGTTTCAGAAGCCGTCTTATCAATTGCTGCAAACAAATCATGACTCACCCAGCTTCAGAAAAATGGCCTTACATATACAGCGATAAGCTAAGCCTACAGTTGCAGCTTTCTTGTGTGCTAATGTTAAAAATGTGTCTAGGAAATAAGGCGACATGCTGCATGGGCAAAAAAAAAAAAAAAAAGAAGAAGAATAGAATGCGCAATAAGAGTTAGAGTATGCGCAAGCAAGAATAGCGTGCAGAGAACGCATGATCTATACAGACGCACCGAGAGCAGGTAAGTGGCGGCCACATTGAATGAAAGAGAATAACAAAACGGGTTAACCACATATCAAATGCATAACATTTGTAGGATTTTTGTTAAATGCACCTATCCAGCATTAGACCTTGGGTGCGCTGGGTCACTCAGGAGTGAAACTACTTCTTAGGTACACATTACGCTTAATCTAAAGTGCATCAGTCAAATGGAGAGAGTCTCCAATTGTAAAGCACGGTGCAAGACTCCCAAACTTTTAAAAAAGATTTGGTGCAGGTTTACTAAATTAGATCATACATTCTATTTTATCTACGTGCCAGACCTTATTCAAAACGCATATGAAAGAAGGTGACCTACTGACAAGTGGCAGATAATGCAATGTGCTTAATTAGCTTATGCCGGTGGTGCGAGGCGGTGAGTAACAGTCCTTGGTACTTGTTTAGTTTCAGGGCGGCAGCTGGCCGCCCACTCCTTCCGGGTCCGTGTCCCATCGCTACACTGTATAAAATCAACACCGACGTAGATAGTGGTGGTATGAACTATCGGCGTGGAGTTGATTTTATAAAGTGTGGTGAGCGCGAAGGGATGCGGACCCGGAAGGAGTGGACGGCCAGCTGCCGCCGTGAAACTACATAAGTACCCAGTCCTGTAACTGAAGACCAGAATGCCAGCAATTCCAGGCTTTGCGCAGACTCTGAAGCGGTGTACACATTGGGGTCTATTAAATTGGAGTCGGATCCATTCCGACATGTTGGAAAGGATCAGACCAGTCCTATTCAATGAGCGGACAAATTAGACAGCTGAATTTGGCCTTTCCTGGTATCCCGTCCTGCTGCTGTCAGCAGCGTGTGCCGGACGGGTTCCCGACAATCGAAATACCGACAGTCGTTTACCCGACGTCGGGATCCCGACTGTCAAAACGCCGACAGCCAGGTGCCCGACGGCCAACCGCTATTTTCCCTCGTGGGGGTCCACGACCCCCATAGAGGGAGAATAGAATCGGCGGCTCGCGTAGCGAGCCACCGTGCCCACAGCATGGCGAGCGCAGCAAGCCTGCAAGGGGCATATTTGCGCTCACCACGCTGTCTGACTCCGGCCAGTCGGGATCCCAACGTCGGGATAATGACTGTCAGGATCCCAACTGTCTGAGTGCCATACCACACCCGTCAGCAGCTCCCCATGTGTGAAATCACAGGGAGCTGCTTGAGGGAGCCGCACTCAGCCTGCAGCCACTTTCCGGGTAGGAAGCACTGCCGGGAGAAAGGAGCCTGGCCGGGGGAGAGCGCCGGGACTGTACTTATACCACACCCCATGGACCAGGCTGCACTGCTGCTTATTGCTGCCTTTTCCTCACCATCCACTGTCTGCAAGTTGCACAGTTTTAGCTTGTAAGGGTCTGTCTCTGAAAAACAGGATGGTAAGTTCAGACTATGTTAAATCGAGTCCCTTTGGGCAGCCCTGGCACAGATAAAGACACTCCAGTGTGGTGAGCGCTTGCGTAAGTGTTTTTTGTGGTTTAGTGGAAGTGTCACCTGAAGCCATTGATAAAAATTGCTGGAGGGAACACAGAACTTTTCTTGCATCTCTGAAAGGGGAAGAAATGTAGATCAGGTATCAAAGTCATTTAAAAGTCAGATAACACCAGTCAGCAAATGACAAAGATTTCACATCCCATCCTAATGGAAAATATGATTTATTACATTGTGGAACAAGAGGATGGATGTGATTTGTGATATACAATTTAATATGTGGAAGGAAACTCTAATGGGGGAAAATTTTTAATAAAATAAGCCGCTTTCATTTGAAAGAGATGAATGGCTTATACCAGTGATTGAGAATCTTCGCACTCCAGCGGTTTTTGAACTACACATCCCAGCATGCCCTGCAACAGTGTTGGCATGGCCAAGCAGCAAAACTGTAGCAGGACATGATGGGATGTTTAGTTTAACAATAGCTGGAGGGCCGGAGATTCTCCATTACGGACTTATTCCATTGCGCTGAGGTCCTCTTTCTTTTTATAAACCAAGGGGGCTAATAAGCTTAGCGAACCTAATGTAGGCCGAGACAAACTTTGCTTCCAGAGTCACGATTGTGGGCTTTGATGCAAGACTGTAGTATTGCTGTGTAATTGGTATTTATATTGTACCTAAGTACTTGGGAGAGATGTGAGGCACTTGGTGAGAGATAGGAGATCTGACACTTACAAGAAATTCACATACACTTACACTGAAGTCCCAGAGTGAATGCACATAATTTGTTGGCAATATTTTACAAAAGCTTCCACACAGGAATTATTAGGGGGTGAGGGGATGGTTTTGTCTAGTCACATATAGATATGTTGTAAACCAATAAGTTTACACTATGTGGTAATGGTTGCTGGAGGACTACAGTACAAGGCACATCTAATGTATGAATAGCCCATCACTGGTGGAACATAACATAAAAATGCCCAGAATATACTATGACATTTTTTTTTTCCAATGCTCAGGGCAAAGCTGCAGGTGAAATTAGTTGGGGTGTATTGTGCAATACCATTTGTGTGCCTGGTATTGTGACTAGGGGGACAAAGCAGACTTAAGGATGTGAACCCCAAAGCCAATAAATCCATAAACTCCACCACGGTATTCCAAGTCCTGTGTGATGGAGTACCAGATCTAACTTTTCTGTCACAGTGCTTGAATTGGTGTCCCCGTCACTCCATCTGCATCCTCCCATCAGGACTATCGATATCAGAGGAATGCAGGTATCCTGTCTCAGAAACGTTAAACCCATAGTGTACATTTAAAGCCCCTTACACACTAAGATATAAAGGATACTGCTCATTTTGGACCTTCTGAGGAACATGGTTTATAATATCGCTTAGTGTGTACACTCAATATCAGTAACGATGCGCGCTTCTGTGCATCATTAACAATGCTAAACAAAACCCCAGCTCATCTGTGCTGCGTGCTCAATGTTGACTATATTATTATCAAGGCATGCTAGCTCTGGAGGTTGGGTGACGTCACTAAATTATATCATTAATGATATTGTTCAGTGTGTGTATATATGCTATATTGATAGCCTGGGAGCTCCAATGATATCGGTAACGGGGATTAAGCAAGTAGTTAATGTGTTCTTAAGGCCGCCATACACTGAGCCAATTTTGACAAAATCGGCCCGAATCAGGTCCGTTTTATGCCCCCTAAGGTCTGATGCGTGGTCCCATGCACATCAGACCGTCTCGCCGGTCGACCACCGACCTCCCTCCCGGCGGGGCGTCGGTACGCATGTGATCCATCACAACAAATTTTGATGGATTGCATGCGTCCCCGACGCCCGGGAAGGTCCCGGGTGGCCGTACACTGCTGCGAGACAACGCAGCAGTGTATGGCCAACTTTACAGATCTAGGATTTAAAGGTATATTTCTAGCCTAAAATCAATAAGCCGCTCTTTAAAAAGAGAGATATTGTACATTTCTGTAATGGAGCAGAAACCTACGATATAGGCGTCTGAATTGCTGCTATGGAGTTACATAGACATGTATCTGGATGGAAGTCTCAGGTACAGTATTGATCTGGATGCTGTAAAACTCTGGAGAATGAGCGGTCTCCATTTTCTCCTCCGTGCCAGGATCCAGTTTTCCTGAAACAGTAGATTACAATGTACTAAACTAGGAGACCTACTATAGTACAGAACAACAATTAGGAACCAAAATACATGAACTCAAGTACAAGTTACGTGTTAAACTCTGTACATATGGGTAGTTAAAGGAGGACTTTTTTTTCCATCATAACAGCTATTTCTAAGGTTCCACGTACTCTGCAGCATTATAGCAATCTATACCAGAAAAAAATAACATTAAAATATATCACACACAAAAAAGGACAATATAGGGATCTGATGAGTAACGCTAACTACAAGAGTGGATCCTGCCAGTCTCACCAAAGTACTTATGATGGACCGAATTGTGGCTAGATGGGTAAGGGGGACGCTAGATAAGAGGAGGTTACAGTAACCAATATGAAATATGAGAAAATGAAGAAAAGAGTTGGAAAGTGAAAAAAGGGCAAAATCTGGTATATTTTAGGGATTGCAATAGGAGAGTGCAAAGACAGTCACCCTGATAACCAGCATCACCTAATCCCATCTATCAGCGCAAACTACTATTCTGCATGACCGAGCAAGGTTGAGTTAAAATGGATTTAGAATTTAGCATAGTTGGATGACGCCAAGGTAGCAGCCATGGAGGAGGAGCACAAGGTTGTTGACAGTCAATAGAGAAGAGAAATCACATTCGGACATGCTGAGCTCCAAGTAG
Organism: Crinia signifera; assembly: GCF_055691185.1. Lineage (NCBI taxonomy): Eukaryota > Metazoa > Chordata > Amphibia > Anura > Myobatrachidae > Crinia > Crinia signifera. Next base: position 132,398,527 of record NC_139224.1, on the reverse strand, counting down.
TAATGGGGCATTCAAATGATAGTAGCAGAAGGTCAGTTGGACATGGGTGATAAAAGTAAGGAAAAGGTCAAGGGAGGAGAGGTAGGGATTAGGGTGGCCAATCCCGGGATCGGGATGATCCCAAGATTTTAGGCCCAAATCATTGGCATTTCAATCCCGGGATTGGCCGGCGCATGAGCAGTCTTAATGCCGGCAATGTGGAGCACTTGTCTCAACCTCAGACGCTGCCAGGCTGTGTGCGGCACAGAGTTACGGCAGTGGTCACGCTGCGCCAACTGACAGAGGAGGTTATGCTGCGCAGGAAGGTGGGTATTATGGAGAGAATACCACGGGAGCCAGATAGAATGGAAATGTTTCACTGTGTTGTTATGGAGACTAGTAATTTACTCCATTTTTGCCACAAACCATATCGGAGCTGGGGTAAATACGGTGTAGGCCGTCAGGGACTAGATACCATCTGGTGAGTATTTTATATGGAGTTCTCATATGGCTACACTTATTTTGATATTGCGGATTAAAATGCATCCTATTCCCCAGGTCACATTCCCATGCTTGTTCCATGAGGTTCAAGGTCTGGAGATATCTGTAAGAATGGAATTATACAGTAAAGAAATGGCATATGTGTCGATAGGTCAGTACATGCAGTATCTCTCCATTGAAGAGGGGGTCTGGGACAGGTTGGGAGTACATAAGGAAGAGGAGAAGTTTAAGGTATTGATAGTGTAAGAGTTGGGAATATCGTATTTTTCCTAAAATTTCAATAAATGATTTTGGCGCCACATTGCCTGGGATATGGTGGAGGCTAGTTATGCCTGAGGCTATCCAGGGGGAGAGACCTGGAGGAAAATCTGGATTACACCATAAGGGAGTGAGTGGAGATGGAGGTGTGCACAGTTTCTAGGTCTAGTTTCTAGATCTACCCAGCACCTAATGTTTCTTGGGGAGTGCCATGCTATCAGATGGCTCAATCTCTCATCATGTAAATAGCTCTGGAGTATTAGTAGTCCAAGACCGCCATGCAGGGAACGTTTGGTCAAAATGTTCTGACGGAGCCTGGATTGCTTAGGATTCCAAACAAATTTGGATTAAAGTGCAGTGATTGAGTATGAAGGGATATGGATCGGAAGGGTTTGGAAGAGAGATAGAATAATTTAGTGAGGGTATTCATTTTAACAGCGTTGACATGTCCAATCCAGGATATATAATAATAATTTCATTGATTTGAATCTGTGTTGATGGACCGAAAGAGGGAGGGGGGGGGGGGGTAGTTGGCGCAGTGCAGAGAGTGGTAAAACTTTGTTAATGGAATCCCATAGTATCTCAGAGAATCTTTTTATTATGTGAAATTAAAATTGCCTTGTAGTATTAATTTGGTATGGCCTGCAGCTAGGTGGTAAGGCTTCGGATTTAGTATTGTTGACTTTATATTCTGAAATGCACCCGTAGTTAGTAAATTCCTGGAATAAGTTAGGAAGCGAGGTCAGTGGGTTAGTTAGGATGAGAATAACAGCAAATAAGGATATAATATAGCGGGAGTGGTTAACTTGAATTCCTGCCATGTCTGTGTTCTTGCGTATAAGCTACGTCACGGTTTCATTTAGAAGGGCGAAGATGAGTGGTGACATGAGGCACCCTTGTCTGGTGCAATTAGAGATTATGAAGGTTTTGGATAGTAATCCCCCTGCCTGCACTGTGGCGGAAGGATTGTGGTAAAGCGCCAGTATGGCTTGTAGAAATTTGCCCTGAAAACCAAAGCTTCAAAAAAGAGTATGATTCATAAAAGCCCAGGAGACCCTATCAAAGGCTTTCTCCGCATCCAGCATGGAGAGTTATCAGTGTTGAGGGAAAAGTAGTCGGTGATGGCCAGGTTTAGTTTGTCTTGAAAAGAAGGGATTTTTAGAAGGGTTTCATTGAGACGCCAGGGAGGGCGGGTAATCGGTGAGTCGAACAAGTCAAAAAGGAGACGGTCAAAATCGAGTGGTCAGACCAGGTATTTGGAATTATTTTGGAGTTAGAAATAGGTTTGGAAGTTACTGCACAACATAAAAAAGGACTATTCGCTAATAGGAACGATGGAGGTTTGTGAAGAAAGTGAAATATTTAGGGGTTGGGTTGAGTGCTCTCCAGACATCAAAAAGTCCGGACTCTTTAATGAGTCTATTTAAAGAACGATGCAGTCATATTGTGGGTAGGGGTGGGGGATTTGTCCAGAGAATAAATCGAGGACACTGTTACAGTCTCCCCCAACTATGGCATAGCCCTTGCAGAGTCGCTAGATTTTATATAATGCCATATAAGACTTGTGACCTTGGGTACATTACTTGCACCATATTCCAAAACTCTAGGAAACAAGTGTTTCAAACAGTATGATACGCTATGATAATAAAATAATGGGATTATCCTATGTCTGAGGATTAGAGTGGTACCCCTCATGGTAACAGAACACAAGCCAATAACGCCAAGTGTCTGGTGTAAAGAAAATCCCTTATGTCTGAACCCCCCTCCCAAACACAAATAAAGGGATGATGATTTCCCATTACAGCTTGATCTCCCATAATCCTTTAGTCTGCCTAGTACCACTAGCTTGCAGGAAATAGCTGCACACTTTAGAAATACATTACTTCCTGGGGACCAGTTCTGCACTGGGTCAGTATTCCATCTGTGTGACCCTCTCTGACACATGCAAATACGCTAAGTAATGGAATAAAAGAAGCTCCATTACCACTGCATAACCCAAACATGTTGATCTGAGTGAACAGGTCCCATACAGCTGGCACAAGAAGATAACATCCCCAAAAAGAAGCAGGCAACTTTGAAGATCAGACTTGGGGAAAAGCTTAGAAGGAGCTGGCTGCAAAGAGAGATAACAGGGACAGGCGCTCTTGGTAAGTGGATAAGCAGGAGAAAGGGAGGGTGAGGAATCTGAGCAAAGAACAATAATCATATGCTGACAAAGTGCAGCAAACAGAGCAACTCCTGCAAAGTGACAGCAAAGTCTGACGATTTAAGACAAAGCAAAGGACGAAGAGGAGTTTGTGAAGATCATGGTGGAGTAATGGAATACCAACTCTACATAAATGGTTAAATACCAACTCTACATAAAAAAAAAAAACACAACATAACTGCAGAATTACTTGGGGGTAACTTCCATGCGAACTCAAAATAAAATAAAAATTATACTACTATCAGTGGGAATAAACTGGGGGCAGTAAATCTCACAAATGCCGTTAAGCACTGCTTGGAAAAAGCCAGATTACCAGGTCCAAAATGGTCTTAAAAGGAGGTATAATACAACTGCTTACAAAAAAAAAAAAAACACAGTTTCATCTACAAATAAGAAAGAAAAACTTCCAATCCCTGTAACAGCTGCTTTAGAATTTGACGACAGATAACTATTTGGCCCATCTAGTCTGCCCCTTTAACACATGGTTACCTCAAACCCCATTTGATTCTTATTTCTTTGTAAGGAGATTATGTATCGCCTATGCAGGTTTAAATTGCTTTACTGTCTTACGCCAGCTATACACTTATACGATTTGGGTCCTTTTCACTCGATTCCAATGGATGAGGTGAAAAAAAAAAAAAGTGACTAAACTTGTATGTGCCTAACCTCCGATTCCAATCTGATGCACGCTCCCGTGACATCGGATCAGATCCGGAGATGGCAAGTGCTGCACATAAAATTAATTGGATCCGTGAGGCTCCGGCAGCACTTGCTGGGGGTCGCATTCGATACGAATATGCTAAAATGAGTGCATCCTATGTAATTTATGCGGTCCTGCCACCAGGGGCTGCAGTATCACATGCAATACCTCTAGCCTCTACCACCTCTGATGGGAGGCTATTCCACTTGTCTACTAACCATTCTATGAAGTAATTTTTTTTCTCAGGTTTCCCCTGAACCTCCAGCCTTCCAGGTTTCCTCCTGTTCTTATTAATACTTCTCTTCTTTTAACATTGTTTTCCTCCTGGATCTTTTTAAAACCCTTGATATATTTTGAAGTTTCTATCATGCCCTAAATTTCCCCTTCCCTGCTCAAACTATACATAGAGTTTTTTTTTTTGTCTTTCCGGGTACATTTTGTTATGTAGGCCATTTAGTTGCCATCCATTATACCGTCTCTAATGCATATTTAGACTTCTGCATATATATATGACCTCCAGAACTGCACACAGTAGTCTAAATCACTGGTTCTCAACCTCGGTCCTCAAGTACCCCCAACAGTGCATGTTTTCCAGGACACCTGCCAGGTGCACTCATTCACTGACACATTTTAAAAGATTCACAGGTGGAGCTAATTTCAGATGTGGTTCTGTGTGGAGACCTGGAAAATGTGCACTGGTGGGGGTACTTGAGGACCGAGGTTGAGAACCACTGCTCTAAATTACATTATACCAATGACCTATAGAGTGCCATTATTACTTCTTTCTTTCTGCTACGGATTTCTCTCCCAATGCAACCAGGCATCTGAATTGACTTTGCCTTTAAGTCACCTGAAACAAACGCCTTTAACACCTCACAAATAACCCGGGTCCGATCCGGGTTGCTGCCGGGTCGACCCGGGTCACTGTGCGGTGAGAAAGGGCCAATTAAAAAAAAAAAAAAAAAAACAGGTCCAGCAACCCGACATACCTACCCAGTTTAAAAGTAGGGTTTTACCAGGTCAGAACTGGGTTGCTGGGCAGTGTAAACGGATAACATAGGTCCCCGTTCACACTATAGGGAGGAGGCAATGTCAGTTCCAGGTGCTCCCCCCCCCCCCCCCCCCCCCGATGACGTGACGCCAATCTGCCCCCTTTGGGACATCAGCGACCCAGCTTATTGCTGGGCCGCTGTGGGACCCAATCATTGCAAATGTTGCTGCTGGGAAGAACCCTTGTACAAATTGCGGGTGCGACACGGCTTTTGCGATGCGGAAGGGGTAATAGTGACTCCTAGATCCCTTTCCTCCTCAGTAGTTTCAAATATAGTGCTATTAATACTATATTTAACCTTTGGATATTTCAGACCCAAGTGCATGATTTTGCTTTTTTTGGGCATTAAACTGATTGCCATGCCCTTAGCTGTGTCTCTAGTCTACCTAGATCAACAGACAATTGTTTTACCCCTCCTGGTATATCTACCCTGTCTCATACATACAGTAGGTGTCAACTACACAACGGCATACTTTCACTTCAATACCATTTGCAATGTCACCAATAAACAGATTAAAAAGTACAGATCCCTGGTGTACTCCCCTGTAGACCCTTTGGCTTGGTGTGTCCAACAGCTATAAATCTGTAAGTAGAAAGGTGGTAACCAGCCTAGCACTCCAATGGATGTGGCTATGAAGGAGGTATTGTGTATCTATGGAGGCTTATGCAAATTTGCAAGCTTATCAATTATCGAACGGCTGCATATGGACTGTAGCGCGCATGCACAAGGTCAAACAATGTCATATTGCAAGGGGATTACAATTATATTCATTGTTGTATTTTGTCAGATAGTTAGACAAATTAGGGGGTTGGTAACCGGCTGGTGTCAGAAAAACACAGGTGTGCCCAGGCGTTTCCAGACCGAGCGTGTGATGTCAACCTCCGGCCTTCATCTGCCCGTTCCTGTTTCAGAGTTATGGAAGGGTCGGAGTTATGCAGACCAGCACAAACTGGGGAAATGATTTCATGGTGAGTGAATTGCAACTGGATTTGCAGATGTCACTCGCAAACTGAATCAGGCCCCATATGCGGTGTGGTCACAGGGCAAACGAAAGTAAATCAATATAACCTAACTGGGCGATTAAATATAAATGCAAAATGCTAAGATGATCCAAACGGACAGTGAATTCTAATACTAAACCAATGCAGAATTGTGCATGAGAGAGTTATCACCCTAACAATAGCACTAGATTGCAACTTTATTAGTGGAAGATGCAGCTGATCCCATTCCCAGCCTCTAGTCACTGTATTGCACAGAACACACAGTGGTTGTATCACTAATTAGCAGATTAGCTGTCTATAGCTTAAGTGGCTGAGACGGTCTAATTCGGTAAGTGGAGGGGGGGGGGGGGGGGGGATTAGTGTATTAGAACCAACAACCTGAGTTATATAGAGACATTGTGGACATTCACATGTTAAAAAAAAAATTGCATATTAAACTAGCTACAACTGAGCATATATAGAGAGAGTACAGTACCATGCTGCTTTATATGAAGGAATTGTATTCTCTAGATGCAGTGTTCTTTACATGCGGTGTACAGTTCTCCAGATTGGAGTTTGTAAAGTTAAAGAATGGCACATGTCAGACATGAGGGCAATCTGTCACAACGTGGTAAACCCGTCTCTGCCTCTCATCCTATACAGCTTAAACAGTAGTTCACAGCACATTTGGAGCTGCTTTGTTTGCTTAGCAATAACCACCCTCCTTCTAGGAAGGATCATTGTAAAGTAATTTGTGCTATTAATCACTTTAATGAGATGAGAAAGATTTATTGCTATGTACTGTTCTCATATTTCTTGACAAGCTTTGCTGCGAGTGACCTCTCGTCTAGGTCAGAAAACAGCCACCCAAAAGGTGAAAAACAAATCAACTAGCATAGAACACATTACAGACATGCTGGGCTGATTGTGTTACAATGGCAGAGACAGGTCACCACTAAAAAGGAGACTGCCAAAGTTAAGAGACAACACACTTCTGAGCGCTACATACCTCAGCAGTGAATCAGCTGATATTTATAAAGAAGGATCTCAAAGCACAACAACCTAGTGATTTAAATGTTGGTCTAGAACAGTGCTAATCACAGGAGATCTCCATCTAGGACTATGGGGTCTGATTAACAGGGGGGGCGCTGTTCCGATTCTTCTGCAGATAGTCAATATGTTTTAGAACATTGTAGTGGGTTGTAATTGGCTGTGGCTGTTTGGGGATAGATACTGGCAACGTCTGCATATTCCAATGAGGATTCACTAGAGTGTGCAGCTTTTGATGTGGTGAACTCTCTTCGCAACCAATCTTAATATGTCAGATGCGGTTGACCCAATGGTTGGTCTTCAGACTCAGCCACCGGATCAGCGATTCTGGTAGTGGGCGTCTTTCTATGCAAAGCATGAAACACTGCATACAGCAAAACTTGCTTGAACTTCGAATGAGGCCCGATGTGCTTTTACAGATGTTGGAAGTCATGTGTAACTGTATTATGTAAATTGTGGACACTATTTAAATAAATGAGGCACAAGTTGATAATCAACTTGTACATTCCTTGCGTCTCAAGGAAAACTCTGTGGAACAGACTTTGGCAAATTGTCACCTTCTGACCATCATCCATCTAAACGCCAAGTGACACAGCAGCAGCAAGATCCCTGTTGGCTACTTACCACTGTTAAAGTAGTGCCTGCCAAGAAAGTCATTAATAGATTATGGCTTTGTCCTTGAAAGCCCACGTTGCCCAGTACCAGGAGTCCGTAAAACACAGAATGTGCTCAGTGTTAGAACTCATTTGCATATATTGTAAACAGGGATTATCTACAGCCCAGTCATTTTGGTAATTTACATGCTAAGCGTTGCTAATGAAAACTAATGGATGTCTAGAAAAACAATTAAATTGATACTACTGTAGCGCAACTCAAATGTCTTCTGGACAAAGCCTGATCTTTGCTTAACACTAATAATTAGACATGCTTTTATGGTGTCAAATGTTCTAGTACATTCGAAAAAGGTATGACACTATTATAGGGACTTGTCAGCTTCTTTGAAAACACATGTGCATGTATCTCCCGACAATGCGGGGTTAAATGAATGTCCACATAACTAATTATAAAGCTGGGCACTAATCTTTCATTTAACATACAATAAATACTCTGAGAAACTCTGGAGCTAAAACCAAAATTCCCTGATGATGCCGAAAAGCTTCAATACATACATACAGACATAAATAAAAAGGGTGATCTAACACATACACCCATATTAGGGTGGGAGGAATCTAACTTATCTTTAATACAAGTGCAATGCACACAAAAGAATGATGAAATATGATCTATTTACGGAGCCAAATATATACATAATAATAAATCTTTTTACATTTATTTTATGTTAAAGGTCATCCGAACATGTCCACAGTAACATCACGCCAACAGTAATGATGTGTACATCCAGGCCAATCCGGCAGTCAATATCGTTGGCCACTGGCAGGGAGGGAGGGATGGTATGGGGGGGGGGGGATTTGTTTGGAAGCGGGGGCCATGTTCCAAAATAGTAGAAAATTGACCATGCTACAGTCTTTCTATGAACGATTCCGATGCCGCGTGCCATCGAATGGCAATCAGGTGTGCCAGAACTAACTTGCTATCAATTTTGCATATGTAGTCAGAGTTGATAGCCCAAATCGCACAGTGTGTACACACACCATAAAGAATGTAGACATTGCTATTTTAACCTAACCGCATCTCTATTCTCAGTCGTGTATACTTTAAGACAGGGTCAGCATCCGGAATGAAGGCATTCTGTGCATATAGACTCCCTGAATGTAGACAATTGAGTATACAGTATCTCATGAATGATACATGTGGCAGTGACAACATACTGTCTACATGTACTTATATATTACTTGTGTTTTGACATAAAAAGCATCAGTAGTATCCGGCTTATTTTCCTAGTGTGCTCGGTGTGAAAGCTGATAGATACAAAGTGTTCTATTACACAGTTCCCTCAGTAGTGTCCAGCCAGGGTGGATGGGAGTGCACCAGACATTCCTCATGCATGCAGGACCCTGGATTAAATTAGACCTCCCCACAAATGGATGCGGATCTCACCAATGTTATATTATACAGCATTTAAGATTCTATACATAGGCGATTAAAAAAAAGTTCTGACTGATTTTAAAATAACACACAAATTAAGAAAGTGGGGGCTATATTGGTGCCTGATACCTCACTGAGATTTGGGACCCCTGAACAGACTGTTATGGTAAAGGTTGACAGTCACTATGTCAACCACTAATGAGCGACATCAAGAAATGGTTGACATACCATAGGTTGACATTGAGAGAAGGTCGACAAGCAAAATGTCAACACTGACATGGTTGATACTGAAAAGATCGATGCAGATTTTTCATTTTTTTTTGTGTCCATGTTGCCATGGATACCGTATAAGTGTAGTGTTGTGCTTGCCCTGTTTCGGGCACACTATTATAATCCAACTCTATAACCACTTGGATGGTTAAGTATGAACCAAATTGGTCTAAACAAATAAAACCTGGATAACTCTTGTCAACCTTTTCAGTGTTGATCGTGTCAATGTAGACCTTTTACTTGTGTCAACCTTCTGTCAATGTCAACCTAGGGTATGGGACCATTTACAGGTGTAGACCATTAGCGTTAGGCATTGTCGAACCAGGAATCAGATAGCGAACAGACATCAAACATGCAATCCAAAATAGATGACTGAATTTAGCCAAATCCTTATTGGTGGTAAGCAAGCACGGAGCTCAGCCATTCCGTTCAGGGTTGTTTTTAGAACCAATCCAGATATAGCAATACAAATACATTATACAACCATGGGCAAAAGTTGAGGATGACAGTGACACAAGTATTGGTTTTCAAAGTTTGCTGCTTCATTGTGTTTAGACGTTTTTGTCAGATGTATACGGAAGTAAAATTACAAGCGTTACCGAAGTGTCAAAGGCTTTTATAGACAAGAACATTAAGATTATTCAAAAAGTCAATGTTTGCCATGTTGACCCTTCTTTTTTAAGACCTCTCGAATTTGCCCAGGCATGTTTTCGATCAACATCTGGGCCACATAATGACTCATGGCCGTCCATTCTTGCCTACTCAATGCCTGGGGTTTTGTTTGTCCATCAGCCTCTTGAAAATTGACCACAAATTCTCAATGGATTTAAGGTCTGGGGAGTTCCCTAGTCGTGGAGCACAAATTGTAAGTGTTTTTTTTCCCCCAGTGTCACCTCATTATCATGCTTGGCTTATGACAAGGTGCTCCATCAAACTGTTCTTAGATGGTTGGGAGAAGTGTCTCTTAGAGCAGGGTTTGACAAACCCCGGGTGTCTGAATTTCCCATCTGGTGACTAGATTCTGAGGGGGGTGGCGTGCAGTCTTCTGCGGAATCTGCTGCAGCAGTGTCTCCAAGCTCCTGCCTAAGCGGAGAGCAGCAGTGCTAAGTGTTTACAGAGGGCCATCTGGTATCTAGCCAGCAGAGCATCTCCCCGGCCCCCTGCTAATCCTCAGGGCACCCTCTATGGAGCAGACCTGACGTGTCATGGGACTGTGAGCCCGCTTACCTTCGCTGAGAAGCAACACAACACATGAATGGTCTCAGTATGCTATACTGTTGGCATGACAAAAGACTGTCCCTGATGTTTTTCCTAGAGAGAAGTGGCTTCTTTGCTGCCCTTCTTGAAACCAGGGCATCCTCCAGTCTTCACCTCACTGTACATGCAGATGCACTCACATTTGCCTGTTGCCCTTTCTGAGCACGAGCTGCACTGGTGGTGCCCCGATCCCGCAGATGGTCCTGGTGCTTCCTGGACATTCTAGGGCACCCTAAAGCCTTCTTAACCACTATTGAACCTTTCTCCTTGAAGTTCTTGATGATCCCATAAATGGTTAAATTATGTGCAATTTTACAAGCAGCAATATCCTTGACTGTGAAGCCCCTCTTGTGCAAAGCAATGACTGCATGAGTTTCCTTGCAGGTAACCATGTTTAACAGAGGAAGAACAAGGATTTCAAACATCACCCTCCTTATAAAGCTTCCAGTCTCAATCAGCATGACAGAGCTCAATCCTTATCTTCATCACCACTCTCACTTGTGATAACAAGAGAATCACTTACGTCAGCTGGTTCTTTTGTGGCTGGGCTGAAATGTAGAGATGTGGTTTTGGACATTAATTTCATCGTCATGGCAATGAGGGACTATGCAATTAAACAATTACACTGTGCTCGTGCTCACCACTGCACTTTCTAATTAATAGAGGTACATTCCTCACCTGCACCGCTACAAACTAATTGTAATGTAGTGAGTTCATGTATGAAATATCTTATACATTTTTAAGTTTCTTTATTAATAAAATTGTTTTATTAGACCTTTGGAATCTGTGATTAAATTTGTTCAGTGAAACTCGGCACTGTTCATCACCTTTTTTCTGTTTATATGCATATCATTGGAGGACATATTGACACACCCCTCATGAACCACAGCTGTGACTGGGCCCAGTGTTCCACCAGTTTGATTTAAATGAGACCTAACTGGTTTTGAAGACTACACAGAAATGTATTTGTTTTCAGCCCAATTACAAAGCAATTCGATTTAGTTTGATCAATCTGCTTGAAAATATTCCTAATCCTATTATCAATCAATCTGGTCATGTGCATGTGGTCATATTGGATACACAGTCTCCCATTCTCATTGATTCTTTTAACAATTCAATCAAAATAAAATGGAATCATAGAGAGTAATCCTTAAATCTGATCTTTGTCATTTTGCAATTCAGTGTGAGGTCAGACACCCAGTATATGAACACTTTTAAGACAAAACAAAAACATACATTTACTATAAGGTTGTTAGATTAGAGGCTCTCAAGCCAATAAAGAGCCGCTAAGCACATATGGATAAACATAAGTTCTCTATATTGACCTCTATATTCATGCACAAGAATCCCTTCTAATAATCGTCTCCTTCCCAGGGCAGAGGTCATTATTTCCATCAGTCAGAGGTCAACCGCAGCCTTCTCATCTATGCAATAATGGGTTAGCTTCATCCCCAAGTTATTCCACCCCGGCCCTCGAAACATCACTCAACGTTTTACTGCCCTTTCTTGAAAAAAGTGTCAATCGTGATGCAAATCTTGCTGCCTTATGCAGTTTTGGAGTTAATGAGCTCAGCGTACAAAGCAGCCTCATGCGAGCCAGAGGGAGGACAGGGCTGCCTGCAAGCTACATGGGGGGGATGCCATCGCTGGGAGTTGTTAATAGCACAGAGCAATTAATCAGAACAGGGATAATGGTGTGGAATTAAAACACAGCTTCCTCCTTGATCCTTTGCAGAGCTCACCTGGGATTCCCTCATTATTAGTCCGATTTGGGGCACTGTGCATATCCCTTAACCCAAGCACCACTTGCAGCCTATTTACAGTATTAAACAAAGCGAGTCACTTACTATATTGGTCCGGAGTACTAGAAATGTGTGTCAGGCAGACCATTATTATTCATTTATGCAATCCACTAAAATATAAGGTTTTAAAGCCTTTGAGGTCAACACACAAGTCAATATGTCCTGTTACATTAAGACAAAGTGTGTGAGCTAACTCAAAGTGGATAGTAGTACAAAGCACCTAATCATATTTCAGGAACGCGTCCATGCAGCACTAAACCTGCAAGCTATATAGAGCAGATTATCTTGTGTCCCACTTTCCGCCAGTGACAGGTGTACAGAACGCCTTCTTTTCTAGATTTCCTGCACTTCCACACACATGGTTTATTTCCATTATCCGCTATATATAAATACTGTAGTAATAATAATAATAATAATAATAAAAGTAGCGTAGGTCTAGGACATACCAAGTTACTGCTTGGTGGGTAAAAATACCATTTAAAATAAAGTTGTGCCCATATGACTTGCTGTATAGAGAACATTTCCATAAAAACATCACATTCCTTTCCCAGTACTGCTTGCATTGCTCATACTCACACGGGAAATCTGACATACTTCATGCATTAGTAACCACCATATAATGCCACTAGACCATAATAAATGTTAAATTGTGTGCATGTTTTAAAAAGTACATTGAAACAGATTGTTCACCCAAAAGTTCTTGCGAGTGGCACCATGTTGGGTCTTCAGAAAATAATTCTAATCTTAATTATTTTAATACACAGCAGGAGAACACTCTCACTTCACCTCAGCAAACTGAAAGAAACGTTTTAATAACCTTGACAATGTGGCTTTGTTTTACATGCGGGAGAGAAGGTGTGACTCACTGAGGTTCTGCAATTCATTTTCTAAGTTAACATAGGTCAGAGGTTCCTAAACATGGATGGCCAATATACAGTATATTGCTGGTCTGTCGGCCAATGTGTACCAGTGGGATGCGGTCAAAATCCCGGCAGTCGGAATCCCGGCGGTCGAAATACCGACCGCCGCAATGCCGGCACTTTGTCCCTCTATGGGTGTCCACCCATAGGTGTCACATAAAGGGAAAATAAAATAGTGTGCCGAGCGTAGCGAGGCCCCGGGCCCGCTGCGTGGCGAGCGCAGATCGGGGGGGGGGGGGGGGCGATCCACGGGCCCCCCCTTGTCGGCATTGCGGCGGTCTGGATTCCCCGCTGTCGGTATTTTGACTGCAGTATTCCATTGTGTTCCCGTACCAGCAATAGATCGGAACGGCTCTGATATATCTGTGTGTGTGTTCCACCCATACACTCTCTGCACAAGCTAGCAGTGATGAACAGCGCAAAAGGCTGGGAACACACTGAAAGATATATCTGCAGATCAAATGATTTGCTAATATATCTGCAAACAGATCCCCACAACTGAAACAGGGCAAAATTACATGTGACCGCCAAGTTGCGCTATCAATCACCGCTACCTTTTGCAGTGGGTGTAAGGGCAGTGGACGGATCCCCCGTACACACAGCACGGTGCACCAGTATATCTATCTATACAGTATTGCTCATCGGCTGTTCTACACAGCAGACAGAAAAGGTCTGTGAGCGACATCATTTACAGACATTTTGCTGGTACATACTGGCAGACTGATCAACAATGGGGTGTATTCAATGCCGGGGGCGAGCTGTGACAGCGAGCAGTGCCCGGTCAGTATTCAACTGACCCCCCTGCATTCGCCGAATCCCCATCGCTCCGTTTTTGGAGCAAGGGGGAATTGGTGTATACGGCCGCTGAAAAAGCAAGACTCGCAGCTAAATGTACCGGCTCCCTGCATTAGCCGTGAGCCTCGCTGTTTGGGGGGAATCCCCCAGAACGTTGAATACGGTGAGCGGTCGGCATTGGGCGGGGGGGGGGGGGGGGGGGGGTTAAAAAGAGAGGATCGCTTGTTTTCTGCGATCCCTGTTGTTCAACCCACTCGCCGGCCACATTGAATATGGGCCTATATACCAGCCGTTAAATTGCATGTACCAAGCATAACAATCCAGGTTTTAAGGATAGCCATACTCGTGTACACATGGCTTTATTAGTGCATCAGTTATTTTGATTTCATCATCATCATCATCATCAGCAGCACATAAGTATGGTTACTTATCACTAAACCCTGGACTGTTAGTTGCCTTGGGGACTGAGGTTGGGAAAGACGGGAATATTTATTAAATTTGCCTTCGCAAAGAATAAACCGAGCTATATTTAAGGCTATAAAGTCAAACTCCTTGTCCTGTCTGAAAGAAATGTGTGTACAGAATTGAAGCCAATGTCCATACTAAAGGCAAAGCTACAACAGCAGACTTCTGGTCTTCTGGAGACCGATAACGAGCATGTACAAAGCCTTCTCTACGGTCACATAGAAGAAACCTTGAGACTGCGGACATGGAAACAACATAATGAAGCTGGATATACTGGATAGAGAGATGGGATGGTGCCAGCTAACAGACTGGGCGCTGTTCCTGGCGTTTCTCTAAGCGCCTCGCCTCCCCCACTCAGCTAGCAGGGTATTGATTTGGTATCATTTCTGAGGACTTTGGCTTTCTAAGCATGACATTTGCAGTACTCTCAAGGGACCATCGTATAAAAGGACACACCAGGAGCTGAAGCTTGGCAGGATTTAATTAAACAGAAGGTAATTCTAAATTGTATAGTGTAACAAGAGACACAAAATGCAATGGGTACCAAAAAAAAATAAAAAAAATAACGTAAAAAAAAAGACACACACACCACAGTATGTTCTGGTGCGATTAGCGACATCATACTTTACAGAAGCAAAGCTAAGAGGCACCTGTGACAGGCTGGAGATGAAGAAATGATTGCAGAGCTGTCCAGCCTCAGAGCTCAATAATAGAGCGAGAGCAGAAGCTCTAACAGACACATGCTTAATGAGCCCACATTAGGAGGTGAAAGATTGAATGTTTCAGATCATCAGAACAGAAACAGAATATAAAGGAGCCAATCGAGAAATACTGTATGGGAGGCCAAGCACAGTATTTACACCTATAGGAGGTCTTAAAAGGAAAACCATCCAAAATGCAGAACAAAGTCACTCCGCCTATCGCCTGGATTGCACTGATTGCGTCAGTTTGAGGATGGCGTGGAATGAAAGCAGAGTGTGTGCAGCAGGGACTGAGTTATGAACAAAGGCGTAACTACCATAGGTGCAAGGGGTGCAGCTGCTATGGGGCCCAGAGCTGAGGGGGCCCATCTTTACTGTCTAAGTAATATGTTTTACACACATTTATCACCATCAGTTGCTAAATAGGGGGCCCTTAAAAATCTTTGCTATGGGGCCTATGCATATCTAGTTACGCCCCTGGTTATGAACAATAATAAAGCAAGATTTCCTTTAGTGGGGTGAGATTACCGAGCTGAGATAGAAGGGTGGACAGGGGGAATAGATTTGGGTGCATTTCTTGCTGTGTACAGGTAGATCGGTCACTGCAATAATTCCTAGTAAATAATTACCATAATCTGACTGGTCGATTTTTAATCTAAATTTGGGGCCACACTATCCGATCTGCATGAACGATTACAATATCGTTAAAGATATCAATGTGCATAAGGTTTAGTGTGTACCCAATATATTGTTAACCATAGGCCCTCCCGCGGACGATACACCGCATCATCTGAACATGCAGTCCATCTCATGAGATCATCAGTAACTGCATGTTCGTTCAGAGGTTACCCACAGGTCGTGGGTTTGCACAGCACCGCTGATATTGTGGTGCATGTCATACAGTGTGTCTGGACCTTAACACTCCCAGGTAACCATGGGCCTTATTTTGGTTCATTCTTTCTGACAAAATCCTTCTTAGATGGACAAAACCATGTGCACTGCAGGGGGGGCAGATGTAACAAGTGCAGAGAGAATTAGATTTGGGTGAGTAATTTTGTTTCTGTGCAGGGAAAATACTGACTGCTTTATTTTTACACTGCAATATAGATCTCACTTTGAAGTAAAACCCCACCCAAATCTAACTCTCTCTGCACAAGTAACACCTGCCCCACCCGCAGTGCACATGGTTTTGCCCATCTAAGATAGATTTTGTCAGAAAGAATGAACCAAAATAAGGCCCCATGTTATCTTAACAAATACATATGGAAGCCACTTGTTGGGAAAACGAATGATCATTTAACAATGATTAACGCAACTTCTTTGGATAAATGATGTACGTTAGTCACTGACATGCTATTGAAGCACATATGCCTGTCACTACAATCTTGCTAATAGTAGTGCATGTGACCCCTCCCCATGGAGCCCCGCCCACAGCCCCAGATGACAGGTAGTGATGATACTTAACCTAAAACCTGAATGGAAAAAAATGAGCTACACAGCGCCACAATCGGTTCAGTGGTTTCAGAGCTTATCGCAATGAGATGTTCTACGTAAAATGTATAGATGTTCAGTGCAACAAAATAGATAGAGTTTAGCAAATTAAAGAGGCAAACAGTGAGTTATTATAGCCTTAAATCAAGAAATATCTAAATATTTCTCTATACGAACAGCACAAACGGTTACACCATAATTAATAATAACACCACCAGTAAGCAATACCCATAAAGTGGTGGTGACTTGGTAATTCCAAATAATCTTATATACCATATTATAAAACTTGCAGGAAAGGTAAACTATAGAGAACACCATTATTTCAGTACTTGTTTCTCTCTCTCTCCGTAGGAAATTCAATTGTTTTTCGTTGCCTGATGAGCGATATTCAATGGTGTGTCAAAGAGTGACCATTATTCCTACATGCCCTCTTCCTCAGTTGGTGAAAGTCTGGATTTTGCGCGCCCAAAGTCAGTGCACCCAGTGGTTTGCACAGGTTTAGCCAGTCTATGGGGGTATAATTACTAAAGGTAAACTTTCATAAACTTTCATTGATTTTTTTATAAACGTCAAATCACTAAAAAATTGTTGATGCGTTTCTAGGGCTAACACAAATTTTCTACAAAGGTAAATTTTTGATATTTCTATCTTTTTAAACGTTAGTAAATGTGTGTTGTAGCCCCACAAACAACTTATCGATTTTCATTGACCTGAAAAATTGATAAACAGGTCAACCTTTAGTAAATAGAACCCTTTGAATCTAAACCCTATGCATTTGGGTGTGAGCGGTGCAAAAGGTAACATGCACTTGTGCCTAACAGCAAAACAATTGAATAATCGCCCAGCACTTATGAGCACCCCAAATAATTGAATTCACCCCTCAGCTTTCCACCACCCCTATCAGACATTTATAAAAAAATATATATATTTATATTTTATGACATAATAATAATAATAATAATAATAATAATAATAATAATAAATAATCCTACCTGTATTTATATGAAATAAAAAACACCATTCGCTAAGCAATGGTTCGGGAAAGAACTCTACAGCTTAACTGCACCTTGGCAAAGACAGCTTGTCTGTCGGAACGCGTTGGTGGAGAGGACCTGTGCTGACTACATCTGTACCCCTGGAATTGCCTGGTTAGCAGTGGGTGGCCACGCACCGTCTCTTCAGGTAATCCTTTAACCTACCAGCATTGGGGGCAGTTTGTTTTGATGCACCCATTTTTTGTCACCTAAATAAAACTTTATTATTGAGTCCATCTGTACTCTCCTCCTTTCTTTGGGACCACTGGGAATGTATGAGCACCATTTGATATAAAGGGGACTCAAAGACAGCCAGTGGACCAAAAGATACCTTGATGGGAGAGGCATTATATTCGCACATGTGAGTACGGTAAGCACCGACTCCTTCGTTGTTTGAGCACAGTGGTGTCCCAGAAAAATCTAAAGATACCTTGATGTGACTGCATAACAAACACTTCGAGTGAGTGAGGGTACGGGATCTCCTATATACCCAGGAACTTACCACCTCATTCCCCTTCGTATATATTTTTTTGTCACCAAGACATTACACTAATATATGTCTTCCTTTCACTCTTATACCCAATACATATGAGACATACATTGGTCTCATATATAGGGAGTTAAAACAAGGGATCCAGCGCCCATTTTACATTGGCTCTTTCCAAAGAATAACTGCACTAAGCCAGCGTTTCCCAACCTCGTTCTCAATGCAATCAAACAGTCCAGGTTTCAGAGATACACATGCTTAAGCACAGATAATTAGTACTTCACTTCATTTTATTTAAAATCAAGCCTCTTGTGTTCAACAATCGATTCTTAAAATCCTGGATTGTTATTGTGCCTTGAGAAGCACTAGAGCACTTGTCTACAACTACTGTTTGGATCCTTCTGTTGTCAGATGTGCAATACATTATCTAGTAGGAGTCACCTTCAGTAACCAGAATAATGGCACTCAATGGTTCTCTAGAGCTCCAAAATAATGATACACACACACACACATACACACACACACACACACGCGCGCGCGCGCAGGAACCGGCTAAAAGAGAACTACCTCTGGCTTATGCTGGGTACACACCAAAACGATTTTGGCACAATCCCATCAATCTGGATCCAATTCAGACTGATTGGATGCAGATTTGGTCAAAATCGTTTGGTTGGATCTGAATTGGACCCGAATCCGATCCTACCTGCTGCAGGTAGGATCTGTAAAAGATCCATTCATCTGAATACAGAGGGGATCAGATCGTATGCAAATCATATGCAAATCATACGATCCGATTTGCATACGATTTGTATCCAATCCAAATAGTTTTGGTGTGTACCCAGCATAAGAGTATATTTGAAAGCTGTGTATGTCATATTACCTCTTTGCTTAACTGTAGCTTATAGCATGTGTCACCAGTCCCAGTTAACAGACTGGAGCACATCTGAGTTATGGTTGGGACTGATCACAGACCCATTCTCCTGGCAGGAAACCGCACAATAAAATATAATTTGTTTTTAAAATGATACATATGACTAAGATCTTTGTGTGCTATACAGAACCTGAGGATTTAGTATGTTATGTGCGTTGTATAAATCTGTTATGTACCTGTGAATAGTTCACTGCCTGCTGGCAGGCGAACACATTCCTTTATACAGCGCTACATAGCCTATAGAGCAAGAGAATGACCGATTTGTCACAAAGCACAATGCACCACATCAATATCCTTATAAATACATGGCTTGTACGCTGCCAGCAAGCTTCAATGACTGCACAACCGTAATGGAATTAGCTGAGGAATTAGACGGTACAGTAAGGAAAGAGGAGACCTTGTGGAGAAGGAAGAACAAGCAATGTAAGATATGTTTATGGGCACTAGTATAGAAAAACTAAAACATTTCTTCAGGGGGGAGAGACTTCCATTCCGTCTGTTCCGTTTCCCTTGTTACCCATTCATGCCCTGCACTTATTACTGTCCGTAAACAGGAAATACAAGGTAATAGGATTAGGTTGATGCGCCTGGTTCTTTTACAGTGATGGGGGTTGTCTAAGGATGGAGGAAAAGTGCTCCCTGTACATCCCTGGTCGTCTCGGTCTCTGAACCTACTCAAGAGTGTGAGTCAGGGACAGCAGGAGAAAGGCCTTGGACTCATCCGTCTCCTGGATTAGGAGGAGTGAGGAGGTGGTCCGCATGCTCACTAAAATACTAATTCACTGCAGTTTTGAATAAAGCACTACACAATTCACTGGTCACTGGAAGGACATGCAACAATCATATTTATAAAGAGTTTGGCCGTAGCGCAAATATAAATTTTTAAGGGCTTTTTTGCAGGAAACAAAACATGTCGACGAAAGTCAATATTTGTAAATGTAAGTTGGTGAAATCATGGGATAAAGTCCTGCTGGGGCGTTCACACTAGTCCTGGTTTAACCTCGAGTGCTTAGGATACAGAGATACAGAGATACAGAGATGTAGTGATAAGGGGCTAAGCCAACGCTGGCATCTGTACCAGGCCCCAAAACAAACATCATCCTCAAATAGCTTTGTCAGATTAAAAAGGTAGAACTGCAAATGCAACCATGACACGGCCAAAAGAGCGTATTCCTCTGCCAATAATATATTAGTGCACCAAGTGTTCCAGAGCACTGTTCATAGGTTATTGAGCAAAGAAGTCACATGTGTTCCAAATGTAAACAACCAAGTTCAAATTTTCACATACATACTTATAGATCTATTTTGTGGTGTTTACACACTGTGCGATTTGGCAGCCGTCAATATCTATATATAGGTGGCCGGCAAGGGTACCGGCTGGCAGGAGGGAGAAATAGTATGAAGGGGGGGGGGGGGAATGCTACATTTAGCTGTATGCTGCATTTCAATCTAATAGAAATGAACTGCGCTTCATTTCTACTTTCAATTCTGACACTCCGAGGCTGCCAAGCCAAAATCGCACCGTGTGTACACACCATTGCACCTATATAAGAAAGAAAGAAAAAGAAAGAAAAAGAAAGAAAAAAAAAAAAAAAGAAAGAAAGAAAGAGAATCTTTAAATCTTTCATATTTCAATTAATTTCTTAAATAGGGTTTAATTCTCCTTTATGGAGATTAAAACCTTTCTTTTCATCACTGCCTTGATCCGCTGCATACTATTTACACACATGCCATCCATTTTTCACACAATACAATTAGCGCTTCTAGTCTGTTTTGTTCTCATCAAAGTCACTGAGATCATAAGCTGCGTATTGAGATGCGCTTATGCCCCTTTCAGACCGCACATATTAACCGGTATATTGACGTTTTTTTACCGTTTCAAAACGGTAATGTGTGCGGTCTGAAAGGTGCAGAGTGATTTTACAGTTTCCAAAAAAACGTTTTTTTGGAAACGGTAAATATGGAGGGTCCTACCCGTTTCAGACACGTTTATTTGGTGTCTAGAACGGGTCTGAAATGGTATTCCCCCCCCCCCCCCCCCAGCGCAGGGAAGGGCATGGTCGCGCTGGGGGCAGGGGGTCCCTGCAAGTGTCAGCCGGGGCAAGTGTCAGCTATGTCCTGCCCTGCCCAGGGTGAGAGCGGGGGCTGCTGTTACTGCTGGCGCCGAGGAGGTGAGCGTGGACAGGCGGCTCTGGCTGGGGTGCGGGCAGATGTCTGCCCTGACTCACCGTCAGCCTGTAGGTTCCGGAGCGGGGCAGCAGCGGGACCCCCATGTGGATGTCCCGCTGCCTCCTCACCCTCTGGGGGGGGGGGGGATGTGGGTACCGCTTATCACTGCTCGGAGAGACACAGGCAGCAGCAGCGCAGGGTGTGCTGATGAGAGGGACGGAGAGCAGCCAGCCAGCAGGCAGGGGGGCGCATGGTGAGGTGATGCCCCCCCCCCCCCCTGCCCGCTCTCCATCAGCTGCACCGCCGCTGGCTGCTCTCCGTCCCTCTCATCAGCACACCCTGCGCTGCCTGTGTCTCTCTCCGAGCAGTGATAAGCGGTACCCACATCGCCCCCCCCCCAAGAGGGTGAGGAGGCAGCGGGACATCCACATCGGGCTCCCGCTACCCGCACTCTGCTGCCCCGCTCCGGAACCTACAGGCTGACGGGGAGTCAGGGCAGACAGCCGCCCGCACCCCAGCCAGAGCCGCCCGTCCCCGCTCACCTCCTCGGCGCCAGCTGTAGCAGCAGCCCCTGTGTCAGCACAGTGAAAAGCCCAACCCCCCCCCCCCCCCCCCGGGGTGTGGACGCTGCTGCCCGGGGGTTCTCCGGGGGGGGTGCCTGCACTGGCTTTGAACCTGTATTTGAAAGCTTTTCCAAAAACGGGTCTGCCAGGTAAAAAAAAACGGCACAAACGGTAATATACCGTTTAAGAGATGCGGTGTGAAAGGGGTTAAACCTGGCAGACCCGTTTTTGGAAACGTTTTCAAATACAGGGTCAAAGCCAGTTATGCGGTCTGAAAGCCGCATTAGATTATTATTATTTTTAACCTTCACATTATACGTGTATGGTTATTCTACTCATTCCGATTGGCCAGATGCGTCGGGTTCTACAAAGCGGGCATATAACAGATGCATCATCACCTGCGCTTTGCAAAGCCATCAAACCTGCTGAATTGTAAATACATTGGTTTGGTGAATCAGTTTCCTGACATGTGCAGAGATTTCAACCCCCCTGAAAAACAGACTGTTGGTTAACTAACCACTTTTGATGAAGTCTATCCTTCTGCTCAGATAGGCTATTTTACACACTTTACACTTTTACACAGGAGCTTTTTACAAGAGAACTTCACTCATTCCTTTATCAACCTTTAAAGCACTTTTCAAGATGTCGAGAAAATCCAGCATTTTTCTACAGGACCTTTCTATAACATCCCATTGTTATACTTAACATCCCGCAGGTAAATCAGGGGTAAATGTATGAAGCTTGGAGAAGTGGTATTTATCCCCATAAAGAATGTTATGTGCAAGGTGATAATGCTCCAACCAATCAGCTCTGATATGTAAATTGACAGAAGCCGATTGGCTGGTGCATTATCACCTTACACAGAACGTTCTTTATGGCGATAGATACTGTACCACTTCTCTAAGCTTCTTCATTTACCCATCAATGACAACCATGGGAATGGAGAATTTAAGCTATGAGGAGAGATTAAGCAAGCTAGGACTATTTACACTAGAGAAGAGACGTTTAAGGGGGGACATGCTCAACATGTACAAATACATCAGGGGCCAATATAAGGAACTCTCAAGCACTCTTTTTACTGCAAGAAAGGAAACTAGGACACGAGGGCACGAATTTAGATTAGAGGAAAGAAAATTTCGTTCCCTCAAAAGAAAAAATTTCTTTACGGTCAGAGCAGTCAAACTTTGGAACTCTCTTCCTGGAGAGGTGGTGTTGGCAGATACAATAAATACGTTCAAAATAAGGTTGGACAAGCATTTATTGGATAAAAATATCCAGGGGTACTAATAAGAACCATATTCTGTCTTTTACAAGGGATAAGCTATTAAAACGTAGGTTGAACTAGATGGACGCAAGTCTTTATTCAGCCTTATCTACTATGTAACTATGTAACCACCTGCCTCAGTAATGGTATTTGCCAGAACAGCATTTGTCCGATTGGGAGAAATTATTTGCACCTACTGTAAGATCTAAATGTAAATTATATTAGTAATCCATCCCTGGGTGTATGGTCAGAGACCAAATATAATAAATGTGAAAGAAGCAAACCCTATACTGAGCCGAGGAACTACTTGCTTGAATGGAAAAGAAAGGGGAGAGCATTACTTGGAGGTGTCAGAAACCTATTTCTGGCAGGTTATATAAAATGCATGCATCACTCGGGTTCCCGTACACGGTGAAAGCGACCATGCATGAAGATTACCATTAATGTACATCAGCATGGTAAACTAAGTGGTTTCTATTCCACCTTCCTGCAGAGCTGGGCTTATTACTGCCATCATTCTGCAATAACATATTACTTTAACCTGTTCCTGCACAACACATTCATTCAGTTGTATCAATTCTGAACATTTTTTTTAAGTTTCAATATTGCAAATTGAATTTAAGTTCTTCACGACAAACCCCAGGGATTGTTTGCAGCTTCCACGACACTTTCATCTGCCCGGCTGACTGTTCAGGTGGGGCAGAGAAATCTATTCCCGTGCGTCTCCATTGCTCCCCATTACAGGCGAATGCTTATCTTGGTTTGCTTTTTAATACAGTACAGTACTTCTTTATCTGCAGCAAGGAAATGTGGTTTTGAGACAGACGTGTAACATTTATATTGTGGCAGCTAGGCAACGATCTATGAGGTTTTCAATTTATAACAGAATTGTGCATGCGGAGAGCGTGCTACAATAATGTTATTCAGCTGGTGTAGGGAGCACGGATACAAACAGATATGTACAGAGATTTTCACAAGCCAGATAGGACCTAGAAACATTACACAATGCACTCAATGTGCTGGAAGAGCATTAATAACGGTATTAAAGTGAACCCTGATCCCCAATAAATAATGAAATTAGACAGTAGTCAGACCAGTTCTTAATATGAAGCCATTTAAAAGGTTGTTCACGGCATGTTGCCATTAATTCTGATAAGCTCTAGCACATGTAAAACCAGTGACTGATCAATGACCAATACAGGTTACTGTACATTCTTTGTCTATTTGCTTGCACTGTTATGCGAGTAGTATAAGGATAAAGCAACTCATTACGGATTCTGGGTGTACACATACCAGCACAACCCACTCAGAGATCAGGGCCGCTCCCATACACCAAGACGTTTATCATCTGACACCATGAAATATGACAGTACCCATTTATCACTTCTACATGTAGCACATGAAAAAGTGTTTTAAGCGGTTTTTGCATTTTATTAAAATGGGGGGAAAAAATATTCGCTTTCTTTCATTCATGAAGTCTACAGAAGCACAGTTAAGGCAGCATAATGGATGTGGTTACATACAGTGCATCTAAAGATACAATTCATATTTACAGTTTCTTATGTATCACAGCAGATTCCATTGGGCTTTACAATTAGAAACCACAGTGATAAAACAGACTGATATAGAGGAAGGAGGGCCCTGCTCACACTCTTATAAGGATAAGCACCAGCATACAGAATTATGATTTATATCGACACCACCACATACTAATTTTTGGTGGTCAAGACAGGAGAGGAATCTGAATGAGGAGGAGGATGATGGCAGAAAGGGGGGGGGGGGGGGGGATGGTGTAAAGCATACCTCCCAACTGTCATGCTTACCGCGGGAACTTCCCGATATTCGGGGACGTTTCCGCATCCCGCCCGGGGCCGCCATTGTCCCGCGGTGGGGGGACAGTTGGAAGCCCCCCCAGCTTGCCAAGAATAGACGCTGTCCGATGAGCGTCGAAAACGGGGGCGTGGTCAGAGTTCGCGGCACCCCGTGAGGCCACGCCCCCTTTTCTCGAGGCCGCACCCCCTTTTCCGACCTCCCAACTTCAAAAGTTGGGAGGTATGGTAAAGTATATAATAATGTTTGCAGAAACATAATACCGCTCTCTTCAGGCTGAAATCAATGGCAACCGATTTACCACAAGATTGCTCAGCTACTGAACAGGTGGGTTACAATAATATTGGGTCATACAAAAGGTGTGGTATAGGTAACCAACATTTATGTCAACTGTGAACATACAGACATGTTAAGATCGACATCCAGCATGTTGACACAGATGTTCTGTCAACACACTGTTTCACATGCCATTGTGGGGTAGATGTATGAAGCAGTGATAAGATAAGTGATAAAGTGCCTGGTACTTTATCACCGGTCAATCAGCTTCTGACTGTTAAGTTACAGGCTGGGTTTGTCAACAATTGTTGACATTATAACCAGGTGGACATCAACGTCAAACTTTTGCTGTCGACACTGAATTTATCATTAACTGGGATATCATGAATGCATATAAATTGTACATAAGTGTGTGTGAGAGTGAGTGAGTGAGTGAGTGAGTGAGTGAGTGAGTGAGTGAGAGAGAGAGAGAGAGAGAGAGAGAGAGAGAGAGAGAGAAATGAGTTTTCATTAAGATGTGGAATTCAATTGTTTTTGTGGGCCAGTAAGTAATTGGCATAAGATGGAAGTTATACAAATGTTTCCTCGGATTGCCACCGGTGACCATTATTTTTGCGCACAAGAGCAAAAATCCACACCAAAAATTTGGGTACACAAAGCAACAAGCTTTCAAACAAAGGGCCATCATGCTGAATGTGCAAATAGAAAATTTCTTTAGACACTAAGGGGGGTGTTCAATCCCCCGCCGCTATTTCCGATGGGGGAAAGGTCTTTCCCGACAGCACTGAACAGGCATCTTGGCAAAACAAGCCTGAATTTAAAAGCAGTCGGGCTCGTTTTGGCGAGAACAGCCGTGGATTGTTGAGCTCACGGCCGGATCGTGACAATCCACGGCAGTTTCTCACGGCCACGGCCCCTTTTCGGCAGTCGACAGGGCAGGACATTGAATGTCGCCTGGCAAGATGCAGTCGAGCGGGGCCAAGAACGGGACCGGGTCAAGGCTGCCGGGCCAGCCTGACGGTCGTGACCCGGAACTGAATACCCCCCTTAAGAGGGACACTTACTAAGATGGGAGTTCTATTTCACATGGGATGTTGCAATGGGCAGTCGGCTACTATTATTTTCTAGAAAGTGCTCTCTGGTTTCCCATGGCAACATCCCATGTGAAATAGCCCTCCCATCTTAGTAAGTGTCCCACACGTCCCATGACACTCCCATCCCACCACCTCCTCCTCCTCAAACCCTGTTGCACCCACATAAGCATGTGGGTAGTTTGGGTACAGCAAAACCAGTGCTTAAAAGACAATTGCTCCATTGTTGAGGGGACCTATTCCTTAGATGCTTAGAGAGTGAGACAGATCATGAGACACCAGCTAGTGTCATTTCTCTTCAACACACAAGGTGAAAAACCATTATTAAATTAAAAGGTATTAATAAACATTAAACTGGTGTGTGATGAATCTTGTGTAAACAGGTAGGTCAGCAGTTTGTAAAAATGATCATACAAATGAAATTTATTTCTAAGTAGACCCCTATAATGCTAGACCCCAGGCTAGTGGCAGAAGAGATTGCGTATAATAACTAGAAAGGCAAGAAAGCTTCTAGAACACCGTTATTCAATAAACACTCACACAATAAAATCATCAGATTCTCATAAAGTATTTACCAATGCTCCAAAGAATGTGGGACGTATTAATCCTGTGAATCAATTCTCTCCCTACACTGGCTGAAACCGGATCTATAGACCAATCATAACAAGCAGGGCCCAAATTATTACCCATCGGCCTACGTGTTTATGCAAACAATTCTCCATTATTTAGATGGCTTAGGGATTCTTGCTGCTTGAAAACCATCAGACTTATGAAACCATTTGTATGGTCCATTTGTCAAACAGTCCAAATTTTTAACTGTAAAGATTATATTAGCAATGTCCAGAACACCTTGCAAGGAAGGGGCAGAGGAGGAAAGGGAGCAGGGGGAACAAACATGAATGCAGAAGACCGAAATCGCCAGTGGACCCCGGGCAGTGAGGCAGATAATCACAATGAATAATTTACAGGCACGCTTTCATCCTGGACGCCCTGAATCCTAAGGAGTCTGGGGAGAAGGCAGCACATCTGCTAAATGAGCGGAAGAATCATGGAGGAGGGGAGAGTATAGTCCTGCTAGTGGTACCTATGCGATTTATAAATAGCGCACAAGGACACACACACTGAGGATATAGGTGCTCAGAAGACAAAAGATGAAATAAGCCAGTTAGCAGGGGGACATGACGGGAGAACATAACCTATATTAGAATAGGAATGTTAGAAGACATTAAGACGACTGTAGAACAAAGGACTGATTTGATAACCTAAGTTCAGCGTGTCAATCACCGAGAGGAAAACAAACAAGCAGACGTAAAAAGATAAAAAGAAAATCCTACTGCCAACAAGGGGGTCGATCCTGTTATATATGATGTGTGCGGATGATTCGCAGAGTGCGAATCATCACGACACCGGGCGCACTTATGGCGTGCCGAATTCGCTGAAAAGGGGTGAGAGCAAATTTCAGTTAGGGTTATTTCGGGTGCAGTTTTCAGCGTGAAAACGGCACCTCGCACCCTTCAGGGTTAATAAGATCGACCCCAAGGTTTCTTTTCATGAATGCATCACAAACTGTTGATTTGATTCCAGTAACGCATTCAATTTGCACCAGGGGATCTAGAGGAGAGAAACCACCACATGGTTTAAACTGGGCAAATAGAACAAACCGACAAACTGCTTACGAGGCAAAGCTATTCCACTACGGAAATACCAGAACGTACATTTTTTTTTACAAAATTTACCCAAGTAAAACCGTAAACATATAACACAGAATAACAGCCCAATAGGTTATCTTTGTACGGGTGGGAAATAAGAGAACATGTACATTCAGGCTTGCTAGAAGCACAGAGCCAATCTTTTACCAGAGCTTTGTATTTGGCATCTTGGAGTTCCAGTACCAGCTCCACCCAGCGCTACATATACAAGCCCCATCCTCAGGCACTGGAAATCGGTGTTGTCAGAGTAGGGACAGCTTGTGCTTGCAGCGAGAACTCTTACATGCCGACGAACCTGCCACTACTAGAGCACAGCTGTGATCTACCGTCTGCCGACCGAGAGTGCTTACAAATGCCAGGAGAGAAGCGAGCCAAACTTCAGCTCAGTGCTGAGGGGAGAGAGAGGTGTGATTGGCAGGGGAACAGCTTTTCCACAGTATCAGGAACAGTAAGTCTGCATAAAGCACTCAATTCACCATTTGTTTACATTGTAAATTCCTGATAAGAGAGTTTGTGCATATGGATATGAAATGGTCTAAAAATATACTCAGTTTAAAAAAAATAAAAAAGTTCTCTAGCAAACAGTTCACATCTGAACATCCTGTCAAATCAAGAGTATACAAATGGACGCACAAGCTCCATATATAGAAACCTGATGGACCACTAGCCTGTACCCCTGGAAGAACTATATGAATGCACATACCCAGAGAAGTGTGCCACCCTGAGATACCCAGTTAGTGGAGCAGTCTATTTTGTGATTGCGTCATGTTTAGCCAGCAGTAATGTTGAATACTAATGCCAGCATAAATACTGAACATGCTGGCAATGCCATCATCTTACAGCCTGGTCATGTCAGAAGAAATCCAAGTGAATTGCTAAAATGTGCACTGATCCGCCCGTGTGTGGCCAGTGGAAAGGCGACCTTATGTGCAGAACCTTTGCCAGTCAGTCAATTAGGATGGTTTAAAGTAGCAATCTCAATCAGTAACAATGGGATGAGGACAGAGAAAAAGAGGAAAATGTAGTTGAAGCATGACCACCTATCTTACATTTTATCATAATTTGTGGCTCATAGGACTGAGCGATTCAGTGTGAATGGCTGACCTGCACTTCCAGGGACAGCCAAAGTCCAAAGAGGAATCAAATGACTATGGTCTGTTATTCATATACTAATTACCACCACGTCAAAACGAATCAAAACAGAGCCACACTTGAATTGTTCCCTCTGGAACCATCTAGCGGCTGCTGGCATGCAAAACACTTGTGTCATCACCCCCCCCCCAGGAAAACACAGGGTTAAGAATAAGCAACACAATGTACATACTATTACAGACAAGTTCCCAACTTACATATACAGTTATGTTGCATAATTAAAGTTTTCAATTTACATTATTACAAAAAAAAAAAAAAAAGCAAAATGTGAGCGGGCTCTACTTGTGATTATTCGCAGACATAAGAGGGGGCAGAGGCTGAAGGTTTATGCTGGGCACATACATTGTCAGATTAAGGGGACATTCATTTAGCCCAATGTATTTTCATCTGATAAAAATGGCCCGATTTTGCGATTGACAGATTAGAGGTCATTTTTAATCGACCAAAGCCAGACTAGCGATTGCCTAAAACCGCATGGTATCAGGGATAAATTCCCAATCCCATCATTATTGCAGGTCTGGTGGTTGCTTATCGGGGGACTGTGCTATTAGTAGCGGTAAATTACCACTGCTTCTCCCCCGCCATTCCTCCCCAGCAAAGGAATAGATAAAATGTCAGATGAGGCAGTGAAAAAATTGCCAGATGCAGCCAACCAATGATCAGGTCAGGTTGGAAGATTTACCATGTCCACTCTTTGCTGATTGATCGCTTCAATACCCTAGGCATCAGTGTGATCCACCGATAATCTGTGGATCAGGCCGATGATTGATCATGTATGTCCGACTTGAGAGGCAGAAAGTTTATATGTAGAGGTGAGCATTGGGTACTTGTGTATTATCACGGCGCCCGATGTTTTATAAATCGCATATGATTTGCGGACGATTCGATCCGCGATGCAATTTTGCAGCTGATTTGCGGATGTTTTTCTGCGATTTCCTGCCTATCCAAGTGAGCCTGCGTCCTCCCGACCTGTTCATACCCCCACTTTCCACATCGGCGTGGAGTTGATTTTATAAAGCGCGGCGAGCCCAGTGAGCCACCGAGCCCGAAGCATGGCGAGCACCGCTAGGGGATGCGGAAAACGATCCCAAAGCGTGGTAAGCCCGGTGAGGGGACCCGGAATACACGTCAAGCAATCCGTGTCCGCTCGTCACGCTTCGGGATCGTTTTCTGCCTCTGCTAGCCGCGCTTCGGGCTCGCCACGCTTTATAAAATCAACTCCACGCCGATGTGGATAGTGGGGGTATGAACAGGTTGGGAGGACGCGCACCGCGTGCGCTCGCCACGCTTCGGCCTGACTTGGATAGTGGGGGTGTGCAAGGATGGAATAGCATGCAAATCGGCCGCAAAATCGCATCCGATTTTTGCATGTGATTTGCGGCCGCCGTGATAATACATAAGTACCGAGCATTGTGGTATATTAAAACAGCTGTTGCAAGGGGGAGGAGGAGGTGGAGAAAAAAAAAAAAAAAAGAGGCAGCAGTTAATGGCAAAGCAAAGTGTGTGAAGGGGAGGTTGGAGATGTAAGTGGTTGAGGACTTTCTAGTACCCCTTTTACACCAAAACGCCGGGTCGCACCCGGCTTTTTTAGACCCAGGTTCAAGCCGGCGTTTAGTGCAATTTACACCGGGCGGACAGCCCGGCCCGCACCCCCCTCCCCTCCCGGTGCTTGGAGATGACAGGATGATGTCATCTCCAAGCGCCAAAAGCCACCGCCGCCGGACCGGAACGCTGCTGGGGGCAGCCCAGCACTAAGGTAAACTGCTGGGCTGCCCCCAGTCACCGCGCGCACCCCCCCCCCCGCGCGCCGTCGCACAGGAGGTGAATGGATGCCGCACACAGGCATCCGTTCACCTCCCTCCCCCGCCACCACTGCTGTCTGCAGGGTATAGCAGACAGCAGCGCCGGCTGTCAGTGTCAAGCTGACAACCCGTCCAACCTGCGGACGCTGCGGTCCGCAGGTTGGACGTTCCCCATTCATGTAAATGGGAGCCGGGTCATCCGACCCGGCGTTCCCATTTACACCGCCCTCTACCCAGGTCCTAGCCGTGTTCTACCCAGGTCAGGACCTGGGTAGAAGTCCCGTGTAAAGGGACACGGCGTTAGGGATTTACACCGCCGAAGATCCAGGTCTGACCCGCCGCTGACCTGGATTTTTCGGCGGTGTAAAAGGGGTATAGGAGAGCGAGAAGCATTTCATAGGGAGCCAACGGAGAGAAAAATGGAGAGAGGCAACTAAGTTGTACTGGGTACACACTAAGATATTTTGCCAGTTCCACAGAACGGGTGAATTATCTGTAGTGCATTAGCAGGTGTTTACAAATAATAGGTCGGTGAACCTTGGTCACAGACGTATGGTGTCAGCCCTACAGCACAGCTGCGGCAGATAGATCAGCATGCTGGCTGTGTATGGGGCAAACCGCCAACCGCATGTACCCTGGCTGCAGAGACTGATACCACAGCTAGGTGAACAAATTCAATGTTCCCCCAGCCCTCCAACTACCAATGCATTTTTGAAAACATGCAGGTTCAGTGAAAACGGTATTTTCGTGAGAACCACACAGTTTTTGCACAAAAATGGGGGGTTTCGGGGGATTTTCTTCCTGTCGGTGGCTGAAAAAAGAAAACTATATACATCTTAAATACAATTTGCTTGTTCTAAAATGTAATTATTTTTTTGTTTTAATTTACAAATGGTGAAACAGACCTGACATATTTTCCTTTTGTATCGCTATTTATGGAAAGTTATTTTAAAGGTTCGCTTTGTTGTTTTTACACAATCACATCCATATTTATTATTTCATAAATATTTACATTTAAGAAATGTAAGGCAGCTATGCACATAACCCTTGTTAAATAAACTGAGACGTACTTCATTATAAATCAGTAACTGAAAGATAAAGGGCTTCTTACCTTCTATAGATGGGGCCTGGTCTTGGGCAGCATATAACATCTCCTTGAAAGCCTGTAGGACAAAGTACAGCTCATACGTTAGTTTGCACTGATGTCTAGACAAACAGAAGCTTCGTGCTTTACACAGTAACACAACTTAATAAAGAAATAATCGCTGCGTTAATGGTAAATGCATATTTAAAAAAGGGACACAACGTAATATGTACCAGTAATACCCGTGTACCTGCTCTTTTTGTTTTCCTCCTAAATAAGGTAGTAGCAACGCCGAAATTGGATGTACAAATCCGGAAAACAAAAGGACATTTGCATTGCTTTCAAACACAGGCCTATATCTATACATTTAAATACAATGGCATCTTTATCCCTCCAACCTGGAACATATGCAAAACAACACGGCAGGGTAAAGAAGAGATACTTATGCCCCTTTCCCACTGCCGCTAAAAAACGGTAAATTGCAGATTTTCAGCGCAATTTACCGTTTTAAGGCTGCAGTGGGAAAGTGCCAGAGTTGAAATACCGTTTAAAGCTAATACCCCTTTTACACCGCCGAAAAATCCGGGTCAGCTGCGGGTCAGACCCGGATCATTGGCGGTGTAAATGGGGTATATCCGTGTCCATTTACACGGGTCCTCTACCCAGTTCCTGACCTAGGTAGAACCCAGATAGGACCCGTGTAAATGGCGGTGTAAATGGTCCCGCTGCGGGTGCAGGCACCAGCAGCGGGTCCACAGCGTGCAGCTGCAGATGTGCCCAGCTGCTGCGGGAGGAGGGGGGTCCCTGCGGCTGCTGAGGGGAGGGGGGGTACCTGTCCTGTCAGCCTGCGGTCGGAGCTCAGCGGAGGGGATGATGTGTGCCACTGCTGTACCATCCCCCGGCAGCCGGTCCCTGCGGCGAATGGACAGTCAGTGTCGCCAGTCCCTCCAGCGCATATGAACTAGTACTAGTTCCCATGCGCCAGAGGGACCCCCGCCACTGACTGTACATTCGCCGCAGGAACTTCGCGGCTGCGGGGAGTGGTACAGCAGCGGCGCACATCATCTCCTCCGCTGAGTGAGCTCCGACCTCAGGCTGACAGGTACCCTTCTCCCCTCAGCAGCCGCAGGGACCCCCCTCCTCCCAGAACCCGGGGACAGCACTCCCCATCTACCCCCTAAAAAACACTGAACCTGGGTCAGCCCTGCCTTAAATTAAAATATATATATATATATTTTTTTTTTTATATTATTTAAGGCAGGGCTGACCCAGGTTCAGTGTAAATGGTGCAGACCCAGGTCAAAGTGCTGTGTAAATGGGGTATAAAGCAGGGTCAGACCCTGGATACTCCAGCATTCAAAGACCAGGGTCCGACCAGGGTTTTTGGTGTAAAAGGGGTATAAATGGTATTTCAACCCGTTTTTAAAGTCCTACACAATAAAATAATGTTTAAGAAGCAGTGGGAATGCCTCTTAAACGTTATTTAGCCTCCAGGCAGTCCCAGTGCCTGATGAGGAAGTGCTGATTAAGTATTTTTTATTATATATGTTTGTATACAGGGGAACAAGAATGTTTCCAAGTTTTTTTGGGAGGGTGGGGGGACCAAAAAAATAAATAAATAAATATATATGACTTTTCTCTAAAATCATCCTGTCAGCAGCACTTACATTGAGAGAGACGTTACCTATGTTTAATACAGATACATAGAGATTGGTTAAGTGACCTGTCTATTAAGCGATACAAACAATCCTATTGGCTGGCTGGACACCCACGGAGGGAGAATATGTCGGTATTTCAGCGTCGGGATTCTGAACGCCGGGATCCCGACCGCCGGGATATTAACTGCATCCCTTTAAATAGTATTCAATTGAAACATGGTGACCATGATATCTAGATACAGATGTCGAACCAAAAGGAGATCCAGACACATCACCTAACCTCAATAGGGCCTATCTAATCTACTTATAGACATGCCATGCTGCAGCGGTGTGGTTCAGACACCGTAAGGGGAATATCAACATACTAAAAAGAAATACAAAATGGAGTCCTAAATAGTTTAGGAGTCCATTGATTATTGGAGGAACTAGATCTCACACTATCATTTCTTAATAATGATATAAAAGTGGGGTAGGAGCCTAGTGGATTCTCAGAAAGGATCCGATGAACCCGATGAGACATTAGCTATTAAGGGGTAGGCTCTGAAAAGCGACGTTTTATATGATTTGTTAATTGCCCCATGTCACATTCCCTACTGAAAATAAAGGAGACTGCTCTTCTGCAGTACTTGGCTGATCAAATGAGCCCTTTAAACAGGATTTTGGAAGGTTAAATCAGTGTGAATCTGGGATGGTCACAAATCACACTTAAAACTATAAAATAAAAAACACTGTTGAGAGAAATCATGTTAAAATGATCCATTTTGCCAGACTTCAATTTATGTTTGTAGCCAAGAGAACGGGGTCTGTAACGCACCCATTTGATAAATGCACTGTTACACAGATCTGTTTGCTGTCTTACTGAGCCACTGGTGCTTTGAATGAAGATCAATGGATATTCCGACACCCTCCCTCCGCTTTATTCTCATACAAGGCTTCAAAAACACACATGTTCTTCCAGCAGCCCTACAAATTAACCTGTCATTTCCTTTCTGCCATCTCCCAGCACTGAGCAGCTCCCGGCTGACAGAGAGCAACTAGTTTTTTTTTTCTATTAAAGCCGGCTAGGAAATAAAGTGCTCTGGTGATAGAACAGATCTTGGCTTCAGGACAAAACATTCTATCATGGCTTTAGTGACAGATCTTTACAAACATGGTAAGATCCGATTATATAGAATCAGACTACTTATTTAGGATATTTATATCCTTCAATTAGTGCATGGTTTGCCAGACAACATTCATATCCCTCCCCTTACACTTTAAATTCCCTACGACAGACACTAGACGGTTAACATATGTCCAAAGCTATTTAAACCATTGCGAGTGTCTTTAGTGTATGGGATGAAACCTATGTAAACCTGGAGAGAACATATGAGCTCCAAAAAGATAGGCCTTGAGTGAAAGTGTGCACCAGCGCTGTGAGGCAAGAAATCTAATCTCTGTGACACCAGCATACATTCATAAAAAGATTTATTAAACAAAAAAAAAATATATTAGTATAAATAATTTTTTTTGTGTGTGTGGAGAGGGGGGGGGGGGGGGGGGAGAGAAATAGATGAACTTTGCACAAACACTTTAATCTGTTGGTTCCCAATCTGTGTGCTGGGGTGCCTCAGCTTGGTGCTACAGGACCGATTCAAAGTATTTATGGTTTTTAATATTTATGGTCAATTTAATTAGGAAAAAACACTACTATTTGTTGCTTCCAATCCTAAAATAAACAGACACAATTGATGTCTCTCACCACATATGTGACCGGGATGCGGTTAATTTCCTGGCGGTCGGAATCCCGGCGTTCAAAATCCCAAAACTTTCTCCCTCCGTGGGTGCCCACAACACCCATAGAGGGATAATAAATTAGCATGCCGAGCATAGAGGCGCACTGGGCCCGCAAGGTGTGTGTGTGTGTGTGTGGGGGGGGGGTGTCGATCCACGTCCCCCCCTTGTTGGGATTTCGAGGATCGGGATTCCAGCGGTGGGATTTTGAACGCCGGGATTCCATACCGAATCCATCTGACCCTATGGATGACACGTAAACACAATTTCCTGAATTTCTCCATAAGAAACGTTTGGCTAACAGGAGTGCCAAAAAACAAATAAATGATACTCTAGGACGAGCATGTCCAAACTGTGGCCCTCCAGCCGTGGTGAAACTACACATCCCTGCCTTGCTACAGTTTTAGCATTCCCTAATAGAAAAACTGTGGCAAAGCATGATGGGTCTTGTAGTTTGACAACAGCTGAAATGCCATAGTTTGGCATGCCTGCTATAGGGAGCCGTTATTCACAAAAGTTTGAGAACCCCTGCATTAATCTATTATCATTAATTCATTCAGGTTACAGTATATACAAAATTACTGGGAAAAAATAAGCAAAGGAATAAAACAAGTTTAAATCGAGTGATAGTTATCTATGGGAAATTTCAGTAATTCAGATGACAAGTATAAAAGGAAAAAAAAAAAAAGATCAGATTAGACAGCTATAATGTGAATATAGCGGTGGTAGGAGGGAGCGTATAATCCATTGCTTCTAGAACTCAATAACAAGAAATAAAAGTTTCTTATCTCAAGTTAGCGTGCAATTCAAAAAAAATATTTTGTGAATACGTGCATTCCTCACCCATGACATGTACAAACATACAAGGAAACAAAGGGATTTTTTTTAATGCTGCTGGTGGTTTAATACAACACAATCAGCATCTAACACACTAGCTGCGGCAGCCTCTGAATTTAACAGCTTACACTCTACGGTAAATCTGGACCTAACCAAGGTCACACGGATCCAATTTAGCAATTGACCATAAAATTCCTAAACATAATAAATGTATCCTCCCCCTTCTATACGGAGTAGAAGCGCATGGCAGGAAGAAGTCTGTGCAAGACAAGGATCTGGAATATTCTCCCGCAAGATGAAATCCCCATATCAGATATTTCCTTTTCCCATGGAAATATTGCAGACTTGAACCTGCAGGCTTTAAAACATTGGTCAGGGAACTCGGTCCTCATTACCCCACGCAGTGCATGTTTTGCAGGTCTCCTGACAGAATCACAAGTGACATAATTAACTCCACCTGCGGACCTTATAAAATGTGTCTGAGTAATTAGTACTCCTGTGCACCTGCTGGGTTACCAGCAAAACATGCACTGTGGGGTAATGAGGACCGAGTTCCCTGACCACTGCTTTAAAAGAAGCACTTTCAGCTGACCAGGTAGGCCCTGACGTGATAAAATAGATATGTCAAATAACATTGTAGGCATGTATTACATATGTTTATTTCCGAACATATAGAAGTGTGCAGCTTAATTTCAACGAATGTATTAATGAACAGAAATTGATGGAGCTGGGATTTATTTGCCTAATTTTTCACATGTGATCCACAGAGAGGTTGAAGTAGCCACCTGAATCGCAGAACCGCTTCCTGCTGAAAATAGCTGCAAAGTAGAAGCATCTGTTATTAGCCTTGTCAAAATATAACCATGTTCCTCTTCAAGTCTTAGGATTCTGGGTAAGAGTCTATTTATATGGAATGTAGAGGATAGCAGACTTCATTAATAGGTCAACCTATATTTTGATACAGACTTATTTATGGGAAATGATACAAATGCTAAATATATAATAAATTTCTGTGCCATGCTCTGCCAGCCATGCCGATAGCAATTGTGCCAACATGGCAAATTTTGCCTCGAACCTCCTGGAGTGCAGTGAAAAGTAGCAATGCCGGCAGAACATTCTAATGGAGCTTACACACGGTGCGAATTCAGCCAGTCCGATCCGTAAAAAAAAAAAAATCCTAAAATCGATCCGTGAGTAGGAGCCATAGCGATAGCAGTGCGCGGCACCAGCCATCGCCGGGTGATTACGATCCTGCATTCTGGATAAATTAGTCAGATCGCCAGTAACAGTGGCCCTGACAGATCACTCAGCACTGAGAGATCTGGCATCGCTCAGCACAGTCGCCCTGTGTATAAGCCCCATAAATCATCAAATCTGAATGCCCCCCTTTGAGTTGCTCATTTTTATTTTATTGTTTGTTTGTTTGTTTTAAATTCAATACCAATTATCTACTGTATGTTTATTTATTGTGCGCAAGGCACCTTACACATGCATAAACAAACAATTCAAGGAACTGGCTTCCTATATGGATCTGTCACACAAAGAATTGAGAAATAATTCTTACCAGCATGTAAAAGAAACCCATCGCATAAAATCAATACAGACTCCTTTGGGATCTCCGCCTTTTACAGAATATCATTGCTGGCTTCTGAGATCAATTATTTCAGGTGTCTTACTGCTGGCCCTTTGTGTCTGTCAATCACCCGCTTAGGTCAATAGTTGTTCTACGCCACACTTTCCTTTCTCTCGCTCTCTTTCACCCACCTAGGTTACAATAGCATTCAAAAGCTCCGCTGCAGTTTTGATAGATTTGTTACAATAATAAAAAAGGTTATCTGCTGGAAACTAGCGGAGTCAAATGTGGACGGTCAATTGCTGTATAATAGCATAGGAACATAGTCATGAGCTGCTAAAGACAGAGCTTGTGCCTGTGCAGTGTACCTGATGTTACCATAGGAAAAGGGCCACGCTTCACGTAGCATAATCTGGCCCCCAGCTTAAAGAAAACCAAACACACACCTCCCAACTACAGCACCCTCTCCTACTGCCGTACATGAGGTTACCAAATTGTTCAGTGTAGCTGGCATTATACAAGCGAACAAGCAAAAGTGGCCCGCATTCAGAATAGATCACATTTGTAAAGCAGCCTGCGAGCAATGCAAATTCAGTAGATTTCCCACTCCCTTGATGCATTTGAAACTGGCTGGGATCAAACATCGTGACCATTGGTTGCCACGGCTTACTCAGGCTAGACATCGCATGGCAACTTGAGATATAAAGGAAACTGCGTTTCAAAACAGTCCTTGGTCTTGCCACTCCTGTTTCTGGCAAAGCAAGTCGTCACCGTCCATCCCCCACAAAATGTCTCTGCTTTTAATTAGGCAGAGGCATTCGCAATACTGTGATACAATGCTACCCTGTGCATGGGCAGATTCCCAATAATCTGAGCGATCCAGTGGAATGAGGGCCAGTGTCTCCTCCTGGAATGAGGGCCAGTTCTACTTTTTGAAGGCCTGCACAGATTAGAACCAGGACACAACCTAATACTTGAAGCAACCAGCCTGTGATGCTGCCCCGCAGCTTTATACCAGTCCTACTTCTTATAGCTCAATTCACTAATTGGTTAGGGTACAGGGTCAACTATAAAGGGTTCACATTAAATTAGAAGCTAATTTTAACACAGATCTCTGTTCACCACCTCCTGAAGCTTTAACAGAAATATGCCATAAGGTTTTTGCCCTAACCGCAGCCACCACAAACGCATTAACCCGTTTCTCCAGGCACTTATTCCAGAATCCATGGGTCAATATGTTAACCTAGGGGTAGAAGTCTGAGGCGGCGGCGGCGGCGGCTCCCCCCCCCCCCCCCCTTGCACAGTGAGTATGGAGGCTGAATGATTCTTTCCCCAAATGTGCTTAGGCAGCTTATAAAAATCGGCCAAAGTTCGGCACTTCCCACAAAGTGACAGCAAAAGGAGGAAGTTTTAACTACAAATTATGATCAATAATCCCTGTTTACGTCAGCTTTCCCCTCACGTTTGGAATCACATAAATTCTCTGCACTAAAGTGCATTCAAATTTTTTAATCCACTGTGTTTAGGTGGAAGATGATATTCTATTTTACCTGTTATGCCAAAATAGCAGTTGGGGGAAATAGGTACATACCAACTAGGAACAGTAACCCCGGAACTCATTCTAAAAATCAAAAGGCCTTGGCAAATACATCATAATGTAATAAAAAGAAAGGATTAACAATAAACTAGACACACACACACACACACCAGAAAAAGGTTTATGAAACTAAAAAGAAAAAAAAAACACAACGTAGGCAAGTGGCCTTCACATGCAATGTAAGAGCAACAAAAGGTCAAGCACAGCCTTCAAGCACAGCATAAAACCAAGGGCGCACCAGCCTAACACTTGGCTTCTGGCAACGTACCAGCAATTGAAATAAAGCAGCTAATAATTTGATGTGTGCCAATTGAAGCCACACCTAACTCAGGAAAATCCAATATAAAACAATGCATACTTTCCCCAAAACCTCAGCCTTGCAATTAATAGATAGACCAAGGCTATTTCTAACCACACAAACAGGAAGCGGTTATACTGGGTAAACAGAGGAGGGCAAGTACATGCCAAGCGCTATTCTGGATAAGAGGGGTAACTTCAATCAAGGCCTACAGTGCCCAATAAATCACCAGTGACTATCATTATGCGATAGTTATTTCGGACCCTGCGGATAGTTTGCCTACAGTAATGGCTCGTACTCCGGGAAGGTGCAGTGCTGGAACACAAAGACAGAGGCTGTAAGCAGCTCCCATTCTCCCACAGATCTCATTAACTAAACATGACGGCTATAATGAAAAACTAACCTGAGCAAAGAACTATGAAAAGAATACAGCTCCCGTTTATGTGAGAGATTACAGCATTTATAGGATGGCAATTTGATTTTGCACTGGAATAATAATACCTATTTCTGGAAAATCCCAAGTGAATAATAAATAATCGGAAGAGCTCTCCACTTTATGTCATCACACATTAAAGCAGAACGGAGGCCATGACTACTGTTCCATCATTGTAATTCTGTACCAGGAGAATATATAGAACAGACGTGCTTACTTTAAATCAGAATTACACCAAGAACATGAACTTGTTGCTCTTAGTGCATTAGTTCAATGTACAACACATATGCAGGCACAGTCGCATGTAAGATACTGTACTGTCATTGAGCAGGGGGAACTCCTTCATAAGGCCTAATTCAGACCTGATGGCAGGGCAAATTTGCTCTCAAAATGGGCGAAACCATGCTGCACTGCAGGTGGGTCAGGTGTAACATGTGCACAGAGAGTTAGTTTTGTGTGGTGTTTTGTAATGCTGGCCACACATCAGACCAACTTTCCTCCAACCATCCAACTAGTTGCTTGGATGGATTAAAAATATGGTACTGGATGGGAGAAATGGACAATCAGAAATGTGCTCACAAACCCAGGAAAATGGACAAAAACATTCAGTCAAATTGTTTAAATCAAACAGGTGCAACTACAGTACCGTGTCTGAGCGACAGGTTTTGTCCTTTTCCAGATTTTGGGAGCAAATTTCTGAAGTAAATATTACATTTGCTCCCAACCAGTACCATATTTTTATTCCATCCAAGCAACTAGTTGGATGGTTGGAGGAAAGTTGGTCTGATGTGTGGCCACCATTAGGGCCTGAAGGAGCACCGCCAACCTGCCCTCTAACTCTGTTACAGTAAAACGTGGTCCGTGAACACGTGGAATGCTAACCTTCACCTATAACAGCCGCATTCAAAGGAGCTGGTTATGCCGGCTCCACCCCGATGCCGCCAGGCCTTAAGAGAGACAACGTGTTCACGGAGGCGATTCAGGCGCAAAAGGAAAACAATTCACCCAAATTTAACTCTCTCTACACATGATACATCAACCCCACCTGCAGTGCACATGGTTTTGCCCATTTTGAA
Source organism: Crinia signifera (assembly GCF_055691185.1). NCBI lineage: Eukaryota > Metazoa > Chordata > Amphibia > Anura > Myobatrachidae > Crinia > Crinia signifera. The sequence continues at coordinate 132,357,417 of NC_139224.1, read as the reverse complement.
AAAAAAAAATCCTCAGTGTTAACAGTGGCAGAATGCCAACAGTCCAACTGTTTTGTAGTGTTCATTCTAGAACCCACCATATTTGAAAACCCATGCAGTTCCTGTTCCCTGCCTGGGGTGTCCCGGTCTGCTGTAGTGCTTCTAGCAAAGTGTGGTCTGTGGTCAGCACTCATATGCAAACCAGACCTGTAGTGTTTCTAGCACAGCATATAGCGACACCCAGGCAGGGAACAGGAACTGCATTGGTTTTCAAAGATGGTGGGTGCTAGAATGAACACTAGGATGGGATGCAGTCAACATCATGCCGATGGTCAGAATCCAATGTATAAAGGTTAAATATAGGGTTATGTTTAGAAGATGGTTAGGGTACAAATACTACAATCTGTTGGGATTTTGGACACTGTCCACCGGCATGCCGAGTGCCAGGATATCGTACCTAGCCCCGGATTACACTCGGAGCACAATATGCTAAAACCTAGACAGGATCCTATCACCCCAGTCCCCATAAAAACATACTCAATAGACTTTAGGGGTTAGCTTCCAATTTGCTGGAATATTTCAAATATATCAGTACCAACCACATATAAGTCGCTGCCATTTGGGGTTCACATTCATTGTATTTAACATGTGGATGCCTACTTATTGTAATAAGCATTATTATTAAAACACATTTTTTCCCATTAACATCTGAAATTGCCAAAAATATTCAGCAATATCATATGTCTTAACAGGGTCATTTATGATTTAAGTCATATCACGTCAGCACATTTTACAGTAGACTGTAATAGCAATGACTGTAGCATTGAGGGGGCTGTTCATACTGCACATCAGGACTGTCTAGCTCCTGATCTTCAGAAAGCCTCTCCATCAGCCACAAGCAACAATGGGTAAGGCCATATAAAGACATCCTAAGCTTATTGGAGCAAATTGCTGTCCCCACTGTGAATAATTGGGACTGCGGACTGAGAGTATTGGGGTGTAATCACTTCCAGGAGGCAGGACATACTGTCATAGCACTACAGACCATTCTTAACATGGATGAATTCTATATGAGAAGCACTACATGAAAAACAGAAAGTGTACCAGGCCCCAAACCTCTCTTCCCTTTGCATTTAATGTATCAGGTGCCAGATATTGCCTGTCAAATCCCGAAGCACACAATCACCTCATGTGACTCTACGGCTTATCATTACCAAATTACCAGTGATACCAACATCACACTGTATTAAATACCACCATCAGCCTGCAAGACCTTTACAGAGCTATGATTTACCATGTCAGTCATGCTGTGTTCTGGTCAGTGCAACAGTAACATACTTTATTAATTTATTTATTATATATATAAAAATGGCGGGATACCCAGCACAATGTCCTCTAGCAATGAAGATAAAGGTCCACTAATAGTCCACGATGAGTGCAGCTTTCCCTCAAGGAGATCCTCACCACAGAATTTGCAGAAAAAAAAAACACAAGCGCACCAATGAGTATGTAAAAAGTAACAATTTTACTATGCAAATTAGCTCACATACATCGAGGATTAAAACATTCGGCTTCCAGCATATGGTAAAGCATCATATCAATACGGGGAAGACGGCAGGAGACTTCTGGGTAGAACACCACTGGATATGGCGCCCACACCGGACAGTTCAGTCACCGCCACACCGACCACAGGATGCTGCACGCTGGAGGGGGATGGACCAGACACGCCAATGCGTCAGGATTCTAGCACGCCCAACTAGTTTCATCACCGAACTGTCTTCGTCACACCCCCTGACAAAGTCCGTTTGGTGACAAAACTATTTGGGCGTGCTAGAATCCTGACGCAGGCGTGTCTTGTCCATCCCCCCCCAGCGTTCAGCATCCTGTGGTCGGTGTGGCGGTGACTGAACCCTCCGATGTGGGCGCCGTATCCAGCAGAGTTCTACACTGAAGTCTCCTGCAGTCTTCCCCGTATTGATATGATGCTTTACCATATGCTGGAAGCCGAATGTGTTAATCCTCGATGTACGTGAGCTAATTTGCATAGTAAAATTGTTACTTTTTACATACTCATTAGTGCGCTTTTTCTGCAAAATAATATACACATACATACACACTATATTATACAATCTGGGCTTTATGTATTGTGTTTCATGTATATCATTACTGTGCTACTAATCCATAAACAATTTTTCTGGACACAGATTTTCCAGAAAAGGTCAGCAATCCAGACCTGAATTATAATTGGGGAATTACTAAACAGTATAATAATTAAAATCACTTTAATATGCTCCAAAGGTCTATTTCTGTACCGAAACAGAATAGGAAAAGCGGTATTGCGCTAACAATAGAATTGTATTTTTCCCCTAAGGTGGCTGCTATTTTGTGATTATTTTACTTTTGATCACCATTGTATGTGTATGTGTTATTGGTGCTAGGAGAGATGTACATCAGATACCAATGTACCTATTTTATTTTTTGTTATTTAGTAATATTTGTTAAAATAGTACAGAAGTCATTTAAAAAAAAAATAAATAAAAGTAGCATGTGTTCCCTTTCCATTTATTTTGTCTCGATGAGGACATAAAACAAGACAAGAAATTCAGCTGAAATTAAACATAAATGGAAAGCTGGAAATGCTTTGAAAAAAAAAATGATACATGAACGGGTCATGTGTGTAGACTGGCATGTACTCCCGGGGATCATGCTTAACAGACAGCTTTCAGAAATGAAACACATTTTGCCATTGGGAAACAAAAAAATAATAATAAATAAAATACATATACATACAATGTAAGGGTCTGTAACTCTAATGCTGTAGTGTACACAAATACTTGTTGCATGTGCTTTGCAATTTTGGTACAACCACACAGACTTTTTAGAAATGTCACTGTTACAAATCATAAAATCACATACCAAAGCTATAGGTTCAATCATCAATAAAATAAGACCCCTCTCCAACATTCACTGAATGATTTTGCCTTTCTATAGCCACATACAGTATATATCCAGCAGGGGATAATTATTGTGGGTGAGACTATATGGAAGCACTAAGCAAAGACCTTGAAGACTATTCAGCACCATAACAAAGAAAAGCACCAAAAAAAATGCAAAGTGGTTGTTTCTATTCCTCTTTATTTACCCCTTGTCCTACATTTCAGCCAATTCATACAACAACTCAAAAGGACGACCAAAAACACACAATATATAGATACAGAACGAAAATAATTTTATCCATTATTTTTAGGGCCATCCCATAAAATTGCTGGCAACCAACTGTAGTTTTTGAAAAATATAATGTGAAGCTTTATTCTAAAATTAACATAATACATCTCATCCTATACCAGCACTGTACAGGGGAAGTTTTTGAATTTAAGAACTGAAACAAGGACGTGGTCTGATTTAGCAGGATACAGTAGATTGGTAGCAATATGAAGTTTATTTTCTGTGATTTTAATCCCAACAGTAATGTGATTATTTAATGTTGATGATTAATATGTTGTATTAAACTCATGGCTGAAATCCCCCAAGAATGTCTCATTGTATGACCGTAATCATCCAAAGGCACTGGTTTCAATGACAATTATATTGCAAGACATCTATTAACTCCTGAATTCTACACTCATATCAGGATGAAGGTGTATACTTTTCAAATAGGTGTGTACCAGTCTGACCACTCTGTCATAGTGCCACACATGCTTCACATATCCTGGCTCAGATCTACCTGAAATATTATACATGATGATGGAAAGCCTGCAGACAATGCTGTTCCATATACATCCCTTACTCCAAGGCTTTAGGAGAAAAAGCTGATTCAGCTGCACAAAGCCAATACCCCTGGCAGCAGGTTTGTACCCAGCTGTCACACCTTCTCCCACCTGGTCTACACTGGCAGATTAGGTGCTGTGATAAGCGGATAGCTGATAATCACTGCATGTCCTTCTCACACTATGTAATCACATTACATTACACCATTGTCAAGCAAGTAATACAGAAGTTTCCAAAAAGGTAAGAAAATTATTTGCATTGTCTGCGAACGATTGTAATGGGGAACCCAGGACTGGTGGGTTGGAAGTACCAGTTGGTATTGAGATGGGATGAGGATCTGTACAGATCACCTATAATGAAGACATATATATATATATATATATATATATATATATATAATCACACACCTTATTGATATCCCAGCGTAAGCAAACGGTCTGCTTGTGACAGCTGTACCATTTAGCTAGGACGGCACATACAGAAGGTAAGAGGAACTACAAGACTCAGCAAGTCCGCACCCCCCACACAAAATCAATGCTTGGACTTGCAGTTCTACGGATGCTGTCAGACAGTCTGCATAGACAGATCAAAATACAGGAGGGACACAGATGATAGATAGATAGATAGATAGATAGATAGATAGATAGATAGATAGATAGATAGATAGATAGCACTGGCGCAGTGAGGCAGCTGCTCACCTCATACTGTATGTACTGTTTCCTCCACTCCGGGGTGATGTGAGCGGACAGATGCTCTGCGAACTTCATCCTGAGCCCGGGCCCTCAGGGGCCCCGCTGCTGCCTCTACCGCGCAACGCCGCTGCCGTTGGATCCCGGGGACTGCTCCGGCTCATGTGTCCCGCACTGTCCGGTCGCCTCCCCGGTTGTGGCGGCGTGTTTCGGAAGATGCCTAATCGCCCGTCGGCTGTGTCTTGCTCCTGGGAAAAGCGGGTGCCGGTGCTGCTGCCTGTGACGCCGTTCTCTGGCTGCTGCTTCACAGCATCTCCCAGTTCTGCCTCCTCACTGGCCACGCCGCCATCTTTCCAGCACTCCCACTGCGTCTGCGCAGTGTCCGCCCACACTCCACGTCAGTGCCATGGCAACCGCATTGTGTGGCGGCAGTGAGGGGGGGCTTACTGTGCAGCGGAAGCGGACCGGGGTCGAAACAACCAATAAGGTTTGAATGGGGCGGGGTTTTGCGGCGTAGCCACACCGTCTTTGTATGCAGCATAATGTGTTGTGCTGCGGCACTGTGGGGGGCGGAGTTACTAAGGCACCGCCTTTATGTTTGGAAAGCGCTCTCATCTCTTCATTGGCAGCCAGTGCTGTTGTACTAATCGCTGTGTGGTGTATGTAGTACATGTATGGGTGTGCGACCTACAGTATAACAGGCCCGCCTACATGTATGTGTCCAAAGCAATGGGAGAGTGACACAATGATACCTGTGTAAATAAGAGACAGCCAACAGTGCTGTATACAATGCACGGGATGGGTATCTGGTCGATTAGTCAACAGTAATTTAAGTTGACAGTCAACCAATTGATCGACAGGCAAAAGGTCCACATGCACTAGGTCAACAATGACAAAAACGTTGACACAAACAATGGGTCGACATGGCGATGGTCGACACATTAAAGGTCACCATGATTTTTTTTCTACATTTTTTCACTCAGATATTTTACATTCCATGTGAACTACAAAAAGTGAAAACTGATCTTTTCATGTGTCGAACATTTCCTCATCTACCTTTGTTCTGATCCTTTGTCCATGACAACTTAGTGCATGCTGAACTTTCTCAAGTGTCAACCTTTTCACTGTCAACCAATACTGGTCGACTTAATGACAGTTGACCTTGTTCCAGTCAACCTAATGATTCACATCCCACGGGATGTACTGAAAGCAATGACAGCTCCTGTCTGCATAACTGGAGTGCCTTATGATTATAATGGGAGCAGACTGGCCCTTTATGTGTATCTCATACAATGTTAAACCTATGCACTCATATGTTTTACTTGTGGATAGACATGGAATGACAGCTCTCTGTACTATGGAGTTGCAGCTGCTTTATTTGCCAGGCTTATGCTAACATGCCATTAAAGCAAAGCATTTGTCCCATGACCCCTGATCTTCCTATGATCTCCAGTGCCCAAGTGCACAGACTAATCCCTTTCTGTATGCACTAACCTATACCCATACCCAGGGCTATTTTCCAGCAGGCTCCAGCAGGAACTGAGACCCTTATTCTAGTTCACTCTTTCTGACAAAATATTTCTTATGCTGTGTACACACGGGGGCGATAGGGGCTATAATCGCTGGAATATGGTCGCAGGCGACCATATTGCCAGTGATGGAAGTGTGCCCCGGCGATAAATCGCCGGGTGCGCGCTCCCGTTTTCTGCCCCATTGTAATCACTGGTCGCAGGAGCTTGCTTACCTCTGCAGCTCCCCCAGCAGAGGTTCCTTTTCATCAGCGACCATCTCTGGTCGCTGATGAAAAGCAGACACTGAGCAATATATTGCAAGCAATATATTGCTAGCAATATATCTCCCCCCGTGTGTACGCACCTTTAGGTGGACAAAACCATGTGCACTGCAGGTGAGGCAGGTGTAAAACCCCACCCAAATCTAATTATCTCTGCACAAGTAACACCTGCCTCACCTGCAGTGCACATGGTTTAGTCCGTCTAAGAAATATTTTGTCAGAAAGAGTGAACTAGAATAAGGGCCTCAGATCCTGCAGGAGCCTGCAGAAAAATAGCCCTGCCCATACCCCAATGAATACCCATGATGAAAAATGAGGAATGACAACTGTTTCTATGGAATGACAGCTATAATATGAGCCTGATTCAGGTTTGATCGGTATGGCTCGAATTCGGGCCAGTGACCGATGTTGCGGGTCTGCGTATGCTTGTGGGCAAAAATACGCATGTGCAGATCGATTGTGCCATTGCCTTCGGTGAGCATCACACTCACCCGGTGTTGAGGCAAGGGGTCGGAGAATGGGCTGATGGGAATGCCCAGTGCTTTATGGGCATCCCCATAAAAATGCTGGGTGTTCCCGTGGGAACGCAGGCGGGAGCTGATGCCTGCTTGGGGTGGGCGGATGATGTCACATGCAGTGGCGTAACTATCGTCCCGCAGCCCCCCGCGGTGGCGCGGAGGCGCTGAGGGTATGTGGGCACCGGGGGGGCTGCGGGACGATAGTTACTCACTGGTTGCCTTCTGCCGCCGCTGGTTTTATTTGCACCGGGTCCCAGCTCTCCCGAGTCCCGGCAGCCGCAGCGCTTCTAATACAAAAAGGTGACACTTGGAAAATGGCTGCCCCCATACCGCAGACAGTTTTTCGTCTGCAGTATGGGGGCAGCCATTTTCCAAGTGTCACTTTTTTTCATTAGCAGCAATAAACGGGAGAGCCGCCCGGGACCCGGCGCAGATGCGGCCACGCCGGCCAGAGGTAACACACACAAACACATACACACCAACACGTCACACATACATACAAACACACACACAAACACAACCCCCCCCCCCCCCACCATACCCCGGCTCCCCTCCGTACCCCGGCTCCCCTCCGCTCCGTTTTTTCTTACCGGGGGGGCGCCTCCTGCATTGTCGGCAGGGGGGCGCAGAAAATCTAGTTACGCCGCTGGTCACATGATGTCAGTCTCCGTCCCCTTTTCGGCCATCTCCGGCCCAACTGACTTTTATGTGCTTTTTCACCCATATTCGCATGGCGGGAGGGGCAAATGTTCGCTTGGGCGTCATTTACTAGCTCGCTAGACAGCAAAAATATGCTGCTCAGGTCTGAATCAGGCATTATACCCCATCTCCTGCAATATACTCTCCATTAAACTGCATATGTGTCATATAAAGACCCTCAGTTTTGTCTATGATCCCTAAGCGTACATATTAATCCCCTTCCACTTACGCTCGCTTATGCCTGTACTCCACTATGCATGGCATACAATGTGGAATGCCAGTTGTTTACCATGAAATGAAAGCTGATTTATTTGCATTTACTTAAGAGCTGTATTTCCTGTTAGTACCTCCCCGCACACTCCCTGCCACCACCAACACATTAGTCACTTCCTTTTCAGTATCTCAGAATTAGGGGCATATTTAGTAAGAATTGTAGAATCCTTATTGCTGCATATCATGGCAATAAGGATTTAAGGCCCTTATTCAGATCTGATCACAGTACAAATTTGTTCACAAAATGGGCAAAACCATGTGCACTGCAGGTGGGGCAGATGTAACATGTGCAGAGAGAGTTAAGGTGGCCATACATCTACAGATCGATTGTCAGATTGGGCTGGTTGAAACAAAAACCTGGTAATATCTGAATGATCGTTTTTGCCAGTTTTCCACCATTTCAAAGCAAATGGTCAACTGTCATTTGCTCTCATCCATTACCAGGATTTTGTTCCAACCAGCCCAATCTGACAATTGATCTGTAGATGTATGTCCAGCTTTAGATTTGGGTGAGTTCTTTTGATTCTGTGCAGGGTAAATACTGGCTGCATTATTTTTACACTGCAATTTAGATTTCAGTTTCAACACACCACACCCAAATTTAACTCTCTATGCACATGTTACATCTGCCCCACCTGCAGTGCACCTGGTTTTGCCCATTTTGAGAACAAATGTGTACTGCAATGAGATCTGAATAAGGGCCTATGTTTGGGGGAATGTACCATAGCTGCCTACCCTGCTGCATTGTGCAGGAGACTCTTGGAATTAGCAGTAATCTCCCTGTCCCCCCAAAGGATCTAGCAATCTCCCTTATTTCACTGACTGAATTTGCTGATTAAAACAAAGCATAATAGCAGTAATAGTTGAAACGAAAATAGAGTTACATGTAACAATGTATTGCATAGAAAAACTGTTGTATTTAATGGATACTGTTATTTATATGTTATTCAATATGCTTGGATGTTTATTTGGGTTTCAATACCAAGGGCGAGATTTAATTTCTGAGTTCATCGGCAGTGCGAGAAGTCTGCCGAACTCGGTCATTTTTTTAAAGGCGTATTATCTTGCAAGGCATGGTTTTGCCTTGTAAGTTAATTTCCCTTGGCGGAGTTTGGCGGACAGCTCGCACTGCCGCTGAACTCGGGCGGCAATAAATCTCGCCCCTGATTTCCCTATCTTTAGTCTTCATATACAGTACCTTACGGTTCTATACAATTAAAGATACTCCATTTGCTGTAAACTCCATGGGTCACTGTAATGTGGGAGAAGACCTTCTGGTCTGCAGTGCTGAGCCAACCCGGTCCATTCCGGTTGTGTTCTAGGCACTGTAAATGCCATTTTCTATATTACTGTACTTGGATTCCATGATACGACCTTGAACTCTGAGTGTGAACCATTATTAATGACACAAGTTCCAGGCTGGAAAATGTGATTTTCCATGATGTATTCATATCTTAGGGCTGTGTCTCCCATTGTTCTAGCACACTTCTGTACAACCCTGGAATACAGAAGGAGACTCAGGGATACATTTATTAACGCTTAGCAACATATAGCAACCAATCAGAATCTTTTTTTCTATATCATTCTAGAAAAGGATAGACATAATCTGATTGGTTGCTATAGGCAACATCAACTCTTTTTTCATTTTTAGAACCTTTAATAAATGTAGCCCTCAGTTTCTTATCGGCCCATAAAGGCAAGTATTTATATTGATTTGTAAACTCCTTCTTTAATCAACAAAAATCATGTTGCACTGCAGGTGGGGCAGATGTAATGTGCAGAGTGAGTTAGATGTGGGTGGAATATATCGGGGGAAATGTAGGATGAGAGATTCAGAAAGAGAGAAATTTGGTAAGAAATCTTTTTTTTTTTTTTTAAAGCGGCAATCATTTACACTGCAAAACCAGTTAGATTTATCTTTAAAAAAACTGAAGATTTCTTACCAAATCTCTCACTTTCTGAATCTCTCATCTATCTCATGTTGACAGTGAACCCATTTGGCACCTTGGATGGTAATTACATGGATTGTATTAGATTTAATTGATTGTGCGGTGAAGGGGCCCATTTTGCATGGTGTCGCATTCACTGGGAATAACTTTTTACATTTTTATTATGTAAATTTTTATTTCACTACTCTAAGCAGAGTAAATATCTATATCATTTAAGGACATGATATGGATCAAAACAAAAGGTTTAGGGGATCATGAAAGTACTTCAGTCTGTTGAATATTTACAGTTTGCTCTATGTGTAATGAGGCGGGTAAGTGCGTATGGTGGTGGTGGGCAGAGCCCTCAGCCGGGACCGCTGTTTAGGACGGCCACAGAGCACCCTACACTGACTCTATTGACCTTCTCGGGCATATGACCTTAGACTGCCGATTGCTAGGCTTCTCCTGTAGTCTCTGCGTTCGAAGGAGCAAGTTAAGCCCACTCCAACCCCAATGCAACCAGGTATTACGTGATGACAAGTCTACAGCGACCGCCAGAGATAGTGCCAAGAGGAGATCTCACTAACTGGCGCTATCTGAGAGGAACACCCTACCTGAGGGCACCGGGCCAAAGACAGGGAGTGTGACCCAGTCACAGACACCAGATACGGATGGATCGGGGTGCCTCAAAACAAACACGCCAAAGTAAATACTGGATACACAATAACCTACCGTACCCCAAAACAGGCGTATACCCGTAACCGTGGGCCTCTCCACCTGGGAGAGCCGGGCCAAAAGTAGACACAAAGTAACAAAGAAAACAGGGCAGATTGCTCTCCGTAATTAAGAAAGAAATATGGCAGCTTGCCAGCACAATAAAGAACAGAACCGGGCTCCACTGGAGCACTTAAGTGACCTGAACTGGACACCCAGCTGCACCAGATGGATAAGTGCAGGCTGGGAAGGACTGACAGGACTGGACAGGACAGCGATGTAGAACAGGAGCAGACCAGACCAAGAAAGAACCAACCTGCAGCAAGGCCAGAACACACTGCAGGAAGCCAGATCCCTTAAAAGGGAAGCCCTGGCCAATCAGCCCCTGCCGTGAGACCAGCCCCCTGAACTGCTTATTAGTTTCAGGGGGCCGAGCACATGCCGTTTGGCATCCCCCTGTTGCTAAGCAACCGCCGGTGTATTAACAATGTTCCTCTGGCCGGGCCGAAGTGATGCGACCATTTGTTATACAAATTCAAATAAAAATGTTGCAAAAAAAAAGATTATATTTCCTGTATAAGGTAAATATCATTATGGTCGTGATGAATAAAATTATTTGCCAATTTTCACACCTATTTTGACAAATTCACTTGGCACTCAAAGGATTTAAGGCCCCTCATACACTGTGGCCCAGATTTCACCCGATTCCAGACAGTCGGGCTGAGAAACCGGGCCAAATTGCATGTGTCTGACATCCGATCTGATCTGACACACGGTCTCGTGCGTATCGGATTGGACCCAGAGATCAATCATGCTGAACTTATGATCTTCATGTTGTACCCCCTCCCGATACCCAGGAATGGGGATAATATGCGATATATATCGCGTACAGAAGGACCGATGTATCACATGCCATCCTACCGCCCTTCTGAGCAGCTCAAGTGTAATTGGATGCGACTTTTTCGGCACTTGATATGTCCAGATCAAAAGAGGTTCCGGACCATCAGGTGCTGGAAAAGCGATGATTTATTAGAGCTCTATGACTGTTGCTGGGACTGTTGTCCTGAAATGAACTAACAGAGCTAAGGGCCTGAGGGTCTGATTCTGGTTCACATGCAAAGAGCACAGCAGAGGCAGACCTCTGGGAGGCAATGGAGTCATCTGCCGTCGGGCTCCTGCTCTCCTCTCCTCCCCTTCAAGTTTGAATTAGTTAATTAAAAGCCGTCAAGATCAATTCTGTGTCAGACTCCCCCTCCTAGCAGGACCATTGTTAAATCCCATTCATTGATAAACCGATGGACAATTAGTCAGTTTCGCAGTTTACGTAATGTTTTGCCAAACTGTTACCCTTTATTCCTAACTACGGGCGTACCCAAGAATATCGCCGCGTAGCGTACCTTATCAGCGTTCATGACGCTATAGTTATACCCTTATGGCAGTATCTTTAGCAATAACAATGCACTTACTCAGACCGCAATATATATCAGTGCTTCTATTGCTCCGTCAGCTTCCTGTAAATAATTTAGACAGTAAGGGTACAAACCCCTAATTGTATGTATTTAGTCCCTAGTGAACACAAAGGGATAACAAAGTATAATATTACAAAAAAATACATAACATATACAATCTTTCAATAACAACTAACAAGGGGAATCAAATGTACAGTAAGTACAATCAGCTACAATACAACTACACCAATACAAAGAGTAACAGTTACCTTCACCAATTCGCAGTGCCTTCCTGGACCAGGGATCTGTATTCAAGATTTGAAGACAGAGTATTAAGTTCCTGGCCCAGGGATCAGCAATTTATAGGGAATAAACAATAGGGTCCAGAAGGTCTTCCATTGGTCAAGGGGTCAGTTTTCACTTCTTCTGATTGTCTCAGTCCAGATGCAAAGATGGGTCTTTGTTTCATGCTTGTCATCATGTCCTAGGGGTCCCGCTGTGCAGCTGGTTCAAACTGGTCATCATATGTCCCCTTTTCCACATGGCAATACCTTTATTGTAATCTCTAATATCTCTTAGTTCATAACTTGCGAATGATATATGCTGCTGTTTCCAATCAAACACCAGAGCTCTGCGAATGAAACGCTAATCATACAGATACCAAACTCAATGGCAAAGGAATGTGTTTTAACATTAAACTATGTGAAGTGCAATTTTAAGCTAAATGACTATCTTTTATTATCTGTGGATATGAGCATTAAACTATGTGTATCATTATTAATAATCACATATTCTCCTGCTCTCCTCCGTACGCCCTTTACGTAAATATGCGAACGCAAATGGCAGCCTTAATATTCTAACACAGTCTAAATGCAGTTCAACTTCGACAACATAGACATTGCTCTCTCTCTTAAACATTTTATGCAAATAGCAGGTTGGGCGATTATCAATAGGCTGTGAATGCGTGAGACTGTCCTGCAATATAATCCTGCTACTTTTTTTAATTGCTGGCCATGAGCAAGGTGGTTGACAGAAAGCCGACATTTTTCTGGGAGTGTCAGGGAAAATGCAGGTGTGCCCAGGCATTTGAGGGGACGCTCTGGCCCCAAAGAGCTTGTTTCTATCGCAGTCACTGCCGAAGTCCTGGGCTACGCACAGACTGTACACACTGGAAAAATCATTCAATGGTGACCGTGCTAAACAATTAAGGGGAGGGATTTCACACTGGCAGGTCGGCGTACACCTGACTGCAGCAGGGCTCTGAAAAAAAGGCCCTTGGTCCTGCATCACTGACCCCTGTGCAAATACATAAGTAACCTGCATGTAGAACAGCTTTAGAGATAAGATTTTCCAGATCACTGTTTGTACTAGAAACTTCCTCTTCAGTTTTAAATTGACCGGATTGACTTGACTATGACTTGCTATGTGCTGTAAACATACATCTGTAGCCACAAAACATGTCATAGTTTCTAATGCTGAAATTAATGTTTTCATTGTTATATTGTATATGGTCAATACCAACTGTCCCCACCCTGCAAGATTTATAAGTGCAAATTACAAGGTCATAATATTTCCCAATTAATTGGTGAGATTATTGTTTTAATTGAATTCCTAACAATCAATCAACATTTGTTTTGGAATATTTACAGTAAAACCATCTGCAGCTAAAAGATTCCATTGCCCAATTAGTGTCACTGATTTGCCTGTGTCATCAACATAAAGGGTTGAAGGGTGGATTTCATTTTGCAATCTCCCTGTAGTCAAAACATAGGGGTTTATTCTAGTTCATTCTTTCTGACAAAATCCTTCTTAGATGGACAAAACCATGTGCACTGCAGGGGGGCAGATGTAACATGTGCAGAGAGAATTAGATTTGGGTGAGTTATTTTGTTTCTGTGCAGGGAAAATACTGACTGCTTTATTTATACACTGCAATATAGATCTCACTTTGAAGAAAAACCCCACCCAAATTTAATTCTCTCTGCACAAGTAACATTTGCCCCACCCGCAGTGCACATGGTTTTGTCCATCTAAGAAGGATTTTGTCAGAAAGAATGGACTAGAATAACCCCCATAGACATCTATTTTCTTCCTCACAACATTATTGCTTATGCCGTCTTTCTTCCTCTCCTCCGGTCTTCTCGTTAGCTTGCAGATCATCTCCCTGTCTCGCGACAGATAACATAAATGAGCTAGTAATAAATTTGCCCGCCGGCAACATCCTTTTGGCCAACTGTCCTGGTCATGGATTCAAGCGTTCCAATGTAGTAGTCGCATTTCATTGTAGATCCAACCACCTTCTCCATGCAAACGCCAGTGGGGTTCTGGAGCAGTGTATTCCAGTCTGTCTTCTTCCCAGAAGAGTTGTAAATTAACAGAGGAGGGGGCCCGTGTGCAGACTATGGGTGGGCCCCCTCCTCTCCATAATGTTTACGCTGGCGTAGTGCATTCTGACCTATGGGCTACACCAGGGCTGGGCAACACCGGCCCTCCAGATGTTAGTGAACTACACATCCCAGGATGCTTTGCATTAGTTTTGCTATGTGGCCATGCTGAAACTGATGCAAGGCATGCTGGAATGTGTAGTTCATCAACATCTGGAGGGCCGGTGTTGCCCTGCCCTGGGCTACACACTGCACTACTGCCCGACTCAGCAAATTACAGAGACGGGCTCCTTTCAGAGACCTGTCCCTGCATGTGGGGTATGATACATCCCATCTATAATGGTGTGTACACACGGCAGATCCTGCCGTGTGTGCGAGTCCCGACACGATCAGATCGCATCGGGACCCGCATCTCACGGCATGCCAGAGGGGCACAATTTAGACTATATAGTGCAGATCTGCACTATATAGTGTTGCCTGCCCTCTCTATCTGGCTGCTAATATGTGCTCACACGGGAGCGCGTATCGGGAGCGCGTATCGGCAGCGCATCAGGCTCGCAAGCCCTAAAAAAGCATGCGATTTGCATGTGATATGGCTTCCGATGTTCCCTATATCGGGAACATCGGAAGCCAAATCTTACCGTCTGCATACCTCCCAACTTTTGACCTGAAGAAATAGGGACACCCGGAAAGGGGGTGGGGCGTATGCAAATGAGGGCGTGGCTTATGCTAATTAGCCGAGACCTAATTTTCATACGAGAATAGACGCTGTGCGCATGCGCACAGCGTCTATTCTACTAGATTGGGGGGTCTCCCAACTGCCACCCCCCGCAGTGGGACAATGCCTGCCGCGGGTGGGACAGCGGGACAGGACCCGAAAATCGGGACTGTCCCTCTAAAATCGCATACCTCCCAACTTTGTCACCTCATGATGCGGGACGATGCCCCTGCGCGCCGAAATTTCCGGGGGCGTGGCCTAATTTGGGGGCGTGGCCTATACTCGCGGCTCTTCCGCGAGGCCACGCCCCCATTTTGCCGCTATGGGGGCATGACCCAGAGGCTCTGTGAACCTCTAGCCATGCCCCCAGCCCCCTGGCTGCGGGAATAGACGCTGTGCGCACGCGCACAGCGTTTATTCCCCGCTGCTTAGCAGCTGACAGGGGGGACTCCCAACAGCCCCCCCACACCGCGGGACACTGCCGCCCGCGGGTGGGACATCGGGACAGGCCCTGACAATCGGGACTGTCCCGATAAAATCGGGACTGTTGGGAGGTATGAAATCGTGACAGTTGGGAGGTATGCGTCTGTACACACCATTAGATCGCATTTTACAATGCGATCCTGGGCAGTAATATTCTGCTCAGATCGCATTGTAAATGTGATCCTAGATAAATGAGCACCCTAGTGAGATTGCTTAGAAAATGCCCCTAAATCGCAGCGTGTGTAGGCCTTTGTTCAACAAGTTGTCCAGTCACCTTGGAGTCACAGCCAGTACATGCCTCCAGGAGGATAAACTCGGCTGTTTATGTACAGTAAAACAGTTTGACTAACTTTTCAGTTGCCAGCTAATTATAGCTTATGTTTTTTTTTTGTGTTCCAAAATTTGGAATCTCCCTCCAGAAATCCTGTGTTTGTGCCTGTGATAGCAAGAAGTGCTTCCTAATTTATTCAGTTGTTTAAATGCATCATGTTAAAACACAACTCTGTTTTTTTCCCCCATGATGCATTTTCCTGGCATTCTTATTCTACTTGGCCCGACAAATCAATATACAGTTCTCTGCAGCTTTCACAATATTTAACAGATAGGTTTTTGTGTCACTTTCTTGCATGTGTGTGATTAGACGCCCTATGCTCTGTCGAATAAAGATGCCTGAGTGTCTGAATCTGAACACACAAAGCAAAAACAACAGGCAAGGATCATAGAGCAG
Source organism: Crinia signifera (assembly GCF_055691185.1). Classification (NCBI taxonomy): domain Eukaryota; kingdom Metazoa; phylum Chordata; class Amphibia; order Anura; family Myobatrachidae; genus Crinia; species Crinia signifera. The sequence goes on along the minus strand of NC_139224.1, from coordinate 132,341,297 downwards.
TGGAGGTCAAGAGCACAAAACTAGTAAAACAGGTGGAGCTTGGAACAGGGCCTAATGACACGCCACAATAAGCCAACAAGAACTTGGCAGGAATGGGATTAAATAGTTTTGTGCTCCATAGGGATTGCTGTATCATAAAATGGTTGTACATAATTCACATGCAACTGTCCCTGTGATACACATTAGGGCCTATTCTGGTTCACTCGCAGAGGCAAATTCATACTTGCCGACTTTTCGAGAAGCCTCTCCGGGAGAAGCCCGGAGAGGACAGCCGGATCTTCAGGTCAAAGGGCGGGGGCTGATTACGGAAAGCCCAGGGCAAATGCCGCTTTTTGCGGGTCCGTGAGTAGGGGGTGGGGCTTTATGACGCAAAATGATGCGATTTGCGTAATTTTAGTCCCCCCCTTGCCGCGGACCCGTGGAAAAAACGGTAATTAGTGCGGTAAGAAAGGGGGTGCGGGGGCTGCCAGGCAAAAGCGGGAGGCTTGCCGACCTTCCCGGAGGGGCGGGAGGGGGACCCAATTTTCGGGAGCCTCCCGGCAATTCTGGGAGGTAAGGCAAGCCTGGGCAAATTCCTTCTCAAATGGACAAAACCATGGCCCTTATTCTGATTGAGTCGGATGGCTCCGAATGCGGGCGAACGGCCGGCGGTTGGTGTTTATTTATTTATTTACAGTTTCTTATATAGCGCAGCAGATTCCGTTGCGCTTGACAACAGTAGACAGTGATAAAACCAACTGGGTGACAACAGACAGCCTTGGAGGTAGGAGAGCCCTGCTGCAAGCTTACAATGTATAGGGATATAAGAGGGAAACACAAGGACAGGCACCAGTAATAGCATAGCAGTCCCACCAAGTTACAAGTCCAGAAGGGGAGCTATATAATACATAAGTGCCTCAGAGGGTCATGCGTGTAGAACTTAAATATGATAGGCTTGCCTGAAGAGGTGAGTTTTCAGGGAACACTTGAAATACACTTGGTGTTTGCGCATGTGCAGAGGCATATATGCGCATGTGCGAACGCCGCGCATGTCCGAATACGGCGTGAATTCTGTACAGGAAATGATCGGTTGGAATAATCCGAACAGGGGGTAAAGAGGGGTGTGAAGGGCTGTTTGGGCTCATTACCATATGCATACGCCCCGCGTTTCATAGGCGTTCCCATGGAAACACTGGGCGTACGTACACCTCTGGCAATGCCGGTACTGAATAGTGCGTTTACACTGAACAATAACAGTTACCGATATCATTCAGTGACATCTTCGAAACCCATTGAACATGTGGGTTGATGGCTATAGAGTAAAAATTGACCTGCATGTTCAGCCGATGTTAATAATATGCGGAGTACGCATGAGTACATTCATGATATATAAATATATTGCTCAGAAAGGCCCTTTCTTGACGCATCTTAACACTCCATATTCAATATATAGATTTTGTAGGAAGTGAAATCGGTTTTCATTCATTCATTTATTTATCTAGTTGAAGAGCATCTTTCAATCAATTTAATAGGACAGTCCTTTTGAAATGAATTGTCTATTAAAATGAAAAGTGCACACATTGTAACACATACAGCCCTGATTCGGGACCGCTCGCTAAGCAGTGGTTGTTTGCTGCTTAACGCCGCAGGCCGCCCAGCCATACGCTCAACCCTCGCATGCAGCTGTAGGGGAGAGAAATGATTGGACGGTCGATGACCATCCAATGAATTCTTTCCCCTACGGAAATAAAAGTCAGTCTGAACTGACTTTTATTTCCGTCACTGTTCACGGAAGAGGGGGCGGGTGCTGGTGTCATGTGATGTCAGCCGCCTGCCCTGGGCAGACATAGACCCGCCTGTGTTCCCAGGGTTTTTATGGAGAAGCTCACAAAAGCTGGGCATTCCCCTGCTGCCACCTCCTGCATGCCCGCCACCCTGGGGTCAAATTTGGAATGCTGAGTGATACTGAATCGGCCCCACTGTATGCAAATGCGTGCAAAGTCATGCAGCATATCTCTATATCACATGTGACTTACACATCTAACGTGTGTGTGTTTTATCTTGTGCACTTTACAACGCAAAAATATATTAACTGTAAGGGCCAGATGCACTAAGCTTCAAAAGTGATAAGATGGAGAGTGATAAACAACCAACCAATCAGCTCCTGTCTGACATTTTTAAACACAGTCTGTGACATGGCAGGTAGGAGCTGATTGGTTGGTTGTTTATCATTCTCCATTTTATCACTTTTGATGCTTAGTGCATCTGGCCCTGGTCCGAAAATAAAGTCAGTCTTCTTTCTAAGCATAAATGTTAAGTCAAACTGTCTGGTCACTTAATTCATATTCTGCAAAGGTTTCAAAGTTACTGATTAGTGTGATGTGAATTATTAAAATTATTAAAATCTTATTATCGACTGACGTTTTAGACATTTTGTAGAGAGGTTTTTCACAAAAGCACTGCTTCATTTAAAATGTCTTATAAAAGGAGTCCGGGTTCACAGAAGGAAAAATGTCACCCATGGCAACCATTGATTCTAACGATTATCTTCTAGAAGGTGCTAGATAAATAATTAGAATCTAATCTCCACTTCTGTAAACCCGCACCTTAGTAAATATACCCCAGAATATAGAGATTCCTATTGTAGCTGGCCAATAAGGGTTAGTTGTCTATGTGAGAAGCCATTTTTAAGGATTATTCCTGCTTTTGGTGATGGCGATAGTCTAGATCAGTGGTTCCCAACCCTGGTCCTCAAGTACCCCCAACAGTGCATGTTTTCCAGGTCTCCACACAGAATCACGAGTGACATAATTAGCTCCACCTGTGGATCTGGAAAACGTGCACTGTTGGGGGTATTTGAGGACCAGGGTTGGGAACCACTGGTCTAGATGGGTGGGAACTGCCAGTGGCTAAACCCGACCTTAGTGAGCGCTACCATCACAAAAATGAGCATCAGTTTTATATCACCCCGTGATCACCTGATGCTTTAGACCAGGGATGTGGAACCTTTGGCCCTCCAGCTGTTGTTAGACTACACATCCCAGCATGCCCTGCTACAGGTTTGCTATTTGGCCATGCTAAAACTGTAGCAGGGCATGCTGGGATGTGTAGTTCAACAACAGCTGGAGGGTCGAAGGTTCCCCATCCCTGCTTTAGATGCTGGACATGACAATTGATTATGGTCCTATGTGTGAGCTGCTGAGTATGTGGGCATGGGTGTATTAAGAGAGGAAGCTTCCATCCAGGCCCCATTCTCTATAGCTAACTGTCAGCAGTGCTGACACTAGGGGTGTGCAGAGTTTACTGCACATGCACAGGTTCTTGGTATAATGGTGCCACCGTCATTTTCCTGGGGAGTTCCCTACTGCGCATTTGCAAACGACGTGCCAATTTCTATACAGTTTTGCAGAGCTGCAGGTGCCAGAGTGGTACTCCAGAGAGGTAATTATTTTAGTACTTACAGTATTTGTACCTGTGAATGTCCAAAAATATCTGAAACCCCTTGTTTGATGACACCATGCCTATGCACAAAGGTGATTTTATGATAAGGACAAACGTTATCAGAATGGGTACATCTGTAGGCATAGAAGCCATGCTGGACAGGTACTATATTAAATGGTGAAACTGATACTTGCCTGCTTTTGAAAGAGCATGTCAGGGAGATTGTGAAGGTGGCACCTAGAAGCACAGACCTGCACTGCTATATCTGAGATGTAAAATGACTTACATCCAAATGTAGAAGAGCCCCAAAGCAGTCATTGCGGTCTACTCTACTTGTTAACAAAAATACATGATATGTGTCGGGACGTGGTCATGTATTGTGTTTTACACGTGGTTGCATATAAGTGGCCACAAGCTTATTTAAAATGCACGTAGCCATATGTGCTGCATAACCAATGCAGGAAAATGCCACCGATTCCATTTGAATATATAAATCTCTGATTATTTTTTCCCCAAAAAAATGAAAGAGCTGCATTATATGGGTTAGGTGAGATCCGGGAGATTGCTGGTCTCTTCAGAGCATAGTTGACTACCCTCCTACATTCTGCAGGAGACTCCCTGAAATCAGAGCAATCTCCCAGACTCCCTGAAGAGTCTATAAATCTCCCTGATTTCTCCTAACCCACAGCTGTCACGTTTTTGGGGAACAAAATAAATCAGAGATATACAGTATACAATCAGATGGGATTTGCACTTGGAATATATTGCATAGGCATCACATTTATTATCGGGTATGTTGTGCTGAGAGAGAAGAAACTAAATATCACAGCAAATAATTGCACACAAATAATCCAATATTGCAGGCAGCGATGCTACCGGTATGATCAGTACTTGCTACAGTTCTCAAAGTGTATAGTTACTAACGTTATCTAGAAATATCTCACAACAAGCATTTAAGCATAAATACGCCCATATATGGAACTAGCTACACCCTTTGGGTGTAGCATGACACACACAATGAGCTAGGGATAATCCCATCCTAAAATGAAAATGGTGGAAAAAAGAAAACTGAGGGCTGCTTAAGCAAGAGGTGACATAAACCACCGAAAGAATCTGAGCTGCCTGCACTATAGGAAGTGAGTTTCTAGGGTGTTATGACAAGATCAAGGATAGCCAATTAGGGATCAAGGGAGGAGGCAGGAAGTCAGGTGATCTTCCTCTCTGGTCGGATTTCCCCACCCTCCCTCCCTAACTTTCTATTTCTTAGCGGCGGTAAAAAACGATCCTTGTTTAAATGAAAATCGTATGAAAATAGTGGTGTGCGCTCTCCTGACATCGATATGCGCTCTCCTGACATTGATATACCATCCGCTTGGGTGGGTTGCGAGTGGAGAGTTGGACACCAACGATGTATGAATGGTGTGTTGTGATATTACCCCCCTCTCGTTTCTATGACCACTCTTTAGGGCCGCCACCCTTTATAGTCAAGTTATAGCTGTCAATTAATAAATTTGACATCATATTTTGAAACGCCAGCACTTGTGTCTGTCTCGTTATTTTAGTGTTAAGTTATGATTAAGGTTTAAATATGTTTATTAAAGTGTGGGGCATAAGGATTACCGATGGTGAGTTTATATGTGGAATCAAAATAATGTGGAAACGAAATTTTTTAGGTGGAAAAAAAAAAGAGTTAAACAAAACAAAACAAAAAAAACCCAAGGAGATGTAGGGGGAAATTTACTAAAGGAAATTTGTAAAAAATAGGTGTATTTGTATCCAGAAATACACTTATTTTTGACATTTACTGTCCCGAAAATACGGCAATTCATATTCGTATTGATAGCACATCAATAAGAATACGAATTGCCGTATTTTCGGGATAGTAAATGTCAAAAATAAGTGTATTTCTGGATACAAATACACCTATTGTTTTACAAATTTTCTTTAGTAAATTTCCCCCGTAATGTCTGTAATGGTCCACTAAGGATGCTCTGAATGGACATAAAGGTGTTAGTTTTCACACCCGCATGACTGACACACGCACAGAGGTGAGAGCACAGAGCTGACTGGTATATGAGAAACATGTTAGACCAGGGAACTTGTGTATGCAAGCAAGGGCAATCGGTATTTCTTTAATACGTATAGTGGTATAGGGTGTATAGTTTGCAAACAAAATAAATGGATATAAACATGGGCATAAGGCATTGGTTCCAAAACTGTGTACTGTGGCACCCTGGGGTGCCTTGGGACACTTACAGCGGTGCCACGTGTAACAGGATCATGGACATTATTTATGGCTGTTGTAATAGGCAAAACCAGTGCTGGTAGCTGCCAATCATAAGCTATGTGGACTGACAGACGTGAATCCTGTCCCTGCCCACATAGTTATTATTATTATATTTTTATTTATAAGGTGCCAGAAGTGGTACGTAGCGCCGTACATATAGAACACATTAGTACAGTACAGGGTAAACAGAACTAGACATAACAGTGATAGAATATCAAAAAAACAGAGCACAATTAACAATTCACAGCACAAAAATTAGTACAAAATACAGCTGAGATATAGGGACGTGAGTGAGAAGAGATGCAGGTGTAGATTGTACAGTAGGTTAGTAAGAGAGCTGTAGTTGAATGGGTGCTGTGAGAACAGGAGGGAAGAGGACCCTGCTCTAAGGAGCTTACATTCTAGAAACTAAAGATGACAAACACAATTTACTTTGTTTAATATTTTTTTTTATACATTTCTCAATAAGAAGCTTTTATCCTAGGGGTACTGTGAATTTTTTTTTTCTGATATTCAAGGGTGCCGTGATTCCCAAAAGTTTTCGAACCACTGGCATAAGGGTAAACTGGACCTGCATTTTTGGGCACAATTGCAGTCCACTCTAGGGCCCTTATTCTGATCGGTGCGGCCGGATCCGAATATGCGGCCAGGACCGTGCGTGCGAAACCCCGCCTTCCATACGGATCGCCAACTCCGTCCGTACGCGGCAAGAAGCTGTCCGAACGGACCGTACGTGTATTTTTCATGGAATACGCCTCCTCCATCTCAGGGAACCTCCCCCATCATTCGATGGTCGCAGAACATCGAATGCAGGACCGAGTGTTCCACAAGCTCCCGCAACCTCAGACCACACAGACATTTTTCCGTGCAAAAGCAGGGATCTGGGCGGGCAGCTGACATCCGGCGATGTCATATGTCCGCCCCCTACACATGCGTCACGGCCGCATTACCATACGTACGCCCAGCGTTTGCATGGGAACGCCCATGAAACGCGGGGCGTACGCATATGGTAATGAGCCCAAATAGCCCTTCACGCCCCTCTCCACCCCCTGGTCTGAGTGTTCACATTTCATGCGGGATTTGGCCGTACGCCCCGCTCGCACATGCGCAGAGACGCCTCTGCACATGCGCAGACACAAAACATCGGCGGCACGAACGCACGTGGATATTACCGCACCAACCAGAATAAGGGCCTATGTCGGGTCCTGTATTGATACATTATACCCCTTTTCCACCTAAATCCTGGGTCCGACGAGACTTTTACAATACCTTCGAACCTGGTGTGTTTTTAGAAGCCACCATTGGTTGCAACAGCTAAACTTGCACCAACCCTATAGCAGGTGCAGAATTAGCATCATAACACACCCATAAGACAGACCATCTCCGTGCTTCTGTTTAGCCACCTCCCAGTCATTGCATCAGAGTGCCCAGCATTTTTCCAAAGCATTTCTGATAGCGGCTCAGTTTGTGCAAACTAAAACCACTGAGGACGCAAACTTTGTGGAAATCATCCTCAAAACGTTTGGCCATGGCTGTAGTGCCTATGGCAAAAAGGAACACCTCCCAAATCTGACACTATGAGAAACTGTATTAATTCAGGGAACAGCAATATAGCCCACTCAAATTCTGACTGTAGGCCAGATGTATCCAGCTCCAAAAAGTGAAGAGTGATAATCAGCTCCTACTTGTCATTTTTGAAACCCAGCCTGTAATATGACAGGTAGGAGCTGATTGGCTGACTATATTTATCACTCTCCATATTATCACTTTTTAGAGCTTGATACATCTGGCCCTTTTTCACCAAATCAGGAGGGTTGGAACTGTAAAGGATAGCTGTCAATCTAATGACTGTCCACCTACACATTGGGGGTAATTCAGACCTGATTACACGGCCACAAAATCACATGGCGGCCAATTATCGATGCACTGCGCATGCGTAATGCCCATAGTATGCATGTATGGGGCCGTCCTGCAATGAAATCCTACTTCTTTTTCTATTCGCTGGCCATTCGCAAGGTGATTGACAGGAAGTAGGCGTCTGGGGGTGGAATCCCGCCATTTCGTGGCAGTGTTTAGAAAAAAGCAGACGTGCCTAGGAAAACAATGGCAGTGCCCTGGAAAACGCTAGGCGTGTGATCAGGTCTGAATTCAGTGGCAAACGCAGGATTTTCAGAAGGGGGTTTCCAGAGGGGCGGAGCAAAGCACGGAGATGGACACTTAGGTGACCCAGTATATGCTGGGTCAGTTAAAGTATTATAGATAGACCAAATGTATATAAATAATAAGAAAAATAATATATATATATATATATATATATATATATATATATACATACATACATACATACATATACATACAGGGGCAACAGCAGTGTAGGCCCTGGGCCTAACAATGTATTGGGGCCCCTACCGATCCTCCAGCGGTAGAGGTGGGGAAAGCTTTGATGTCCCACAGGTGGTAGGAGGTATTATATCAACCGCTCAGTATGTAGGGCCTGGATTAGTAATTTCCACTAATTACCCCTTTACTGCACAGATGGTGGGAGATGAGGTGGGAGAAGAGGGCATTGGGCTGAATGAAGGGGCCCTGATACATAACTTCCAGGGTGGTAGAGGATGTTTAATATGAAGAGGCGGGGTGTATAGTGGAATGGGCTTATTATTCATAATTTTCTGGTGGGAGGACAGCTTGCTTGACTGCAGATATCTCCAGTTTACAGTAATAGATTTCTTAGATTTTAATGGAATTAAAAACAAGAGAATCCCACCTACCAAATGTTATTGAGGACTAGGGGATGAGAGTTCAGGAGGCAGAGCAATCTGCCAACGAGCATATAAAACAACATACCAGGTATGTGGAGTTGGAGCAGTAACCAGCTGCTGGAAGGCTGATATCTCTGGTTCTGGGAACAGTAGAGACAAGCTTCTAATGTCCATCAAAGGAGTCCCAGCTTTTGGAATATACCCTCAGAAAAACTCTAAGTCAGACAGAACCTGAAATATCTGACTCGGAAAAGCAATTAACAGGCTTGGATGGGGACCACTGCTTTAAAGTCAGATATCTCCGGTTCCCAAGGGCCGATTTTTTAAATTCTTGTACCTATGGAAAGAGGGGACCCTCAGCTTTCAGCCTAGGGACCTGAGACTCCTGGGGGGGGGGGGTTCTGGGTACTCAGAAACCCCCCCTGCGTGCGCTACTGGAATTACCCCTATTGTCTGTGAGCTAATCCACACCAGATATAAAGGAACCTCAGAGCACTACAACCTCAGCCTGGAAATTTTATTGAATTTGATTATGACAGTTTTCCTGGATTAATATTTCTAATGTACACATAAATGCTTAGTATAACATTTAGGGCCGATGATAGAATGGAGAGTGATAAACAACCAGCCAATCAGCTCCTTACTATAATTTTTCAAACTCATCTTGTGAACAGGAGCTGATTGGCTGGTTGTTTATTACTCTCCATTTTATCACTTATTGAAGCTCATCCGGCCCTGGATCTTTAAATAAACAATTACATTTCTTGAGCATATGGTGAATATTGAAGAAAAAACAAAAACAAGGACATTTCCTGGGATCAAACTGGAATTTGGTAGCAGTGACCCCATATAGGGTGAGATTTAATAGGATGAGAGATTCAGAAAGTGAGAGATTTGGTAAGAAATCTCCAGGTGTTTTTAAAGCGGCAATCATTTACACTGCAAACCCAGTTTGATTTAGCAGGGTAAATGATTGCTGCTTTAAAAAAAACTGGAGATTTCTTACCAATTCTCTCACTTTCTGAATCTCTCATCCTATTAAATCTCACCCTCAGTTTCCACTGCAAATAAATCCACAGACAGGTTTGGAAGTATGGAAAGCCAGAGACATTATTGTGACTGATTGTGACTGATGTGAAAGCAAGAGGACATGAAGTCACACTTCTTCTACACTGTGATTTGATGGAAGGTTTTATAATAATAATATATAAATAACGTGTATAAATAACAAGTGCTGAAACCTTTGTGGACAGTGTCGCGCTGATTTATGCTTCACAACATGCAACTGTTGTCTGTACTGTGACAGTGTATTCCAATTATAAATGATCCTATGGTGCTCTTGGTATGTCTCCCTCACCTCATACTAGTCTAAAGCATGGCGGCAGGGATCTAACTAAAGAAACAAGATCATGCAACATATTATCGAACATTTATAGAACATTCTAGTAGTTACATTTACTTTTTGATGGGTCTTATGTTGTGCTAGACTTGTAAGAGCGTAACGGTCAATATAGCAAATGTCTCTGCCTAATTTATTGTGTTGGTCAGATGGATAGTAGCAGAAGTTTATATCTAACAGGATACGGTCAGCCGGCATCCCGACTGCCGGAACTTCGAAGAGATCTGGATGCTAATGCTGGAATATTGAGATGCTGGGGTCAGTATTTTGTTTGCCGGCATCCCCACCAGGAGACTGCCTGGACAGCAAGTGAAGGGGGAAGGCGCGGGCTGTTAAGCAGGGGACAGCGGGGAATGCGGTAAGAAGCCCATAGGCTTTTATTGGGTGCTTTTATTGGGTGCCGAAGCCTACCCTCGGCACCCGGCGGTGCTGGGTTGATACATTTGAATATGCCGTAAAACCCCCAAGAACCGGGTTTTTACCACAGTTTTCTTTTGATATACTGTATCTTGGCCTCACAGGGGTTAATTTACTAAGATGGAAGTTCTATTGAAGATGGGATGTCCCATAGCAACCAATTCGATTTCACATCTTATTTATTTAGAACCTTTTAGAAGACAATAGATATAATCGAATTGGTTCCTACGGGCAACATCCCATCTTAATAGAACTCCCATTTTTAGTAATTTACTCCACAGAGTCCCATGGAATGGTGGATTTGAAGGACATCTCAACAGTCAAAAGTGACAAACAGCTGTAAGAGAATGAAAAGTAAAAGGTGGCCATTGGCTTTATTGGTGAGACGTTCATTGGTGACCTTGGTGAAGGTATAGTCAAGATAGAAGTTGAGAGGAAACACATGTGGTGGGTCGTAGATGGACGATCTTCTCTAGAGCTTTGAGACACAGAGGTGTAGAGTGACAGGATGGTAGATAGAGATAGAAAGGGTGAAATGACAGTTTGTTTATCATGGATGAGACAAGGACATGCTCGAAGGATGAAAGGCCAGTGTGAAAGTGATATATGGTTTATCTGCCTTTGCTGAATTACTGTATGATTATAGTGGTGAGCACTAGTATTTCTTATCAAAACAGAAAGCAATTAAATAGGATACATTTTGATTGTGTGCCAATCACCTTCTGGATAAACCGTGAATATAACAAGCTGCATCCATGGTAATTCATAGTTGTCATAGCAAGTTCGGTCTTTGGATCTTGCACATGTGACAAAACATGCATCAAAGATAAACATCTATGATAAAAAAGGGATGCGGACTTTATGTCTACAGCATGATGGTCGACAGTCATTAGGTTGACAGCATTAGGTCGTCATGGGAAAAGGTTGACATGGGTCTAGGTCGACATGGGAAAAGGTCGACATGAGTAAAGGTCGAAAGGTCATTAGTTTGACAGGTCATTAGTTCGACAGTGTCTAGGTCGACAGTCAAAAGGTCGACATGGTATTTATCACTGTTTTTTTTTAGCCGACATGTGCCGATAGGCGGTATTTCATGTCCTACCATCCACTAGGGCGCGGTGTGAGAATAAAATAGTGTGCCATGTGTAGCGAGGCACTGTGCCTGAAGCATCGCAAGCGCAATAAGCGATGCGAGGGGATGCGGTGCACTTTACACTGTGTCCATGTTGACTGTGTTGACATTTGAGTAAAAAAAACAGTGAAAAACCCCATGTTGGCCTTTTGACTGTCGACCTAGACACTGTCGAACTAATGACCTATGTGCATGTACAGGCCTCCATTGTGAATGGCTTCGGCAAATTGCATAGCCGCCAATACATTTGCATACATCGGGGTGGGCGGGGGGGGTGGCGGCATGGATGGGGATCATACATGGGAACGCCCAGCGTTTTATGGGAATCCCAATGAAAATGCTGGGCGTTTCCATGGGTACGTGGGTGGGGCGATGTCTGCCTGGGCCGGATGGCTGATGTCACAGGCCCGCCCATTCCGTCTTGTTTCCGGTGCTCGAATATAACAGTATATTCACACTGACTTTTGATGCAAAGCTAGGAGAAGTCATTCGATGGTCGGCTACCATCGAATGATCTCTCCTGCTGTGGAAACATGCGAGGTGATGTGTCTTTGTTACACATCCCCTTGAATGTTAACACAGGGATTCAGCAGAAAAAAGGGGGGGGGGCATTCAACGGGGCTGTATCACAGGCACTCGGTAACTTGCAAGCTCCGCGGATTACAGAGCTAACCAGAATCGCCCCCTTTATACAATGTACTTGGCTTTAGGAAGATTGCCACTTTCATACGTCAGAATTCTTTCCTATAACTGCTGGGAGCCTGAAGTCAGAGTACACTGAATATCACACATGACAATGCGCCAGCATCTCCCATGAGTACCTACCCATAGACCATCATAGAGTGTAAGCACTTCTCTACAAAGATAAACTGCAGTGTAAACACTAGAGAGACTGCATTAGCCTGTGGCTATACCCAAAACCAAAGAACATAATACAGCTCTGAAAACATTTTGATTTGATAGGCAGTGTCAGAAGCTCTCACTTGGAAGGTCGTGTTGAAAGCCTCTGCAGTGCCTGAGCCAATAAAACAACAATAACGTTACAACACAGAAAATAGATACAAAAATCACTAGGGATCTGCTGTGACTTGTGGTATTACATAGACATTGCAGATGCGGAGGCTGGCAGCTCGCGTGCTGTCATTGCTGCATCGCAGACATATGATGAACAGTACAGCTGGTTAGCAAGAAGGATGTCTGTAATGGTAATTTATATTTACATGTGCAATGCATTTACATTTCTGTCCATCTGTAGCCACTATTGACAATAATGAAAGATTTATGTCACGAAAATATTCTTGGAAAACATCAATGCCAGACTATTCCATTGGAAAGCATGCTGAAACCTTTATTTAGTATTCTTATATCCTTATTGTAATTAGAATTCTGTATTGGGACTGAAGTAGAGTTGGGAGCAAAATGGGCACAATGTATGCTAAACCAGTGATGGAACCTTTTTAAGTGCAAAAATATAATTTGGGCCCCCCTCCTCAATCTCAACCCAACTTAACAATATGCAACATGTCAGTGGGTGTCAGGGAGAGGCACAGGGAAAAACAGTGGTTGACAGGAAGAGGGGGACAGGGGCAGCAGTGGGAGGAGGGGTTCAACAGGGCACTGCAGGAATATGTTTAACTGAATTAGCTAATGTGAGTAACAAAGTTTGTATACAGAAATTGGTCTCCTCATTGTGCGAGCCCTTTGTTATTGTGTCATATTTTAGTTGGGTATTTAAAGAGGAGTGATGAATAGATATGGCATTATACCTACAGATGGAGCAGCCATCAGCCAGCCTGCCCGATCACCAGACCTCATCTGCTGGCGCAGGCTGGCGGATGGTAGCTCCATCTGACAGGGACGTGCGAGCGTCTCACTCGCTCACTCGTCCCCATCGGCAAGGCAGCAGGGAGTGGCTTACCTACCCATCTCCACTTCAAGGAGATGGGCAGGGAGCGAGGGCAGGCTGGGGCAGAGTGGGCAGAGGGGCAGAGGGCTGCTACAGCGAGTGAGTGTCTCAATTTACAAAGTCCTGCAATTAGGCAATCACCGCCAAGTCTGAATTAAATCCCGCCCTGTGCAAGCCTGCAAATTGATGTGCAAGGTTTACGAAAATGATGGTGATCGGTGATTAGCAGCAAATCCATACGCAAGCCACTTACCATATCTTCCCACTGTGTGCAGTCTGTGCGTAGCCCAGGGCTTACTCGGCGGCTGCAATACAAACAGGCGGATCAGGGTTGGAGGTAACATCACATGACTTCTCCTCAAACACCTGGGCCCGCCGGCATGTTTCCTGACACTCCCAGAAAATTGCCGGTTACTACCCACAAATGCCGACTTCCTGCCAATCAACTTGCGTTCAGCCCACAAACAAAACATTTGCTGGATTTTATCACAGGATGGCCTCCTGCATGCGTACTACAAACCGTACACATGCGCAGTCGTTCGATTGTAACCCTGGCCTGCAAATTTACAGCTGTACGATCAGGTCTGAATAACCACCATAGGGCCTTATTTTGGTTCATTCTTTCTGACAAAATCCTTCTTAGATGGACAAAACCATGTGCACTGCAGGGGGGGCAGGTGTAACATGTGCAGAGAGAATTAGATTTGGGTGAGTTATTTTGTTTCTGTGCAGGGAAAATACTGACTGCTTTATTTTTACACTGCAATATAGATCTCACTTTGAAGTAAAACCCCACCCAAATCTAATTCTCTCTGCACATGTTACATCTGCCCCACCTGCAGTGCACATGGTTTTGCCCATCTAAGAAGGATTTTGTCAGAAAGAATGAACCAAAATAAGGCCCTATGCTGAGCTTGGAGGTAAGCTAGAGGAAAGGGACTAAGAAATCGGTATTTGGTAGTAACTTGTTTCTGAAGTTTCCCCTACACAAGAACGATAAGAATTTGTTTTCCTCAGCACGTTGGACAGCTCGTTCTGGGCCGTTTTTCACTGTGTGAGAGCAAACGGCTGATTATAGTTTGTTCCTACTGCCATATTATTATTACAACCAGCCAACTGGTTTAAGCCCATCTCGCAATGGAAAAGTGATAATAAAACTGAACAATAAGAAAAGCTGGGGATCAGGGCTGCTGGCACCCCAAATACATATACGACACGGGGAAGCCACCCAGGGCCAGCACCACCAGGGGGACGGGGGGGAACTGAGTTCCACCACCTCTAATGGTGAGGTGGAACATTTTCATCTCCACATGGGCCCTGCACAGTAATTCTTACAGGAAAGCATTCTAGTTGGCAGGTGGATGCCAAAAACCCTACCACTGGCCCTGCCTCCGCCTAATGGGGGTAGAGGAGGGGTTGTAAATAGGTGGCATAGAGAAATGAGTTCCTCCACCTCTTCATGACCACTTTAAGCCCTGAGCGCCACCACTAGGCAGCTTTATGCATTTGCCTGGTGTGCCGGCCGCTGGAGGGCGGATGTTTGGAGCAAGTCACCCCCCTGGAGCCAGATGAGAGTGCCCGCACATATCCCAACCCCCCTCCTCCCATTTTGGACCGGGTGACTGGCGGGGAGGCCAGACATCCCTGCGTGGAGCCTGCAGCTGTATCCCCCCCCCCCCCCCGAGCAGGTCGGAGGCCGCATCCAACCCTCCCCCCCGGAGCAGATCGGTAGCCAACCCTCCACCCCCCTGTGGAGCGGGTGACTGGGTGGCTGCACATCCCCCCGTGGAGCCTGCAAATGGAGCAGGTCGGCGGTTAAGCGGCAGGGCATATCGACCCCCTCCATGGAGCGGGTGACTGGATGGCCACACATCCCCCCGTGGAGCCTGCAGCCGCATCCCCCCGTGGAGCGGGTGTGTGGTGGGGCGTGCACCCTCCCACCCACCTTGGGCGCTGATAGTACTCGCACCAGCCCTGCAGCCACCTCATGGATGTAGTGAAATAGTTAATAAGCTACTAATAAGATGTTATCAATTATATCCAACTCATTGATAACTTAAGTCCTGGAAAATGTAAACTCGGGCATCGCTGGGCACTTTATCTAGTAAAGTATATTCTCCATAATTATATATTTCAGTTGTACAGTATAAAAATATGGATAATGTAAAAGTAGTGCGTTACACACCACACACCTCACAAATTAAGTAATTAAAAAAAAAAATGATTGAGGTAAACATAGGTAATGATAACATTTTAGTGTTTGAAACTAATTTTTAACAATTTTTTAACCAAACAATTGGAATTCTCAATATATTCTCAATATAATCTGCGTGAGCATGATAGTTAGATCTTCAATTCTACATCATCCTCTCATATCAAACATGCTGAGTGTGAAAGTGTGACAGATGCATAGAAGTTTCCCCCTGATTTATGCCGCAGGATGTGATACATGAATTGCCATCTGGCCCTATTAACCTTATAATTAAAGCTGAAAGGGAGAATTTGTGGAAGACATTTATCAAAACCAATTTGAAACTTATTCTTGTTTTTTTTCCTTCCATGCCTAGTATTTCATGTAAATTCCAATGATTTACAGAACGTGTTAATGAAAGGAATGTGGCTTTCAAGCATTAGTGCAGCTAATTGTTAAAGGGATATGTTACTTATTAAAGGAGAAATATAGCTAGGAACAGACAATTCTTACACAACCAGCAGACACATAGGGCCTGATTCAGGTTGAATTGGTATGGGCCAAATTTATTGTAGGTCTGCCAGAGGCGTAACTACTCTGGGAGGCAATGACGTCATCTACTGCCGGGCTCCTGCTCCCAAGGGGGCACCTCTTCTCCCCTGTGAATCTGAATCAGTTAATTAAAAGCCATCATATAGCTTTTGTAGCTGACTCCACCTCCTAGTAGGACCATAGATGTCACACCCTATTTATTGGAAACATCATTTTTGAAAATGTCTTACCCTGTATTAGACATACATACATATGCATACATATATTTACATAAAGTAGGGTATTCAACTCAAAAAGTCCTGTGCAACACAGTAGTAACAGCTGCTGGTGTCCAGTTCAATCCAACAAAGCCGACATCCCCATGTCGGTAAAAAGTAGACGTGGAAGGTAAGTATCAAAGACACTTCATAGGATCGATCCTCACACTGGCGCTAATTCAGAAATAAATACCATGCATCCCTTAGGACAAATGGATGCCTCCTCTTCTCCAAAATAGAATTCTTAGTGGGGTGTGCTCCTAACTGGAAGTTCTCATACTGTACGTTCCCATTAGGATTACTCATTTCATGGATGATGTCATCATATCTGAAAATTCGAGGAGAAAAAAAGATGTATAGTGTAACACCGTTTTTTATTATTAAAACTCCAAATCCAATTAAAAATACAAAATATAATGTCCCATAGGAGAGAAGAGTGGAGGTTACCAGATGAGATGGAGAACCAGGTAAAGGCTCTCAAACAGGCAGATGTAAAACCCAGGACCATTCCACTACCAATGCTTGATGAGAGTGACACCCTCTTATGCTCAGGGTCCAAGTACAGCCCTCCAATGCGATTGCAATCACCTTATAAAAGGACACAGGAGTGTCCGAAATGCGTTGGAGGGCTTCACAGGGTTCAATGCAAATCCCCTACCCAGGCAAAGCTTTCTATGCCCCATGGCATGTCAGAGTGATCAGCTGTGTCTGTGTCCAGTGGAACACAAGCTAAACCCTGTGTAAAAACCAATAATAATAATAATAATAATAATAATAATAATAATAATACAAAATGATGTTCCCCTATCCAGGGTCCCCTGATCGGTGCTATGGCGAGGGCTGCTGGTCATCAGGGCACTGTGCCACTCCTGTGACCCCCCAGTGCAGTCAATTGATGTTGTAAAGTGGCAGCTTACTTTACAATTCTGGAAGACACAGAAGCAGGAAGCCCCGATGACTTGAAGCCCTGCAGGAACTCCGACCACCGATACTCGAGGTAGGTGAGTATGAAGGGGTGGTGCCGGCAGCGAAGGTGATGTCAGCGATGCCTTGTGTACAGCACATGATTGGAGAGCCATTGCAGGGACAGAGTTATATTTGCAAGCTCTGTCCCTGCATGTAATCATTTATAAATCTGTGTAATCAATTATTGCGTTGCAAATCTGGCCAATCTGAGGATACGGATGGTAATAAATCGGCCCCTGAAAGAGAAAGAGAGGGGGTGACTGGGGCAATAGTGAAAGGAAAGTGGAGATTTACATATTTACATAATACATAATTCTTTATGGATGTCAGACGTCTCTCTGAGCTCATGTGCTGTTTTGTTCATTGGTTAGGTGTATGGTCATGTATGTATTATGTGTATTTATTATTTATACTTTTAAATAATTGTTTTCTTGAGTAATTGAGTGTCATTGTGATAAAGGGAGTCGGATCACTTCATATCTGACAGAAGTGACTATAATTTTACTTTCTATCCATGGGCGGGATGCTCTAATGCTCTAATGCCCCTCCGCCGGGTCAGTGCTGCAGAGGGAATTGCCAGCTTTTGCTAATGATTCCATATAGAAGCCTATGGGCGTCTTACTGCAGCACTGTGTGAGGGATGCCTCATGGATCCCCCCCTGCATGCCCCCCAGCCAGGCCGCCTCACACCCGAAAGTCCAGAGCCAGAGCTGGAACGCAAATAACAGCTCCCGTTAATAATCGCATATGTTAGAGCATGTGATTATTAACAATGCAGTACCCGGTGGAGGGGTACTTATTGTCCTTATTGTCCTAGGTACGTACTGTATTGAACATGGACAAGAGATGACATACACAACGCCTTTCATGTGGCATGTGAGTTCCTGTATGATAGTGTACTTCTGGCCTGTGGTATGTGATGTGATATCAGTAATGACCAGTGCTGGCTCCTACCTGTTTGCTTCGGAGGAACTGCACTGCCCAGCCCCTCAACACCGCCTGTCCATTCTGCCCGAGGCACACAACATATGGTGGGCATGCGCTCTTCGCTAGCCTCAGTGTTGGGGATAATGGAAAAATTGGCAACAGCGGTGGCATGCATGCGCAATGACTTCTGGGGGCAGCCCATAGAAGACCATAGGGCTGACTGGGTGGGGGGGGGAAGGTTCGGGGGATCGCGCCCTAATTTATTCTCTTTGGTTTCTACAGACTGCATCATCTGCAGTCCATGAAGCAGTATTGAGATGGATGAAAGGCTTCACATTGACAGCTGTATCGGGCAATCACGGCCCAGCAGATAGTGCTTCCAAAAGGAAGCCTCTGCAATCACTGTTTATTGCTGGTAACAGAATTTTACTGATAATGACTGCTTTGCATTCTATACATGCCCCACAGTATAGGATGCCTACCCTTACACTTCCCTCCTCTCTTTCCAAATCCTGTCTACTGTATATTTCTATCTACACACACACACAGGCACACATACACCTTCCCCCCACCTCTCCCTCTTAACTTGTCTCTCTCTCCCCTACCCACTTCCCCAAATTCTCAGTGCAGATGTATTCTTCACCAGTCTGGAAAAGGGACATTTGTGGTTATAGAAGGGATGACTGGTTATGCAAGGTTAGTGGGTGGGTGATTCAGGCAAACTCTGTGTGGTCTCTAAATGGCAAGCGACACATGAAGTCCTTCAGCCATGGGTCCCCAGAGGTTTTTATACCAGAAGTGAATACTTGCATAAGATTAAAGACTGGGCAAAGATAAGGCCATATTACTGTGATGGAGTGACCCATCTTGTCTAACTCTCTCTCTCTCTCTCTCTCTCTCTCTCTCCCTTTTGTACCCTTTGAACCTTACCCCTCCTCATTCTTACATTCCTTATCTTGTCTCTCTCTCTCTCTCTCTCTCTCTCTCTCTCTCTCTCCCTTACTCACTTCCTAGGTCTCTCTTTTTGTCTCTCTCCCATCATGGTTATATGCACCCCATGGGAAGGGAAGATGTGTTCTTCAACAGCTGGAAAATAGGTTAAAAATGCAAATTTGGGGTGATAGAAGGGATAGAAGGGCAGTTATGCACGATTAGTTATTGGGTGGTGTGGGCAAACTATGCATAGCTTAATAATGCCTAGTGGGACAGGCAGTCCTTTATCCATGTATCCCCAGAAGTTTCAACAGCAGGGTTTTTTCCTCTCCTTAGTGGTGAATGATGAGTATTTGTGAGTCCCAGGGCCTCTGCCATCTTGTTCCTCTTATAGGAATTATGGGCCAATACTGGTCCAAATTCCCTATTTTATAATTGCAGAGTAAATCATGTAATAAGTACATTTTGTTTAAAAAAAAAAATGTGATTTAAAAAAAAAATGTATTTTGCTTGAAATTGCCTTCATTTTAGGTAATATGTTACTATGTTGGTGTGGAGAGAGTGAAAGGCCAGCTTAGCTAAAGTACAGGGTGTGAGAGCGCAGGCTTAGAACCTGAAAAATAGAGGGGATTCTGTGTAAATTATGAGAATGAATCAATACCCCTGCGTAATATGCGATCAAGAATTGGTAAGGAGGCATTGTATATGAAAGGTTAATGTAAGACTATAATATCATCAGGACATATGGGTGCGAAATTCCTGATAAGAGATTAGAAGGATGAGAAGAATAATTATTTATATAGCCAGTATTGCCAATAGAACTCATGTACTTTACAGATAATATAAAATAAAACCTTGTAGGAAACCTTGAAAATCAGCCTAAATATTATCCTTTAAAATATTCTCTGACCTCTCAATGGGGGCTATTCTGATTCACTCGGAAAGGCACAATCACTCTCTAATGGACAAAACCATATGCACTGCAGATGGGGCTGATGTAACATGTGCAGAGAGAGTTAGAATCGTGCGTTTTATTGTTTCTGTGTAGGGTAAATACTGGCTGCTTTATTTTTACCCTGCAATATAGATATCAGTTTAAAGTACACCCTCCACCCAAATCTAACTCTCTCTGCACATGTTACATCAGCCCCACCTGCAGTGCATATGGTTTTGTCCATTAGAGAGTGATTGTGCCTTTCCGAGTGAATCAGAATAACCCCCAATTTTCATAAGTTAATGTTATACAGCACAGGAGAATACATCTGTTATACAAGGCTTATGTTAAATTTATATGCAAGCCAGGACTGTCACTAAGGATGTGCAAGCGCTGCTGGCGCACAAGGCCTAGTGGTCAACTACCATAGTATCAGCACTTGGTTGGCTTAATATGTAGAAAAGCATCCTGCAGCATAAAGGTCTGCCCAGTGCCACCACAGAGCTGCCCAGAGTGTTTCGGGTGCTCTGCTACTTCTTTGTGCTGGTGGGGTCCGGCACACGTTTGGGGGCGGGGCTTGCACAGGGCAGAGTTACACCATATTCAACCTCTAAAGCCACATATTGCCATTAGGCCACACCCATTGGCTTCTTTCTAGCCATTATTAACACTAAACTGACGAGAGTTTTAGTTGCCCCGAAACAAGGGAAAGGGGTTGATCTACATCTACACACCTTATGTCAACATATCATGCCACACCCCACTGAAGTCACTTACATAATGTGCCCTACGGTTGTTCCCAAATTAAATTTGCAAAGGACTTGTGCCTTAACCATGGCCCAGCCACCTCCTGTTTTGGTGATAGAGATGCTGTATACTAAACAACAAAACAAATGAAAGTGCCCATACACTTATCCAATTTGGGCCAATTTCACCCAATCCTGACAGATTGGGGCTAGAATTTGGCCCAAATCAGCTGTGTTTGACATCCCATCCGACCCAATGTGCAGTCCTGTGCACATCGGGTTGGACTCTACAGATTGTCAGATCAGACCCATCAGTGTGGTGATGTCTTGGGTCAATAGGTAAACACTGCTGGCACACACCTATGTGAAAGGGTGGCCAGCACGGGGTCTGGGCTGCGCTGAGTGCCTTGGGGGGTTTGGGTGCAGCGGCGGGCAGTCCACAGTGTCCGGGAAGTTGTGAGCAGACACTGAGGACAGCGGCGGCAGAATATTAAAAAAAAAGATTGGTGAGAGTGCTTGCTCAGCCAATCAGTGGCTCTGCTGCCTCACCGCTGATTGGCTGAGAGAGAGAGAGCACTCTCAGCCAATCAGCGGCCGGCCTATCTTTTGAATTTTTTAAATTCTGCCGCCGCTGTCTGCAGTTTCCACTCAGCACATCCTGGACACTGCAGACTGCCCGCTCCGCAGCGATGCTACACCCACACCCCCCTGGGTGCTCAGTGCAGCCAGACCCCACGCTGCCCATGTTTTTTTTCCTACCACGCAGCATTATTACATGCGATTTATCCCATGTAAAAAATGGCACATCACGTGACAAATGGTTAGTGACTCTCCCGGGGAGCTTCCGGGGGAGCTCAGGGGAAATTACTGTAGGTCCGACTTGACCATATAAGCTATGCAAATAAATGGGGGGCATTATAAAAAAGAGAGCAGGGGACAATAAAAAGGATTTTTTTTTTAAAAGCAAAATCATTTTAGTGATCACAATTGAAACATATTACAGTGCATAAAAGAATAATAATTAACCTGATTTGACAGCAATGTGGAGTGACATGTTTTGAGAGTTTAAATGTTTCCATAGCAACCACAATGCTTAATTTAATTCCTAAATTTACACACAATTTTGCACACCAATATAATGCAGTTTTTTTGTGTGAGATTAATATATATAATATGTTCTAGATCAGCGGTTCTCAAACTGTGGGTCATAACCCCAAAGTGGGTCCCGACCTTCTGAGCATGGGGTCGCGACTCCATGTTGCTGACCATCAGGCTGATGAGTTTTCTAATCTCAGTCAGTGATTCAAGGAGTCTGAAAAGTCTGTTGAATTATTTTTTATTTTAGACTCCTCCCATCATTTTGTGCCTCCACAATGCTGCCATGTATGTGCTGTCTGCTGACTACACATGTGATGCGATGACCTTCTGCAGTAACTTGCTGAGGTCCTGTCATTATTTTTATAGTCTGATGGGGTCCCAGTGCAAAATAGTTTGAGGAACCCTGCTCTAGATGTATTCTGCATTCGCATCATCTACTGGTAATTTTCATATATATATATATATATATATATATATGTCTAGTGTCTGTGTGACTGCCCTCTGTTGGCAGCAAGTGAAACTACAGTATATCTATTAGCTTTCAAAGCATTTGCATTTAAGGCGGCTTACTAGTATATTATATATAAAACTATGTCAATAAGGTAAATTTGGACCTCTACCATCAGCCCACTATAGAGTGAATGATGGATATTTAGAACACGAATAGATGCCCTTTGCCCCGGGAAGGCAATTTATTTAGTTTTGCCAATGACTACATTCTGCGAGGAGTTCAATGTATTGCCGAATATGGCACAATTTGTACTGAGTCAAAGTCACATGCATGTCCAATTTGCAGATTTCCCGAATATTAAGTGGCACTCCCGGCCACCCGAAAGAGTGGTCAAGTCTCCCGGTGCTAATTGATAATGGGTTTTGCATTGAGTCATGCCTTCATGGCCTTGTTAACCACTTTTGAATGATGGAAATTGTGGTATTGTGTAGCAGGGGATTTCTTGAAAACATAATTTAATATTGTGGAATCCAGTTCACTTCCAGGATGGGTGTCATTGTTGGTGTGGGCTGAATTTGCCCATAATAACCATTTCTATCAGTCTTCAGGCTTTTCTCCTTCTACATGCAGAATGAATACAACCCTTAATTGCCAAAATTAACCTCCTGTTAGTTCCTCTTCAAGCTGTTTGTGACACCAATAAACACTGTCTTGAAATTTGGATTAAAGAAAAGACTCTACAATCTACAAAAAAACTCCTCTTGCCTTCAAGCTCTGAAAATCAGGAACATATGCGGAATCGGGGGGGGGGCTGCATTGTGTTGAATGCACAGGAGTCCTACTCTCCCTACTGAGCACAATTGGAACTCCGTGTCCCCACCTTCCTCAACCAGCCAGTTGTCCCTCAGCAACCCCCCCCCCCCAGCCAGTCCAGTCAAAGTGTTTCTGATATTCTCCAGCCTAGTGTTCCCCTTGCCCTTCACCACTTTTAATGGTAGGAGGAACTACTTCCACCACAGCCCTCCACAGTTATTCCAACAGAAAAGCCTGTCCTAGTGGCATCCTTTTCTCTCACGGTGTATGTGATGTTATGCCGTCATTGCTGCTGTAGGGAAGAAGAGCCATTATGAGGAGCAGGCTCTGTGCATACTGAAGACAAGATGAGAGGACATTGGAGGGACACAGAGAGGTGGAGAAGCTGCTGGAGGAACACAGGGCATGGAGCAGCTTGACAAACATAAGCAGCGAGATACTGTAGTGACAGGGGAAGATATGTGTATACGGGGCACTATTGTGGACAATATGTGTAATGGGCACTATTAATGTGGACAGTTTGTGTAAGGTCCTCTGCTTTTATGGGCAATATGTATATAAATGGCACTACTACTGTAGACATTATGTGTAGGGGGCATTACTACTGTGGGCATTATGTATAAGCAACACTACTGTAAATAAATGTTTGAGGAGTAGCATTGTTGTAGCGCAACAGTAATATGGGGCACTATTGAAAAGTGTAATATTAATAAGGTGCACTATGTGGTGTAATATGAATCAGGGGCACTACATGTGGTGTAATATAAATCAGGGGTATAATTTGAATTGATTGTGTTACTGTGTGGCGTAATTTGAATTGGAAATACTAATATGTGACCACACCCCTTTGTTATGAAAACACTGTCCTTTTTTAAAGTATGGGAGGTAGGGCACAAAGTTGTAGAGTGCCGAAAACTCTGGCCTGGTCTCCACCCAATGGGGGGAGGGAGCGGTGGCAGATGAAATTCGTTCCACCACCTCTCAAGGACCACTATAAGCCTTGCTCAGAACCCTGTCACAGCCCCCTTCCCATCAACCCCAGTGCTGTCTATATATCACCCACTGCCTCCTCCCAGAGCCGGATTAACAATGGGCCTGATGGAGCTATAGCTCCAGGCCCACTATCCAAATAGGCCCATTTTGTAGCTGAGGGTCAGGGCTTTCCAACGAGACCAGCCCCGCGTCGCTAGCCCCCCGGAAACTGGAGATACCGCCAGGCAAACCTGGAACGTTTTCCCCATAGGATAACATGGGACCCGCTAATTCCGACCTCCACCCGGTTCCAACGGCTGCCAGTTCCCCCTACAGCATCACAGAAACTCGAGGTTGATCTCAGTCGAACCCAAATCACTGGGCTTTCAATCTGATACCAGGCTGGTCCATATGTGTTCATTGGTTCTAGAGATATTGCAGGTAACACAATTTTTTTTTTTCATTTCTGAAATGTAATTCATGGCTGTTCATGTTGTTTGAGGACAGATTTCTTTGGAACCAAAAGGCCCAGTTTCATGGGACCAAAATCATTCGAAGGCTACATGTAAATGGGTCAGTTGGTTCCGAAGATATAGCTGGTTGTTTAAAGGGGGGCGGGGGTGGTTTTCTCTCCCCCTCACAACAGAAAATGCAGGGACTAGGCTGGTGTGAAAGGGGCCAGTCCGAGAATGTCCCTGCATGATCCTGGGACCATATTCCCTGCATTTTCTGGTATGAAAGGGGTATTATTTCAAATAGCCGTGACATGCAGTTCTCTCTATTGCTAGTGTGGGTATGAAAAGGTCGGAGGACGCGTACCGCCGCCGCTCGCCACGCTTCGGGTTCACGTTGATCGTGGGGTGGCGTTAACAATTTTTTGGGTGGCCATTTCACTGTTCAGGGTTTTTTTTGGGGGTCTCTGGGCCATTTAACATTGTTCCCTATGTTTATTTGGGTAAATTATTTGGGTAAATTGAGGCATTTTACATTGTTCCCTATGGAAAATCGCGGGCATCGCGTCGGTACCATCGCATGCTTTTTTTGGCCGCATGCGATGCGACCGACGCGATTTTCACAGTTTAAATGCATTTCAATGGCAAATCGCGGGCATCGCGTCGGTCGCATCGCATACCATTATAAATGACCCGCGATGCCCGCGATTGTGGCCGTGCTAGGAAACAAGTACCCATTTTTTCAATCCCGGGAATCGGGATTGAAAAATGCTCAATTTTGTGATCCCCAGGATCCCGGGATTGGCATTCCTAAAAGAAGTTGACTAAGTTCCATGACACTTTGCACCAGAGGGCAGAGGCTGAAACGTTTGTGCTGAGCTCTGATTGGTGGAGCTCATTACATGCTTCTCAGGCCCATGGAGAACAGCAGTAGCAGCCTAGTCATGGGAGGGTTTTGAATCATAGGCAGCACTGGGACCGCGAGGTCTCCTGCAGAGTAAGGTGCAGAGGGACAAACACAGGCTTTTCATGTGGTATGTATGCATGTATGTATGTGTGTGTATATATATATATACTGTATATATATAGGTAGCGTGGTGGGAGCGGCGGCACTCAGAATAAAGACACTGAAGACCTATATAAACCCAACGTTTCAAGACCTGGTGGTCTCTTTATCAAGGAGTGATAAAGGAGGTCTTCACTCCTTGATAAAGAGACCACCAGGTCTTGAAACGTTGGGTTTATCCAGGTCTTCAGTGTCTTTATTCTGAGTGCAGCCGCTACCACCACGCTACCTATTGAACCCTTTAAGGATCCATTGCGGGGGGCACCAGGTGTTTTGTTATACACCAGCTGACCGGAGGAGTGCCGCAGCCATCAAATTGTTATATATATATATATATATATATATATATATACATATATATATATACGTGGTTACCGGCACTCCAAGATACACATGACAACTGCCCGGGTGCTGCACTCAAAGAAATGGTTCTATCACAGGAATACCGGGCCCCGGTAAAAGTTTGGGGACGTGGCTGAAGTGTGGGGGTGTGGGCACCTCACACACTTTGGCCACACCCCCAAAATGTTTAGAGGAGGGTGTAAGAAAAGTCTGAAAACTGTAATTTCAGCAGCAGCACACACCTACAGCATGTGCTGTGCTGACAGCAGGCTCAGCATGACCTCTTACGCTGTCAGTGAGACACTCATGCTGAGCCTGCTGTCAGCACAGCACATGCTGTAGAAGTGTGTGCTGCTGTTGATACTCGGGAGGGACGGAGGGGAAAGGGAGGGGTCGGACCAGGGTCCCCTGCGGGGCCCCTCCAGCAAGCCTGGGCCCGGGTAATTAGTACCCGCTCCCCCCCTCTCGGCTGCCCTGCCCACACACTAGAATGATTTTTTTGCAGATGGACCGATTAGTGACCACTCGACCGATTTTTACCTCGATCGGATGTGCGCTTCCACAGATCTTTTGCTAAATCTTGCTAAATTCCCTTCTACCCTTACATGCTGCATCTGAAAGATCAGAAGGTATAGTAAAAGATCAGTAGGAACGCACATGGGATCTTAAAAGAAGTCTTTGGTGAAGAGGTGCGCTTGCCTGAAATCTTTTGTCTAGGAATGACAAAAGATTTCAATACTAATTTGTGCGCACATCTTAAGATCGTAAATCTTTCTAGTGTGTGGGCATCTTAAGTTGATTTCAATTGAGTATATGGATAAACCAAGGAAGAGCATACTCATTACCATTCCAAAATTAGCAATTTGTCATCTATATATCAAAGCCAATGTGCTTGGTAAGTCTATAATTTTCTTCAAAAAAAAAAAACATGTTTCCATTCCCACCACCTCAATAAATATTGCCCTATGTGAGTGTCCATGCATCACAGTGCCATGTATGTGATGCATGCAATGGATTACATTTTCAGATCAATGTTTTTCTTCAAATATCTTATTTGAAGAAAAACATTGATCTGAAAATGTAATCTAAGGAACTTTCCCAGTTCTCAGGTTCACATGTGTTAACCAATGGTGAACTTTGTAATATGGAGAAGATCAGACTTCTTTTTCACAGACCAAATGTTAGTCTGACCTGTTTTTAAAAGTTGAATTTAAACTTTGATTTGAGTGACGATATTTTAAGGGTTTTCTGGAAAGTAGTGTTAGAGCCTCACTGGTTAACCACTTGGTAAAAAGTTGTTAAGACAAAAATAAGTCCTTACTTCAGAACTGACTGAGAATATATATATATTTTTATTTTGTGTTATGAAGGAATCCTCCATAGACAACAGTGTCCATGCTACCAAGTTAGAAACTAAGATACCTGAGCAGGGCCAGTGCAAGGCACCGGAGCGCCCCAGGTGAGGGGGGTGGGGCGCCCCGGTGCCTACGGGGGAGGGGGGGTACCTGCGGCGCTGTGTGATCTGGCTGCGGGGTCCCTGCAGTGATGCGCGCTATCCGGCAGCCAGGCGGCGCAGGATGCGCTGAAGGGTTTGAAAACTCGCCGCATACTGATTGGCTGAATCGCAGCCAATCAGCATGCGGAATGTTTACAAACCCAGCAGCGCTTCCCGCGCCGCCTGGCTGCCGGATAGCGCGCATCACTGCAGGAACCCTGCCGCCAGATCACACAGTGCCGCAGGTACCCGGCACGGACACCCCTGCAGTCTCCATGCGAGAGGCGAGGGGCGAAGTGCCGCCCTCCAGTGGCTGGCGCCCTAGGCAAATGCCTAGATTTGCCTAGTGGTGGCGCCGGCCCTGTACCTGAGTAATAATTATATCTATAGGTGGAGGTTAGTCAGTTCACTGGGTTTACCCTGTATTGAAATAAAATGTAGATGAACTAGTATCTAGCAAATACATAAATACCAGTGTCTCACTAAATATATCTACAGAAAATTCTTCAGTGAGTACAATACATAACATAACATTATGACAATGGGGTGCTCCCTAGAAACAAAACAACAGTAAAGAAGGCACTAAGGCAATTGATAGACACATCATATTACCAACAAATCCTATTCAACCCTACAGACAATGACCTCTACGTCTATACCAGAATTATCAAAAAGGTGGCTATAAATGGCGTTATTTCCAAGTCCCAACATTCTATATGTTGCCTAAGTAATAACGATAAAACACCCAGAAGGCCCATTGTATCTGAGATCAAAGTCTCTCTGAACAGGCAATCACTGGGTGGGAGCAGGAACTTGTTTTTTTTTTTGTGTTGTGGATTTGATATAAAGGTGACTACTTGATTGACCTCAGATATCAAACGCACTGAAATCAAATGCACCTGTGACTCCGGTTCATACACCTGGGAACTCTCATTGATCATTTAATGTCATTTGACATCATCAAATGCAGAATTGTACTGAAATCAAGGACGTTACATTCATCTCTATATTTTTTATCATTACGCTGCCACTATATGTTAAATAATCTTTCCTTTTGACAATATTTTCCCCATATGGTTCTTACAAAATGACACACTAGAGATTCATTTCATACATTCCTCAGTAACATTGGATACAGTGATTGGTGGCAAATTTTTACTTTCCCACTAAACATATACTTGCCATTTATGGCTGCTGTGTAGCATGATTTGTGTATGGCTGTAAAGTGAAGTCTTTCAACGTTCTACCTGTAATCTCGCCGGCCATTAGAGATTTCACCTTCACTTAGGCTGATAGCAAATGCATGATTATTCTTTTACACATGGTAATGTGATTTAAGTGCTCTCATTGTTCATTAACTAGCATGTGGTACATGGCTAACAGCAGAAATCTATCACATATTACATTTGTTGGTTCCATTTATTCCATATACAATCTGCTTACCCTTAGCTCATAGCTATGACTCTTTTACATTTCAGACTTTGAATGTATAATTATTGCACATTTGTGTATTTGTGTATTAGATGATATTCACTTTACACTGAGGGAATACTATAATATTGACATATTAAATCATGGCTTGTATTCATATTTGGTCATATAAACCTCAATCCAGAACCCTGTAACATACATTACTGTGATATTGTATCTTCTCTATGAAAGCATGTGTTATATCATATGCTGTTTATATTTGATGATGTCAATTTAGGTTATCCTGATTAAAAGTTGTTTTAAGGTGTTGATATAAGAGTGCCCCCCTCCTACAAGAAATCCAAATAGTCCTCTTTTCTCCTCCTCCTTTTCTCTTACGGCTGTTATGACTGCAGGAGAGTATATCCGGCTGCCATCTTTGTGCTCAGATTATGGCCCTTATTCAGGTTGACTCGCAAGTCTATGAATTTCGCAGGCTTGAGAGTCCACCAGTTGCTGGCCGCCGCATGCACAGCTGCCCGCCCCCCCTCGCGCAGCGCTATTACCCACAGGCATGCGAATTAATGATTGGCGTACTCATCCATGCGCAGCCTTGCATGCGTGGCACAAAATTATTCAATGGTTGCATACCATCGATTGATTTTTCTAGTGCTCGCAAATGAAATGAAACACCTCTTTGTTGTCTCAAATCTGCGAGTGCTTGTACTGGAAGTGGGCATCCGCTGACGTCAGATGTCCCCCGTAACCGGGGAATTCCCATGAGAACGCCCAGCGAATTCCCCTGGCAAGCGAACCCACGCCCCATGCTTGCATTGATGTGTGTGAGTGCCAGCGAATAATCTATTTGTTGTGGCTGCTCGCACACAGCAGTTGCACATGCGCATAAAGGACTATGTGCACACGCAGTCTCAAAACATCGCTCCTCTGCGCAAACCCAAATCAGAATAAGGGCCTATATTTTGGACTCACTGTAAAATGTTTACAATATTTAGTGAGACTCTTGTATTTATTTCCTTGCTACATTCCAGCTCAGCTACATTTTATTTCAATACAGAGTAAACCCATTGCCCTGACCTATCCCCATCCCCATCTGCACAGTTGTTGAATTAAGTCACAAGTATTCAACATTTGCTTAGGGTTTGCTTCAGAGGTAATAGTGTATGTTAAGAGTGGATTATTCTGACTATATTATATTCAGTAGGAATTACTTGATGACTGAAAATTTGGAACATACTGTACATGAGGCTGATTTAACTCCATGTTACGGTGCCCTGTGTCGGCCATGCTTCCTAATGTATGACATCATAACATTGTGTGGGAAAGGGGGCGGAGCTGGCAACTCCTGCAACAGCAGCAGTGCCTGGAGCATCCTTGGGCGGCTCAGAGTGTAGCATGTACATGTTGAGCCGGTATGGGTCATTAAGTCGACAGTGTCTAGGTTGAAAGTCAATAGGTTCACTACTATTGGTCGACGGCAAAAGGACAACATGCTTTAGGTCAACATGGTCAAAAGTTTGACACAAGCAAAAGGTCAACTTGAAAATGTTTTTGGTACTTATATGTTAGTTGGGCACCCACTAAGCTATTTGCTTAGTTTTCCGCGTCCCCTCGCAGGGCTCGGTGCGCTCGCCATCCTTCGGGTTCGGTGGCTTGCTGCGCTCGCCACACTATATAAAATCAACTCAATGCCGACATGGATAGTGGCGGTATGAGCGTAGCAACTATAGTGGGTGCCCAACTAACGTATAAGTACCATGGTTTTTTTTGGGGGGGGGAGGGGGGGGGGGATGGTCGTCTGTGTCGACATGGATACCATACCACATATGCTCGTCATGCTTCGGGCAGGGTGGCTTGCTGCGTTTCGCATACTTTTATATTCTCCCCCTATGACCACAGGGATAGTAAAGTATAATCAAGTTGGTTTAAAAAAAAATCACAAAAAACTCATCAACCTTTTTCCCATGTCGACCATTTACATGTCGACCCTTTGCTTGTGTTGACCTTTTGTCCACAGCGACATAAAGCATGTCGACCTTTTTCATGTGTTGACCTATTGTGTGTGGAATGGACCATTGGTGGTCGACCTATTGACCTAATGACCATATACCATGTGGAGCACACTGCAAGCTGGATGCAGATGGGACATACTCAAGTGCTCACAGCTGTGTATGTAGCCATGTGTGTAGTATATCATGCCCATTTTCGCACTACATGTGCATATATATATATATATATATATCAACAAAGAAATAAGTGCGCAAACTTTGAAAAAACCTCTGGTGGATATTTCTGTGTTTTATCCACACATGTAGGGGGGGTTTAATAGTCCCGTATCCAATTTAAGCATACACCTTGGGAATTTAGTGTTGTCCCGGCAGCTCTCGTTTCACCTGAATCTCACAGGTGTAAAGACACTAGAAAGAGAGAAGAGAGCGCTCCATGGTGCAATATCAAAAAGACAATCTGTGTTTTTAGAATGGAGTTTTTCCAGCAGAGTCAGGTGTAAAATAACGTACCACAATAGGCGGTATAACCACCGCAAGATACTTGCATCAAATTGTGTTTTAAACACGTATAGTGTAGGAGTGAATAATACTCAGAGTTTTCACCGGTAAGCTGACACTATGAGGAAAGATGAAAGCACTCCATGGTGCGGTATCAAAAAGACAATTTTTATTTTTAAGACAAAGTTTCTCCAGTAAAATCAGGTTTAAAATAACGTACCACAATAGGCGGTATAACCACCGCACGATATTCGCATAAGTGATGTTATAGACACGTAAAGTGCAGGAGCGGTTGTCTCAGGATCTCCTGTGTCTTAACACGTCTGGTCAAAGAAATGCCGCGCCAGGCCACGCCCCAACGCGTTTCGTAACCACGTACTTCGTCAGAGGAGCCCTCTGATGAAGTTTTACTACGAAACTAGTTAGGGTGAGGCCTGTGACGTCTGCTGTGTGTGTACCCGGCTCCCCTGCACGCCTCTGTTCCTACGGCTTCCAACGACACGCTGTTCTCACCATCGGTGTTCCCAGTGGGTGATCCTGGTTGGCGATAGTGCTCCGGACGGCTGGTAGGAGTTTGCCGGGTCGTGTTGTATATACAAAAGCCTTGTGGTACCCAGCCCACAGCGTTCTTTTTTATGGTACAAGCAATTGTTTGTCTTTTTTTGAAAGTGGTTTTATGATCATTTTAATAAAACTGTCATTTATGCACTATGGAGCGCCCCTCCTGTCCTCTTTTTTGACAGATCCATTGCTTACTCCCAGAGTCCAGGGAGTTTGGAGGAGGCTGCAGTCCTAAAAATTGGATTTAGTGCTGACTTGCTAAATCAACCTGATTATCAAGTTCTTCTAAATTGGCTGGAGTAGTTGCACCTGTCAGCGCCGTTGGTCCACTACCTGCTGTCATATATATATATATATATATATACACAGTACAGTACATGCAGGATTGATGAACAAGCTCCCCCCTGACTGGCAGTGTATAAGTGCATAAGTACAGCACCGCAGTGCGATTTCTGGGCCATTGTTCAATGAATGTTCCATACAGTAAAATGCTGCTTTTCTCAAGCTGTCAGATAATAGCGCACAAAGAGTTTGCGGGGGAGTTGAGAGGAATGAAATGTTAACCCATTCCAAGCGCAACAAGGAATGTAATTAGCAAAAAGCGTATATAAGAATGAGACAGTGTAGGCATGTACAGATGCTGTCGCCATGGCCCCTCGCAGATAACGTCTATAAAGCATGCTAGTATATAGTGACACTTGTATTTACTAAGCACTGTGTTTTTCTAAGCTCATTATAATCAGTGATACTATTACATTATTGTGAGCTAAAATATTGTTCTACTATTTATCAATATCACTATACTGTATATCATGCAGCGATAATGGGATCAATCCCTCTCCCCCAGCTATAGAGCTGGCTGCATATATTAGCAGCACCTTTTAATGTAAATAAAAAAAAAAAAAAAAGCTTGTTCCCTCCATCCTCACACCCTCAGCTAGCAACAGTGTTATGCATGGCCGGTGTAAGGCTTCACAGCACCCTAGGCAAAACTTCAACTTACTGCACCCCCCCCCCCCCCTCTCCCCCATATTGCCACCAATACCCACTTACCAACCTCTTAAGGCATACTTGACAAACTTTCTGGAATGGCAGGGAGGCTCCCAAAAAATTGGGTGATCCTCCCAGCCCCACCTCGGGAAGGTGGGCAATTCCCCGCTTTCCCTGGAGGCCCCCTTTGCCACCCACAACAGAGTACAAGGAGGAGGGGGTAGCAAAGTGGGGAAGTATACCTCAAGGGAAAGTATGGAGGTACTTAATGCCACCTGCATTAAGTACAAAGATCCTCATGGATATCCTTAAATTTTGATAGACAGACTTGGCGGCGCCCCCCAAGACCCTGGAGCCCTAGGCAGCTACCTAAAGCTGCCTAATGGTAGAGCCGGCCCTGGTGTTATCTCTGTACCCAGTGCCGGTGCAAGGCACCGGAGGCCCCCAGGCGGGCGTGGGGGGGGGGTGGGGGAGATGCATAGCTGCCTTGTGGTGGCACCGGCCCTGTCTGTACCAAGGAGAGCACCCCCCTGACAAATGGAACAACAGCCCCAAGTTGGTCTGCGCAGAACAGGTGCCATAATGTAGCAGGTGCAGAAAGCAGCATAACCCAAATCCCAGAGACAACAAGCCATGCACGTCTAACTATGTGACCCTGCAATATTTACTAAAAATCGATTTTAGACAAACATTTTTTATCAATATATATATATTTAAATCAATTAACAAATATATCAGTATCGATCTTAACTCTTTGAGTGTCAACATCTCTGTGAGCGATGTGCAATATATACACTAAAAAAAGCCAGCTTTGCTCACATTTGTTATATAAATTCAAGTAAAAAATAATGTGTATAAAAAATGTTGTATTTCCTATATAATGTAAACATGGCAGGACATTATGATGAATACAAATGTTTGCTTGGCAGTTTTCACACCTATTTTAACAAATTCACTTGGCACTCAAAGGGTTTAATCAAGGTAAACGTGGCAAATGCAGGAGGCGTGGTGATATAATTAATTTAATCATGACCTCACTTTATGATGCATATGAGTCCAGTCCATACGCTATTAGGCAATTTCCATTTATTTGTGTATGCGTCAGCTTGCAGGCACGACCACTTACACTGCAGGCGCGGAGGCGCGGTTTGGACAATGCAGGTATGCCGTTTGCAGGGCGGGCCACACAGCAGATGTGTAATGTCACACGCAGCTGCTGTGACCCCAAACATGGCGGCTCGGCGACTGTCTTTGCAACAGTGAAAAACCCCATGTCGACCCTTTGACTGTCGAACTAATGACCTGTCGAACTAATGACCTTTCGACCTAGAACCATGTCGACCTTTTCTTATGGCGACCTACACCCATGTAGACCTAATGGTGTTGACCTAATGACTGCCGACCATCATGCTGTAGACCAAATGATCCCAACCCGTGAAGTTAATGAAATGGAATTTATCCAAATTGAACAAACAGAGTTTCTTAAGGGTTGGTACATCCTTTGTAACCCATAGCAACAAATAAAATGATAGATGCCATTTATCTACCACATTATAGAAAGCTAATACCTGCGTGCTGTAGACTTGGTGACAGCACATTTTGTACATTGCACCGTGGTGAATAATATGTTGGCAGGCATGGTATTTCAGAAGTAGATTCAATTAAGAGACTGACTGGAAAGGCGAGTGGGATATTGTGTCATTTGCAGACCTCATACTCAGATGCACCTGCCACGCATGTTATACTGTATCTAATCCCCTAATAGCAAGTAAAACGTGGACGTCACTTGTAGTAACTGGAAGGCAGCATGACTAATTCTGGAATCAATAAATCTTACTAATTCTAGAGTTAAAAATGACACAGAACCTAAGATCATTCATCTGAATATAAAGAAGGAAAATGTTTCCACTTAGCAATGAATAGAACATAATCTGCATTGGCTACAGCAGTACATATATAAATAATCAGACAAAATAACCACTATTTGTAAACTAAATTAACTATGATTTATACAATGTATCATATGCGTTCCAGCCGCTGGGGAACCGCTGGACAGTTACCGAGGTATCGCATGCGAGGCTGCATGCGATACCTCGGATTAGTGTATGGCCACCTTTATTGAGGTCCTGACACTATGTTGTGTATACATGGATATACACCTGATTGCACCTTTGAATCAGGCCCTATTTCTGGCTGACTTATGCTGCTTTCACACCGCAAAACCTGCTTAGACCCGGTATTTAAAACGATTCTTAACAGGTCAGAGCAAGTAAAGCCCCTTCACACTGCAGGTAAATACCGGGTCTCAAGCAGGTGTGCGATGTGAAAGCAGCTAGAACAGGACACACAGTAGCTATGAGAAAGCGCAGTGAATATTTAATGAGTGGGACCCGCTCATTACATATGCACATATGTAATGAGCGGTCCCACTCATTACATATGTGCATATATAATGAGTGTGTCCTGCTCATTAAATATTCACTGCGCTGGGTCCCGCTCATTATATATGCACAGAGTGGGACCAGCTCAGTGCTCACTGCTGCCTGAGTCCCAAATACTGGTTCAGAGCCATTCACATTGCATAAAAAATGGCTGTGAACCCTGTAGGACTCTGCTTTTTACACGTTTGCAAATACCGGTTATTTGTAACCGGTAAATGCAGACTGGCGCTTTCGCACTGCTCTAACCATTTTAAAAGGCAAAAAAATCGGCAATACTGGTTAAGAGATGAAGGGCCAGATTCTCTAAGCTTCAAAAGTGATAAAATGGAGAGTGATAAACAGCCAGCCAATCAGCTCCTACCTGTCATGTCACAGACTGTGTTTGAAAAATGTCAGACAGGAGCTGAAGTGTGAAAAGGGCACAATATGAATCAGCTCCTGTGTTTTCATAAATAGCTACTTCTTTTATATGACTTTTTGAAGCCTTTTGTGAATTTTTTAGATTTGTCTGATTCTGTGATCTCTCAGAAAATCAAGATAAAGTAAAAACCAGACAAGACCCCGGAACGCCGGGGGGGGGGGGGAATGCTTGTGATGGCTTTCAACAGGGACATGGGGAAGGGGAGATTACAGCCGCCCAGTGTGGTCCGGACCATTCCGTTTTTTTATTACTTCCCTGGACCATGCAGGGAGGCTGTATTCTCCCTCTTCTCCTCTCCCTTGCGGCAGGTGTCACAGCAGCCCCACCGGACAGGACTCTCCCTGGCAATGCACCCCCCTGGACCGGACACTACAAGCTCCAGAATGACAAATATTGATGAATGGAGCCTGCGTTCCAGGGTACTGTCTGGTCTGGTATTTTACCGATACCCCAGAAAATCACATATAACAGTTACATAACAAAATATGCAGCAATAGCAGGTGATCCAAGACAAGACAGTTTCAAATGTGGGGGCCTCTCAGTGTGAATCTGCGATGTGGGAGTGAGAGGACGGATTGCAGTCTCTGTAGCAGCAGCTGAACATGTCTCCTCTAGACGGATGGCGTGCCTGTTAGTATTATAAGCAGCATTACCTTATGCAGGAGCATGCTCCTTACAGGGAGAGGTCCTCCTGGGCATATATTGGCACTTTAAGAAATCATTCCTCCTACAGTCGTTCAAGTAAACATTGGGCTATTTCTTGTGTCGGTGCCATTACGGCATGTAATTGTGGCATATAAACCTTCACTGTCGCTGAACGTTCTGTTGAAGATAATTATGTTATCAGTAATGCAGTAGATTGTCTGTTCCTTTCTCTTGCCGTCACTGACAGCTACAGAAGCTAATAGAACAGATTTTCTTTGTCGTGTCTTTGGTATGGATGTTGCCAGCATGCGGAGGTGGAACGGGAATCTGTTGTCTTGCATTTATAAAACATATGCATTATGGATCTCTACCCCTATGCTGCTATGCGACTATTATTGCTGACACTAATCAGGTGCAGATTCATTTTACCATAGCAAACCTGTAGTAATGGGGGAAAACACTCTTAGTAGTAGTAGTAGTATGGTTATTTATAAGGCGCCACAAAGTATCCGCAGCGCCGTACATAGCAAACAAAAATCAAATTACAAGGTGACATACAGGGTGTGTTGATAAAATGCAGCATAAATAGGGGTATAGCTGGTAGAACTAAAATCAGCATCAGTTCAGAAGTACGTGTCAAAATTGTCGAGGAGACTGAGGATGAAGTAGAGGAAGGGAAGAACAGGGCAGGAGCACTGGTGAGGTAAAGAGGTAGGGTGAGTATGTGAGGAAGGAGGACACTACTCATAAGAGTTAACATACTAAAAGGAGGTGGGTGGACGAACGAAAAACAATAGGATAAGTAGGAATGGATGGGAACAGAGACAGGATAGGAGGATCAAAAGAGGTTAGGAGGAGGGATAGGCTAGTCGAAAAAAGTGGGTTTTGAGGCAGCGCTTGAAGGAGGTAAGGGAATCAGAAAGCCTGATGGGTGGCAGGAAGTTGTTCCAGTGCAGGGGGGCAGCACGAGAGAAGTATTGGACACGGGAGTGGGAGGAGGTGATTAGGTGAGAGGTCAGTCAGCGGTCAGCGATGGAGCGAAGAGAACGGGAGGGAGTGTGGATAGAGATCAGTGAAGAGAGGTAAGGATCGGTGGAGGAGGAGAGAGCCTTGTAGTGGTGGTGAGGAGTTTAAAGAGAACTCGGAAAGGAATGGGGAGCCAGTGAAGAGATAGACAGAGGGGGAAGGTGGAGGTAGAGCGGCGGGAGAGGAAGATGAGCCTAGCAGCAGCATTAAGAATGGATTGGAGAGGTGCGAGGCGGGTGAGAGGTAGCCCAGTGAGAAGGATGTTGCAGTAGTCAAGGCGGGAGATGCCAAGAGAGTGAATGAGAATTTTGGTCGCGTCAGTGGAGAGCAATGGTCTGATGCGTGAGATGTTGCGTAGGTGAAAGCGGCAAGACTGTGAGAGAGCATGAATGTGGGGGGTGAAAGAGAGGGAGGAGTCAATGATGACACCGAGGCAGCGCGTTTGGTCGGTGGAGATGATCTCGGTTTCACCAATGCTGATAGAGATAGTGGGAGAAGAGGGGATGTTCGCGGGATGGAAGATTAGAAGTTCAGTATTAGCCATGTTTAGTTTACGGAAGCGTTGGGTCATCCAGGCTGAGATGGCCGTGAGGCATTCGGAGACCTTGGACAGGAGTGATGGGGATAGGTCGGGGGAGGAGAGATAGATCTTGATCTTTTGTCTCACACCCATGAAAAATGACTCTTTTAGAATCATTTTAGAAAATCTAA
Organism: Crinia signifera; assembly: GCF_055691185.1. Taxonomy (NCBI): domain Eukaryota; kingdom Metazoa; phylum Chordata; class Amphibia; order Anura; family Myobatrachidae; genus Crinia; species Crinia signifera. The sequence goes on along the minus strand of NC_139224.1, from coordinate 132,303,049 downwards.
TTTATCTGCCTCCTATTGGAAGAGGCATCCAGAGGTCAGTGATGTGCAAACAAGTGAGTGATGCAGGTGCATAATGCCACCCTTGCATCAATGTGACCCTGCCCCCTGTAATGCAGTGCCATGATTATTACCGCCACTGTAAAGCGGGGAGGGGCCAGAATGACACAGTTCCCTTCAAATCCGACCCACCATTAAGCCACCCGCCACAGTTAGTGGGCCACCACAGGCGTCCTTTGGATTTGCCCACTTTATTTGGTATCCAGGAAAACCACCTGAGATTCAGGTGTTTGCTGGTGATTCTGGCATATACTTGCAGACCTTTAATGTCTCCTCTTTGGGAGAAACGTTCAGCTGTCATTAGAGGGCCCTTCATCATTAAGCCTTGCCCCAGTGCAAAAAAAAATCTGCGATCGTGGGTTTATGCGGAGGGGGCGTGACTAAAAGCGTGCATACGTAATTTTGGTGCTTGTGTAGTTTCACGGCGGCAGGCTACGCTACATTTTCATCATAGGCTAAGCTATGTTGTCAGCATGGCCCAACGGCAGCTCTGTGTAGTCAGCGAAGTATCCCTGTCAGGCAGCTAGTCACCGTACTGTCCCTGGGAGCTGCAGCTCTGTCCCCAGCAAGCCTAGTTAGTGCCTCTCACACAGTGCCGGTAACAGCCAGATCCCCTGCACTGGCGGACGCCGGTGGAGGGGAGATCATGCGGGCGCCGGCGGAGAGGTGCTCCAGCTGTCTGAAAAGCAGGTTCGTCTCAGATGCTCCTGCGTCTCAGTAATTATTGCGGCAGGGTATGGCAACCCTGTCTGTGTCCGCTTCAGGGAGACGGACAGGGTTAGGGGTTCGGTAGCACATGCGTCTCCTGTACAATGGGGGGGTGCGGTGCGCAAATGCACAATAAAGGACGCATTTGCCAGTGCTCCATGTTACATACTGGCAAATGCTTCCATTTGAAACCCCCACTATCCATGCCAGCCCGAAGCGTGGGGACCGTAGCGTAGTTAAAATGGTCAATGGTTCCCACACAATGTATTAAGCGCTGACTGACTACGCTAACTGCGTAATGCTGACTGACTATGCTAACTACATAAGCTCTGGCTAGCCGTGAATGGGTGGGAACACTACGCTGATACTGACAGGGATGCTGACTGCGCTGGCCGCGGGAACACTACGCTAATTCTGACAGGGACACTATGCTGACTACGTAACTGCCGCCGTGAAACTACACAAGTACCATAATTTTTAACCCCTCACTCTCTGTATAATGGCAGCTACACGTCTCCTCTGTGGGAGACGACGTTCAACTGCCATTAGGGGCAGGGACAGAGCCCTCCATCATTAAGCCATGCCCCAATTGCAATGTTTTTACATATCGATGGTCATCCATTTGCTTTGAAAGATTGGCCTGTAGGCCAATCAAAATATGGGGGCGGGGCTTCACATGTGTTGTGTTGTGGGCTTCCAGTGGTGCAAGTAAGATTTTTTTCTTGGTGGTACTGATAGCCTCCACCTAAAATGGGCGTGGCCATGTGTCATGAGGGGGCGTGGTCACACAAAGCTAGAGGAGTGACTAAATGACAATAGTAGCATGGCATCAGGAGACAAAGAATGAGAAACAGCAGGAAATGACTGGGGTGGGTTGGCTCTTGCTTGGGGGAGAGCAGGACAGCTTGTGCTTACAATTGTGGAGCCTGCTCTTCATGCTGTCAGCACCGCTGATGCCTGTCAGTGCGACAGGCTAAATCAGCAGTAGCCGATAGCTGCATCCATCACCAATCATAACGCTGGGTGGGCGGGCTGCGGATGCATTATATTTAGACTTAAAATAAAAATAGAATTGACAGTGGGTCAGGGGGTAAGTGGTACTGCGTACCTGCAACATATTTCTTACAGGTACTCCGTACCACGCCGTACCCCCTTACTTGCAGCACTGGGCTTCACATGCTCCGTGTGAAAAAATAAAAATGAAACTATTCAGTTAAGCTTGACATCCATGGTGGGAAACCATCTATTTATCCCCCATCGATGTCAAAACTATTTGACATCGGCCATAAACCATGGATGATTTATAATCATCGAGGGTCGATGGTCATCCCTAGATCGTGGGTGTACATGCAGGGGGCGGGGCTAAAATGAGCCAACTTGCATTAGTTTAACCCCTCTGCATACACCCATGAATTGTGGGATTTTACCAGAAGATGTGGGGGAAGATGGGGGCATGCGGGAGGGTTCCACCCTACCAGGGGCCGGGAGGGGGACGCGATTTTCGTGAGCCTCGCGGCCTTACCAGGAGAGTAGGCAAGTATGGCGGGAGCGTGCATACGCATTGTAGTCACAATGTAAATGGACAAATCTATCTATCCATCCATACATTACCCCTGAGGCACACTGCTGTATCATCTATGGCCCTCCGTAAAAGAGCAACCTGGGTAGAAATCTATACTAACATTGCAGAACTTTACTTAGCCTTTGGCAGATTTCCCTTTGCTGATTTGATAGATGGATATTTTGCAGCCTTATTAGTACTTAATTGGCCGCATCAGCCACATGTCCATGTCATGCTCACTGGTGTGATATGATGATTAGGATAATGGAGTGGGATCCGGCTGCCAGGAGAGAAAGTGAAATTTCAGCTTTCTGCAGGATTTTCTATTGTTTATCGACTCCAGGACCACAGACTCCAACAACAATTGTGTGGAGCCTGGTACTGTAATTTACATGACTTATATAGTCTTAAAGGTGTCTCTTTTTGGATTAAGACTATACCAATGCTTGTTCCTGCATGAGTAAGGGAAAGCCTGGCACATGTATATCATTTGTATATGTATTGTGTATAAGATAAGCATGTCTTGATGTCATAATCAGATAAGGGAGTATTAGCTTTTAAGGGAAATCAACCCAGTGGGGAAGATGTATCAAACCTGCTAAAGAAAACACATGTTGGTGTTTCCCATGGCAAACAATCAAATGCTAAATTTCATTTTATAGACTATACTAGATAAATGTAAGCTACAATCTGATTGGTTGCTAAGGGCAACATATCGTCTTGTCCTCATTCCAAGGTTTGATAAATGTCCCTGTATAAATAAAGACTTGTGGTGTTAGAGCCCTTTAAATGCTCAAGGTTAAATGAAGTACGAGAGTAGTGCTGTGAATATTGCACGTCTTACGGTGTATCATATACGAGAGAATAACTGATCATTTATTTTCCTTGACACACCATGGCAACAGGAACAGGTTATAATATATAGTAACAGACTGTGGAGCAGCACTGATATCCAGTCTATTAAAAGTATATTATTTAAAAAATAAATACAATTTGTTCAAGATCTCTGTTAGAAATAGGCTATCAGCGCCGTTCTGCAGGTGTTAGTTTTTTTTTTTTATAAATTCTTTATTTTGTTTTTTTTTTCATGTAAATAGTGTTACAGACATTTGTGGTAACGGTACAAAAGATAGGTTAACTGTGTCAATATTTGAACATAAATTGTTATGAACACTGGGTATCTATAATATATGATTCATTTGTTAAAGCGAAATGAGCCCAAAGTACAATAAACAGTACCTATTCTATCATGTCATTCGTTCTTTATCTTCTCTCTTTCCTTTCCTTTAATCATTATCGTTTAATCAAGCCACAATGCGTAACTGGGGGGAGGGGGGGTGGGGGAGGGGAAGACAAGACAAGGGATAGGTTGGGGGGGGGGGGAAACTAAAAGGGAGAGGGGAGAGTAGGGGGCCTGTCCATTGTCATTCCCGTCAATTGATACAGTGGTATTGGGTCTGTTGGGTCTAGTTGTATTAATCTCTCTTTCCTGATGTTTCTAATGCTGCGTCAGGGACTGTTGTGAGGTAGACGGAGCTTGGTCTTTATATGATGCTGTTAATTTAAACTCTAGCCAAGGTAGCCATGTGGTGTTATAGTCAGATTGTTTATCTAGGGCCGAGTGGTAAATATCTTCCATTGCACAGTAAAAGTCTATTCTTTGGAACCATTCCCAAATAGTGGGGGGATCTGTGGATCTCCAGTGTACCGGAACCACCGCTCTTGCTGCATTGTTTAAGTGTTTTAGTAATGACCGTTTATATTTTGCTATCGGAATTTTAGTGTGGGAAAGTAACCAGAAGTCAGGTTTGTCGGGGGCTTGGAATCCTATGATGGCTGATGTCATCTGGATTATTGTGTCCCAGAAAGTAGATATTTTAGGGCAGTCCCACCATATGTGGATCAGGGTGCCCCTTTGAGAGTTACAGCGCCAGCATAGGGGTGAGACCGACGGGTAGCATTTGTGGATTAAAGGAGGGCATCTATACCATCTGGTCAGTAGTTTGTACTGTGTCTCCACCACCTCAAGACTTGTGGAGCACTGCGCCATGTTGCCACAGTGCCTCTCCCTGTTTATAGTTATACCTTTTGGTGCAAGGTCCTGATCCCACGCCTTACAGAAAGGGGGGAGGTCAGGGAAATGGTTGTGTAACACGACTTTGTAAATCGTGGAGATAACATGGGTGGGGTCCGAGGTGTGGGAGCACAGCACTTCGAACAGAGTAGGGTCTTTTTTGAGGGCGAGTGCTGTTCTTTTTGAGTGTATAAAGTGACGCAGTTGGAAATAAAACCAGGAGTCTGTGTGATGTAGTTCCCTTTCTGATATCAGTTCCGAGAAAGACTTGACACTTCCCCCCGACATTAAGTGAATCACCCTGGTCAGGCCTTTTTGCTGCCAGGTAGATGCATGCCTCCCAGATACTCCCGGTGGGAATTCCGGGTTGTTGATAAAGGGGAGAAGAAGAGAGTCAGGGGAGGAAAGGCCCAGTCTGTATCGGATAGTTTTCCAGAGTGTCAGGGTAGGTTCAACTGTGGGGTGCCTGGTGCGGGGTATGTTTTGGAGCCACGGGACTACTTTAAGGCACAGAGCCGAAGAGTGTGTTTCTAGGTCAACCCATTGTTTAAAGCACGTGTCTGATCTTGACCAGTCTACAATCCTATGCAGGACTGCGGCCTGGTAGTATGCCAGCAGCATCGGGAGCTGTTGGCCCCCTTTGTTTTTCCTATGGTATAGATAGTTGTGCTTAAATCTAGGTCTTTTTCCACCCCACACGAATCGGCTAATTGCCCTTTGGGCGTCTCCTATATATTGGGCTGGCAATTTTAAAGGCACTATCTGGAATAGATAGAGGAACCTCGGTAGGACATTCATCTTTATGATATTTATCCTCCCCAGCCATGAGAACTTTTGAGTTGCCCATTGTGCCGTTTCTCTGCGGATGGACCTTAGTAGGGGAGTGTAGTTAGGAATACTGTTGATTTTAGAGAGGTCGGGATGGAGATGCCCAGATATTTGATATGGGTTGGGTTCCAAGTAAAGGGGAATTGGGCACTCAGAGCCTCCTTGGTATCGTTTGGCAGTGAAATGTTTAGTGCGGTGGATTTCGTATAATTTATTTTAAAATTGGACAGCTTCCCATAACGGGAAAACTCCGCCATGAGATTCGGGAGAGTGATTACTGGATTTGTTATAATCGCCAGGAGATCATCTGCAAACAGAGCTAGTCTGTGATTAATTTTCCCAGCCACTAAACCTCTAATATTTGGATTGCTTCTGATCGCCCTGGCCAACGCCTCCATGCAGATAACATATATCAGTGGGGACAACGGACATCCTTGTCTCGTCCCATTAGAAATGGTGACCGGTTTGGACAGGAGTCCATTTATTCTAATTTGCGCCATGGGGGACCTATAGAGAGCGAGGATTTTTTGTAGAAACCTGCCTTCCAGTCCCATGTGCCGCAGAGCCATCTCCATGAATTTCCAGTCCACCCTGTCGAAAGCTTTTTCGGCATCGGTGGAGAGGAGCATAGTGGGAGTGTTCGTGGATTGGGCATGAGCAATGAGATCAAAGACTCGGATAGAGTTGTCTCTCGCCTCTCTCCCCCGTACAAATCCCACCTGATCTTGGTGTACAACCAAAGGGACCAAGGAGGCTAGTCGGTTCGCCAATAATTTTGCGAACAGTTTTACGTCTACATTAAGTAGGGAGATAGGGCGGTAACTGGAGGGGAGAGCTGGATCTTTGTTTTCTTTTGGTATAACAGTGATGTGTGCGCTGAGCGAGTGTTCAGAGAGAAGTGTTTCCTGGGACACTGCATTACATGCTCGCAGGAGGAGGGGTAGCAGTTTGTCTTGAAATGCTTTATAATATGTGGTTGTAAAGCCGTCTGGGCCAGGGCTCTTGCCTGATGGGGTAGTTTTTAGGGCCGTTGCAAGTTCTGTGTCTGTGAACGGGTCATTAAGGGCTGATGTTAATTCTGGTGGGAGGGTAGGGAACTGGATTTCCCTCAGGTATTCCTTAATGTCCTGCTCGTGTGCTAAAGCATCTCTGGGATGTGTTTTTGAGGAGAGGTTATAAAGGGTGGAGTAATATTCATGAAATATATCAGCTATTTGCGCATTTTTAGTGCACATTCTCCCTGAGGTGTCCTTCATTTCCTTAACATATGTCAAGGCTCTTTGTGCTCTTAGTGCCCTTGCTAGTTGTTTACCCGGTTTATTTCCCCATCTATGAAATTTGTGTCTGCATCTACGGAAGGCCCTATGCGTGCTCTCATTTAAGAGACTATTTAGAGCTATCCGTGCTTCTTGAAGCTCTAAGAAAACATCTGGGGTTAGGGAGGATTTGTGTCGTGTTTCAAGATCCTTTATTTTACTAAGGAGTGCCTCTCTGCATTCTGCTTTTTTCTTTTTAAGGTAGGAACCTATTTGGATGCATTTACCTCGTAGTACACATTTGTGCGCCTCCCACACTGTCACTGGTGATACATCGCCTGTTACATTAGTGGCTATATAGTCATCGATGGCTTTTGATATCTTATTTCTGCAATCGTCGTCTCTTAGAAATTGCTCGTTAAAGCGCCAATTCAAGTGGTGTGTCGGGGGGTTCAGCAATGTCAGTATAAGTGTGATAGGTGCATGGTCTGATCCCACGATCTGTCCGATTGTAGCGTCCACTAATAGGTCTAGCGCTCTATGGCTTAAGCAGAGATAGTCGATTCGTGTATATGAGTTGTGGGCATATGAGTAAAATGTGTAGTCTCTATCCCTTGGGTGGAGTAATCTCCATGTGTCAATTAATTGAAAATCGTGTAATACGGATCTAAAGCGTCGTAAGTCTCTGTTGGAAGAACTGGGGTGTGGGTTTGTTGTGTCTATGGAAGGTTCAATTGCCCAATTGAGGTCTCCCCCTGTCACTAGTACCCCTTCTATCGTATTCTCAATTAGCTCCAATGCCTCTCTAAGGAAACGTATCTGGCCCTTGTTCGGTAGATAAAGGTTAATAAAGGTAAATATTTGGTTGGCGATGGTAGCCTTAACTAGTATTCCCCTACCGTCTCCTATGTGGGTTTCGGATACCTCTGTTAAATGGAGGTGTTAGTTTTTACATTTCGTTTTCAAAGGGTAAATAACCCTTATTTGTGTTTGACAGCTGCATGGCCTTTCCAGATACATTTCTAATATATATTTGATTCCAAAAGTGGGTTTTTTTTTTTGTGTTTGCAGAGATGCAAACCAAAAGACAGTAAACGCTTTGTGGGCGCACTCTTTAAATTAAACAATAATGTAGGTTCTGTGTTCAGGAATTAATTTAAAACATAGCTTTTATTAGCTTGGTTAAAAATAAGAATCTGGCGCAAAGAAATTTTTATATTTACAAATAATTGATTTAGTTTTATTGCTTTAGGTTTTGTTGTGTGATTCTATTGTATATAATTATGTATTATATTCCGAATAAAACAATTTCAACCACACTATTATGTATCATTTACTGCATGTGATCATCTAAGGTATATGAACCAGAGTGACCGTAGGCTGCAAAAATGAGATTGATCCCCTGGGATAAACAATTTGTATTGGGGGGGATTCGCTGCCCCACGTCAATGATAAATTAGTATTTTAAATTTTTGCCTTAATGGCTATTTATAGGAACACAGACAGTAGGCGGCTCCAAAGCCACTAATCCTGTGACTCTGTGCCCTGCACAATTAGTACCACACCTGGACTTCTCCAGGGGTCACCCACCTGGGTACTGCACAGGCCCTTCACTGCTTGGCTTCCAAGTTCAGAAGGGTATTGGGCAGACCAGTGAGGTATGGTGGTATGAAGATAGGCGGGCTGAGGTCACAGGCAGTGGCTCTAGTCAACTGACGGTATCACCAGAATAAGTACAGATAGATTTTAAAGTAACAACCACAGATGTTCTGGTACAGTAATTGTATGCTAATATTTTAAAACTGCTATAGGCGCACTGCGCTAGCTGATTATTTTAAAGGTTGGATGTTAAATCAATGTGCAATCTGCTGGTTTCAGAATATAACAGTTGTGCGCTTTAGACAGCTGATAATCCAATGAAATAGAACAACCACAGACGTTCTGGTACAGTAATTATATGCTGATGGTTTTAAACTGGTATAGGCGCACTGCGCTGGCTGATTATTTTAAACGTTAGAAGTTAAATAATGCCCCTTTCAGACCGCACTTTTAAAACGGTAAATTGCCGTTTTTTTACCGTTTTAAAACGGTAATGTGTGCGGTCTGAAAGGTCCAGTCCCACTTAACCGGTTAGAAAATGCAGTTTTTTCTAACCGGTTAAAATGCAGGGTCCTACCCGTTTCTGAACCGGTATTTTAGCGCAAAAATCGGCTCAGAAACGGTATTTAGGACCCAGCCAATGAGCTGGGTCCTAAATTCAGCACAGTGAATACTTAATGAGCGCTCATTAAGTATTCACAGCACTGGAGCCCCCCCGCGCGTGTCGACACCCCCCGCGCGTGTCGACGGCCCCCCCGCGTGTCGACCCCCCCGCGCGTGTCGGCGCCCCCCCCCCCGTGTCGACTTACCCCGTGCCGGTATCTCCGTTGTGGTTCCCGGCACTGCAGCTCAGTATGCTCGGAAACGGAAAGCACTTATGAAAAAAGTGTCTTTCAGAAAATGGCTGCCCCCCATACGGAAGACAGTTTTTTTAAACAGGGTTTCCTATGGGGCAGCCATTTTCTGGAAGACACTTTTTTCATAAGTGCTTTCCGAGCATACTGAGCTGCAGTCCACAACGGAGGTACCGGCACGGGGTAAGTCGACACGGGGGGGGGGGGGGGGGCGCCGACACACGGGGTGGGGTGGGGGGGGGCGCGTCGACACGCGCGGGGGGCGTCGACATGCGCGGGGGGCGTCGACATGCTCTCGGTCGACACGCGAGGGGGGGGGGGAGCTGCACGGAGGGGAGGGCTGAAGGCTGCACTGGCTTTGACCCTGTATTTGGAAAGTTTCCAAAAACGGGTCTGCCAGTGTCAAAAAATCGGCACTTAAACGGTAATATACCGTTTAAGTGCTGCGGTGTGAAAGGGGTTTTATCTGGCAGACCCGTTTTTGGAAACGTTTCCAAATACAGGGTCAAAGCCAGTTATGCGGTCTGAAAGCAGCATGAATGTACAATCTGCTGGTTTCAGAATATAACAGTTGTGCGCTCTAGACAGCTGGTAGTAGAAAAGACCTCTGTCAGACAGACTGATAATGTCACAAGTAATCAATAAGACAATTTCTAAATATAAGAGGTACTGTGTAGTCTGGGCGTACTGGCTGGATATATTCAGCGTTGGATAATTTGATCAGAGAGAGTATATTCTGATAATAATGGAATTGCACTCTAACAGGATCCCTGACCTGCACCGGTAATTCAGCAGGTTGTAATACGTCAGAAAGAGTATTCTGTAGATTTGAGAATCAAGTGCCTATAAGCGCTTGACCGCTGATAATAGGAATACCCTCTGAAAGAATCCCTGACAGGCACCGGTAATAAAGCAGTTTATAGATTCAGCAGTTTGTCAGTACCATAGAGCAGCAGGTGTCATTCATATAAGTCACTTAATTGGGTGAAAACTCACCCAAACACACCGCAGGTTGTGGCAGATACTTTAAGTAAGTAGCGCCTTTGAGTGGTATAGCAGGGAAACTTGTACAAAAGTATCTAATTCATCCGACAGTGAATGGAAAATTGCACCTCAAAATGAGTAAGACTTTGTGCCCTGCGTAGGGTGACAGTTGTAGACAGAGTGGTATGATCTGTGGAGCAGAGCTCAGATGCGACGGCAGTCTGAGGTTGCTCCTGTACCTGAACCTGCTGTGGCTCCGGCAGGTAGATGTGGTGTCCTGCGCGTGTGAGGAGGGCTGGGTTGAGGCTGGGTGATGGACGTCAGCGCAAATAGCAGCTCCTGAGTCCCGGGGTGGTTTGCCAAGTCCTGTGGATGTTTGGCTGGCGAGCCAACCTGGGGAGATCCTGCTGCTGGTTCAGTGATGACGTGGGGGGCGGCTGGGACACGTGTTTCGCCTCCGACGGCTTCTTCAACACAAAAAAAAAAACACTTTCAGTCTACGTACTGAATGCTGGGCGCACCACCAGCACCACAACCACCAGCACTAGTCAGAAGTGGTTTTTTATGCTGGTTAAATTCATTGAGTCTCATAAATACATATTTCAAACTACAGCTGTTGCGGGTCCACCCCCTCTCTCTCATATATTTGATTCTGCCTGGTCTCTTGTTTGCTATTGAGGTTAAATCCCTAGTCAGCTGAGTAGAGACAACTGAAGAAACACCTCTATATAGCATGTCACTGAGAATTTGTAATCGTTCCTATTTGTCATTAGCTGGCTGTGGGCATATATATGGGCGTATGGTCAGATACATATAAAAAGTGGAAACGGTTGGAAGCTATTGATTGTCTATATGGCTTCAGTATATCGTCTCAGTTTTCACCATGTCGAAATTTGTTTAACATGTTGACATGCACAATGTCGACACTGAGGAAATGTCAATATAGTGACAATGTTGATGTCACTGTCTGCTCCAGAGACTTTAGTCTCAGGCCTTCTTATTTACCACTCTGGGAGCTGTCACTGCTCCTATGGAGATCCTTAAGGGTCCACCATCCTCTCACTGTTGCTGCTGCGCCTGGTATCTCTTCTAATTCTGGACTTGCAGATGGCTCTAGCATCTACCATGCTGCGGTTCCCGCCAGCTCCGGTTACAGGGTGCAGCCATGTTTGTTTAAACCGGGTGACCACTATACTGCCAATGCAATTCCGGTCCCAGGTCACCTGACTCCAGCAGGCCTTATAAGTGGACTTCCTGAAAGGCTGACTGGTTGCCAGTACAACGTCGCTCACAGGCTACAGGTTAAACGGTACTCTGATCCTGTGGATCAGATTTATGAAGCTTGGTGAAGTGATAATGTGGCTGGTACTTTATCACCGGCCAATCAGCTCCTAACTGTGAAGTTACAGGCTTGGCTTGAAAAATGACAGGTAGGAGCTGATTGGCCGGTGATTAAGACCAGACAGTTTGGGGGACATTTACCAAAATGGATTCGTAGAAAAAAGGTGTATTCGTAGGGAGAAATACACCTTTTTTTTACGAATTTGTATTTTCGGGATTTACAATCCCAAAAATACAACAATTCGTAGTCCTAAAGATGGAACATTCGTATTTGTAGTTACAAATACGAATGCCCTACACCATCGATAGGATACGACAGAAATCACCATTCAAAAGAATGGTGGTTTCTGATTTACTAAGCAGCCGTACTGACAATACGGCTGCTTAGTGGTGTGAAACACCCACGCAAATACGACAGGAAAATAGAACACCATTTTCCTGTTCTATTTGCGTTTTAGCCTGCACGGATCAGTCAGATCCGTGCAGGCTACAGTGTAAAAAAATAGAAAAATAAATAAATAAAAAAAAAAACGGCGTGGGGTCCCCCCCACAGCCGAAACCAGCACCAGGCTAAAGGAGCCGGGGCCGGTAATTAAAAATCAGGGAACCCGACAAATAGGGGTTCCCCGATTTTTAACAACCAGCCCCAGGCTCCAGGTCCGGGGCTGGTTCCCAAAATACGGGGGACAAAATGAGTAGGGGTCCCCCGTATTTTAAGAACCAGCCCCAGGCACAACCAGCCGGCAGGGTAATGTCACAGCCGGGGGACACTTATAATATAAGGTCCCGCGGCCAAAACATTCTCCCTACCGACCAGTCAGCCTGGCCAGGGGCCCTGGGGGAGTGGGGACCCCCCCAATAAAGGGGTCCCCCCCCTCCAGGACTTACCTGACCAGGCTGAAGCCTGGTGCTGTCCTCGATGCCCCTGGGCGGTGGGCATCGAGCTGATAAATGTTGTAAAAAATAGATAAACCATTGTTTTTTACTGTGGCACTACAAGTGCCAGCAAGCCTCCCCAGCAAGCTGGGACTTGGAGAACCACAAGTCCCAGCCTGCTGGGCATTAAAGGGCCCGCTGGCACTTGTAGTTCTACAGTTAAAAAAATAGTGCACAAAACACACTGATACACTTTTAAAATAAAACTTTATTACACACAAAGCCCACACATACTAATACTTACCTATCTTCTCTCCGTAGGTAGCCCTGATGTCCTGTGTCGGCGTCTTCTGGTCCTGTGTCGTCTTCTTCCTCCATGTCGACGTCGCTGTCGGCGATGGTGTCCCCGTCCGGATCCGACGAAATCCATTTGGGAAGCTGTGGAAGGAAACCATACTCACCTGTCCCAGCGCGACGTAGTCCAGGTAAGTGTCTTTGCAAAAAAATAAACCGAAAACCCCGAAACCAAACCGGACTGACGGAGAAGCACGGTGTTTACATCGTGCGGCTCCGCCTCCCGAATGCCGCTATTGGCCGCCTTGCGGCCTAGCGGCCAATCAGGAGCCGCTAGGCCGCAAGGCGGCCAATAGCGGCATTCGGGAGGCGGAGCCGCACGATGTAAACAAACACACGTGCGTCTCCGTCAGTCCGGTTTGGTTTCGGAGTTTTCGGTTTATTTTTTTGCAAAGACCCTTACCTGGACTACGTCGCGCTGGGACAGGTGAGTATGGTTTCCTTCCACAGCTTCCCAAATGGATTTCGTCGGATCCGGACGGCGACACCATCGCCGACAGCGACGTCGACATGGAGGAAGAAGACGACACAGGACCAGAAGACGCCGACACAGGACATCAGGGCTACCTACGGAGAGAAGATAGGTAAGTATTAGTATGTGTGGGCTTTGTGTGTAATAAAGTTTTATTTTAAAAGTGTATCAGTGTGTTTTGTGCACTATTTTTTTAACTGTAGAACTACAAGTGCCAGCGGGCCCTTTAATGCCCAGCAGGCTGGGACTTGTGGTTCTCCAAGTCCCAGCTTGCTGGGGAGGCTTGCTGGCACTTGTAGTGCCACAGTAAAAAACAATGGTTTATCTATTTTTTACAACATTTATCAGCTCGATGCCCACCGCCCAGGGGCATCGAGGACAGCACCAGGCTTCAGCCTGGTCAGGTAAGTCCTGGAGGGGGGGGACCCCTTTATTGGGGGGGTCCCCACTCCCCCAGGGCCCCTGGCCAGGCTGACTGGTCGGTAGGGAGAATGTTTTGGCCGCGGGACCTTATATTATAAGTGTCCCCCGGCTGTGACATTACCCTGCCGGCTGGTTGTGCCTGGGGCTGGTTCTTAAAATACGGGGGACCCCTACTCATTTTGTCCCCCGTATTTTGGGAACCAGCCCCGGACCTGGAGCCTGGGGCTGGTTGTTAAAAATCGGGGAACCCCTATTTGTCGGGTTCCCTGATTTTTAATTACCGGCCCCGGCTCCTTCAGCCTGGTGCTGGTTTCGGCTGTGGGGGGGACCCCACGCCGTTTTTTTTTTAAATTTATTTATTTTTCTATTTTTTTACACTAAAGCCTGCACGGATCTGACTGATCCGTGCAGGCTAAAACGCAAATAGAACAGGAAAATGGTGTTCTATTTTCCTGTCGTATTTGCGTGGGTGTTTCACACCACTAAGCAGCCGTATTGTCAGTACGGCTGCTTAGTAAATCAGAAACCACCATTCTTTTGAATGGTGATTTCTGTCGTATCCTATCGATGGTGTAGGGCATTCGTATTTGTAACTACAAATACGAATGTTCCATCTTTAGGACTACGAATTGTTGTATTTTTGGGATTGTAAATCCCGAAAATACAAATTCGTAAAAAAAAGGTGTATTTCTCCCTACGAATACACCTTTTTTCTACGAATCCATTTTGGTAAATGTCCCCCTTTATCACTTCACAGAGCTTAATAAATTTATCCCTGTGTGTCTTATCACAGACTCTCTTACTGTGGTCTCCAGTTCCAGGGGTGGATGCACTAACATCTGTCCCACATCTCCCATAGGCTTCTATAGGTTATAAACAGCTTTTGCTGGTGATTCCCTCTGCCATTAATGCATTTGAAAAATGTGGTAAATACCCCAAAATCAAGGGTATTCCCGTATTTTCATTTTAATGCATCCAACCCCCAATCTGGTGCCCGCTACCACCAATACCAGCCAAAAGTCCAGAACCACTGGTACCAGCGTGGTGTCCAGCACTACTGTTACAAGCCCGGTGTTCAGCATTTCTGTTTTCAGAGCCACCAGTTCCAGCTTGGTGTCCAGTACCACCGATACCAGCCAGTCATCCCCTTTTCCAGAGGAATACTGGTACTGGCCAAGAGATGTACTACAAAATTTATTACCACTCAACAAAAGTGTTGTCACCCTGGAACAGACACAAGCTGCCAACTCTATCTATCGTATCTATCTATCTATCTATCCTCTTTAGTGACTGAGGTGTCCTGCATTGATTTGATCACACAGGAAATTAATTCTGGATACTCTTGACTGGTGAGTATTGGTTGGCTCCCGGGTGTTGGAGCAGATCCATACAGTCCATACAGAAAGCCCTCTCTAAAGGTCAGATGTATCAAGCTTCAAAAAGTGATAAAGTGGAGAATGATTGTGGAGAATGATTAACAACCAGCCAATCAGCTCCTACCTGTCATTTTCAAACCCAGCTTATAACATGACAGTTAGGAGCTGATTGGCTGGCTGTTTATCCACTTTATCACTGTTTGAAGCTTGATACATCTGTCCCTCAATCCTCAAAGACTTGACACATGCTCCACAATCATGGAGACTGGTTGCTTTTCTTTCATTCAGTAGTCTCTGAAAGGGTACTGGGAAAGAAATAATGAATATAACAATATAAAAACACTTCAAACTAAAGAGTCTATTTACTCAACTATACAGATACATGGAGATAAAGGACCTTATTCTGTTTGACTCGCATGGACTCTACCCCCACCGCTGTTTCCATGGGCTTTACCACCCACCACTGCCCCACGCCCACAGTGCTAAGTGCGAGCGGGATGGTGAACATGCAGTTCGCCGTGCCCGCTCACACCAAGTGTCGGCACATGCACACAGCTGCACATGTTCAGACGCTAAAAATCGCTTCCCTGTGCGAATGCACGGGGGGCCAATTAAATCAGAATAACCCCCCAAAGTCTCAACCAATGACCTCCAAACTATCATGTCGGTCATCCTTCCTCTCTGGGCAGTGATACCGGTCGCACACCCCTCTTTGTGGCCCTACCTGGAAGAGATGTTCTTCAACTGTGGGAGGGAAAGGTGGGAGGCTTTCCTGACGGCATGCGACCAGGAAGTGTGCTTTCATGTGCGTGCTAATTCTGCATGCATATACCGTATATATATGCACACATGCACCTCAGGACATTGGAAGACCAATAATGCAGGCCACACATTTGCTACCCAATCTTACAAAACGTTTTCCCAGTGGCCATCAACATCCTTGCTTGCAACCTCCATTGACCTCCATGGTCTCTGAGAAAATAAAGGTAGAAGAAGTTGCCAGGAGTCAATGCATTAACAGGACTGCGGTGTTGTCATGAACCCCGGTTCCCGCACTGCTCGCATGCGCCCCTTACCGGCACGCTGGGGTAGTGTCCTCCGTAGGTCAGCTGCCGGCACAGTCGGCAATCCCTGGCGTGATGTCTTTTGCTTCCAAGTCACCCCTGCGTCACTGTAAGCTCCAGGTGTATTCCCTGATCAAGTTGCGGGTCACATGATCCAGGTAAAACTCCATCTACTTCCTGGTCTGTGTGCTGCTGCTGCGGCTAATTCCATCACCTGCGTCTGATTCCCTAATCACCTGGAGGGATAAATACCCAGCTCACAGTCTCCTCCTTGTCTTGAACAACTCGTCAGTTTACCTGTGAGTTCTCCAGCGTTAAGCTCCTGTCAAGACTCCCCACGTGCTCCAGAGGTCCGGTTTTCCTGAGTCCGCTGTCACCTGTGTTACTCTCAGCGTCCTGGTCATTCTACTCCTGCCAGAAGTCTCCACGTGTTTCCATCTGCCGTGTGATCCTGTCTTCTCGTGCAGCCCAGGTTACTTGCTCAGTGTCCGGTTATCCGTGGGTTCCGTGCCCGTCTCCTCTCGGCTCTCAGGCCGCTCCAGTGATCCCCAGTATCGGCTCCCTAGCCGCCCCAGTGATTCCAGCGATCCCCAGTGATCTCAAATACCGGCTCCTTAGCCGCTCCAGCGATCCCCAGTGATCTCAAGTACCGGCTCCCTAGCCGCTCCAGCGATCCCCAGTGATCTCAAGTATCGGCTCCCTAGCCGCCCCGGTATTCTCATTGTCTCCAGTGTCCCCCTGTGTTACCTTCACGTCACCCCCGGCTTCCAGGCCGCATCCCACTACTCTCAAGTACCCTCCGTGTTGCTGTATAGCATTCAGTGCCATCGATCACCATCGATGGTTTTCGTACCCCATTAAAGACTCTTGTTATCCGAACACTGCCAAAGTCACAGGGGAACCTGGGCAGAGGGCCGCGACCTGGTCGGCAGTTGCAGCTAAGTCCATATCCCCTTGCGGGGGTCCCTGGTGAATACCACTGTCGGCTTAGACCCCGCGCCTCTACCTTAGGTCTCAGCCAATCCTCTGTGTCCCCGGCAGTTCAGCTCTCTCCTGTCTCCGTGCATGAGCTCCAGCTATCTCAAGCCTCCTCGCTTCCAGTTCCCTGCGCCCTCCACTGGCGCACCCAGGTCAGTGCCGGGAACACAGACAGTCCAGGCCGTGACAGATTGTTCAAGACCGATGGACTCGGCACGCGACCATAGTGTGGGGCCAGCGGCGCTTCAAGATGTCACCTCGCGTATAGAGACGCAAGAAGCGACGCAGCAGCAGGTGATTACATACCTCCAGGATGTGTCTACTCGTCTGGATTCTCTCCAGCAGTCCCTCCGGCCACCTCCGCCACCAGTATCTAATCAGCCTGTCACTCATGCTTCTACATATTTCCCTCGTCTTCAGCTGCCTACTCCTAATAAATATGATGGCAATCCCAAGGCCTGTAGAGGCTTTCTAAACCAATGTGACATTCACTTTGAACTTTTACCACAGAACTTTCCGACTGCCAGAACCAAGATAGCATATATTGTCTCCTTGCTGTCAGGTTCTGCCCTAGATTGGATATCACCCCTCTGGGAAAGATCTGATCCAATTCTCACCGATTATGAGAGATTCGTCTCTACCTTCCGACGGATATTCGATGAGCCAGGAAGGCCTGTGTCAGCCTCTACAGAAATTCTCCGTATCAAACAGGGCTCTCGTTCCATGGGTCAATTCGTGGTTCAGTTTCAGACCCTTGCCTCCGAGCTCAAATGGAACAATGAGGCGCTAACAGCCGCCTTCTGGTTGGGCGTCTCAGAGCGCATCAAAGACGAACTTGCCACCCGAGATCTCCCCGAGCAGCTGGAAGATTTAATCTCCTTGTGTGTCAAAATAGACCTGCGCCTAAGAGAGCGAGGTTTAGAAAAATTAAAGAAAGTAGTTCCCCGAGTCCCGCCTCCGTCTCAGCACCGTCCTGCGACAACCTCCACAGAAGAACCTATGCAAATAGGTAGATCTAGGTTATCTACAGATGAACGGTCCAGGAGACAAAGAGAAAAATTATGTATCTACTGTGCCGCCCCCGGTCACTTCATCGGGTCCTGTCCCGAGCGTCCGGGAAACGCCAAGTCCTAACCTGCAGTGGGGGAGTCAGGTTAGGTTGTCTCAGTAAAGCTCCTCCCACCAATGACTTAATTCTACCTGTTGCCCTTGTGTCCCCTGTGGGTACCCTGAAAGTCTCAGCCCTGGCAGACTCCGGGGCTGCAGGGAACTTTATCTCAGCCGAGCTGGTAAAGAAGTGCAAAATCCCAATCCTGCCTCTTCCCCAGCCTCACTACCTCACAGCGGTGGATGGAAGCAGGATCCGCGGAAGTGACATTGTGTATCGGACAGTCCCTGTCTCATTCCACGTAGGGGTACTTCATCAAGAATGTATGGACTTCCTGGTCATTCCTAAATCTTCTTATGATCTTGTGTTAGGATTACCATGGCTACAACTCCACAACCCCCGTATCGATTGGAGATCTCTCCAAATTGTGGAATGGAGCGATTATTGCCAGAAACATTGCTTGACTGAAGTAACTCCAGTCCGATCTTCCACAGTCAAAAGCCTTCCAGGTCTTCCATCAGCATATCATTCTTTCAGTGATGTCTTCAGTGAACAAGCCGCTGATGTTCTGCCTCCACACCGCCGATGGGATTGTCCCATCGATCTCCTCCCTGGGAAGTCCCCTCCTAAGGGGCGTACCTACCCCCTGTCAATCCCTGAGACCAAAGCGATGTCTGAATACATTCAAGAAAATCTCCAGAAAGGGTTCATCCGACCCTCTACCTCCCCTGCTGGTGCAGGATTCTTTTTCGTGAAAAAAAAAGATGGAGGGTTACGCCCATGCATAGATTATAGAGGCCTCAATGAGATAACCATCAAGAACAGTTATCCTCTTCCCTTGATCACTGAACTATTTGATCGTATCAAAGGGGCAAAAATTTTTACCAAGCTTGACCTCCGAGGGGCGTATAACCTAATCAGAATTCGCCAAGGCGACGAATGGAAGACTGCCTTCAACACTAGAGATGGGCATTATGAGTATCTAGTGATGCCCTTCGGTCTCAGTAATGCACCTGCCGTCTTTCAAGAATTCGTCAATGAAATTTTTAGAGATGTCCTATACAAATATCTTGTTGTATATCTCGATGATATTTTGATTTTTTCTTCAGATCTCCAGTCTCATCGGTCTCAAGTCAAAGAAGTGCTGTCCCGTTTACGTGCTAATAAATTGTACGGTAAACTCTCCAAGTGCACATTCGAAGTTCCCCAGATACCCTTCCTAGGGTATATCGTATCCGGCTCAGAGTTGCGAATGGATCCCGCAAAACTTGAAGCCATCGATAGTTGGTCCCAACCAACCACTCTCAAAGCAGTCCAGCGTTTTATTGGCTTTGCCAACTACTACAGAAAATTTGTCAAAGGATTCTCCACCCTCATCGCCCCCATCACAGCCCTCACCCAAAAAGGTGCCAATCCAGCTGTCTGGTCCGAAGAAGCCTTGTCCGCATTCCACCTGCTAAAACAAGCCTTCATTTCTGCCCCCATTCTCCGGCAGCCAGATACAGACAAACCTTTCCTCTTGGAAGTCGACGCCTCTAATGTGGGTGTTGGGGCTGTGCTCTCTCAAGTCACAGATGATGGCAAACAGCACCCCTGTGGGTTTTTCTCCCGGAAATTCCTCCCTGCCGAGAAAAACTATTCCATTGGCGATCAGGAGTTGTTGGCAATTAAACTTGCACTGGAAGAATGGCGATATCTGTTAGAAGGGGCCAAGTTTCCCGTGTCCATCTTCACAGATCACAAGAACTTACTGTACGTCCAGACCGCCCAGTGTCTTAATTCCCGCCAAGCTCGCTGGTCCTTATTCTTCTCACGATTTAGTTTTAAAATTTTCTATCGTCCTGGGTCCCAGAATGTAAAAGCCGATGCACTGTCCCGCTCTATGGAAGATGACACAGTGCTACAAGAACAACATCCCATCATCAGTCCTACGGCTTTTGCGGCCACCCATGTGTCACCTGTGCCACCTCGAGGAAAGATGCTAGTGTCACGGCTAAAGGGCTGGATGGAGTCGTGCGGTGCACAGGAACCGGAGACGGACCAGGAGGAGTAGGATTGAAACGTGCAGGTTTAATAACTGATTTCATAAATGATAAACTTCACTCAAATACTTCTTTAAGTGACAGTTGGAATAAATTAAATAGAGTCCAGCACAATACTAATAACGGGCAGGGAAATCTGGAAACGTATACTTGGTGAGCCAGAGTACATAGATGAGGATCCGGAAGGAGGTTGATTTGATGACAGAAGAAATGGATCCGGATGACTGAAAGATGATGGAATGAATGAGTTGTATGAAGGAGGACAGCGGAAAGCTGTGCAGGGTAATTCTGGGACACAAGCAGGAACAAGCACTAGGTAGGACTTGCAGCATTGGTGTCAGGAGAAAACTTCCTTGTAGCAAGATGCATGGAGCAAGGCACCAGAGTCAGGAGAGAAAGAGCCAGGATCCGGGAATCAGCTAGGAGTTGTGAATGACTCCAAAGACTCATTGCACTGACACTGAACAGCCTAGGCAGATCCCCTATATCCCCAGGGGATGGCTGCCATTGGCTGTCAGCACAGGATGAGGAGGGAACCTCCACTCTGGGCCAATCTGTCTCCTGCCCTCAACCAAGATGGCGACGCCGGCCTCCCGGCACCACTACTGCTGCCATCCCTACCCAGAGCTGCTGCTACCCGCACACCGCAGACCGGAGCCTGCACACGCTAGCCGGCGGCGGGCGCGGACGGGTGAGTACTGTACCCGCCGCGCTCCGTCGCGGCTACGTGTGACAGTACCCCCCCTTTTCAGGGTGACCCCAGGGCGCCTATGGGCCTTGTGCGGATTTCTCTGGAGAAATTGCTTTACCAGTTTTGGAGCGTGCAAATCAATGGAATCCACCCAAGAGTTCTCTTCGGGACCAAACCCAACCCATTCCACCAGATACTGGGTACGAGAATTGCGGCAACGAGAGTCTATAATGCGTCTTACCTCGAATTCAGACCCACTTTCGGAGTTAATCTTGGGCGGTTTGGGAATCTTCTTTTGATAAGAGTTCAACCTTAAAGGCTTGAGGAGGGACACATGGAAGGAATTCGAAATCCTTAGGGAAGGAGGAAGTTGAAGTCTATAAGCGACAGGATTAATGACTTGGATGATAGGGTATGGCCCAATGAACCGGGGAGCCAGCTTCATAGAGGGCAGACGGAGGCGTATATGGCGGGTAGACAGCCATACCCGGTCTCCGACTTTCAATCTGGGCGCTGCCCTTCTTTTCCTGTCTGCCATCCTCTTGTATCGGGCGGAAGATTTAAGAAGAGCGGTGTGGACATCCGACCAGATTTTAGCAAAGCGTTGTAATGAAGTGGTTGCTGCAGGAACTTCGGAAGAGGATAATTCTGAGAAATCCGGAGATCGTGGATGTTTGCCGAATACTGTAAAGAAGGGGGTGGTTCCGGAGGAAGAGTGATAGGAGTTGTTATGCATATATTCTGCCCACGGGAGAAGATCCACCCAGTCATCTTGGGACGACGAGACAAACAGTCGGATAAAGGCCTCCAAGTCTTGATTCACCCGTTCTGTCTGGCCATTGGTCTGGGGATGAAAGGCAGTGGAAAACTTGAGTTTGACCTGTACCGCGGCACAGAGAGCTCTCCAGAACTTTGCAACGAACTGTACTCCGCGGTCGGATACAATCTCTTTGGGCAGTCCGTGAAGTTTAAAAATGGTTGAGATAAATAGCTGAGCCAGTACTGGAGCAGAGGGGAGACCTTTTAGTGGGAAAAAATGGACCATTTTCGAGAATCGGTCGACCACTACCCAGATTGCGGTATGACCTTTTGAGGGAGGTAGTTCGCAAATGAAGTCCATTGACAGATGGGTCCATGGTTCTGTGGGAATGGTTAGAGGGCGGAGAGGACCAGCGGGAGTTGTTCTGGGCACCTTATGCTGAGCACATCTTACACAAGAAGCGACGAAGTTGGTTACGTCGTGGCGGATGGTTGGCCACCAATAAGAACGTGACAGGAACATCAAGGTCTTTTGTGCTCCTGCGTGCCCTGCGAAGCGGGAAGAATGTGCCCATGACAATATTTTCTTGCGGAGTTCGGGGGGAACGAACGTTTTACCTGGAGGAGGAGATGGCTGTACGGTTACTTGGGCGAAGACCAGCGGATCGAGGATTGGACGAGGAGGTGTCTCTAGGTCAGAGGTCGTCTCAAAGGAGCGGGATAGAGCGTCTGCCTTAGTATTCGTGGTTCCAGGTCGGAATTTAATTTGGAAGTCAAAGCGTTCAAAAAACATGGCCCAACGGGCTTGGCGGGCAGTAAGGCACTGAGCCTGTTTAAGAAAGGACAGATTTTTGTGGTCTGAATACACGGTGATCTTATGCCGTGCCCCCTCCAGAAGGTATCGCCACTCCTCTAACGCAGTTTTGACTGCAAGCAACTCCTGTTCCCCGATGGGGTAATTCTTCTCTGCCGGGAGGAATTTTTTGGAGAGGAAGGCACAAGGGTGTAATTCTTGATCCTCACCTTTTTGTGACAAGATGGCCCCGATCCCTTCCGAGGATGCGTCCACCTCGAGAATGAAGGGCCTGTCGAGGTCTGGTTGGAGGAGGATTGGTGCCGTTATGAATGCTCTCTTTAACTGCTGGAAGGCAGAGGATGCTTCTGGCGACCATCGGCTTGGATCAGCTCCCTTGCAAGTGAGAGCAGTGAGGGGAGCAGCGATAGTAGAGAAGTTCCGGATAAATCGCCGGTAATAGTTTGAGAACCCTAGGAATCTCTGAATTCCTTTGAGTGTTGTGGGGGCTGCCCAGTCTTGGATGGCTCTCACCTTTTCTGGGTCCATTTCTATCCCAGTGGCGGAGAGAATGTGACCCAAGAATGGAATGGACGTGACCTCAAAAACGCACTTCTCCAACTTGCAGAACAGTTGATTTTGGCGAAGACGTCGTAGGACTTCGGACACTGTCTGTCTGTGAAGTTGAAGATTTGGAGAGAAGATGAGTATATCGTCTAGATAGACTACGATGGAGTGGTACAGCAAGTCCCGAAAGATATCATTTACAAACTGTTGGAAGACGGCGGGGGCGTTACAAAGGCCGAAGGGCATCACCAGGTATTCATAGTGGCCGTCGCGCGTGTTAAAAGCCGTCTTCCACTCGTCACCTGGACGGATCCGGATCAAATTGTAGGCCCCTCGCAAGTCCAATTTAGTAAAGATTGCTGCCCCTCTGATCTTGTCGAATAGTTCTGCGATAAGGGGTAAGGGATAGCGGTTTTTAATGGTGATGTCGTTCAGGCCCCTATAGTCGATACATGGCCGAAGACCGCCATCCTTCTTTTTCACAAAGAAAAACCCGGCCCCGGCCGGAGAAGTAGATGGTCGAATGAAACCTTTGTTTAAGTTCTCTTGAATGTACGAGGACATGGCCTCAGTCTCAGGTAGTGACAGGGGATAGATGCGGCCACGAGGAGGGAATTTCCCGGCCACCAGCTCTATCGGGCAGTCCCAAGGACGGTGAGGAGGCAGGGTGTCGGCACCACCTTTACTGAATACATCTGTAAATGAACGATATGGTGCGGGTATCGACAAGGGTGGAGCTGAAGAGGATGAAGGATAGTTACCCTCACGTTGTGGATGGGTCTGGTAGACCGGAAGGATCTGAGGAATGCAAGTAGACTGGCAATCTGTTCCCCAGGCCTTGACCTCCATATTGGTCCAATCGATGTGTGGGTTATGTTTGGAGAGCCAGGGAAGGCCCAGGACCATTTGGTGTGAGGACTGTGGAAGAATGAAGAATTCGAGGGTCTCTTGATGTAGAGCTCCTATGAGCAGTGTCACCGGGGTGGTCTGATGGGTGATTTGTCCACTACGAATTCGACTCCCATCCACTGCAGTGAGGACCAGCGAGTGATCCAGGGGTTGCACAGGCAGGGCATGTTGGGTGACAAAAGAAGAAGAAAGGAAGTTTCCCGCTGCTCCAGAGTCCAATAGGGCCTGAACTCTTTTTCTCCCTTGGGGACACACAAGGGTAACTGGAATGGTGGAATCAGAAGAAGAGGGAGATGGAAGCAAGACTCCTAATCGGACCTCCCTCGGGGAGATTAGGAGCGGTCGTCTCCCGGCCGCAGCGGGCAGGAAGCCAATAAGTGAGCTGAGGAGCCACAGTACATGCATAGATTCTCTCGCCGTCTTCGGGACTTCTCTTCGAGAGAGAGACGGGAGCGGTTGATTTGCATGGGCTCATCTGTTGACACCGCAGGAGGCGGGGTTGGTTTGGAGGCTGGTGCGACATTGGAAGGAAATCGAGGGCGAAGGCGATCATAGCGATTCCTCTCAAGTTGGCGTTCTTGGAGTCGCAGATCGACTTTGTTACATAATGAAATGAGTTCAGCCAGGGTGGAAGGAGAATCGCGAGTTGCTAACTCGTCCTTGATGCGCCCGGCTAGGCCGTTCCAGAAGGCAGAAACGAGAGCCTCTTCGTTCCATCTGAGTTCGGAAGCCAGGGTTTGAAATTGTACGACATATTGTCCCACTGGGCGACTGCCCTGACGAATCCTTAGGATCTCTGTGGCTGCGGAGGACACTCTGCCAGGCTCGTCGAAGATGCGACGGAAGGAGGCCACAAACTCTTCATAGTTATTGAGGATGGGATCCGCACGCTCCCAAAGGGGGGACACCCACTCCAGGGCTGGACCCGCCAGTAGGGACACGATGTAAGCCACCCGAGTCTTGGGAGAGGGGAAATTGGAAGGCTGGAGGGTAAAATGGACGTCACATTGATTCAGGAATCCTCGACACCCCCTCGGGGACCCGTCATATTTACTGGGGGTTGACAGGTGTAGATGGTGAGGAGCAGCTGGCCCAGGGGGAGCAGCAGAGGCCGAAGCTCCGGAGGTTGGTGCTGCTGAAACTGAGGGAGCCACCTGAGGTGATGACAAGGTCTGGAGAAATTGAGCCACTTGACGCTGGGTAGTCTCTACTTGTTCCAATCGAGCCATGATGCCTTGAAGAACATCCGTCATGGAGGCCTGTGCTTCACCCGATTCCATCGGGTCAGTGCAAACTGTCACGGCTAAAGGGCTGGATGGAGTCGTGCGGTGCACAGGAACCGGAGACGGACCAGGAGGAGTAGGATTGAAACGTGCAGGTTTAATAACTGATTTCATAAATGATAAACTTCACTCAAATACTTCTTTAAGTGACAGTTGGAATAAATTAAATAGAGTCCAGCACAATACTAATAACGGGCAGGGAAATCTGGAAACGTATACTTGGTGAGCCAGAGTACATAGATGAGGATCCGGAAGGAGGTTGATTTGATGACAGAAGAAATGGATCCGGATGACTGAAAGATGATGGAATGAATGAGTTGTATGAAGGAGGACAGCGGAAAGCTGTGCAGGGTAATTCTGGGACACAAGCAGGAACAAGCACTAGGTAGGACTTGCAGCATTGGTGTCAGGAGAAAACTTCCTTGTAGCAAGATGCATGGAGCAAGGCACCAGAGTCAGGAGAGAAAGAGCCAGGATCCGGGAATCAGCTAGGAGTTGTGAATGACTCCAAAGACTCATTGCACTGACACTGAACAGCCTAGGCAGATCCCCTATATCCCCAGGGGATGGCTGCCATTGGCTGTCAGCACAGGATGAGGAGGGAACCTCCACTCTGGGCCAATCTGTCTCCTGCCCTCAACCAAGATGGCGACGCCGGCCTCCCGGCACCACTACTGCTGCCATCCCTACCCAGAGCTGCTGCTACCCGCACACCGCAGACCGGAGCCTGCACACGCTAGCCGGCGGCGGGCGCGGACGGGTGAGTACTGTACCCGCCGCGCTCCGTCGCGGCTACGTGTGACAGCTAGTTTTACCTGAGCTCCAGCCCAAAATCTTGTCTTGGGCTCACGCCTCGCCCTTCTCCGGTCACCCAGGTGTTCACAAAACCCTGGAAATTCTTCGCCGGTCATATTGGTGGCCTCACATGAAAAAGGATGTCCAGGATTTCGTGGCCTCATGTCCTATCTGTGCCCAACATAAAGTCCATCGTCAGTCCCCTGCAGGTACTCTCCTTCCATTGCCCATTCCCACGCGTCCCTGGACGCACATTTCCATGGACTTTATTTCTGAACTCCCAAAGTCTCAAGAATGTAATACCATCTGGGTGGTGGTAGACCGGTTCTCCAAAATGGCACATTTCATTCCATTGACTGGCCTGCCCTCTGCTCCCAAGCTCGCCCAGATCTTCATCCAACACATCTTTCGAACTCATGGACTTCCCACAGATATTGTCTCCGATCGTGGAGTGCAATTTGTAGCCCGCTTTTGGAGAGCTCTCTGTTCTGCCCTGAAAGTGAAATTGAACTTTTCCACAGCGTACCATCCGCAGTCTAATGGGCAAACAGAGAGAGTTAACCAAGACCTAGAAGCATTTCTGCGCCTGTATGTGTCCTCGTCACAAGACAACTGGGTCAACTGGCTGCCTTGGGCTGAATTTGCCCACAACTTCAGATACCACACAGCTACTGGCTACTCTCCTTTCTACGTAGTCTACGGTCATCACCCTCGACCACCGATCTTTGAGCCCTTACCAGTTTTGGAAGTGCCTGCCGCATCTTCCACCCTCAAACATTTTTCGCAAGTTTGGAAAAATGTACATGTTTCTCTCAAGAAAGCCTCAAAGAGATACAAGTTCTTTGCTGACCGTAAAAGAAGAGCAGTTCCTCAGTTAAAGCCTGGCGACAAGGTATGGCTTTCCACTCGAAATCTCCACCTCCGAGTCCCGTCCATGAAGTTCGCCCCCCGATTCATTGGGCCATTCCCTGTGATCCAAAGGATCAATCCCGTAGCGTATAAGCTGAAGCTTCCACCCAACCTGAAGATCCCAAATTCCTTCCACATATCCTTACTGCGACCTCTTGTTCTCAACCGGTTCCAAAGTACTACTCCTGAGCTCCCCAGAGTTTATACCCATCGAGGGGTTGAATTCGAGGTCGATAAGGTGGTGGATTCTCGCAAAAGATATGGAAATATCCAATACCTCATCGATTGGAAGGGCTATGGCCCGGAAGAAAGAAGCTGGATCAATGCTGCAGATGTGCATGCTCCCCGTTTGATTGCAGCTTTTCATAAAGACAATCCAAGTAAGCCCAAAGGGTGTTCGGTGCCCACCCTTAAAGGGGGGGGTACTGTCATGAACCCCGGTTCCCGCACTGCTCGCATGCGCCCCTTACCGGCACGCTGGGGTAGTGTCCTCCGTAGGTCAGCTGCCGGCACAGTCGGCAATCCCTGGCGTGATGTCTTTTGCTTCCAAGTCACCCCTGCGTCACTGTAAGCTCCAGGTGTATTCCCTGATCAAGTTGCGGGTCACATGATCCAGGTAAAACTCCATCTACTTCCTGGTCTGTGTGCTGCTGCTGCGGCTAATTCCATCACCTGCGTCTGATTCCCTAATCACCTGGAGGGATAAATACCCAGCTCACAGTCTCCTCCTTGTCTTGAACAACTCGTCAGTTTACCTGTGAGTTCTCCAGCGTTAAGCTCCTGTCAAGACTCCCCACGTGCTCCAGAGGTCCGGTTTTCCTGAGTCCGCTGTCACCTGTGTTACTCTCAGCGTCCTGGTCATTCTACTCCTGCCAGAAGTCTCCACGTGTTTCCATCTGCCGTGTGATCCTGTCTTCTCGTGCAGCCCAGGTTACTTGCTCAGTGTCCGGTTATCCGTGGGTTCCGTGCCCGTCTCCTCTCGGCTCTCAGGCCGCTCCAGTGATCCCCAGTATCGGCTCCCTAGCCGCCCCAGTGATTCCAGCGATCCCCAGTGATCTCAAGTACCGGCTCCTTAGCCGCTCCAGCGATCCCCAGTGATCTCAAGTACCGGCTC
Source organism: Crinia signifera (assembly GCF_055691185.1). Lineage (NCBI taxonomy): Eukaryota > Metazoa > Chordata > Amphibia > Anura > Myobatrachidae > Crinia > Crinia signifera. The sequence continues at coordinate 132,275,274 of NC_139224.1, read as the reverse complement.
CCTAGCCGCTCCAGCGATCCCCAGTGATCTCAAGTATCGGCTCCCTAGCCGCCCCGGTATTCTCATTGTCTCCAGTGTCCCCCTGTGTTACCTTCACGTCACCCCCGGCTTCCAGGCCGCATCCCACTACTCTCAAGTACCCTCCGTGTTGCTGTATAGCATTCAGTGCCATCGATCACCATCGATGGTTTTCGTACCCCATTAAAGACTCTTGTTATCCGAACACTGCCAAAGTCACAGGGGAACCTGGGCAGAGGGCCGCGACCTGGTCGGCAGTTGCAGCTAAGTCCATATCCCCTTGCGGGGGTCCCTGGTGAATACCACTGTCGGCTTAGACCCCGCGCCTCTACCTTAGGTCTCAGCCAATCCTCTGTGTCCCCGGCAGTTCAGCTCTCTCCTGTCTCCGTGCATGAGCTCCAGCTATCTCAAGCCTCCTCGCTTCCAGTTCCCTGCGCCCTCCACTGGCGCACCCAGGTCAGTGCCGGGAACACAGACAGTCCAGGCCTTGACAGGTGTTGCCTGTATTTTCCCTCTGTCTTAACCAGGGTTGGCGACTTTAAGATTCTCCTCTCCGGGAGAAGCCCGGAGAGGAGAGTTTCAGCAGCCGCTCAGGGGGCGGGGCTTACGAGTGACATCACTAAGCCCCGCCCCCATGCTGGTAAAGCAGGGAATTCATGGATCTCCGTGGTGGGGGCGGGGCTAAAATGATGATGTGTGGGGTCATGCGCTGCTTCTGAGAGCCAGGAGCAGGACTGAGCTGAAAATCCTAGCTTCAGCCCTGGCCCCTGCCCCTGGTCATTGGGCCTTTTTGAGGTGTTACTTTTCCCGACTCGGCTACTCGAGAGATAACCCATTCATGTAGAGCTGGCATGGAGTGAGAAGGAAAGGGTCCTTATGGAATTTTTGACACCATGCCTAAAATAATATACTAATACACCATTACATTGTTTTGCAGACTGTAGTATTTGGTGATCAAGGGCCTGGTGGACTAAGCTTCAAAAGTGATAAATAGAGAGCGATAAACAGCCAGCCAATCAGTTCCTACCTGACATTTTTCAAACACAGTCTGTGACATGATAGGCAGGAGCTGATTGGCTGGCTGTTTATCACTCTCCATTTTATCACTTTTGAAGCTTAGTGCATCTGGCCCATAGTCTGTGTGGATCATGTCCTTGTCACCAAGTGCCATTGTTTATGTATTAGTTTCGCTTTCCTGTTTTCTGAACTATCCGAGTAAAGGATCCAACTCCTGTGGACAGAATCCCCGGGCATTTGCTCTAAGAAATACACATTCTACTTTCCTTAGGAGTACAGTAATTCCTTTCCCATGATTCTCAGCGACAGTTTGCAGCGTCTCCTATTATTCCCGGCTCAGGAGCTAAGATAGCTGCTCTGGTGTTTCTGCATAATGTAGACATTCATATCCCCTCTGAAAGGGTTAAATAAGACTTTGGATAAATGATGTCTCTTTCAGATCTGAATCTTTGCTGATTACTATTATTATAATTATAATAATGATAAGGATGCCTGTGTGTTAGAGAGCAGCCAGAGAGTCTGTGTCATTATACGCTCCCTCCGGCTCCCAATAACTGCATTGGTTTGCTGATTCTACTCGCCAAGTTTAGACAACTTACAACTGATACGTTTTTATAGAACTACAAGTCCCAGCATATCTTGCCAACCTCTGCCTACTTCCAATAAGGCTTGCAGATTGGAATCCCAAAATATATCTATTAAAGTCTATGAAAGTCATATGGTAACAAACATAGGTGCCGATTCTGTGGGTGCTCAAGGGCCCGAGCACCCACGGAAATTGATGAGCACCCATGGGCCCGAATCGCGCTGCTGGGCTGCCATATTAACTTGCTAATTTGCAGCTGCAGCACCTGCATCGCCATCCCTGCCGCCTGGCAAACAGTATGCCGGGAAGAGTGTATTCCGTCCGCTCTTTAGTGACCCGGCGGCTGCCCAGCGCCATTAACAGAGCTGACAGAAGCATCTTCCTGGCATTCCTGTGCATGGGGGGTACGTACGTACGGTTATCATAGAGAAACAGCTGCAGGTCGACAAGTTACGTGTAAAAAGGGGAACACCGTTGCCATAATTTGAATATTGGAGACAACTGTGTTGCATACTGGTATTATTTTGTGGCCACGCCCCTTCACCTTGAAGCCACTCCCCTATAATTTTGGCTTGAGCACCCACCAGCAAAAACATAAATCAGCACCTATGAACAAATGTACTCTGCCATATAATGTGCCTTCCCCAAATACATGTATAGCATCCTCTCGTAACTAAATGTATCCTGTTTATTTTTGTGCATTAAGAATCAAAAACATATAACATTAATGGGTTTAAATATTTGGTATGGAAAAAGAGACTGCTCAGTTTCAAGGAAGATCTACTGAAGATCCCCAAAACTGACACAATGGGGGAATTTACTAAAGGAAATAAAAAAAAAATAGGTGTATTTGTATCCAGAAATACAATTATTTTTGACATTTACTATCCCGAAAATACGGCAATTCGTAGTCGTATTGATGTATTGATGTGCTATCAATACGAATACGAATTGCCGTATTTTTGGGATAGTAAATTTCTGGATACAAATACACCTATTTTTTACAAATTTCCTTTAGTAAATTTCCCCCAATATGGCAGCCCTGATACAGGTATCCATAGGTGGACCGCCACATGGGACCGCCATGTGCTCTATAAATATAGATGCAGTGGACCATCCATGGGGGGGCCATGGGGGCGCAAGTTGGGGGGTAATAGCACAGATTGCAGTTATGTTTCTGGCTGTCTAAAAGATCAAAAAAGCCACTATATGACATATAGATGATGCAACAGAAGTGTTTTTACATAACTATTCCAATCAAGCTTTAGGGCAGGTTCTGACGTAGTTGCATGCATGGGGAATGACTGGGAACACTGTAATGTCAGATCCACCTCTTCTCCTATCCTTTTATTTCTCTCTGAGTAGCAGAGAGCTATGGGCCTAATTCAGCCCTGCTCGCTGGGCACAGTTGCTCTCAAAATGGACAAAACTCTGTGCAGTGCAAATGGGGCAATTGCAATCTGTGCAGAGAGAGTTAGATTTTGGCGGAGGGTGTTCAACCTGAAATCTAAATTGCAGTGTAAAAAAAAAACCACAGCAGCCGGTATTTACCCTGCACAGAAAAAAATAACTCACCCAAATCTAACTCTCTCTCTGCACATGTTACATCTGCCCCACCTGCAGTGCACATGGTATTGCCCATTTTAAGAATTAATTTGTCATGCAACTAGATCTGAATTAGGCCCATTATACATGTAATGAACCATTTTCTCAGACTAACAATACCGACATCTAAAAAAGATCCCACATTCTTATATGCCACATTTAAACTTGCTCAGAGGGGAACTGATCCGTTCATCAAACAGCCATGAGTGATGGGCTCAGCGTGCTCACAGGGGAACTTATGTACAGTAGGACCTGTTTTACACTGGGGCAGCACTGTAGCTCCTGATTAGTGAGGGGAGCGTGGATGGGTAAATGATATGAAGAGGATGGAGGATCAGTGTAGAATGGTGATCAGTGGGTGTTATTCAGAATCAGAATCAACTTTATTGGCCATGTATGCTTGCGCACACTAGGAATTTTTTGTGGATTTTACAGTGAGGCATCAGCCAGGGAGGGGGGGGGGGACATTACATACATTAAATTTAGACATTATGGGGGAAATTTACTAAAGTAAATTTGTAAAAAATAGGTGTATTTCTATCCAGAAATACACTTATTTTTGACATTTACTATCCCGAAAATACAGCAATTCGTATTCGTATTGATAGCACATCAATACGAATACGAATTGCCGTATATTCGGGATAGTAAATGTCAAAAATGAGTGTATTTCTGGATACAAATACACCTATTTTTTTTTACAAATTTACTTTAGTAAATTTCCCCCTATATGCGGGGAACTCATGCCCGCCGAGCTGCACAGCACCTAGGCAGCCATCAGCGGCGCCACTGGTCGTTGCAGCAGCCAGTAGGTAACAATATAAGCAGGGACAGAACAATATCACACAGGGAACACATACACACCGTGCTGCACAGCGCCTAGACAGCCATCAGCAGCACCACTGGCCGCTGCAGCAGCCAGGTAGGTAACAGTATGAGCAAAGACATTGCAGTTATAGCAGAGATAGCTTAGACAGTACAGCTATCACACAGGGGCCACAAGGTTATATATGGTTGAGTGCACAGATCCTAGGCAGCCATTTGCGGTGCCATTTGCAGTGGTGGTGATGGTGGGGGGAGGGGGGAGAGTCATTGAGGCTTGGTGATGGGGGTCAGCGTCTGGGGCCTGATCATTTCCAATGAGTCCGGGGCCTTTGTTGGGGGCCATGGCTGAGCAGTAGGCCAGGGTGTGCAGTAAGCCAGGGTGTGAGACAGGGGGGCCAAGGCCGGGCCTGCAATAAGCCAGAGCATGGGACAGGGGGCCAAGGCTAAGCCTGCAGGGAAGGGTGGCTACTGCTGGTGAGACAACCAGGGCAGGGGCCACCTAGGTGAGGCAGGGGGCCAGGGGTGGGCCTGCAGGGAAGAGAGTGCTCGGGGTCCTCCTCACCGTGACCTGCACCGGGCCCTCCAGGACACTCCCATCCATGTAGAGGGGGAGCTGGAGATGATCTTCCTCCTCCAGTGGTCCTCCCGGGCTGATGGCGATGCTGGAGGCTGCAGTGCTGGCTTCCTCTGGCCGGGTGTCACTGCGTCCTCCTCATGGTTGCAGTGCGGCCCGGCCTCTCTGGCAGCCTCTCCTCCAGCGGGCGATGGAGTGTAATACTAATGAAAAGGAGTAAATGGGGAATGATGTGGATTAATTATGGAGGATAAGGGGTTAATTACTGTTGAAGGAGGAGGTGTTAATGCTGGAGGATATGGGGTTAATGAAGAATGACAATGATGAGCAGGGGTTAGTGATAGGTAGATGATGAGTCAATGATTAATGATGCGTTAATGATTGATAGATGAATGCTCACCTTTAATAAAACAAATTCTTGGATGCTGATAATCAAATGCGCTGAGACGCCTCTATCTCTGCGTGCAGCTTGTGGAAAACCTCGGATTTGCTTTTAGAAATACACTGTAAATTTACTAAGATGGGAGTTCTATTTCACTTGGGATGTTACTAATGGGCAACCAATCAGAATCTACTTATTTATTTAGCACCTTCAAGAACATAATAGATAGAAGCTGATTGGTTGCCCATAGCCACATCCCATCTGAAATAAAACTCCCATCTTAGTAAATTCCCCCCTGGGTCTCATTTATGATGTGCAAAAGGTTAAGGGTCCCAAATACTAACATCTCTTCACCTCTATTAGTAGAGACATGTATGGGTAAATTTACTAAGATGGGTGTTATATTGAAGATGGGATGTTGCCCACAGCCCAGTCAGCACTGAGCAGGGGGCGGGGCCTCCGTGGTCATGCCCCTGGAAAACAAAACAATAAATGAGAGGGAGAGAGAGGACAGGCTGCACAACAGCTGTCTCTCTCCCCGGTGAGCACATGGCACTGAGCAGCGTGGAAAGAGAGAGGCTTTGCTGCGGCAGCAGCCCTTCATCTGTGTCTCCCCACTGCACGACGCCCTGCAACGGGGGAGCGGGCCCCAGTAAAAGTACCCCCCATGTATATGCAGTGTAAAGATGGGTACACGATATGTGCACCCAGCGATGTCGGGAGCATCAGAATCCGGCAGGAGTGACGGCATCGTCAGGTGCACATGCATATCGTCAAAAGTGATCATCTATTGTGGACGCACCTTAAGAGTTGCAAAGGAGCGGAGGGGACTGAAGACATCATCTTCATATTCATTTGCGGTTTTCATAGGAACAAGCTTGGAAAAGGCATTACTATCTGAGACAGGGGGAAATGTTCTAAACCTTGGAGGGTTATGGTATAAAGGGAGGAACTTTTCATGTGTCTACCATCGCGGTCCAGAGGCAGATTTAGACCGCATTGAGCCATAGGCAAGATACTGGTTTGGGGCCCTCCTCCCTCAAACAATTCATAGCTCTATATTTTTGCTGCTGATTGCAGGCAGCATCGATAGAGTACCTTGACGCATGCACAGCCTGACGATAAATGCTCAGCTGTATAAACATCAGCAGGGCGTACAAATCTGAATCGGGATCTAGGTCTAATGGAAGTAGGATTAAAACTTATTATCAAAGACTCTTTCATAACCTGCACCAGAGTGATCTCATCCCACGGGCCTGCCTTTGCTACACCGGGCGCAGCGGTGCCCCGGTAACGGATCCCCGCAGTAATTTAGACCTTCTCAACACAGCACCAGAGTGGCTCCATCCCACATCCCACAGCCCATTGTACACAGTGGTGTCCTGTGAACGGACTCCCACATTCATTGGAGGTGTGCTGACACCACATTTACCTGTAGGTAACGTGTACACCATTTCATCATTCATACGTATTAGGATGTGCACCGGCCACTTTTCAGGTTTTGGGTTTTGATTACCTTGAGGTTTTGGGTTCTAATGGGTTTTGGCAAAACACCTCCTAAGTGTTTTGTGTTTTGATTTTGGGTTCTGATTTTTTTGTTAAAAAAGCATAAAAACTGCTATTTTGGGGGTTTTTTTGCTCCTACGCTATGTTAACCTCAATAACATTCATTTCCACTCATTTCCAGTCTATTGTGAACACCTCACAATATTGTTTTTAGGGCAAAAGGTTGCACTGAGGTAGCTGGATAACTATGCTAAGCCACACAAGTGTGCGGCATAAAGACGTGGCTCATGTAAGAGTGGCACTGCAGCGGTAGATACGGCAGTACTAGGCACCAGACAGGTAGATATGGCAGTACTAGTCACCAGACAGGTAGATAAGACAGTACTAGGCACAAGACCGGTAGATACGTCAGCAATACTAGTATGTGCACCAGCAGAATTTATAATAATACATTTTATTATAGGTACTGCTTGGCAGTGGCACTCAGTGGCACACGTCAGTGCACCAGCAGCATGGAATTATTTTTTACAGTCCCACACAGCACAAGTATTATTTTTTTATTAAATTAGATATAGCAGCCTAGTATGAACTAGGTAGGTACACTAGGTAGGCAGTAGCACTGCCAGTGGCAACAGTGGACTGAGTAACTAAATAATACTGGCAGATTCAGTGCAGGCAGCACCAGTGGACTATATATAATATAATTAATTATTCATATAATATATACATATAATATATATTACAGCACAGCACCAGAGGTAGGCCCCAGCACAGAGGAGACAGTAGTACTACAGGTACACAGTTAAAAAAGGGAGTAGGAACAGCGCTGTACTGAATATAAAAATATTTAATTAAGAATTACAATTATACATGTTATCACAGTCAATAATAGACATACAAGACTTACACACATATAACACAAAGAACTCCCCCCTAAAACTGGTGCTGATTAAACTTTGTTAGTTTAATATGCAATTGCAGGTTTTTTTGCTCATATGCAGAGCCAGTTAGTAGGTTAATACTGAGTTCAGTCCCCACAGAAATGTGCACATTTATCGTGGTATACTTATTTGTAATCCTTGGGTCAAGTGGATGGCTTGTAGGCAATGGTGAGTTTCTCCGACCTTTAGCACTCGGTCATATCCAAGAATCAATCATCAGCCTGATGTTATTGGCAGCCTCAGTGTCCCCTCTCAACGCGTTTCTCCGCCTTGGTGTCCTCTCAGCGGCTTCCTCAGGAGAAGTATGCAGGTGGTGACACGCATCCGCCTTTTATGGCGGCAATTCCCGCTTTTCGCATGCCCGCGCGTCATGCGGGTCAGGCCTCGTTTTCAGATAGCCACCTCTTATTTGGTAGATCGGCCGCGCCTTCACTCGGCGCAGCCACGTTTTCGATTGGCGCAGCCGCGTCATGCGGACCAGGCCTCGTTTCCGTACAGCCTTCTGTTACACGCTCCACAATGAGCGTAGCTGCGTCATGCGGATCAAGCCTCGTTTTCCTTCGACTTTCATTTTAGTACTAACAGTGTTTTGCGGGTCAAGCCTCTCATTTATGATTATCTCAGTTCGCAGGCTTCAGCAAGACACTTCCTGCTTGTGTTCCAGGAGCCAGACATTACCTGCTTGCATAATATAAACGTGTCACCAGACCAGTAATTCTAATAAGTAGCATAAATTCTCTATTTATATCAGCTTTAACGGTTGGTTCCTACTTTGGACATACACACATATAACATAAAATTAGTAATGTGATATTACATATATAATTAGAGCGAGATATTGTCCTTTTATTTTCAAATACAATATACATAAAATTAAAAAAAATTAAAAAGAAAAAACTTAATAAATAAAATATAATAATTATAATAATGTAAGATACAGGTACAGATCTCAATCACAATAGTTTTATCATTTTCTAATGATTAATTTACATCCGTCTGTCTTGGATATAGGGGGTTATTCAGGTTGATTCGCAAGGCTGCGAATTCGCAGCCTTGCGAGTCCACCAAACCCTGCCCGGCGAACGCACGCCCCCCCGCTGCCCCAGCAAAGTGCGGCTTCGCCCGCACAGCAGCAAATGGATGTTTTGCATAAACATCCATTCGCTTTGCTGGGGTGTCCGCCCACATTCGATGGTCACCGACCATCGAATGATGTTTAGCGTGCACGCATATATAAGTGACTTTTCAGTTGCGTATATATGCGTGCACGCTGGCCTGATATGGACGGGCAGCAGACATCCGGTGATGTCAGCTAACTGGCCCACACACCCCCGTCACTGCCTCATTACCATGAGAACGCCCAGCGTTCTCATGGAAACGCCCATGGAACGCTGGGCGTTCCCATATGGTAATGGTGCAGCCCGGCGCTCCCCGCCCATCTCCGCCCCCCCTCGCTGCCATGGGTGCGTGCACCCGGCGACCCGAAAGGTCGCCGTGGGTGCACGCACCATGCGCCTGCACATGCGCCTGCACATGCGCAGAAACACGCCTGCGCATGCGCAGACGCACAACATCGGTACTGCGTGCGAATGCGGGCAGTACCGATGCAATCTGAATAAGGCCCATAATTACACATTTTCATTACACATATTTATTACACATCTTACATGTCAGCCTAATCATCTCTTAAAATTCTTGATGCAGATTCCATATAGTTATTCTGGTTGAGCACTTATATATATATATATGGGACCAAATCCGACATACTTCCCCCTCCCATCCCTCCCTTATGATATCCTCTTAGAGGAAACTACCCACCCCCTCCCCCCTACCCCGCAGAAGACAACAGTAAAAAGGAATGCAAATAACATTTACATCCAACTTCATAGATATCTAAGTATTAGTAAGCTCTATAGTGTCGTTTAGACCTTTCGGTACCATAGTGCCCAGGCGGAACATCCAATAGGCTTCTCTTGTACACAGTTTATTGAACCTATCCCCTCCTCTACTTGTAGTTTTAACCTGTTCAATAGCCTTAACTTCTACATTTTTGAGAGATGACCCTTGGCATCCTGAGATGTGTTTGGAGAGGGGGTGACTCCTAACCCCACCCAGGATGCTCCGCCTGTGCTCCAGGTATCTAACATTAAGGCATCTATTTGTGCGACCTACCACATTGCCGCAACCACATTGTATCATATAGATGACAAAAGGGGTTTTACAGTTTAGGAAGTCCTTTATCTGGAACACTTCTCCATTTGTAAAGGATTTTAACTCCAAGACTTTCCTCTGTTTGGCCCCTATGCAGGTCAAACATTTGTGGTTTCCACATTTGTGGAATCCTATAGGTTTTTCTGGTAGCCATTTTGTGTGGCCAGACAGTCCAGAAGTTTCACAGTTTTTTCTTTCAAAATGGCTATGAACCAATTGATTTTTGAGGTTAAGACCCCTTCTAAAAATGACTCCCTCGTTTGGTTCTATAATGTCCTGTAAATATTCATCCTGTATAAGCAACCTTGTATTGTTTTTTATAATGTTTTTAATTTCATGTGAGCATTCATTAAACTGTGTAACAAAACATGTAGTCCTATCTTTATTACTCTTTTTCTCCTCCTGACTCCTACTTTCTAATAATGTCGCCCTCTCTATCAAGTTGACTTCCTCTACGGCAGGGGTCTTCAACCCATGGCCCGCGGGCCACGAGTGGCCCGCTGAGTTGTTTTGAGTGGCCCGCTGCCTGTCATTGCCATGTAAAAAAAACCTTCTGCGCTAGTCCCCTTTGCACATGGGACACGCCAGAGGTGAATCATGGTGTGTGGCATAATGTGTAATGGGCATCATGGTGTGTGGCATAATGTGTAATGGGCATTAAACAGTGTATATTGATTTAAGGAGCCTGTCATTGTTTGGGCTTGATTTGTGAGGCGTACTAGGTCACTGTGTGGGCCTTCATGTTTATATGTCACTGTTCGGCCTTTAGCCAGCCAACTTAAGCGAGGAAAGACAACAATATTCCTGCTGTAACCAATGTCTGGTCATGCAGGTTGCAAAAGTGAGATGTCAAGTAATGGTTTTCCTGCTAGTTCACACTCTTATAATTAGACAACGCCCCTTAGAATTAGGACACACCTTTTTGGGGCGCGCAATTTCTTCAATATATTATGTATGGGGGAGCTGCATTTTTTTTCTGTTCGCACTGGGACCATAATTGTCTAGAAATAGCCCTGGTGCTGACTATATTTTGGAGGTGGGGTTTATATGTATGGGCAGCTGTGCCAACTATGTATGCGGGGGCTGTGTTGTCTATCTATAAAGGGCTGTGCTTTATGGGTGCTGTGATGTCTGTCTAGGAAGACCTGTGCTAAATACCACAGTAGAGATTAGTGGCCCTCGGGCTTTGTTGAATTTTTTAATGTGGCCCACACTGTCGTAAAGGTTGAAGACACCTGCTCTACGGCTTTTTGTATTATATGTGGGGGGGTATTTTGTTCCTTAAATGATTTAACCAATTTTTTTTACTGTTTTTGGTATGACTCCTCTGTTGAACAATTTCTTTTAGATCTAATTAATTGACCTTTTGGGATATTATCCTTCCAGATTTTATTATGTGCACTTTCATAATAAAGGTATCTGTTCTGGTCTACTGGTTTCTGAAAAGTTTCAGTCTCCAGTTTTCCATTTTTTATGGTCAGTGCCACATCCAGGTAACTAATATGTGTAAAACTGTGAGTGCTCGTGAAATTAAGACCAAAATTATTTTTATTTAAACTATCTGTGAATTGATTAAGTCGTGTAAGATCCCCTTTCCAAATAATAAATAAATCATCTATAAAACGGCCATAGAGAACCAGGTCCGCCCCAAACTCCCCCCCCCCCCCACACACACATGTTGGTCCTCAAAGGCCCCTATGTATAAGTTGGCGAAGCTCGGGGCGAACCTGGTCCCCATGGCCGTCCCCCGTGTCTGTAAATAATATTTGGTGTCTAATAAAAAATAATTATGTGTCAGTATGAAGTTAATAGAACGAGAAATCAAGCCACGTAGGGACTCAGACAGATCTACATCGGTTTCCAAATAACTCTCCATCACTTCAACTCCCAATTTCTGTGGAATGTTAGAATAAAGAGCTTCCACATCACAGGTTAAAAGAATATATCCATCTTTCCATTCCACCTGATTGATTAATTAAACTTAGAAAGTGTTTCGTGTCCCGTATATAAGACCTCAGGGTCCCCACGTGGCTCTGTAAATAATAATCTAAAAAAAGTGATAAATTATTAGTGAGGGACCCTACACCAGAAACAATTGGTCGCCCAGGCGAATTGTGAAGTGTTTTGTGAATTTTGGGAAGAAAATAAAAAGTGGGAGTGACGGGATGTGAAGTTGAGGTACACAGTTAGACTGTCCTCCTTGCTAGGGAGAGCCCACCCTAAGCAGAGAGGAGAACAGAGTACACAGCAGCACTGAGCCCCAGCGAATAAAATAATTACAGCACAGCACACCAGAGGTAGACCGCACAGAGGAGACAGTAGTACTACAAGTACACAGTTAGACTACACAGCAGCACTGAGAGACAGCCCCAGCGAATAAAAAATATTGCGTTCAAGGTCAAGCTCAAGCTTAAGCCCCAGCACCAACACACCCTCTCCCAACCCACTACTAGACTGGAGTGAAGATGGTGGGCGCAGCAGCCGCTATTTAAAGCCTCGCAAAATCCAGCACCGTGAGATGACGTTCTGACCGCGCGGACGGACCCGAGTCAGGAGGGAATCTCCGAGCACTGCTCGGAACCAGGATCGGAATGATGACGTTCGTGGGGGCTCGGATCTCTGGAATCTGAGTCTGCACATCTCTAATACGTTTTAACGGAAGTAACATCATTTATAGCGGATTATAGTGACATTTATGTGAGCAGAATTTTTATCTATTCCCTTTTCACTGATTTAAAAACAGATAAATTGAGGAGGACACAGATCATCTATTTTAAGAATTATTCAAGAAGAGATCCACCTTTTAAATTGATATGTAATCATTTAAACATTTATGTTATGTATTTATTTTTTATGTTTTTGTTTTGTTCATTGATATATAATTATTTTATTGTATATTGACTGGTCCATTTTTTTATAAAATACTCATTGGGCAGTATTCAACGAGAATAATTCTCCGTGCATGGCGAGAGATTTTTTCTCTCGCCATGCACTCGCCCTGTTCCGGAGGGCTCGCTGCCACTCCTGCTCCCACTATTCAATGTGGTTAAGACTCGCCGCCACTCGCGGCGAATCTTAACCCCTGCAGCGGACGAGTGTCCGCGGCAGGGAGCTGGCAGGGAGCCGGGGACGGTGGCAGCCAGGGAGATTAAAGTCTCCCTGGCTGCCCCAGAACATATGTGGAGGGGAGGTGGGCTCCCCGGGACCCAGGAAGCACAAGCTGCCCCCCCCCCCTATAGCCAGCGGGGGACCCAGTATTCACTGCACCCGATCGTGCATATGTAATGATCGGATGCAGTGAATATATGAATATCTAATGAGCGGCTCGAGAGCTCCGGCCCCCTGCTGGCTGCTCTGTGTTAAAAAAATAATAATATTTTTTTTTTTTAAATTAAATATATATTCATGTGCTATAAGCACATGAATAAAAATAACATGCCCCTTCACAGAAAAAAAATCCTGATTTTTTGACACCAAAATAAAATAAAAAAACCTTTTAGTTTAAATTTTCACATTCCAGTTCTCCATGAAAAGATGGAAAATTGCTACACGGAGAGACACGGAGAAAATCACTTAAAAATACGGAGAAAATATCACATTGAATAGGGTGGTTCACTTTTGGAGACCAAAATGCTCCTTCCAACGCGAAAATAGCACAAACTCGCCATAAAACAAGGCGAATTTTTCTCATTGAATACTGGCCTTTGATAGAAAATTTTGTTTTGGATTTCATTCCTGTCAGTCAGCAACAATATTAATAGAATTTCACTTTAGCGTGGAGTGTTTCCAGTTTTTTTTAGTTTAAGTTCTCACTTGGTGAGCACTGTTTTGGATGGACTTCCATAGGTCCGTCAATCTTTCTGTTACTAATTAATATATTATATGTTCACACATTTGATTATTATTCATATCTATTAGCGCTCGATTTTTTGGTTTTGTTTCCAGGTTAATCTATTGACTGTCAATCATGACCAGGCATTCCCAACCAGGGTCCCCAAGGCACACTATCGGCGCAGATTTTAGTGATATCCATGTCAGTGATGTCTTTTCCATTGGGTTTAATGAGCAGTTGCTAAGGGGTCCAAGGATTGTAGTGGTCCACCCCAATGGGGAAGACGGCACTGCCCTGGATAGCTTCTGCAGCGGCGGCGGGCAGTGGGGTCTGGGCAGCGGTGGCTGGAAGCTTGTAACGCTGCGCTATTTGCCGGGCGGCGGATGGGAAGCTGATTTTTAAATGAATGGCCAGACGCTAATTGGCTGAATTCTCTCAGTCAATTAGCGTCCGGCCAGTCTTTTCAAAATCAGCAGCACTTCCCGTCCCGCAAATAGCGCTACAGACTCCCAGCCGCTGCTGCGGAGTCCGGGCAACTGGAAGCTTGTAGCACTATTTGCTGGGTGGCGGGAAGCACTGCTGATTTTGAAAAGACTGACCGGACACTGATTGGCTGAATTCTCTCAGCCAATCAGCGTCTGGACAGTCTTTTCAAAATCAGCAGCACTTCTGCCCAGGGGCCCGCACCAATGTTAAGATAGCTGTGAATCATGCATGAGTATAGGTGACTGAATTAGTACTTCAGCTATTTTGATTTAACCACCTGTGCTGGAGCCTGGATATCACTAAAACCTGCTCTGTTAGTTTACCTTGAGGACTGAGGTTGGAAATGCCTGATCTAGATACTGTAGACCTATTGACCGGATACCCCTTGGTGAGTGATAAAGTGTCTGCCATTTGCCAGTTAGGAGCTGATTGGTTGGTACTTTATCCCTGTCCACTTAATCTCTTTTCATGGTTTAGTACAAATTATATGCCCTGTAGACTCCTCAATGCAAAGCTTTTCAGAGTTTGTTAAACTGAAGACCACTATTCCCATACAGGACTATGGTCATGGTGGTATTCAGCGATACCTGGGTTAATACTGTCAGCGATACCTGGGTTAATAAAGTTAGTTATACCTGGGTTAATACAATCAAAACTTCAAATGGGCTTTCAAGACCCACTTCTTCACTAAACCTAGCCAAATCTCACCTTAACTCTCTGTTCCATGCTTACTGTCTACCCCAGTGATGGCTAACCTTGACACTCCAGCTGTTGTTGAACTACACATCCCAGCATGCCCTGCTACAGTTTTACTATTTGCCCATGCTAAAACTGATGCAGGGCATGCTGGGATGTGTAGTTCAACAACAGCTATAGTGTCAAGGTTAGCCATAACTGGTCTACCTGATCTGTGTCACCCGTTTGTCTGCCCCTCCTCTTTAGAATGTAAGCTCTCACGAGCAGGACCCTCTTCCCTCATGTTTTCCTTCTCTTAATTAAACCATATTTAAACCATCTTTGATGGCACCAAATCCTTCAGCTTTCTGTCAAGCTGATATTTAATCCTATATCCTCTGCTGATGCAGCTATGGTTATTTACCTTGCACTTGTCCTCTATTGTATTTAACTGTAAGTCAATGTTTTGCTTATTCGTTTATGTAATCTTTAATTTCAGACACACATAGCTGGCCCTTAACTGCTTTCACTGCCTAGGACCAGAGAAAGCAGTGCAGAAGCCAGGATGCTCATGTGAGCCCTGTGATTCGCCAGCTGGCATTATTATCACAGGGCTCACTGCGGTACTTTTTCACATTAATAAGTTTGGCCAGATCCTATTTCCCATTATAAGTATTAGAAATGCAATCTGCTTACTAAACAAATGTGAATTGATGGGTTTGGAGCAGTTTTTCACGAAAACTGCTCCAAAAGCACTAAAATGCATTCAGATGAAATTAATGTGAAAAGGATTTTACATAATGTTAACATTGTCCCCCTTAGACCAGGTATGGCCAGCTGTTGTGAAACTACAAGTCCCATAATGCCTTGCCACAGTTTTGATATTAGGGAATGCTAAAACTATGGCAATGAATGCTGGGATGTGAAGTTTCACAACAGCTGGAGGGCCACAGTGTGGCCATGTCTGTCTTAAGGCCCCCATACATTAGGCCGACTTGTCCTTAGGACAAGTCGGACCCAATTCTACTGTGAGCCGCCCGGCAGCTCCCCGGGAGGCTCACATACAATTTGGCACTTGATGAGCCAGTTTTTACATGTGATAAATCGCTTGCGATTTATCACATGTAAAACAAATGGGGAGCTGCAGGGCGGTGAGGAGCAGTGGGGCAGGCAGTGGCAGTAGTTGGGGCGGGCAGCGGCAGTAGTGGGGGCGGGCGGCGGCAGTAGTGCCTGGCTGGCATGCTGTGATCACAAATAGCAGCGCTGTCGCTGCGGGACGGGACACACAGTGGCGGCTATTAGATTTTCAAAATACCTGTGAAATGACCGGCCGTTCTGTGATTGGCTGAGAGCTCTCTCAGCCAATCACAGAACGGCCGGTCAAGCCAATCACAGAACGGCCGGTCATTTGACAGGTATTTTGAAAATCTAATAGCCGCCACTGTGCGTCCCGTCCCGCAGCGGCAGCGCTGCTATTTGTGATCACAGCATGCTGGCCAGGTCAGCATCACTCGCCGCACCCGGAACCCGCCGGGAACTCATTTGTGAGCTGCCGCCCGCCCCCACTACTGCCGCTGCTATTTGTTATCACAGCATGCCGGCCAGGTCAGTGTGTCTGCCCGCCGTGCTCCCCCGCCCCCCGGTGTCTGCATGCATATGCCTGACAGGTGGGCAGGCATATGCATAGCATACAGGGAGGTCGGATGATCTTATGTGTTGACCGTCCGACCTCCCTGATCCGGTCCGATGCGCACGGGACCGCGCATCGGATCGGATCATATATCACACACCTGCGATTTTGGGGCGATTTCATCCGGTTATCGGCCCAAAGTGCCGAAATCGGATGAAATCGTCCCAAAATCGTATAGTGTATGGGGGCCTTTAGACAGTCAGTTGGAGCATTGCCGGTTTAACAACAAAGCAGCCGGGAGAAGCCACCCAGCGGCCCCCACTGGGTGAATTGATGGAGGACTCATGCAACTAGAGGTTGCTGACACTACATTTCCTGGTGGTAGGCCCTTCCCAGGGACCAGCCACCTTCTTATCTGAGCCCATCACAAACTTTGTCTATTATGTGAATACAATTTTGTTTTACATGCATGTCCACAAGTTATGCTGCCCATACACTTGTGCGATTGCATTCGATGCAATCTTGGGTTCGATTTCCCTTGAAGCTCAGCATTCGATAAATCACATGAAAAAAAAAACATTTTAGTGCATTCGATTTTGCATTCAATCATGCGATTTATCGAATGCACCGTTCGATAAAAAAAGAGGAGGAGCCAGGAAGCGACCAGAACTCTTCAAGAATCGTACGTCGCTGTTTAGAAAAATCACATGCGCAAAACTGCATTCGACTGCACATACATTTCGAGAAATATTATGCGCAGCACATAAGACCGTGAGACGTGACATTCGAGCGGCGCGGTCGTGCATCGCGGCGAATGGTACACATTTTGTGCATACAATCATTCGATTTCTCGGCCAGATGAGGTCGAAATCGATGGATTGTATACAATATCTCACAAGTGTATGGGCAGCATTAGTTGCCATTGGGCCCCCACAAACCTTAATCTGACAACTACAATGTCACTTAGGGTCTAATTCAGAGTTGATGCTGATGTGCAAATTCGCAATCCTTTCGATTATCGAATTATACACGAATTGTAACACATATGCTACCTTAGGCAGCACCAATGCAGCTTTTTGCAGCAAATGGTGCAGCATTTTAAACAAATGTTCACTAGACCTCATTTTATAAGCCATCGTAGAGGTGAAGTCAAGAAATGCCGCAAGGATATTGCTTCTCTTGAAAAGTCAAGTATGAGCCTCCTTAGATCAGACCGTAATGGATTGAAAAATTGCAATCTCAGATAGACTCTTTTTGTGAGGCGTTGATCACCTTTAAGAAAAATAAATTACAGACCATGAACAACGACTACATATCCCATTTATCGGGTTTATTGGTGGCTCACAGGGGATTCTTCTGCATCTAGATGGTGCAGACCCCTTAGACAATTGCCACACAGGACCATTGGTGGTTTTGAGTTTGCCTTATCACACCCAGACTCTGATATTGAAGCTCCAACTCCCCTACCTCCCAGTGTGTTTTTATTTTTATTTAGATCCTCATACCAGGAAACTGAATCCTGTAAGAGAACTCGAAAATCATGGAAACCCCACCCGAGAAGAGAAAGAGGCAGGAGGAGGAGAACTTGAACCTTATCTTTAATATTTTCTACAGGTGAAATCTCCCTACTCTCAATGGGGCTTTCTTTTGTTTCCTCCTCTAGACTTGATAAGTTTTGAACATATCTAAGGATCCCTGAAAGTGAGTTTGAGGCCACCAACCTAAAGAAAAATTATGGTAATCTTACTGGTGAACAAAGATGGGCACTTAAAACCTTACAGAATAATCATTCAATCACATCCAGCGGACATGGGCGGAGCTGTAAACCGCTCTGATTATGAAAAGGAGATCCTGCGTCAGCTTGCAGACACTTCCACCTATATGAAATGCGACATTAATCCAATCACTAGAGTCAAGAGGCTTGTTGATCACGATATTGACCTAGCAGTGAATCATGGTTGGCTTACCGAGCAGGTGCTGCTCTTTCTTAAAGTCGAACCTCCGGTGAGGGGTGAATTACACATTGCCTAAGGTACACAAATCCTTAGAGCAACTGCCAGACAGACCAATTATTTCTGCTAGAGGTTCCCTTCAACAACCCCTGGCTGTCTTTGTGGACAATTTCCTACATGATCTCATGCCTCTTATTTCCAGGTACTTACTTTTTTAGTAAAAACCCGAACCTTGATAACTTTCCTGATGATTACTTTCCACACTAGACATGTCATCATTATATACAATTATTCCCCCTTACAGTGGAATAGAGGTGAGATCTCTGTTGGAAGTGCACAAAACAGGTGGTCCTCCAGCTGAGTTTATCCTGCAATTGCTTGAATTCATTCGGATTCATAATCACTTTATGCATGATGGCAGCCACTAAATTCAAGTTGCTGGAACAGCAATGGGCTCAAATGTAGCCTCAGCTTATGCAGGGATATTAATGCATGTATATGAGACCGCTAACATTTTATCAAAATACTATGAGAATATTTTTTATTATAAGCGATATATAGACAACATTTTTTGATTTGGAGGGGCACTGAGGAAGGAATCATTCATAGCTTAGACAATACATTCCATTTGACTGGATATTGCAGTCAAAACACTGTTAACTTTTTAGACATCACTGTCAGCAAGGTGGGTGCCTGATTGAGCACGACTCTCTATCAAAAAATGAATAGAAATACTATTCTTCACGTGGCAAGTAATAATCCACTACATCTTAAAGACATTTTGCTAATGTCTCAGTTTCTGAGAGTTATACACAACACCTGTCACTGCCATTCAGATTGAAGAGATGAAAAAATATTTCCTTGCGCATGGTTACAAGAGAAGTACCATTGAATGATCCTCATCAGAACCTAAAAAAGCAAACAACCACATGTTATATGTTTGATAATCATTCCTCCATAGTAGCAAAATCTATAAAGAGACTCTGGCCAATAGTGGGCTCTGATCCCACACTGGGGATTGAAGTTAGGTGTCCTCCCATGACCTCATATTATAGAGGGAGATGTTTTATGTACCCTAAGCGAAATGTGGGCCCACAAGAACACACCTGGATCAGATTTGAGAAGCCAGGTTGTGTAAAGTTCATGAAATGTGCCACATGCTGTTTGATGGTTACTGGAAAATCTTTCTTACATCCACAAATGGGTATACAAATACTCATAGCTGCTTCTCCTGAAGATGATCTACTATAGACCAAAACGTTGAGAGAATTATATCATTCTGATGGTATGGAATAAAAACACATGGTCTGCTTTAAGTGCAACCTTCTGCTCTGGTGAGTGCTGCTTATATATAATTGGCCCACTGACGAAATCTGAATGACAAAACGCATTTGGGGCGTGGCTGTTTGACGCAATCTGTGATCCTGCCCGGCTATCACATTTGGCTTCTGCATGGAGGAGAGTGCTCCCGGCACACAGTGCCGTTCCTGGAGGATGCCCTGTGCGGCTTGTGGTTCCAGAATCCTGCTGGAGGAGAGCCTGCATGCTGATTTGCCGAGGCTTGGTAGATATCAAATCTTGTAGTATTCTAGCCCACAGCTTAGGAAATATATTCGGTACGAGTATTATCCTCTGGGTCATTCTGTTAAACTGGTTTTTACAATATTAAAGAAAAGTATTACACTATGAGGTGCCCCTCTGTTTTCCTATTGTTGCAGATATATATATATATATATATATATATATATATATATATATATATATATATAGATAGATAGATAGATAGATAGATAGATAGATAGATAGACACCCCTGACGAAAACTGTCTGGCTGCCAGTTGAAATGGCTGTTGGGTCAACCTTTGTATGCTGAATTGCTATAAGATGCATTATTTCTAAATACACATCTCTTGATTCAACTACCCTGTGAGTGCTGGTTCTTTCTTGCCATATAAAGGGAGGTAAGTGTGGTTATTATCTGATATATGGACCTTGCACGCCTTTACAAACATTTATTGTGAGTACCACCTTGTATTATAGACTACCCGGGCTTCGTTATGGAATTTCAAGTATTTCCATACGTGTAACTTTAATTTTGAAGGGCTTCCTGGTAAACAACATTTTTTGTCTTTTCTTCAGGCTGGAGAATGGCCAGCTAACTTTAATTTTGAAGGGCTTCCTGGTAAACATTTTTAGTCTTTCCTTCAGGCTGGAGTATGGCCAGCCTATCAGTGGAGTTGACTCTGGAACATGCAATATACAACTGGCCATGGGAGAAACAGTCACTACCAGTGGTGGCTCCAGAGGAGGGGCTGCTGCACAGTTCAAAATTCAAATAGGGAAGAAACACCAACAGCCAGTGAGTCAGTTTGAACTGGCAGTGGGTGTGGCTCCCAAATATGAATTTTGAACTGTGCTGCAGCCCCTCCTCTTGTGCCACCAATAGACTACTCATATCCACATCATCTAGTTTCAAACTCTGCCCCAGCAAGCGGGATACTGATGGTCGAAATTCAGGCACCTGAATCTCGACTGGTGGCCACTACACCAATCCCAGAATCAGACTTCGATTGCACTTCAGCGGTAATATATATGCATCTACTAATTCTGGTTAATGCCATGATTTTTATCCATTTTATCCATTGATTTGTGTTTTTATGTAGCTTACATTATACTGTCATGAGCCATTTATTATGGCTCATTTCTCTCATGTCAGTTCTGTGGTCTTTTCCTGGTAATAGACTCTCTGGTGGCCTCCAGTGGTGAGTCTGTGCCTTTGCAGCTCAATCTTCTTTGAGTTGATTTATGCACAAGGCTGGGATGTAATGACCTTGTTATCCCAGCTCAGGTGCAGCATTAGGACTGGGAGCTGTCTGGATCTTTCCCAGGTGAATTATCACTTGAGCCTTTCTTAAGGCATTCTCCTCAGCACTGCCCTGCCGGTGATAATTTCCTGTTCGTTTTGCAGGTAGCTTCTGTCTCCTGTTTCCTGGTGGTCACTTGTCAGGGTACTTGCTCTGTTTGGAGCTCACTAGTCATCTGCTGGTCATTAGTCCGTTTCTCCCTGTTCATTGCCCTTTTCCTGGCCTTTTGCAGTTCAGTCTGCTTTCACTCAGTTCCAGTATCCTGTCAGTCTGCTCCAGTCTGTCCCAGCTTGCTTCTTCCCATCTGCAGCAGCTATATGTCCCGTGGTCCTGATGTGCCTGTTACAGGTCCTGTAACTGCTCCTTTGGAGCCTGGTTCTATTTCTTTATCCCCGTTAACTGGCAAGCTGCTAATTCCTTGTGTTGGTTTTGCATGCATTTGTTCCACCTTTGTTCAGTCCTCCCAGGCATGGCGAGGCGCATTATACTCCTTGGTTTGGTCATTTTGAGATACTGGATTATTGTGTTAATGTTTACGTTATTAGTTAGCTGTATTTCCTGCATAGGTTTTGCTGGAGTTATCCCTGTTCTCCGGTCTGAGATGTCTGCGACTAGTTTGCATTCTCCGTCATTGGCCTGGTGCCGTTAGGCAGGTTGTTTCCACAGGAACGCCCAGTAGTTAGATTTCCTTTTGACTGTACCCTTAGAGGATCGCGGATTCCTTGTCACTTCCTAACACCTGGTTGCACCGGAGCTGGAGCGGGATTAACTCGCTCCTTCAAGCGTGGCAACTAAAGGCGAAGCCTTGCATTTGCAGGAATCATCCTTCTCCCTTTGGGGGTCAACAGAGTAAGTGTAGGCTTTGCCGTGGTCATTCTAAACAGCGGTCCCGACTGTGGGTTCACACCCAAAACCATAACATATACTTTGCTATAGTGTAGAGATGCATTTCAACACTACCTACATTAATAATAATACTACTAATAATACTAATAATGAATGAACTTGCACATATATATAAACACAAAATGGTTACAAATGTAAATTATTTTTCTGAATAAAGCTGGCAGTAGATGGTATAGGGCTGGTGCACATTACTCTCACTAGTCTCTTACAGCAAATCATCAGTAGTCCACATACATCCACTGTAAACAAGCGTGAACGAGCCTACCACGGCAACAAGGAAATCCTGCAGAGATTTTAACCTAGTGGCACAACAGATCTGCTTGGAACAATGCTGGGTAAATAACCCTGACATACTTGTTTACTGTACTGCTGATACAATGCCTTCGAAGTGCAGTCATAGAACATATCTGAATTTTGCTGGGAATATAAAGCACAAAAGTGAAACCTGGTAAACGGTGGTTATGTTCTATGGTTTCAAAGCTCTGTGATAAAATGGAGAATTATTTGGTCAATCTGTCTAAGCGGCTATTTATTTTTATCTCAGTTAATGAATCGTCTGTTGTAAAGAATAGGCAGAGCTCAGCAAAACACAAGCAATATCTATTTATGGCCACTTCAGATTGCCTGAGCAGGTCCTTACTTGCTGTCAGAGCCGTAGGGTGGTTTGGAGTGTGGCATGGAGTGTGCCAAAGCACACTGGCCCTTATTCAGATCTGATTGCAATACAAATTTGTTCTCAAAATGGGCAAAACCATGTGCACTGCAGGTGGGGCATATGTAACATTTGCGGAGAGATTTAGATTTGTGTGAGTTATTTTGTTTCTGTGCCGGGTAAATACTGGCTGCATTTTTTTTCTAATTGCAACTTAGATTTCAGATTCAACACATCCCACCTAAATTTAACTCTCACTGCACATGGTACATCTGCCCCACCTGCAGTGCACATGGTTGTGCCCATTTTGAGAACAAATTTGTACTGCAATCAGATCTGGATGCAGGATGGGGAACGCTATTGGCGGCACTTGTCAAATACTGTCATTTGTAAGCTTTCCTCCTTTCTGAGGCTTGGAATCTCCTAACTAGCTCAATGAGTAGGATGTTTGACTGGAATGCAACAGGTTATGGGTTTGGTCCTGGGCACCGCAGTATATTGAAATGTTTTTTTTACTAAAGGTTACTGTGATCTCTCTCACCACACAATTCCCCTACATGTTAATATCAGTACTGGCAAATGTTTTCCTTTGAATGTAGAAATGCATTTTCCTGCAGCAATGTATGATTTGCTTTGGAGGTAGATGTATGATTAGTTGTTATGGGGGGAAGTGGGATCAGAACACGTTACTATGGAGATGTGTGCTAAATGACAGGGACGTTATGCTCCCCTGTCATTATCAGTGCTGCTACTAGATGTGCCAGCCCATGTGTGAACAAATGGTCAGTGGCACTGACCATTCTGACACCTGCAGGTGTTGTTGCCCCATTCACAGCCCCTGTAGCGGCTGCCAGGCTCTAGGAGAGATATTGCAATTCTTGTGAGATCAAACTAAATCTGAGTAGAACCAGCCAAGAGGAGAGACCCAGCGCAAATGCACTAGGTTTATGCGTTGTGGGCTGTCACATGATCACCAGAGGGGAAGTTTTTAGTCCCCCCCACTCTGGGATCTAAGATGTTAATATAAGTTGCTACTGCTTCCTTTTTTTCCTAAAAAAGAGGTGAAGCAAGAAGAGAAATACAGTCATGATCCGTGCCGGGATAATACATCTCCCCCTCAGGACCCAAGGATCCAGTATGTTCTGCCATCTATAGTTATGCCGGTGTTTGTAGTTCTGCAAGTCTATCTGGTCTTGCTTACACAATGGGGGAAAGAATCCGAATATGAAAATTGGTATTTGTATTCTTAATACGAACGAATACGACTGGCATCGCCGTCGTATTTCATTTACGAATTCGTATTCCAGAGGGAAATTTACAAAGCAGTCATATTTTCCGATTGCTTATAGATTCGTATTTTTTCCGATACGAATTCTTATTTTAAATACAAATTTGCATTGATCACTCAGATCCGTGCAGGCTGCAGTGTAAATAAAAAAATAAAATGATAAAAAAAGGCAAGGGTTCCCCCCCACGGCCATAACCAGCCCCAGGCTCAAAGAGCCAGTCCTGATTTCAATAAATCAGGAAGCCATTGTAATAGGGTCCCCTTATTTTTTAAAACCAGCACCAGGCCCAAGGGTCAGTCTGGGTTCCCAATATACGGGGGACAAAATGAGGAGGAGTCCCCCATATTTTAAGAACCAGCACCAGGCTCAACCAGCCAGCAGGGTAATGCTACAGCGGGGGGAAGACTTTTTATACAAGTCCTCCCAGCCAAAGCATTAACCCCCTGACCGGCCAGCCTGGGCAGAAGTCCTGGGGGAGTGGGGACCCACCCAATGAAGGGGTCCCCCCCCTCTAGAATTTACCTACAAAGGCTGTACCCTGGTGCTGTCCCCGGTGGCCACCAGGCTGATAAATGTGTAAAAGATAGATTAAAACCATTGGGTTCTTCTGCTGTGGAACTATGAGTCCCAGCAAACCCGGACCGCATACTGGGACTTGGAGAACCACAAGTCCCAGCATGTGGTCCATTAATGGGCTTGCTGGGACTCTTATTTCCACAGCAGAACCAATAGTTAAATAAAAACATCACCACACCTAAAGATAAATCTTTATTACATACACAGCCCTTTCATAGTGATACTTACCTATCTTGACCCCATAGGTAGGTTTACGTCCATACGTCCAGTGGTCCTGAAGAAATCCATAGGCTACCTGTGGAATGAAATTATACTTACACAGCTCCTCCGGCGTAAATCGTCCTCTTGGTTCCAAAATAGGCATCCAGGGGCAAAACAAAAAAAAACGCAAAACCCGGTGCCAGCACGAACTGACAGGAGGAGACGCAGGATGTGTTTACATCCTTTGGCTCCTCCCCCCGAATAGCCTTATATCCCCCCTAGCGGCCAATCAGGAGTCGGCAGGGGAGGTAAGGAGGCGGAGCAGGGGCCAGGTTCAGGGGATCTCCCAGTGTTTTATGGGCATCCTTATGAAAACGCTGGGCATTCCCTGGGAACACAGGTGCGTCGATGCCTGCTCGGGGCGGGAGTCACATGACCTCAGCACCCACTTCCTTTTTGGCCATCTCCTCAGTTTAGACTTTTATTTCCATCATTCGATGGTCAGCGAACATCGACTGTTTTCTCTCCCTTTGGCCGCATGCAAAGGAATGTGTTCTTGTACACATCCCCTTGCATGCTAGCGAGGTAATGCAGGTGACGTGGGTGTTGGTGGCAGCAGTCCGGTAGGGCGGCACTGACTTGTTCAGTAGGCTGCAAGTATACACAGCCTAGGGAACGAGCCTGAATAAGGCTCTTAGTGCATTCCCCAACGAATCAGTGTTTTTATGTATTATTATGGTGTCAGGGATTAGAACTTGTTCTACTCCTGTTGATAACTGTATATTCAGAGTACAATGTTTAATGAATGGCAAGGAAGCCCAAACAATTGCCTGATACAAGTTATTTGGGGACAACCAGCCAGGAAATACCCATGAGATTTATTGTGCTCTAGTTGAGTGAAGCGGATGCCAGATGGAATTCTGCACTTGCAAAGAGGTTCTGATGCTGCTGAAATGTAGCGTACAATGGTTCGGTGACAGCTCAGTGGTTTTAGGGTCCGCTGAGACCATCAATGCACTGTCTGTGACTCGTAACTTCATCCTTTAGATAAAACTTTGACCTTTGACTTTAACCATGTCTGACAACGGTACATTTTTGTTTAATGTAAAAGTTTCTTCCATGATTCTTTGCAGCCATTCCTACTGGGATGATATTACATTGCGCCGCTGGTGTGACTGATTAAAGTGCTGATATAGTACGACACTGAGGAGTATGTTGGAACCACATAAATCTAACAGTAATAATAATTGCAATGGACAGCTTAAACGGATGGTGATGACAGAGGACCACGTCTTATGCTCTACGCCTATCCTACTAATTGCAATAAGTACAGTACATAAATCAGAAAAACATTATCTGACCCAAGCGGTGATTAACCCAGAGCAAGTTATGTATACATAATCACACACTGGGAGGGTGATGCGGTGTATACAGACTAGGATTTGCATATTACTGCTACTGAAGCAAAACGTTAACCACTTAGGGGGTATTGAACCTGTGCCACTTTTTCCACCGGCGGTAAAATCGGCACTTGCCTATTCAATGCGGCCGTTACCGACAGCACTTAAGGTGCCCATACACTAGTAAGATTTATCTTCAGATCTGGCTGGTTGGAACAAACACATGGTTATGGATGAGTGACAGTTTGTCAGTTTTCTAGCATTTCCAAGCAAATGGTCAACTGTCATTTGCTCTCACCCATTACCATGTTTTTGTTCCAACCAGCCAGATCTGAGGATAAATCTGCGTGTGTATGGCCACCTTTAAGGCAGTCAGATTCATGATTTTTTAAGTCTGATCTGTTTTGTCGGAAATGGCCACAGATTGTCGGATTCACGGCCGTTTTTCGACAATCTACACCTGTCTTCAACTATCCATGGATATCCGACATTCGTGTTGTACAAAATTGCCCGGGATTCTGACTGTCAGGCTGTTCCGACAGTTGGAACCCAGGATTGAATACTCCCCTTAATATCCAGTCCAGTTGTGACATTTCTACGATGTTCCAGGTAACATCATCTTAGCATGGACACTTTTATATGTTTTTTGTTTTTTCAATGACTGAAAAGAATTTTCTTTAAATAGAAAAGTGGAATAAATAATTTTGTTTTCACTTACACAATTGGCACTTCCTCAGATAATGATCCTTAAATCTAATAAACAAGTAGTGCTGAGGGATTCTGTACAAAATACCAGAGATGACCACCCTGACGGTCATAATCTCAGCAGCAGGATCCCCACAGTAAAAATACCTTGGGGCTAATCCTTCATTCTAAGGACCCCCATACTCTAGTTCGAGGTATGCCGGCGGACAGGATCGCATAACAGGCACCGGAAGGGGTCCTTTTGCATACAATGGGCCAAATGTAATAGGATGTGAGGATCTGATAGTGAGAGATTTGGGAGAGTTTTCCCATTTGTGTAAAGCGGCAATCATTTACTTGGGTTTAACCGGGTTTTCAGTGTAAATGATTGCTGTTTTAACAAAATGGGAAAACTCTCCCAAAATTTCACACTTTTTGATCCCCACACCCTATCACATTTGGCCCAATGTATCTTATGTGATACCAGTCATGGCTGCGAGATATGACAAATCCTTGTGGCAGCCATGATGCTCTCCGGAACCCATCCAATGCGCACAGGACCTGGCATTGAATCAGGTGAAAGTCACGTTCAATATGGAACTTTTCACATGAGTTATCGGCTCAATGCATCAAAATCATGTAAAATGTGCCAGATCATTCCGGTGTATGGGCACCTTTACCCTAAATTGGATGCAAATTGAGTCCTGTTCGAGATAATTCACTATATGAATAAAATGATTATTATTTTTAATGTTCACCATCAGGATTCATTAGGACTTTGCCGGCCAGGATCCTGACCACATCCTGTTCTGAGTATAGAAAGTTAATTTACTAAAGGGAGATTTGAAATCCATCTTAATGGATGTGATGTTCAGGGGCTAAGTCACACATTTACTAACATTTAAAAATAAATATAAAAAATTGTCTGTTAGTAAATCTGCATTTTAGCACCTGAATCACATTTAAGTACATTGGTGTTATTACTATGGGTGCCTGGTGTCCACTTTCCGTGTCAACTGCTCATTCCCCAGACACATGCAATACTCCCCCAGACGCATACAGCACTCCCCCTGATACCTGTAGCCAGGTCTTAATTTTTATTTTTTTTTGGTAAGCAAACATACATTTTATCGCTCATTGTGCATATTGTGGGTGGAGCTACAATGTGGGTGGAGAATCAATTGATGCTTAAAAATGGTACTATTGTGTGGTGCAGAGGCGTGTGTCGTCAAAAACAAGGGGATTTACATCCTCATTACCACAATGCTCGTTGACAATGAAGAGTTTAATTCTTGTGAGCGGAGACAGCGGGGCTGAGAGTGGTGATAGCCGGGTGTGAGCGGCTGAGAGTGGTGATAGCCGGGTGTGAGCGGTAGGCAGCCCGACTGTATTCAGAGCAGACTCGCGGCTATTTTGAATCCTGCGCTGGCCAACTGGGCTCGCGGACGGGCAGCCAATCAGGAGTAGCAGTAGCGGCTCCTGATTGGCTGCCAGACCACAAGCTCCAATTGGCTGGAAAGAAGGCCATTCTTGACATCCCAACAACAGGGATGACACACCTCCATTTTGGGAAACTAAGACCATTGTTGCCCAAAAATGACATCACATTTAGAGATCAGAGTTACATAGTGTAACTGACATGATTTATCTCTCCCTCTTTACTTTCCCCCCCGACACTGGGGCGAATTTATGAAGCTTGGAGAAGTGTTATAATGGTTCAGCCAATCAGCTACAATATGTAAATTGACAGGTAAGAGCTGGTTGGCTGAACCATTATCACCTTGCTCATAACGTTCTTTATGGGGATAGATAACACTTCTCCAAGCTTCATAAATTCACCCCACTGTCTCTCTCTGAAATAGTCCCTCCCCAACCCCTCTACCTTTCTCTGACTCTCTTTATTTACTCTATCTCATTGACGTTGTCTCTCTCTCCCTGAAACTGCCTCTCTCCCTGACCCTGCCTCTCTCTCACAAACTTCATCACTCCCTCTCTCTTTCTCTTCTCGTCTCTTTCTGAAATCATCTCTCTCTATTAGTGGGATGTATTAAAGAAAAAATGCGGTAAAACGCCTGTTTTCTGGATTTTTGCAGCATTTTAAATGTACTAAAGCCCCTCCCGGCAGGCCTTCTCTCCGCAGCGCTGTTGTCTAAGGGATCCGACACAGATCCCTCCCAGCATGCCCCGCAACCGCCAGCATCTCTGCACATGCACAGAGGGACTCCCTGGTCACAGACCCGGAAGTTCGGCCAGCGACAGGGATCGCAAATGGCAGCTCTTATCGTGAGAGCTGCCCTTTGCGTTGCTCATCGCATATGTCATTGCATATGCGATGAGCATTGGGGCGATGGGAGGCGGGATGTACTGCCACTGGATGGTATATCCTGCCCTGTGACATATTGGGCGGTATTCAATGAGCCTGATTCGCCAGGTTTTTAAGGCGAATTTGTGCTGTTTGGCGAATTTCTGTCAAAAACGGTGAATCACCCTATTCAATGACCACATGGTGAATACATTTGAAGGTTTTTTTCGCCATGATTCACCGAGTAGCAATCGCTATCTTTTTATGGTGAAGTGGAATGTGAACTTTTAAAATAAAGTGTTTTGTTTTTTACATTTGGTGTCAAAAAATCAGGAATTTTATTCTGAGGAGGGGCATGCTATTTTTATTCATGTGCTGTAAGCACATGAATATATATTTAATTTTAAAAATAATATTTTTTTTTTTATTTTTTTTTTACACAGCATCCAGCAGGTGGCGCCAGAGCGGAGCCGCTCATTACATATTCATATATTCACTGCACGATCATTACGATCCTGTGTAGTGAATATACGCTCGCCTGCTGGCACCCCCGGGGGGGCAGCCTGTGCTGCCTGGCACCCGGGGAGCACACCTAACCCCCCACAAAGGTCTGGGCTAGGCAGAGAGACTACCATCTCTCTGCCTGGCACCGTCCTGAGGCTCCCTGCGGCAATCGCCGCAGGAGCTCATATTCGCCAGTCAGGGGCTCGCTGCCCCTGACTCGTTGAATACCGGAGCCCGCCGGCTCCGGAACGTGGCGAATGTGCAGCGAATCCAAAAAAGGATTCGCTGCACCTCGCAGGTATTCACATTGAATACCGCCCATTATCTAACTTGTGTGTCCCCCACCCCTTTCTCTCCTTCCTTTTCTATTTTCCCTTTCTTTCTTGGTCTCCCCCTCCCCGAACCCCTCATGCGAGGCCACGCCCCATTTTTGGACGCTGTGGGGACATGGCCAGCCGCTCTGTGAGCTGGCCAAGGGCCTAGCCCTCTGTCTCCGGGAATAGACGCTGTGCGCATGCATGGTCTTCACTCTATTTGCCGCTGCTCTGCTCAACAGAGCAGTGCCGGGGAGGTATGGATCATTAGGTCACCACAATGTTGGTCGACAGTCATTAGGTGGACACCATTAGGTCGACATGCATTTAGGCCCGACATGAGTTTAGGCCGACATGCAGTAAGGTCGACATGAGTCTAGGTCGACAGGGACATTACGTTGACAGGGACATTAGGTCGATATGGGTTAGGTAGACAGTCAAAAGGTCAACTTGGGTTTTTTTTTTTTTAAATTGTCCCGAATGTCAACACAGTCGACATGGACACTATAGGCTCTGGAGCAGAGCTGGTCCTGACAGTGTCACAATGAATCAGAAATGTCAGCAATACTGTAGTGTGTAGACTCTACATTTCCTCTTTTGGATCTCTCCCATGAAGCTGACAAATTTCCTCCTGTTGTACTGTTGCTTCTTGTCCATGGCAGGACAAATACAGGGACTGCTGTACATAAATGCGCGCGTATCCGGACGACGGATCTACGATGTCTAGGTTGACCACGCTTAGTCAAACCCATCCAATTAGATGCCTAAAGATAGTTGACCGTGTCTAGAACATCAGTAAAGGAAGTTTGACGCCAGCGTTAGAGCTCGGGCGTGTGGGCGACGGTCACGGTAGTCTCAACATGAATTTTTCACATTTTTTGGGTGCAGAATGTCACAGGTCAACTTGGTTACTACCCAAGAGGACATAGAGTGAGATTATAATAGTACCTGAAGCATGGCGAACGCAGCGAGCCATGCGAGGGGACACTGTGCACATATACCGTGTCCGTGGGGACCCCTGTGACATTCGACACCCAAAAAACCATGAAAAACTCATGTTGACCGTGTGACAGTTGACCACATTCCTGTCATTCTAACGCTGGCATCTAACTTCTGTTACTGTCGATCTAGACGCGGTCTACTATTTTTATAACTAGACGGGATTGACTAAGGGTTATTGACCATAACATGGTAGATCTAGACAGCTTTGATCTGCTAAACCATTACCAAATGTATACTGAAGGGGGATACAAAAGGGTATGGGAACCAGAGGCGTAACTCTGGGAGACAATGGATTCATCTGCCACCGGGCTCCTGCTTCCAAGGGGGCACCTCTTCTCCCTGCAAGTTTGAATCAGTTCATTGGAAGCCATCAATATCGCTTCTGTGGCTGACTCCCCTCCTAGCAGGTCCAGAGATGTCACACTCTATTTATTTTAAACATTATTTCCCATAACATATATACATACACACATACATAGATGCATAGATATATTTATTTAAGGTGGTGGTGTGTGTGTGCTTGGGGGGCACCAATATTTATTTTGCCTTCGGGCAACTGGGATGAACTTACGCCACTGATGGGAACAGATAAACCGTCTCCTCATGTTGAATCATACTGAGCATATGTGAAACACTCCGGTATGATTTCATAGCTGGAGATGTGTCTATCCAGGAACGATGGTTCTGCTTGTTTTACTGAATGTGGGCAGGCAGAAACCAATAATAAACGTGTGCTGAATCCTACAGCCATTTTGTGGTGAACCATAATAACTCGAGGTGTGTGCTGGGAGACAGACTGACCAGCCTTTTCTATACTCAGCAAGCTTGGGGTCTAGATCCCTTCTGGGGCATATACTGTATAATAGTCGCCAGCGGGTCTTAACTTAATGCAAAGCGAGAGCTGGATAATGGTAGCCGAAGGCTTTGATTGCAACTTCTAACGCAGCACTATTAAATTATGCATTAGTGTTAAAGTGCATTGCTAAGAGCAGAATACGCCACGGTGTGAAAGTGGCTATTAGACTTAACTCTGCTTTTGCTAGAAAGCACTAAAAATATACTTCTAGCAAACATTTGCCTAGAATTCATCAATACATAGAAATAAAATTGTAACGGTGTTTGTAATTGGACAATTTTAAGGCAATTTGCGACAATTTCAGTCGTATAGAGGTAAATTTCCTAAAGATTGTATAAATGATAACAGGTCATGTTACCAATAACAACCAATTATATTTTGTATCATTTCTCTATTGCATCCTAGAAATAATTTGATTGGTTGCTGGGGGCAACATCAACTTTTTTAATTTGAAGAAGCTTGAGGAAATTTACCCTGGTGTGTTTAGAGCAGTGGTTCCCAAACTGTGTGGCTAGGCTACCTGGGGTTCCACAGGACACTGCTGGGGTGCCCTGGGTTGGTGGACCAGGACCAACTCAAATGATTTAAGGTCAAAGTAATAGGCAAAACCAGTGCTTGTGGCTCCCAATAATAATTTATGTGGACAAACAGAAGCGAATCCTGTCCCTTACCACAAAATGCAACCCAGAAATGATGTATAAACACAAATTATGTTATTTATTTATTTGTTTCTAATGTGTCAATAAGAAACGTTTGGCTTAGGGTGCCTTGAAAAAAATTCTGATTCTCTAGGGTGCCGTGATTCACAAAAGTTTGGGAACCACTGGTTTAGAGTATTCTAGACCAAATTAGCCAGTTTTAGAATTTTAGTCTACTCGTCGGTTTCAGGTTAACTCAGTAAGGGCCAGATGCACTAAGCTTCAAAAGTGATAAAATGGAGAGTGATAAACAGCTGGCCAATCAGCTCCTACCTGCCATGTTACAGTATGGGTTTGAAAAATGTCAGACAGGAGCTGATTGGCTGGTTCTCTATCACTCTCCATTATATCACTTTTGAAGCTTATTACATATGACCCAAACTGGTTTTATAAAAAGTAATCCATTAGGGAAAAGGATAGGTTGTATATCATCATGCTAGCGGCGCTCATGCGAGGCCACGCCCCATTTTCTGACGCTGTGGGGACATGGCCAGCCGCTCTGTGAGCTGGCCAAGGGCCTAGCCCTCTGTCTCCGGGAATAGACACTGTGCGCATGCATGGTCTTCACTCTATTTGCCGCTGCTCTCCTCAACAGAGCAGTGCCGGGGAGGTATGGATCATTAGGTCACCACAGTGTTGGTCGACAGTCATTAGGTGGACACCATTAGGTCGACATGCATTTAGGCCCGACATGAGTTTATGCCGACATGCAGTAAGGTCGACATGAGTCTAGGTCGACAGGGTCATTAGGTCGACAGGGACATTACGTTGACAGGGACATTAGGTCGATATGGGTTAGGTCGACAGTCAAAAGGTCAACCTGGGGTTTTTAAAAAAAAAATTGTTCCGAATGTCAACACAGTCGACATGGACACTATAGGCTTGGGAGCAGAGCTGGTCCTGACAGTGTCACAATGAATCAGAAATGTCAGCAATACTTAGCGATTCATTAACTGTAGTGTGCAGACTCTACATTTCCTCTTTTGGATCTCTCCCATGAAGCTGACAAATTTCCTCCTGTTGTACTGTTGCTTCTTGTCCATGGCAGGACAAATACAGGGACTGCTGTACATAAATGCACGTGTATCTGTACGACGGAGCTACGATGTCTAGGTTGACCACGCTTAGTCAAACCCATCCAACTAGATGCCTAAAGATAGTTGACCGTGTCTAGAACATCAGTAAAGGAAGTTTGACGCCAGCGTTAGAGCTCGGGCGTGTGGGCGATGGTCACAGTAGTCTAAACATGAGTTTTTCACATTTTTTGGGTGCAGAATGTCACAGGTCAACTTGGTCCATACTTTACTACCCAAGTGGACATAGAGTGAGATTATAATAGTACCTGAAGCATGGCGAGTGCAGCGAGCCATGCGAGGGGACACGGTCACATATACCGTGTCCCTTACCACAAAATGCAACCCAGAAATGATGTATAAACACAAATTATGTTATTTATTTATTTGTTTCTAATGTGTCAATAAGAAACGTTTGGCTTAGGGTGCCTTGAAAAAAATTCTGATTCTCTAGGGTGCCGTGATTCACAAAAGTTTGGGAACCACTGGTTTAGAGTATTCTAGACCAAATTAGCCAGTTTTAGAATTTTAGTCTACTCGTCGGTTTCAGGTTAACTCAGTAAGGGCCAGATGCACTAAGCTTCAAAAGTGATAAAATGGAGAGTGATAAACAGCTGGCCAATCAGCTCCTACCTGCCATGTTACAGTATGGGTTTGAAAAATGTCAGACAGGAGCTGACAGGTTCTCTATCACTCTCCATTATATCACTTTTGAAGCTTATTACATATGACCCAAACTGGTTTTATAAAAAGTAATCCATTAGGGAAAAGGATAGGTTGTATATCATCATGCTAGCGGCGCTCATGCGAGGCCACGCCCCATTTTCTGACGCTGTGGGGACATGGCCAGCCGCTCTGTGAGCTGGCCAAGGGCCTAGCCCTCTGTCTCCGGGAATAGACGCTGTGCGCATGCATGGTCTTCACTCTATTAGGGAAATCCATTAGGGAAAAGGATAGGTTGTATATCATCATGCCCTTATTACGGGAGGAAACCAGTAAACAAAACCTAATTGTGCACAGGGCCACGTGGCATATTTGCCTAATCTCCCATCTCCTGGGGTGGACACACGATTTTCGGGTAGTTAAGACACTGGGAAAAGTGATCACCGCTCCTGCTTCCTAGTGAGCGGTAAGAGGCATGGGTCAGTGTGGTGAGGGTGGGGCCCGGTGATGTTATTCTATTGTAATTGCAACATTTTAGTCACACCCCTATACAATTATGCACAATTTGAAACATTATTATTATTTGTAATGATTATTATTACATTATTTATAAGACGCCGCACACGTGTCACAGGGCCGGACAGCATGCATACAATAGAACAGCACAGGGAGGCAGAACTTAACATCACAGTAAATGAATAGTAAATACTGAGTACAGGTAACAAAGAGTATCACAATACAATAATACACACTACAGCCTAGATGTAAGTAGCGAGGCAGTAATCAGCCTACTACTAGGGGCTGGTGGGCATAGATAGAGATGAGCCTTTACCAGCGGTAGAGTGTGTGGGCAGAGATGGTCCCTGAGGAGGAGAGAGCTGTAAGTGAAATGTGAGGAGAAGGCTATGATGACAAAAGGGAGGAGGGCCCTGCTCTGAGAGCTAGCAACCTAGCAGGAAGCTAGTGGGTGCCCAGTGCTACATGACTAGGGTGGCCAATCCCGGGATCGGGATCGGCGGGATCCCGGGATTTGGCCCCCAAAACGCCGGGATTTCAATCCCGGGATTGTAATTTCCAATCCCGGGATTTCGGGATTAAACTGCGCATGCGCAGTTTAATGCCGGGCAGCGTCTGAGCACTCAGACGCTGCCCGGCTTCCCCATACCCCGCAGTGCGCAGCGTGACGAGGTCATGCTGCGAGGTCACGCTGCGCAGGGCACACGGCACAGCCGCACATCCACGGCTGCCCGCCCGCCCAGCGCTGACGGCCACTCTCCCGCCCACCCAGCCGGCCACCCACCCAGCGCTGACGGCCGGCCACCCGCCCTCCCACCCAGCACTCACGGCCGGCCACCCGCCCGCCCACCCAGCGCTCACGGGCACCCAGCGCTCCCTACCAACCACCCACCCAGCGGTCCCTGACAACCACCCACCCCCCCCACCCACCCAGCGGTCCCTGACAACCACCCACCCACCCAGCGGTCCCTGACAACCACCCGCCCACCCACCCAGCGGTCCCTGACACCCGCCCACCCACCCAGCGCTCGGGTGGCCAGGGTGTTTTTTATTATTAGGGAAGCCAATCCCGGGATCCCGGGAATCCCGGGATTGAGCATTTTTCAATCCCGAATCCCGGGATTGAAAAAATGCCCCGGGATTGGCATCCCTATACATGACCTCAAGGAAAGGGCTGATCGAAGGTGCAGCAGCCCCTACCAATTTCATTTTGTTATTTGATTGGGCCCCTATAATAGTCACTTACAAACATCTTGAAAACATAATTGCAGCAGAAGCGACTTCAACGCGGACGAAGCTGTGGGCAACAGTAACTTATAGAATATAGTTGTAATATTTTAATTTCTCCAGCTGTCAGGATTTGCTAGAACTTGGACAATCAGCTGATCTATTGCATTGGCTGTCAGCGGTACCGTTAGATTGAAATGATATCCGATGAATAGGTAACACATCTATATAGTTTGAGGTATCACAGAGGGGACACAGAGATGCTCCCACAGATGTGCCTAGATCAGAAAAGCACTAGGCTGCCCCCTGTACCCTACCCCCACCCCATATGCTGTAGAAAATAGGTGATACCTTCCCAACTGCTAGGCAGACACACCCGTTGGCCCAGGAGGCTCCTGAAAATCATGTAGTATTACCGGATGTCTGAAGCAGAAGGCAAATCTCCCAGTGCCACCCTTCCAATGTGGAGTGGGATGTCCATGTTCCCGATGACACAATTTACGCTGATTCATGTCATTGTGGCCTAACCACCACTTCACAGTAACACAATCACACCACAGCAGGGCCGTAACTATATGTGGGTGAGTAGTGCGCCATAAGGAGCATGGAGGCTCCTTGGCTACACCGGCGCCCGCCACACTACCTGTATCCTGGCTTGCAGGGCGCATAGAACAGCACTCTACAAGCCGGTAGCACGGCAGTAGTGCCCCCCACAGCAGCCCAGACTTGATTTATTATTATTTATTTATTTACAGTTTCTCATATAGTGCAGCAGATTCCGTTGCTCTTTACAATTGTACTTTGGAGACTGCTGTGGTTTCTGGTGTGCCGGTGACCCCGCCCCTGTGCATTATGTGACATGCAAAGGGGACCAGCAAACTGAGCACAGGGTGCAAGTTTCAGTGCTGCAGCCCAGCACCTCAGCTACCCACTTATGGAGCACAAGTGGACCGAGGGGAACCTGACGACGCAATTTGCATTGGCACTCTTTTCAATACTTCAAGAATAGACCCTGAACGCAGAATGGTGCGATAGACAGATGACTGGTTATGGTTTTCCTTATAAACTTTAGGCAATTGTTCTGCGTGCAGCACTATGGGAAACCTTCTGAGGGGGTGACTGGTCACCTCAGGGCAGGGCTCAGTGTATGATAGCTGGAACTAGCTCTACAATCAGACAGAGCCGCTGCTTGCACCCTGGAATGTATTTCCTTCTCTGTCTGGCTACTTGCAATGCAAAATCTGCAGCTGACTGTATGTGGACCCTTAATTGAGCTAAAAAGGGAACACCTGTAGTTCCTAATTACCGCTAAAATCTTTACATCCCAGGATCCATTTATATGCAGCTATTACTGTGATTTCTGATTCTGACTCTGTGAGTGAGGGATGTCTGCTGCTCTCTTTCTTTGTCTGACAAAAGACACAATTGTATATAAATTACATGCAGAAGAGGGAATGGAGCGGAATAAAATGACAGGAATCGGAATGAATTTCTTCAGTGCAGTTAAGAGAATACAAGAGCTCCCTCTGGTGGTCATTTATGATGAATGCACAAAAGACCATTTACGAATAACAAAGGGGTAAATTTACTAAAATTAGAGTTCTTTTGTAATTAGGATCATAGCAACCAATCAGATTTCACTTATTATTTTTTAAGCACCTCTAAAAGATAACAGATAGAATCTGATTGGTTGCTATGGGCAACATCCATCTTCAATAGATCTGTAAACAATGGGAGTGACCGAATAGGTTTGCCCAATAGAAGCAGCTGCTTGTAAATATGAGGGTAGGCAATCCTCATGAAGAAACAGAAAAATAAATCATATGCAAAAGTGTAATTACAATTACATATAAAGCAGCGCTTAGTCAGAATTAGTAAATTGCACCAATTTATTCATTAAAAAAAAAAACATACCATTAATTAAGAACATATATAAAACATGAATGGCAAATTGATAAAGTTGTTAGATATGCTGCCTAGGATGATGTTAAAACACTTGTTCCTATTATGCCTGGAAACAGATGGTATTTTTGCATACAGTTGTTGGATAGATATGGAGGAGAAAGAAAGGAAATGGGTGGTCTCCGGAGGTTTAATAATTACCTACTGGTCGCCATATTGTAAAGAGAAGCAGTGTATCCCTCGCGTTTCCCTGCCTAAGTGGCAGCTTTATCACTCACTATGACTAAGCGCTGCTTTAAATGTAATAGTGTTACACTTTTGCATATGATTTATTTTTCCATCTTCAATAGAACTACCATCTGAAGGCCCCCATACACTATGCGGGCCGGATTTTCCAGATTCTGACGGATAGGGCCAAAAAATCTAGTGAAATCAGCCCAAATCGCATGTGTCTGACATCAGATCTGATCGGATGCGCGGTCCTGTGAGCATCGGGTCACATTTGGAGGTCGGACATGCAAGATGTAAGATGAGTCACTGGCACACACCTTGCTGCATGTCCAACCTCTGGGCAGCGGGTGCTAAACGGCAGCGGGCGGTGATCAGCAGGACGGGGATGCCGGGTGGGTATTAGAATGTGTCAAATGACTAGCCGGCCTCTGATTGGCTGAGAGAGTGGGCGGCCAAGTGTGCCTGTCCTGCTGATCACCGTCAACTGTCGCTCAGCACCCGCCGCTCGCCCCACTGCTCCTCATCGCCTGCTGCAGCTCCCCGGGTACATGTGATAAATCGCATGCGATGTAAAAAATGGCACATCAAGTGCCAAATCGTGTGTGAGCCTCCTGGGGAGTTGCCGGACGGCTCACATAAAATCAAGTAGATTGAGTTTATATATTCAGTTATGTGTTAAAGGGCAGGATTTGCTTCATATTTTATGATTGGCAGCCACCAGCACTGGTTTTGTCCATAAATAATAGATCATAAATAATTCAAATTGATCCTGGACCAGCAACCCATGGCACCCCTGCAAGTGTCCCGAGGCACCCCAGGCGCCTAATGTATGGAGGCTTTTTGTAAATTTACCCCAAAATGTCAGCTGTACAGTAAGTGGCATAACCAGAAATGTTGCGCCCCCCCCCCCCCCACCCCAGCCAAAAAAAAAGTCTCTGGTGCAGACTTTGTTTGTAGTTACGCCACTGGTGCAAATAAATGTGTACGGCTAGCGAAGACTTTGCAGCCTAGATGCCAAAATCTATTTGTTAGATGCTCACACCTTGGCCCTTATTCTGATCTCGGCGGTACGGCCCGCGTGCGGCCGTACCGCCGATGTTTTCACTCTGCACATGCGCAGAGGTCACTCTGCGCATGTGCAGGCGAAATCGCCGCACAAAAATTTTATACGCCGCAAAGGGGGCGTATAGGGGCGTGAGGGGCTTAATAGCCTCATTTCCCTATGCATACGCCCCGCGTTTCATGGGCGTTCCCATGCAAACGCGGGGCGTATGCATGGTAATGAGGCTATGACGCCAGTGATGGGGGCGGAAAGCTGACATCGCCGGATGTCAGCTCTCCGCCCCCATACAAGCTTTCACACGGACGATTGTCCGTGTGGTCTAAGCTTGCGGGAGCTGGTGGAGCGTGCGGCCCTGCCTTCGATGGTCGTCGACCATCGAATGCAGGGGGCAGCTCCCACCATGGTGGAGGCGTACGCCCCACCATTTTCATGCGGATCGCCAGCCGTCCGCGTACGGACGGCCGTGGCGATCCGTCTTGTAGGCGGGGATTGGTTTGTGCGGCCGGAGCAACGTATGCGGCTCCGGCCGCACAGATCAGAATAAGGGCCCTAATGATTTTCCACTTCTAGCTCGGACTAGCCAGGGACTTGCTCAGAAGCTGTGATGAATACAGGCTTATTCGGGCTTGGGCTGACGTCACACACCCTCCTCTAAAATTCTTGGTCACGCCTGTATTTTCCTAGGCCTAGCATTTTGTATGGCACCTAGCATTTTTCTTAGCACTCCCACTAAACGGCCTGTTACTGTTTGTACACATATTTTATGATTGGCAGCCACCAGCACTGTTTTTTTTTCCATAAATAATTTAAATTTATCCTGGACCAGCAACCCGTGGCACCCCTGCAAGTGTCCTGAGGCACCCCAGAGAGCCACGGCACACAGTTTGGGAACCACTGGCCTAATGTATGGGGGCCTTTAGGAAATTTTCCCCAAAATGTCAGCAGTACAGTCAGTGGCGTAATTAGAAATTTTGCGCCCCCCCCAGCCAAAAAAAAGCCTCTGGTACGCTGCCCCCCTTCCCCCCCACCCCTCAGTTTGTTATCTATTTGGACTCCTAGGTCCTTTTCAAGTTCTGAATAACAGAATGCCTTCCCGCTTAGGTTATAACTAGCACATTGGTTATGTTTACCAAGATGCATAACCTTACATTTATCTACATTGAACCTCATTTTCCACTTTTTAGCCCACTCATCTAATTTATTAAGATCACTCTGAAGCACGGAGACATCCTCAGTTGATCTAATTACTCTGCTCAGTTTTGTGTCATCAGCAAAGATGGAAACATTGCTGAGTATACCCACCCCAATATCATTAATAAATATATAGCACCGACCCCTATGGCACTACTCTTAGTACTGGTATCATATTTGATACTGCTTCATTTACAACCACTCTCTGTTCTCTATTTCGCAGCCAGTTCCTTACCCATCTACAAATTCTTACCCCTAGTCCCAGATCTTCCATTTTATTTATCAACCTCTTGTGTGGAACCGTGTCAAAAGACTTATCAAAATCTAGGAAGACCACGTCTACAGCGTTTCCATTATCAAGGTTGTTGCTGACATCCTCATAAAAGCCTAGTAAATTTGTTTGGCATGATCGATTCTTCAGAAACCTATGTTGGTTAATACGGATTAGACTGTGAAGCTCTAAATATTTTTGGATACCATCCCTTAAAAATCCCTCAAATAATTTACCCACTATTGATGTTAAGCTCACAGGTCTGTAATTAGCTGGGTCATCTCTTTTTCCTTTTTTGAATATTGGTACTACCTCCGCTATTCTCCATTCTTTTGGTACCTTACCAGATGAAAAAGAATTCTTGAAAATGTAATACAGAGGGGTTGCTAATTCCTCCCTTAATTCCATTAGTACCCTAGGATGAATTCCATCAGGTCCTGGGGATTTGTTTGTTTTGATTTTGCTGAGCTGCAATTTTATCTCGTCTGTCGTGAAAGTGATTTTAAGATCTGGCTTAATTGTCCCATTTGTGGTACCTGTATGCTCCACTGTCTGTTCTTCCCGAGTAAACACTGATGAGAAAAACCCATTTAACAATTCTGCTTTTCCCTTATCCTCTGTGAAGCTATTACCGTTTATATTGGTTAATGGGCCTATGTTCTCTTTAATTATTCATTTACTATTGATGTATTTTAAAAATTTATTGGGATTGTTTTTTCTCTCAGTGGCTATGCGCTCTGCATTTTCCCTTTTAGCTATTTTGATTACCCCTTTCCAAATTTTGTTTGATTCTTTGTACTTAATGAACTCCTCCTCATTCCCATTAACCTTGTAAAATTGAAATGCTCTTAACCTATTTGTTAATCGCTCTCCTTACTTTTTTGTCCAACCATGATGGCTTTTTCTTATTGAATTTGCCCTTATTGCCTTTAGGAATATATTTAATAGTTAATGATTCCAGCAAATTTTTCAGTGTTTCCCACATTTCCTCTGCATTCTTCCCCTCAGATAACACTTCCCACTCTATTTCTTTTAAAAAAGTCCCTGAATAAATCGATTGTATTTCACAAGTCTTGCTCCAGACTATCTCAGCAACTCCAATGTTATTCATACAGGCAATGAGGACAAGCTACCCCTCAATGCCATACGACTGTCCGAGTGACTTGTTAGCCAGCGCACAAATACCGGTCAGATGAATATATGCTCTTGTATGTCTATTCAACTTTCTACCTCCTTACAGGAGTCTATATTTTATGTGGGCCAAAAATATGTTTCCCTACAATTTTCCTTTGCTATAAAGCAATAAGTTCTAACATGTCCACATTTATATGACTATGACTGTCGACATTAGATCATGCCCCAAACTTACAACTAGATGTGGGCATATTTAATGCCTAGTAATACCGTGTAGCCTTTGTAGCGCTTAGGCCAACTTCCAACATTTCATGTTTACTGAGTACCTGGAAATTTATGGTTAGCTATTTAGGTGGCATCAGGAACTATTCCAGTGAGTTAAGGTGCGTACACACAGGGGCGATTTTGTGCAAAATCGCGGGAAATATGGTCGCTGAGCGACCTGCCCGCAATGGGAGTGTGCACCGGCGATATATCGCCGGGTGCGCGCTCCCGTTTTTGCCCCTGTGGTGATCGCTGGTCGCAGGAACATGCTCCTGCGACCAGCTGATTACCACTGCCGGGCTCCCCTCGGCAGTTTCTTTTTCATCAGCGACCATCTCTGGTCGCTGATGAAAAAGAAACTGCCGGGGGGAGCCCGGCAGTGGTAATCAGCTGGTCGCAGGAGCATGTTCCTGCGACCAGCGATCACCACAGGGGCAAAAATGGGAGCCATATATGGCTGAGCAATATATCTCCCCCGTGTGTACACAGCATTACAGACACACAGCACTAATTGTTTTAGCAAACATTTGTCAACATCATCTGTATGCCACGTTAGAAGAATGATAATCCCAGGTAATAGGTACCCAGAACAATCTAATTAACCCTGAAAAGCCATCCGTGCTGTGGCTTATCAGGATATTGTTGTGCCTGCTTCAGGCAGGTAAAGCAAAATCCCTGAAAACAGCCCTATTTTCTAGTTTTCAATTTTAAACCTGTGTTCTGAACTCATGCTATTTATCGTGCGTTCTAATAATATCAACCGATAAAAAACATTGGTAAAACATTGGTAAAACATCTGGAAAAAGTTATAGGGCATAATAAGATATCCCTGGTAAAGTCTGGCCTAATGGTTCCTAAACTGTGGGGTAGATGTATGATGCAGTGATAAGGGAGAAATGGCCCATGGCAACCAATCAGCAGTTCTGTATAATTTTATATTAAACAAATTACAGATGTTAGTTCAGTGCTGATTGGTTGTCATGGGCCACTTCTATTCTGGCTCAATTCTCATCCCTTATCACGGCTTCATACATCTGCCCGTGTGCTTAGGCACCCTAGGGTGGCTCAGGGCACTTGCAGTTGTGCTTTGGATTGGTGGTCAAGCACCAAATCAGATTATTTATGGTTAAAGTGATAGACAAAGCCAGTGCTAGTGGCTGCCAGTTCTAAACCATGTGGAAAATCAAAAATACAGTATCTGCCCACTACCGCATAACTGACCCTAAGGGGGGTATTCAATCCTGGGTTCAGAATGTTGGGATGTCCCAACAGTCGTAATCCGGGACATTTTTCATTCTTTCTGACAGGAACTTCACAATAGGTATTCAATGTACTGACTGTCGAGTGTCGGAAAGTCTGCAAATTAGCGAAAACTGTTGAAAAACAGCTGTGAATTCCACAATCTGTGGCTGCTTCCAACAAACCAGATCCAATTTGTATTAAAGACAGATCTGTTTTGTCAGAAACTGCCTTCAATGCTGTCAGTAATAGCAGTATGGAATATTTGACGGCTGCTATTTCCACCAGCAGAAATAGTGGGCAGGTTTTAATACTGGTGTGACATGAAGGTACAATTTACTTCATTTCCTAGTTTTCATCGTGAGTCAAGAAAGTTTGGGAACTACTGGTCTTCAATTCAAATGGATCCATCCCAGGCCATAGAAAAGTGGTTGGAGCCAAGGTTGTAATGAGGGGTCTGCAAGTGGTGCCTCACGGCCCTTGATTCTAGCTAGTAGAAGCCAGAGCCGCTGCTATAGTGCAGGTTCCAGGAAGGACACTCCAGGCAGGCACTGCGCACATTCTGAGTAATGTAAGGTGACAGGGTAGATATTTTGGTACTATGGAGTAATGCAGGATGCTGAGATAGAGACCTTTCTCTGGTAGGCTCAGCCTATTGCTGCCATGGATCACCTGTCATGTTTTCCTTTGACAGCTAGTCCCTCCGTGACCATCCACCAATGTCCTGCAGCCAGAATGCGCCAATTACCTTCCCTCGCTGGGACCACGCCCCTTCTGTATCTCTGTCCATCTATTCT
The DNA here is from genome assembly GCF_055691185.1 of Crinia signifera. NCBI lineage: Eukaryota > Metazoa > Chordata > Amphibia > Anura > Myobatrachidae > Crinia > Crinia signifera. The sequence continues at coordinate 132,231,216 of NC_139224.1, read as the reverse complement.
TCTCTTCCTCTAACCTTTCTCTGTACTTCTCCTCCCACAGTCCCTGCCACCTTCCTCTCCTGTGGAACTTGGCTCAGCAGTTAAAGGAGGTGATTCTGGTTGATTTGTAAAAGCAAACTCCGGTACTTGTGTATTATCACGGCGCCCATCGCATTGCATCGCATACCACTAAATAGGGTATGCGATGGTATGCGATGCGATTTTCGCGTGAAAAATCCAGAATGTACAATTAAATATTGCATCGCATGCCAGCAAATGGCATGCGATGCAATGCGATGCTTTGCGATTTTTAATTGTTCAAGTACCCTGATGGGTGCTTACAATGTTCAATGCCCCCCCCCCATTGTCAACGCGACCCCCACTATCAACGGCAACCAGAAGCGTGGTGAGTGCAGCGAGCCCGCGAGGGGCTGCGGTACGTGTCCTCCGACCTTTTTATACCCCCACTATCCACATTGGTGTGGAGTTGACTTTAGATAGAGTGGCGAGCCCGAAGCGTGGCGAGCGGATGCGGAATACATGTAAGGTAATTCGCGGCCCCTCGCGGGGCTCGCTGCGCTCACCACGCTTTAGACTCGGTGGCTCGCTGCTCTCGCCACACTATCTAAAATCAACTCCACGCGGACGTGGATAGTGGGGGAATGAAAAGTTCGGAGGACGCATACCGCTGCGCTCGTCACGCTTGGGTTGCCGTTGATACTGGGGGTGGCGTTGACAATGGGGGTGCATTTAACATTGTAACAATTGTAACAATTTAATTGTAACAATTAAAAATCGCATCTGATCACATCCCATGCATCGTATGCCGCTATATTGCATGCGATGTGATCAGATGCAGTAAGATCCACATTGTGCGTTATAATACACAAGTACCCAAACTCCTGCATTAATGGACAAAACCATGTGCACTGCAGGTGCAGAGAGAGTTACATTAGTACAAATATAACTCTCTCTGCACATGTTACATCTGCCCCACCTGCAGTGCACTTGGTGTTAGCCATTAAAGAAGGAGTTTGCTTTTACAAACCAACCAGAATCACCCCAAAGTATGCAGAGAACGTCTGATATTCATTTGTGGGCTAAAATCATTTGATGTGTTATCCAATTTGGACAGCCAAGCATTTTCAACTGAAAACACACAGTTTCAGTGAAACCTGTGGGTTTACATTTTAAAAATACCTGTTTTCCAATGAATAAATTGGTTATAAGCCAAAGAGAAAGAATGAAAGACTTCATTTAGAGAACAGGGGGGGGAGGGGGGGCGTAACCAGTGGCGGCTCGTACTTTTTGGCAGGAGGGGGCTGCTTCTGGCCACGATGCATGCACACACACACACCCCGCCGCAGCCGCGGCTCCTCCTGGTCCATGCCTCAGGCACTGCGTTCCCGGCACCTGTACTATGATGACAGGTGCTGGAATTGGTGCCTCTGTAACAGCCCATAGAATGGCAATCACGGTCCCGGCACCTATAAAATACAGATGACAGGCACAGGGACTGGTGCGTGCGCAGTACCGATGTAGGTACTGCGCATGCGCAATCCCCAGGTTTTAGGGGTTTACACTCGGCAGCCCGTAGAGAGGCGTCCCGGACCAATGCCAAGCACATTGAAGCCAGTGCAGTCTCACTACAGTGGCGGATTTTACCTGGGGAGCTGCAGCCATTGCACCGTCCATGCTGCCCAGTGCCCGAGTTCTTTTTCTGAACCATAACAGTTAATTAATCATCATTCTTCTCTATATTACATTGTATTTCCACTGGTCGGCTGTCTGTACACATTGGGCCTGATTCTGGTTGACTCTGTAAGCTGCAAGGATCACAGAGTGCTCGCCCCGCTTAAATCCCGCCCCCCTGCCATTGCATACCCCCACAATCACGCGAGGGATGTGAAATCGCATACCCTCGCATTTGCCTGAAGCAGGCGAAATCCTTTGATAGTCTGCAACCATCAAATGATTTCCCCTGGGGTCGCAAATATAAGTCAGTGGAGAATGACTTAGGATTGTGGATGCCGGGACGAAGACAGGGCGGCAGCTGACATCATATGACATATGAACCAGAATCTTCCCCATTATGCCATACAATGTCCCCAGTTCCTATTATGCCACAGTTGGGTAAATGTATGAAGCTTGGAGAAGTGCTGGTATCTATCCCCCTACAGAACATTGGGGCAGATGTATTAAGCCTGGAGAAGAGATAAACTGGAGATAAAGTGAAAGGAGATAAAGTACCAGCCAATGAAATGACAGTTAGGAGTTGGCTGTTGCTTTATCTCCTTTCATTTTATCTCCAGTTTATCTGTTCTCCAAGCGTAATACATCTTCCCCATTATGTGCAAGGTTATAATGCACCAGCCAATCAGCCCCAATATGCAAATTGACAGTTAGGAGCTGAAAACCTTATCTGCCAATCTCCAGGGAGGGGGTGGGGCTAAAAGTGTCATAATCGCGACATTTAGCTCCGCCCCCTCTACGGAGATCGGCAAATTTGGTCACTTTCCTTAATGCGGGTGGGGTTTAATGACGTCACACTTAAGCCCCGCCCCAAACTCCTGCTGCAAGTCTCCTCTCCGGGCTTCTCCTGGAGAGGAGCTTTCAAAAGTCGGCAACCCTGTATTAATAGTGTCCTCCACATTACAATGAGCACATGAGATCATGTCTATAGATTGTAAGCTTGCGAGCAGGGCCCTCCTACATTTTGACTGTCTGTAAATACCATGTTTGTTGTATCACTGTCTCCTTTGTAAAGCGCAACGGAATATGCTGCGCTATATAAGGAACTGTTAATAAATAAATAAATAAATGACATATTAAAGCACCCTCTAGTGAACATTACGCCACATTACAGTTCCCCCTTACCATTATAGAATCCACAACACACTCCTTTACACTGAAAATGTAATGTCACATAATTCAGACTAAGGAATGAATCAGGCCCAATTGCCTATCAGGCAAATTGGGGAAATTGGAATGCAACATTGTTACCTGGGTCCAGGCCCTAAACTTCTGGGTCCCATAGATCTACAGCAAGTATTCATCCTCTGACTGAGACTTTGGGTGGCATGTAAAAAATGGCAGAATCTGCACATTTAAAAAAAATTGCATTGTAATAGTGTGTGAATTGATATTTAATTTGCACATTTAGCAGTAAAAATATCACATTTTGTTATGTGCAAAATAAAAGCACATTACAACTTTGCATCCAGATGTTTTCTCATTATAAATACAACTCGCAAATGTAATTGGGTGCGATTTTTGGTAAACGTTACCAAAAAACGCAAAACAAATACACCAGGTTCAGGCTCGCGAATTTGACAAAACCATGCACAGATCAATGAGGTAAAAAAAATTATTTTTAAAAAACCACATTGGGCCTTATTCTAGTTCACTCTTAGAGGCAAATTCCTTCTCAAATGGACAAAACCATGTGCACTGCAGGTGGGGCAGATATAACAGGTGCAGATAGAATTAGATTTGGGTGGGGTTTTTCCAGTGAGATTTATATTGCAGTGTAAAAATAAAGCAGTCAGTATTTTCCCTGCACAGAAACAAAATAACTCACCAAAATCTAATTCTATCTGCACCTGTTACATCTGCCCCCCTGCAGTGCACATGGTTTTGTCCATCTGAGAAGGAATTTGCCTCTAAGAGTGAACTAGAATAAGGCCCATTGTTTGTTTTATACAGGAGAACTACAAGAACCAGCATGGGGGCCTTCATGTACCTGCTGGGTCTCGTATATTACCTGTGAAATGAATGTGTAAATAAGGAGACACACATCCAGAAATGTATACGTTTATTAAACACTCCATTTACACTTTAAATTCATTCACCCATACTTACCTGGTCCAGCTCTGTCTTCTCTCTCCCACTGCTCACTCAGCAGTGACAGCCGCCGAGTGAGCAGGCTGTTCTATAGCGGAGACATTGACCCTGTGACCCCTCAGACGGTTACCACCCCCAAACATCGGCTTCATCTCAATCACCTTGCGAACAGCCAGCGATGAAAAGAAGTAATAGGAGTTGATTGCACAGAGGCCCGTACTCATGCACAGTCTATAGATCATAGCCATGCGATCAGGTCCGAATCAGGCCCTCTGTGCGAGGTACTGCTGTGGACTCTTGCTCTAAGGAAGAGCCAGGGTGCATGAGTTGTTAGGGCATAGTTGCCTACCCTTCCGCTTTTAGCTGGAGTTTCCAGCTTTTTAAATCTTTCTCCCAGTCCCACGGAAAGTCCCGGCATCCTCCCGGTTTTTCAGCATTGTTGATGAAAAATTTGACTGCACACACGCGAGTCCCAAAGTGCCGGGGGCAGGTGGTAGCGACCAGCGCGGTCATGACACACCCGGCGTCATGGCATCGCTGTCCTGTTAAATGGGCCGCCGCGACACAGGTAGAGAAGATCATGAGTGACAGTGGTGGGAGCAGTTGCAGTGGATTCAGTATGAAATCCCGGCGGTCGGGATCCCGGCGTTAAAAATCCCGACGCCGGAATCCCGACCGCAGAAATCCCGACAAGGGGGGGACGTGGATCGCTGCCCCTTGCGGGCTCGCTGCGCTCGCCACGCAGCGGGCCCAGTGCCTCGCTACGCTCGGCACACTCATTTATTCTCCCTCCAGGGGTGTCGTGGACACCCACGGAGGGAGAAAGTGTCGGGATTTCGGCGGTCGGGATTTCGGCGGTCGGGATTCCAGCGTCGGGATTCTGAACGCCGGCATCCCGTTGCAGTGAGTGACGTGCCACCGCAGGGGGACTGTCAGCACAGAGAGGAGAGTGGGGGCGGCTGGAGCGACAGCGGTGAGCATTATTTGGTTAGTCCCACCCATACATCCACCCCCTTTTTGTGCCATGCCCGCCGGCCCCGCCACCCCTACTTGATGGAGCTGGCTGCCCTCTCCTGGAGAGGGCAGCTGAAAAGTCGGCAACCCTGTGTTAGGGTCCAGCATTCTAGGCCTGTAGTAGTATCTTCTTTTCCTGTGCCACCATCTTGCCAATTCTGAGCATCTAACCAGTGTATCCTGTGTAGCTGGTACTGCTCCGCAATTCAGCATCTAACCTGTGTATCCTGTGTAGGTGGTACTGCTCTGAAATTCAGCATTTAACCTGTGTATCCTGTGTAGGTGGTACTGCTCTGAAATTCAGCATCTAACCTGTGTATCCTGTGTAGGTGGTACTGCTCTGAAATTCAGCATTTAATCTGTGTATCCTGTGTAGGTGGTACTGCTCTGAAATTCAGCATCTAACCTGTGTATCCTGTGTAGGTGGTACTGCTCTGAAATTCAGCATTTAACCTGTGTATCCTGTGTAGGTGGTACGGCTCTGAAATTCAGCATCTAACCTGTGTATCCTGTGTAGGTGGTACTGCTCTGCAACCCAGCATCTAACCTATGTAGCCTGTGTAGCTGGTACTGCTCTGCAATTCAGCATCTAACCTGTGTATCCTGTATTGGTGGTACTGCTCTGCATCCTAGCATCTAACCTGTGTATCCTGTGCAGGGCCGGCGCTACCCGCTCAGCAGGTCCTGCAAAGCAGGGAGGCGCCGTGCTTACAATAGGCGCACTCCCTGCTCTGCCAAAGCTGCTGTGCCACCGCCAAAGCAGCGGGCAGCATGAAGAGCTGGTCCGTGCTGCACTGTGCACCGAGTCCAGCCCTCTCTTCCTCAGTGGAAGGACCCTTATGTCACGTGCCTCGCTGTCAGCTGTCATATGACAGGCAGCGGCACTGTAAACAAAAAAGAGTGGTGCCCGTTTCCCAAAGTCCTCCATGCACCCTGCGCCGTGCGCTTCATATTTTTTTCTTTTGTGGCTCCCGGCTTCCGCAGCCTGTCAGACATATGACAGGCAGCGAGTGGCACTAACAGCATTAAGGTCCTGAGAATGTGCCTGGCCGTCAGGGACCGCCCCCTACCCATTCCTCCCTTCTCCAGTCCTATCTTCTGCGCCTGTCAATCTTCTCTGTCTATGAGGACAGTGCTGTCCTCAACACTCCGCCCACCTCTATCTCCTCCCCTCTTCTTTCATCTCCTCCTTAGTTCACTCCCCTCCTGTCCTTTCCCCGGGCCAGCCTTCAGACAGGAGTGTAATGGTGTCCTATCAAAGAGGAGCCTACATAGATAGAGGAGGGACATCAAGAGAAGGCCTGGAGAGTATTAGGTGCAGAAGAACTGTAAGTGTATTTTTATAAATGTTTATCATATATCTTTTTAATCATCATCATTTTTTTAAATATTAATTGAGATACTTTTCACAAATAATGGGGTGGTGTGAGATGGGGTAGGTTTATGCATAGATACTGGGCCAGATTCAGCTTGTAACCCTGAAGTGTGGAAATCACAAAAGTATTTGGCAACTTCCACATTTCTGCACATACTGGTGTGGGCATATGTATAGGCAGCTCTACTACTGTCAGCAACTGGTGTGGGCATATGTGTAGGCAGCACTACTACTGTCGGCAACTGGTGTGGGCGTTATGTATAGCCAGCGTTACTACTGTCAGCAACTGGTGTGGGCGTTACGTATAAGCAGCGCTACTGCTGTCAGCCACTGGTGTGGGCGTTACTTCTGCCGGCAACTGGTGTTGGCATTGCGTATAAATAGATCTACTACTGTCAGTTACTGTTGGCATTATGTATTAACAGCAAGCACTACTACTACTGTCGGTAAGTATAAGCAGCGTTAATACTGTGGGCATATGCAGGAGTACTCAGGGCATTACATTTAGCATAATGTGTGTCATAATGTCTTACGGGCATCAGGGTGTGTGGCATATGGTGTAAGGGGCATCATGATGTGTGGTATAATGTATAATGGTTATTACTGTGTGTGGTATAATGTGTCATGGGCATTAGTGTGTAGCATAATGTGTAATGGGCATTACATTGTGCTGCATATTGTGTAAGGGGCATCAAGATGTCTCACATAATGTATAATGGGCATTACTGAGTGTGGTATTATATATATATTGGGCATTACTGTGTGTGGTATAATGTGCTATGAGCAGTATGATGTTATTGGTACTTTTATGTGGCCACACCCCTTCCTCATGAAGCCACACTCTTAAATTTTTGCAGCGCGCCTTCGGCGCGCACTCTCTCTGTTTTTCCAATTCCCTTTTTGGCACAGAATATATATAGTGTTCTAATGTAGCCAAAGGGAAGCGGGCATGTAGGAAGGGGGAGTGCTCTCTGGCTGTCTGTGTCCTCACACAGACAGTCAGCGAGCGCGACCCCTTCCACCATGCCCGCTGCCCTTGGGCTACATTAGAACACTATGAACCTGCGCCCCAGTGGTGCCTGCTCCTCCCCGCCACCGCCGGGGCTGCGGAGCCCAAGTTACGCCACTGATCTAATCTGTGTAGCTGGCAGGGCCGTTTTTACAGGGGGACGAGCCGTGCATCTGCCCGGGGCGCCACACGGCTCGTCCCCGCTTTTTAAATGCTGCCAGGACAGTCTGCTGTCCTGTAGTAGGCGCCTGTATGCTGCCTCTGGCTGTAGCTGTAGTTGTAGAGCAGGGCGCCAGGCAGCGGCTACAAGCCTGCCTGCGAACAGTGTGTTATTACGTGCGGTGCCCCGCTCGGCGCTCACACAGCCACAGCCGCCTGTCACTCAATGACAATGTGTAGACTGACAGGCGGCTGTGACTGTCTGTGAGCGCCGAGCGGCGACTGGTCTGGGCGGCTGAAGGAGCGGAGGCGGGCATAGAGGGAGCCTCAGCCGGGGAGACCACTCAGAGCAGAGTGGACCCGGCGGTGGAGGCGGAGCCTTGTCACTGTGTCACCGAGTGGTGACTGCCGGCAATGGCGTAACAATCCCCTGCACCCTGTCAATTCTTTAAATTAGCGCTGTTGTCCCGTGCCCCCAGTGACTGTCCTTTCCGCACAGAAATAGAATGAAGGCAGCGTAACTGAGATGCAGCGCAGCGCTGGGGGAGGCGGTCCAGCTACTCCTGCCTCTCTCCTGTGGCTCAACGTCACTCTCACAAGCCAGACAGCGCGAAATACAAGAGTGTGCTGCTGTCTGACCTGTCCTGCTTCCGGGGCTGATGACAGGAGACCCGGCGCGGCAGTGTGTGTGTGTGTGCGCAATGGAAATCCGGAGCAGCGGTGTGAAAAACCAGAAGTGTGTTGCGGGGACCTGGCCATGCGGTGCAGAGATCCAGTGGTAACCTGGCACTGGTGAGTGGAACCCAGTACTGCCGAGGTACAGTGCCACTTTTCCTCTTGGAGGGGGAGGGGAGTGGGGGAAATGGGGAGGTACACGGATGCACACCGCGCCATCTATACTGGGGGGGGGGCTCTCCTGCTCTCTTTCCCCCTGCCACTGCTCCTTCTCTCGACCCAATCTCCCACTCCACTCTCACCTCTTTATCTCCCTCTCTTTATCTCTCTCTCTGCCCATAGACTTTATCCTCTCTTCTCCCCACTTCTTTTCCCATGCTCCCCCTCTCTCTCTCTTTCCTCCCTCTCTCTGACAGACTCCATCCCCTCTCTTTACCTGTACTCTCAAACCCCCACCACACACCCTCTCTATAGCCCCATCTCTCCCCGATACCCTCTCCGATGGTCTCACCCCCACCCCTCTACCTGGCACAGTCTCATACTCTCTCCTTGACGCCCATTCTATCTTTAGCCCCGTTTGACATTCTCTTCCTCTCCCTCTGTCTCTTGCTGACCCCCTCTCTTTCTCTCACTGATATTCTCTCTCCCCCCATCTCCCGCTAACACTCTCACTCCTACTTGCCTCCTCCCTTTCCCTCTTGCTCTTCTCTCTTTCCCTCTCATTCTCTCTCTCTCCCCCTCATTTTCCATAAAGCCCTCTCCCCCTTTCTCTCTCCCCTACACCCGCTGTCTCTTAGTCTATCACTCTTCCCCCCCCCCCCCCCACACCCCCACAATGGGCAAAGTAGTGACAATTGGGGGAGGGGGCCCTTCCAAGATTTTGCTATGGGGCCCATATCCTTCTTGTTACGCCCCTGACTGCCGGGTAGTGCCTCCCCCTTCCTCTGTCCAGATTAGCCAAGCAGGGGACAGAGGAGGGAGGTACTCGCGCGCTTATGCGCAGGCAGGCTGTCACTGCAGTGCGGAGGGACACAGTCAGCAGCCAGCAGACACACTCCACACGCTGACTAAATGTATGTAAGTAACTAATTATGATGAATATGTGCTTCTGCTTCTGCTGTGGCCTTGGGGAGAGGGGGTAGGGGTAGGGGAGGGAGAGGGGGTAGGGGAGGGGGAGGGATTTTGTCTTTTCGCCGGCGCCTCAAAGGGCTTTTTTTTGTCTTTTCTTTGTTTTCTGTTTGTAGTGCCCTAATAAAATGATTATTATTGTGCACTGTGTAAGTGAATGCTCTTGACTTTTTTCTTTTAATTTCAATTGCTTTATTTCAAATATATTTATTAACCCAAAAAGATGCTACAGGAATTCCTTAGAACCTAGCACTGGACCTCTATAATTATCTTAGACCCAGAACTCCCAAACTAGGTCAATTGATGTATGGACACATTGGCCCTTATTCAGATCTGATCGCAGTACAAATTTGTTCTCAAAATGGGTAAAACCATGTGCACTGCAGGTGGGGCAGATGTAACATGTGCAGAGAGAGTTAGATTTGGGTGGGGTGTTGAAACTGAAATCTAACGTGCAGTTAAAAAATAATGCAGCCAGTATTTACCCTGCACAGAAACAAAATAAATAACACAAATCTAACTTTCTCTATACATGTTACATCTGCCCCACCTGCAGTGCACATGGTTTTGCACATTTCCCCCCAAAAATTGTACTGCGATCAGATCAGAATAGGGGCCATTGGGTGAAAATTAATAGGATGAGAGATTCAGAAAGTGAGAGATTTGGTAAGAAATCTCCATTGTTTTTAACGCGGCAATCATTTATACTGCAAAACCAGTTTGATTTTGTAGTGTAAATGATTGCCGCTATAAAAAAAACTAGAGATTTCTTACCAAATCTCTCACTTTCTGAATCTCTCATTTTCACCCATAGTATATGATGGCATCGATATCATACTGTGAAGCATAATGTATCATGGGCATAATGGTATGTGCCTTAAGGTATTAGTGGTATTTTTGAGGAAACATAAATAATTTAAGGGGCATGAATCAGAACATATTTTTTCATTTGGTGACCAATGTCTGTGCGAAACTGGGGTGTAAAGTAGTTTTTTTCCGCAAAGCCACACCACCTTCCAAAGTTCACGCCCCTTTCTAAGAGGCCACACCCCCTTTTTTTTGGGGGGGGGGGGGGGGGGGGCGCAATTTTGAACTTCGCCCTGGGCACCAAATAGTCTAGAAACGGCCCTGGTAGCTGGTACTGCTTTACAATCCAGCATCTAACTAGTGTATCCTGCATAGCGGTACTGCTTCGCAACCAGTGGCGTAACTAGAAATTTTGCGCCCCCCTGCCAAAAAAATTCTAGCGCCCCCCCCCCCCCCCCCCCCCCTGCCAAAAAAAATTCTAGCGCCCCCCTCCCCCCCATACATGATGCTGACACATAGACATATAGCCACTGGTGCACACATGAAAGCTGACACAAATGCTGGCACTAGCACACGGACGTTGATAAGCAAACAGATGTTGACACAGACACAGATGCTGACACTTGGACATTGCTACATGGACAGATGCTGATGACACACGTACAGACAGATACTAACACACTGGCAGACGCTGGTACAGAGTGAAACACGGTTTCTGACACACAGAATGACACAGACACATGGAAGCTGACACAAATGCTGACGCAGACAGATACTGATGTAGACAGATGGGTGCTGACACAAATGTGGACACAGACACAAAGACAGATGCTGACCCATAGACACTGACAGATGCTGATACATACAAACACACAGACAGTTGATGACACATGGAAAGATGTTGACACACTGATGCAGACATTCAGTGACACACAGACACATGCTGACACATGGACAAACACTGCCACTTACCATTTTGCATGTACACAGGCTGGCCAAAGCTGACAGAAATATCATTGACAGATGAGAAGAATGCAGGGCCCAGGGGGTCCCTGCGCTTGTGGGAAGACAGTCGCCGGGTGCCTCAGCAAGGGGGGGGGGGGAATCACCACCGTCAGGTGCCAGAGCGGTGGGTGTTGGGCAGGGAGCGCAGGCACTGGATGTATGTGCGCGCGGGGGGCTGCCTGCAGTTTGGTATAAAAACAGCAGCCGGCAAACGGAGCAGGACGGACTCAGGGGAGGGTAATGACAGGCGGCAGCCTGAATGAGGCTGGAGGAGCACAGCCACGAAGGGGTGGGAGTCGGGAGTTGAGGGAGCGGCATCTCAAGACTGCAGGTACACTAAGTGCAAAACAGCAGTACCTACAGGAGTAGTAGTTATTAGCACGTGGCGCGTGGGAAGCAGCAGAGGTCCAGGACAGCACTAGGGACAGGCAAGCGGCCGGGCCCCTCCCACACTCCCAGTAATGCACTGCAGGCGGGCGGGCATCGGCATGTGGCATCAGGGGGTATGTGCAGGGGAACAATGCGGCAGCTTAAGAGCGGCCGGAGAGCAGGCACAGCCCCCACAGGTCACAGCACAAGGACCCTGCGCCCCCGTGGCACCGGCTCCCCCCCGCCACCGCTGGGGCTGCGGAGCGGTAGCTACGCCACTGTTCGCAACCCAGCATCTAACCAGTTGTTCTTAAGGATTCCCACCACTGCTGAGGATTCCCGCCACTGCCTTTTCACCAATACACTGACATGTATAAAAAAGGAACTAATGGGCCCGTTTAAGACCTGATCGCTGGGCTGCGATTGAATTTAATGCCTAGGCGGCTGTTAATATATCGCCCCGGTCGCTAAATACTGGGGTGCATTGCAGGGGACAGCCCTGGCGAGCGTTACGCGGCGGGCTGTCTCTAGCGCACGTTAGGTGAGCTGTTCATACATTTTAAAAAACATAATCCCCACCACTTAACCAGCGTTAAATGCAGAAATGCTGGTTAATACTGGAAAAAAGGGAGAAGAAAGTACTCTCTGTTTTTTGGGGGCACTACTTTTGAAAAATTGTTTAAAACTTAGCTTTTAATTTTAATCTAAATATTTCAAAGCATAAAATGGACATACTGGGGGAAATTTACTAATATAAATTTGTAAAAAATAGGTGTATTCGTAGGCAGAAATACACCTATTTTTTACACATTTGTATTTTCGGGATTTACAATCCCAAAAATACAGCAATTCGTATTCCTAAAGATGGCACATTCATATTTGTATTTACAAATACGAATGTCTACACCATCGATAGAATACGACAGGAATCACCATTCAAAAGAATGGTGGTTCCTGATGTACTAAGCAGCCGTATTGATAATACGGCTGCTAATTGGTGTAAAACAGGCACGAAAATACGAAAGGAAAATACACCTTGATTGTCCTGTCGTATTTGCTTTAAGCCTGCACGGATCAGTCAGATCCGTGCAGGCTTTAGTGTAAAAAAAATAGATAATTAAATAATAAAAAACATTGTGGGCCCCCCACAGCTGTAACCAGCACCAGGCTGAAAGAGCCGGGGCCGGTAATTAAAAATCAGGGAACCCGACAAATAGGGGTTCCCCGATTTTTAACAACCAGCCCCAGGCTCCAGGTCTGGTTCCCAAAATACGGGGGACAAAATGACTAGGGGTCCCCCGTATTTTAAGAACCAGCCCCAAGCCAAACCAGCCAGCAGGGTAATGCCACAGCCGGGGGGAGACTTTTTATACAAGTCCCCCCCGGCCAAAGCATTAACCCTCTGACCAGTCAGCCTGGCCAGGGGCCCTGGGGGAGTGGGGACCCCCCCAATAAAGGGGTCCCCCCCCTCCAGGACTTACCTGACCAGGCTGAAGCCTGGTGATGTCCCCGATTGCCCTGTGTGGTGGCCACCGGGCTGATACTGGTGTAAAAATAGATGAATAAACTATTGTTTTAAACTTTGGAACTATGAGTCCCAGCAAGCCTCCCCCGCAAGCTGGGACTTGGAGAACCACAAGTCCCAGCCTGCGGGGCATTAAAGGGCCCGCTGGGTCTTGTAGTTCCACAGTAAAAAAAATAGATCAATAAATACACACTGACACATGAAAAATAAAAGTTTAATACATACATTACACACACACTGATACTTACCTATCTTGATCCCGTAGATAGGTCCCAGAGTCTTGATCCGGTGCCTTGTCCTGGTTCCGGATCCATGTCGCCATTCTTCAGCATGTCGATTTCCATGTCGGCGTCTGGTCCGGGGTCCGAAGAAATCCATGGTGGACCTGTGGAAGGAAATCCTACTCACCCAGGTCCTCCATGGAAGTCCTTCAGTCTTCATCCGATGTAGTCCAGGTTTTCTTTCAGGTTCTTCAAGCTGCCGGCGACTCCGGCAAGCTCCCCGCTGCGGACTGTCAGTGGCGCAGAGATCCTTCCTCATCTGCGCCTCTACTCAGAATGAATTCTGGCCAATCAAGAGCCGACTTTCTTGGCTCCTGATTGCCCACTAGACGGCCTTCTATTGGCCACCTAGCGGCCAATCAGGAGCCGAGAAAGTCTGACTGATCCATGCAGGCTTAAAGCAAATACGACAGGAAAATGTTTGCCATATGTTTTTCCACTTTCCAGAGACAGGCTTGTCCTCTGAATATAAAGTAACAACGCTGAACTTTTGGTTGTTTTTGAGATTACCAATGGCAACAGATGCAAGATATTTCTTTTACAAGTATTCTGAAGTTTAGGCAATTGGCTGTTATTATTTACAAAAAGAACACAGTCAATGGGATAATCCCTCAGTAATCTTATAATTCACAATCAAGCAGCTCTTATAGTACACCACCTCAATTTATTAAGAATTGTATATACAGCAATGTTCAGTTTTTGGATATAACAATCAAGATCATTTGTTGCACAAAGAATAGAAATTTCTTGCTGAATGATGTGGAGTCGTATAAAGTTAAATGTTTACAATAAATAGTTACTTTTTGTGTCTTTTACTAGATGTTGCAAAACATTGTAACAGTGTAGTGATTGTGAAGAGAGTACTTTCTTCTCCCTTTTTTCCAGTACTGTATTTACTCTCAGGGGAGCACCTCCACCAGCTATTGTGTTTACACCTCCACCAGCTATTGTGTTTATATCGAATAAACAGCACCCAATTGTCAATATTGTGGAACCATACATCTGTTATACCTATTTCTGTCTCTAATTATGTAAGTTACCTGTGCACCGGTACCCTCCCAGAACCCCCCTCCCCCACAAAATAAAAATAAAAAAAATGCTGGTTAATATATCTGCCCCTAAGTTTCTTATTGTGTACTTTAGAAAAAATATATTAAAGTGCTGTAACTAAAATGTGTTTATATGTCATCCTTACGTTCAGTTATGTGAACGACCAGATTTGCTTCTGTTTGTACACAAAAATTATGATTGGAAGCCACAAGCACTGGTTTTGCCTATTACATTGACCATAAATAAAGCACAGAGTTTGGGATCCACTGATATAGCTAGAAATGTCTGCCAACAATGGTGGAGGACCACATCGATGGTGCAGTGTGCTCCCCTGGGTTTTTTTCTTTTGTACATAATGCCTGGACACAGTTACCCCACTGTGGGTCATTCTTGCTGTCATATTGTATACATGGGCCAGGTATCGCTTCACCGCATGCGCAGTAGGGAAGGCCATCGACCATCGATGAATTATATTAATTAATGGTTTATGGTTGATGTATAATAGTTTTTCCATCGACCAGGGGAGAACCAGACGGTTCATTGATGGCACGGCATAACCAAAAAAATTTTTTCCCCCCAAAGGTGCAGTGACACGGAGCATAGCTCTGCCCCTGACAACTGTGAAGCAAAGCATCCATGTTCTGATTGGCTCATGGGCCAGTCAGTCAAAGAAAATAGATGACCACTCACAGTCAAAAACATTGATGGTCATCCATTAGATAGTATGCTGCCATCAATGAGTTTGTACTATCACTATTGATTGCAACCATTGATGGTGACCACTGACCACAACAATGACCATCCCTTGTACGCAGTGTCTCTGGAGTAGGGATGGCCATCAACCATCATTGATTCAGAATCTCATTGATGGTTTCTGACCGATGTAGAATAGTTGTGCTATCAATGGTGGAGAACCAGATGGTTCCCCACCATCGATAGCAAAGCATAACTGAATAGTTTTTTTTCCCCTTACCCAAGAAGCTGAGAGACACAGAGCATACGTCCGTAAAGTGCCGCCACCATGTTCTGATTGGCCCATGATCCAGTCTGTCAAATAAAAGGGATGGCAATTGCTAGCTAAAACGATCGATGGTCATATATCATATAACCATCGATGATCATTTACTATCGATGTTAACCATCGATGGCAATAGCGTCGATGGCCAGCCCTCTCTGGAGAGCCGGTCGGTTGGACAGAGGATGACGCATGCGCAATGTCTTTGCTGGAAGCCGGTAGGAGATGGTGACGCATGCGTAGTATCTGCTGGAAGCCCATTGGAGTGATGGAAGCGCATGCGCAAAGTCTCTGGAGAGGTGGTTGGGGGGATCGCGGCACATGCGCTGTGTTTTCCTATAGGCAGATGAAGAGATGGCGGCGCATGTGCGGTGTCTCTGCTGGAAGCCTGTTGGAGAGATGGCGGCGCATGCGCACTGCTCATTGACTGTTTAGGCATCAGGACGTCATCTACCAGCATCTGAAGTACTGTTGTGTGTGTGAGGATAAATCACCCCGCTCTCACACAGCGGCGGCGACCGCCTGTCAGATTCCCGGGTCTCGGTGCTGAGTATGCCGAGCGTGTCTCCGTGATTCTAAGGCATGGCGACCCCTGGGGTGCTGGAGGAGTCCAGCTCAGGAGAGGCCTGCTCGGGGGGCTGCGGAGACCTCGGGGACTTCCTGCTGGAGGACCGGGCTGAGGAGCAGCTATGCTGTCACTTTGAGCAGGCGGCTCAGCACGCCCAGAAACTGGCCCATGTGGCGAGCACCGAGCAGCTTCTTTACCTGTACGCCAGGTACAAGCAGGTAATTAGCCTGGGGGTCCGGCCTGCCCCTCTAACCCCCTCTCCTTACTAATCACCGGCCCTGCGTGGGGAACAACCTGCTACTGGTGCCCCATGCATGCTGAAAAGGGGTGTAGAGCTTAGCTGCTGTGGAACTACAAGTCACAGATTGGCATTTGTTAAATCATTGCTGCATGAGATATTGCCTACATTTACCAGTAATAGGAAAAGTCTTCTGTAATGGGATATCGTCACAGGTCGACACCTGAAATAGGTTGAGTCAAAAGGTTGACATGTGCCATGTTAACTATGTCCTAATTCAGGACAACTTTTTTGGGTTGCGAAACTCATGTTGACCTTTTGACTGTCAACCTTGCCATTATTGACCTTCCAACCCTGTGGACCTTCAGTGGTCGACCCAATGACCTATACCCTCTGTAATACAGGGGCAGACTTCTTAAACCCAGTAAAGTTGATAATCTGGCTGGTATTTAATCACCCTCCAATCAGCTCCGAACTGTCAAGTTACAGGCTGGATGTAAAAAATTACAGTTAAGAGCTGATTAGCCAGTGATAAAGTACCAGCCACATTTTCACTTCTCCGGGCTTAATAAATTTGCAGCACAGTTACATATGTCTGTGGGACACCGTTACTGGAAGGACATACTACTGTGAATAAGCCCTGTTACGTGAGGTTTGAATATGGGTGTGAATCATTAGGTCACTATAATGTTGGTCGACATGGGTTAGGTTGACAGGGTCAGGTCAACAGGCAAAAAGTCGACATGGGGTTTTTCACAATTTTTTTGTCCTGAATGTCAACACAGTCGACATGGACACTGAAACTTAGCAGCGTGTCCCCTCGCATACACTACGCTCGCACACTATTTTATTTTCCCACCACGCCCTAGTGAATGAAATACCCCCTGTCGGATCAAAAAACTGTAAAAATAAATTAAAAAAAAACACACGGTCGACCTTTCTGATTGTTGACCAACAAGTTGGTGACCCAATGACCCACTGGCACAGGGGAATCCTGGAAACACACTTGGATAGAATGGAGATTGGCATTGTATTGTGGGGCTATAATACCATTGTGCCACCCGGTTTGCCCTGCTTCTTGTCCACTGTGCTGCTTCTCACAGAAGCATATATACTAACGACCTCTTGGCTCCTAGCTGTCATTTTTCTAACATTGCCGGTAAAGGTGGCCATACACCTGAAGGCTCAATACTCCTGCACTTCCGTTTCACCGACTGGATACCCCAATCAGCAGCCAGTGAAGATCGGCAATCTGTCGGGGGGATCAGGGATATTAGGCTTGTTAAAAAGTAAAGATCCTGCGATCGCCAGTACACCGCTAGTGTATGGGCACTGTTATATGGTAGAGGACCAGGGGCGATGAAAAGTTGTCACCACATCCATAGGAATATGTAAAAAAAATGTTAACAATGTGTTAAGTTGGGCCTTAAGAGTCTGAGGGTGTTTATACACAAAAACAGGGAGAAGGGTCTCCAGAGGGGTACCCGTACTCACGCTCAGAAACGAGGATGGTGCTCATAAAGGTTTCTTTAGCATCTATAAGGGATTTCACCACAAGTGAATCCTTCGGATGTGGTGACAACTTTTCATCGCCCCTGGTCCTCTTCTCTACAAACTGTACCAATACGGGGTTGAGTGGTGACCCCTCTTTTCGGAATTGGCAGAAGAAAAGCAACTGCGCCTTGGGACTGATACATTTGTTTGTTTTTGCACTGTTAAATGGTAGATAGGAGCTGATTGAACACTGAACAATCCACAGGGTGATGTCACGGGGACCTCTGCTGAACATGCAGCCACTGACAATATCATCAGATTTGACTGCATATTCAGACAATGGGGGTTATTGTTAATGATCCGTGGGAGTGGGTACACATGGAACGATAATGCCTGATGATATCGGTAATGCAAATTGTATAGTGTGTATCCATTGTTATTTTCCTCTCTATACTATCAGCTGCCACATACAATGTATACTCCCATACTATACTAGTTTAGTCAAAGTGTATTTCTAGGTGAAGACCGATAATAGTAGATGTGTCTCATTCCCAACCTATATCTAAGGGTCAACATTGAAGGTTCCTGTTCTAATAGTAGTGCTTGTCCAAAAATAGACACCCATAATGACTATTTTTAGATTTAGTCTGAACATATATTTGTAAGTAATAGTCCTCTGAAAAGCCAGTATAAAGCATTGACACAAAGGTCTACACCAGGCATGTCCAAACTATGGCCCGCCAGCTGTTGTGAAACTACAAGTCCCATCATGCCTTGCCACAGTTTTGCTAATAGGGAATGCTAAAACTATGGCAAGGCATGCTGGGTTGTGTAGTTTCGCAACAGCTGGCGCGCAACAGTTTGGACATGCCTGGTCTACAACATCTGTTTCCAAGAAGTTCTAGGGCTCACACATCGGGAAGCTTTAGGACAATTCCACATTCTTCCAATGCCTTGCCATGTTGGAAATCCTCGATTTCGCTGGTTCTGACCCGATAAAACGATTAGAATTTATTAGTTGGGCAGTTTTAACATGCAATGTTTTACTGATTCCCGTACGGATCATCGATATCCACGGTTTGGGCGTTTTTGATCAGCATTGGCAGAACAGGGAAAGAGGTCATTTACCTGCATAGTGTCACAAGGACAGTTGACCCATTTCCTCATGGTTTGGTAGATGTACTGGTGATGTACAGCTGCACAGGCAAAGGGACTGCTACTGGGAAGTTTTTGTAGCCTGTGAGCATATTAGCAGCTAACAGCTTATTTTCATCAGTTCCATTATTGTATGCTGTTCACCAGCTAAATGTACGTTATTTCTTGACAGGTGAAGGTTGGAAAATGCACCACTTCCAAACCAGGGTTCTTTGATTATGAAGGCAAACAAAAATGGTAAGATGAAAGACCTCATCAGTGCATGCTGCCCGGTGAAGAATGATTTATGCCTGCATCACATATAGTTGCTAGAAAAACAGGGCTGTAGAAGGCAAAACCTCTGACTCCTCCCTGTTATTGCTGTCTGTCTCCGATGTCTTCATAGATGGCAAATGTATATTTTTAGCCCCCATACACTCTAGTATTGGCAGTGCTGCTGGTGAATCGATATTAAACACCCTGAACTATATTGTTAAATGGTGACATAACCAGTACCTGCCTAACATGCTGGTCGTTGGCTATCTAGCCCAAGAAGACCTGCATGCTCAGCAGACTGGGGTGGGGGTTGTTAATGATGTGCCAGAGCGAGTTTCGTTAATGCTACTGAGCATACACACTAGACTTTTTTTTTTTTTCTTTTTTATTATTATTATTTTTTTTAAATATTGCTGAGAAGGGCCATTCTGAGTGATCTCTTAGGGGGGTATTCAATCCCGGGTCCCGACTGTCGGGACCCTGGCCCATTTTCCTGCCACTCGCCAGTTTAGCAGCAGGCGGATTAAGTGCCCCGCCTGCTGATCGGCGAAAAGGGGATGTGTCTTTGAAAACGGCCGTGATCTTGACAATCCATGGCCGTTTTCGGCAAAACAAGTCCGACGTATTCGGTATGAAATCCCGAATGGGACAAAATCCCGACATTTAAAATCCCGACAGGGTCAAAATCCCGACATATAGAATGTACAGGTGAAACAGTCTACATGACTTTCGGTCGACAGGTGCGAGGTCGACGTGTTTTTTCACAGTTTTTTGAGCCGAGTGTCGACACAATCGACATGGACATAGTTGCAAGTGAACCGCAGCCCCTCGCTTCGCTCGCAATGCTTCGAGCACGGTGCCTCGCTGCGCTTGGCACACTATTTTATTCTCCCACCACGCCGTAGTGGATGGTAGGGCATGAATACCGCCTGTCGGCACATGTCGGTGAAAAAACCCATTTCGACCTCTCACCTGTCGACCAAAAGTCATGTAGACTGTTTCACCTGTACATTCTATATGTCGGGATTTTGACCGTCGGGATTTGCATCCCAGTCCGACTGCTTTTAATTTCTCATCTAGTGCGTATGGGGCTTTTAAAGCATTCTACCTAGACTACAATTTTTAAAACTTAGTGTAAGTAAATGTGCGCAATACATGATTTCATTAAGGTCCCGATACTGGTTTAGAACATAAGAAAGTAGAAGAATCCATGTAATGACAATGTGATTGGTTACTTACATCATCAGTGTAATGTGCGAATGCTGCATGTGGTAACTGGGAATTATTGCAGCAGTGGTTGGCGGCATCATTTACTATATTACCATACTTTTCTTTAACTTAAATTGTCCTTTATTAGACCATTTAGTTCTTCCAAAACAAATATAGATGGGCGTTTTCTGCAGGAAAGTACAGAATATCACATTATGGTCATTTAAATAAATTCACTATATGATGTCACGGCCATGTATGTCCAGTAACGAATGCACAGGGCTGCTAATCTACACCCCTACTGAAGGGCATTTGCAGAGATGAAGTGACCCTCCACTTACCTGTACTGATGGGAACCTTGGCTGGTTGTGCCTGTGTGGCTGCTCTCCCCTCTATTATACCTTACAGTGGCATGCATTTTGTAAAGGGACTGATGTGTAAGAGAGTAAGAGGTGGTGCCAACTTGCCAAATACATCGCCAGAAAGAAGCCTGTGTTACTGTGAGCTTGAAACAGGCAGGGGTCAACTGCACGGACATCATCAAACTTCTCATGGACCCATGGACCCCTTATAGATATGTCAGTGCTGTGTCATCATTACTCCCCCTTCAATATTGTTGGTTTTTTATGAGTGTCTCTTGGCTTACGCTGACATAGATCAGTCTGGTCACAGGGCAATCTTCACAGTGCTGCTTTTTTTTTTATGATTTTAACAAAACTTTATTGCTTTCGAAACAGAGAACAACAATGAAACTTTTTGTATAATATATATAAAACAAGGTTTTTGTTCTGAAACTTGAGTCTGCCCAGCCCTGCATGAAACCTGATTTTCATGTTTTCCACAGGATCATTTATTTGCATGCATATGGGATACTTAAAATGGACTTTGATCCGTTTTCAATTGATCTTAAACCACGTTTACTTGGAAACATGCTTTTCGATTACAGTTGGCTTTATGTATTTTAAATCTAAATTGGTAAAGATGTGTCCTCCTGAAGGTGCCCATACATGTTGCGATAAACAGCGTACAATGCGACAGGTTATCGGGCGGATCGCATCGATGCAATGCTATGTGCAGCACATACTTTTTGTACTAAGCGATGCCCGCGGGAGCGCACATCGCAACGCACGCAGATAACACGCTGCATTGTATGCTGTTTATAGCAACGTGTATGGGCACCTTTAGTGCTACTATAGTGTACTGGGTATTGGGATTAATATGGTTTATTCACAAAGGGGTCAATTCAATTCCAAGCGGTGTCAGTAGCGACATGAAAGAGGTTCTGGTGCTTTTCACTTGTCCACATCGCAGCTCAGGGAATGCTAGTTCTCTCTCCTTTAAACCTGGTGTTTTAGTCCCGAGAACCAGCAGCTTTCTCCTACTTTAGTTTGTGTTGCGCTAAAGGCAGAAAACAGCATCACAGCACTGATTTAGGGCCTGATTCTGGTTTACTCGCAAAAGCAAATTTTCTCTATTGGACAAAACCATGTGCACTACAGGGGGGCAGATGTAACATGTGCAGAGAGAGTGAGATTTGGGTGGTGTCCGTACTCAAACTGATATCTGTATTGCAGTGTAAAAATAAAGTAGCCAGTATTTACCCTGCACAGAAACAAAATAACACCCAAATCTAACTCTCTCTGCACATGTTACATCTGCCCCCCTGCAGTGCACATGGTTTTGTCCATTAGAGAGAGCATTTGCTTTTGAGAGTGAACCAGAATCAGGCCCTTAGAGGTCTGCAGGCACCTGATAATGGTAAAAGAAAAAAAGATTCTTAGGGGGGTATTTA
The DNA here is from genome assembly GCF_055691185.1 of Crinia signifera. Classification (NCBI taxonomy): domain Eukaryota; kingdom Metazoa; phylum Chordata; class Amphibia; order Anura; family Myobatrachidae; genus Crinia; species Crinia signifera. The sequence goes on along the minus strand of NC_139224.1, from coordinate 132,209,271 downwards.
ATCCAGGATCACGGGTGTCGCTCCCGACAGCCGTGATCCTGGCCTGTTAGCATTTTGATCGACAGCCGAACGACTGGTGAGATTCAATGTCCCGCCTGCCGATCATCGAAAGGGCGCGAAAACTGCCGTGGATTGTCGATCTGCGTCTGGGATCGCGACAATCAGGCAGACCGGGTCCGACAGCTTCTAAAGTCAGGCCCCTTCTGCCATGATCTCGCTTCAATGCTGTTGCTAAAGACCGCATTGAATAGGGAGCCGCCGCTATTTCCCCCGTCGGGAATAGCAGAGGTACATTGAATACCCCCCTAAATAATGTAATTTTGACCATAAGCGAATAGTTAACAACTTTAATTAAAGTCACCATAATATTAGAATAATAATGATGGTTTGCCTAGAGCAGTGGTGTCAAACTCATGGCCCTCCATCTGTTGTGGTACTACACATCCCAGCATGCCCTGCCACATATTTTATATAATGGATTGCTAAAACAGGGCATGCTGGGATGTGTAGTTCCACAACAGATGTTTGACACTACTGGTCTAGAGAAACAACATAAAACATCATCTATACACAGAAAATAGTAAAAAAAAATATTCTAAAATGAAGATGTACTAGAGAATTTCCAGGAATGTTCCTTCCAATGTACTGTCCCTAAAGGATCCCCGCAGCCAATTACAGAGAGCTGAATAGCCCCCTTAAACTGTACTGGGATGATCAATGATCTTGTTAACCTCCATAAATTGCACATTCCACAAATCACAATGTAACTGTTGGCAAAAAAACAACCCTTTTGCCTGTTATTTACTCTGTATCTGTAGAGGATGGATACCTGAGAGTATCTGTAGAAGATGGTTACTTGAGAGTATCTGTAGAGGATGGGTACTTGTGTGTAGATGGTGAAGATTTGTATCTAATTTACTCCCAGTCACAATTATTTCTTAGGGGTAACACCAGATGGCCCTGTTAACACAGCGGTACTCTTTACCTAGCACGGCACCCACGATTTTGATCGTGGGCATCGCAGGTAAAAAAATCGCGGGCATTGAATGCACTAAAAATCAGGTGCGACGCGATGCCCACGATTTCCCATAGGGAACAATGTTAAATTTCTCAATTGACCCGATTTTACTGTTCAATGCCTCAATTGACCCGATTTTTCCATAGGAAACAATGTTAAATGGCCCACAGAGGCCAAATAGCCACCCTGAAGTGTGAAATGGCCCCCACAATTGTTAACGCCACCCCACGATCAACGTGAACCCGAAGCGTGGCGAGCGCAGCGGTACGCGTCCTACGACCTTTTCATACCCCCACTATCCACGTCGGCGTGGAGTTGAGAACAGAATAGTGTGGCGAGCGCAGCGAGCCACCGAGCCCGAAGCGTGGCGAGCGGACGCGGATACCTTCACAGGTAAACGCGTCCCTTCGCGGGCTTTACAGGTATCCGCGTCCCCTCGCGGGGCTCGCTGCACTCGCCACCCTATTCTATTCTCAACTCCATGCCGACGTGGATAGTGGGGATATGAAAAGGTCGCTGCGCTCGCCACGCTTTGGGTTCACGTTGATCGTGGGGTGGCGTTAACAATTGTGGGGGCCATTTCACACTTTAGGGTGCCTATTTGGCCTCTGTGGGCCATTTAACATTGTTTCCTATGGAAAAATCGGGTCAATTGAGGCATTGAACAGAAAAATCGGGTCAATTGAGACATTTAACATTGTTCCCTATGGGGCATCGCGTCGGTTGCGTCGCACCCGATTTTTTTTTTTAGTGCATTCAATGCCCGCGATGGGCGCCATGCTAGGTAAAGAGTACCAACACAGCATTCTGTATCGGTTTCAGTTGACTCAACAACTCCAGAAAAAAACAGTAGTGCTTTCCTTTGTAACATATATAATAGGTGATTACGCTGTGTCTAAAGCTGAGTACACAATAGATGATCTTTTCTACTGTTTACCTTCTGTCGCTGACCAGGCACACTCTGTAGTCAGCGACATCTTCCATTGTTGGCGAGTGCCATGCTGCCGAATGCAGCTTGGGCCTCAGATGCTGCCCACGTTGCAGGTGGGTGTGCACCTGCTGGTGCTGGGCCCCGTCACTGCCAATGTTGGGATGGGTACACATGGTAACGTAGCATTGTAGTGCCATCTGATCCCCCGTGAGCCACGCGGGTCCTTCACATACGATGCTTTCACATGTGATGTATTGCATGCGACCCCTGTTCCCTGCCGCAGGGAGGGGGGGTCAGAGTAGGAGGTCGGACCTGCATGCAGATGGCACATCAAAGGCATCTGGTTTTGGCCAATTTCTCATCCTGATCCATCAAAAACAGGTGAAATCTGCCCAAATTGCTGTAGTGTATGGGGGCCTAAAGAGTGGGAACAGATAAAATAACGGCTGCATAATCATTTGACATTAGATGTAAGGGAAATGTGGGTGTCCACATAGAGTGTCCAGGATGCTGAAATACTGATGGTACACCACTATTGGTCACACCACTGGCATTTGCATCTGCCCTACAGATGGAGCGCCTCACAACCAGAATGCCCCCACTGGCGATCACTGGCAGAGAGGCGCGCAAGCGCTTTACACGCACGAGCGTCCCAGTTTCTGCTTCAGGGAGACATGGGGGGGGGGGTGCGGGTAGGCAGGGGGGACCGACGCGGAGCACTGTCTGAAAGGGAGCGCACAAGCACATCCCCTTCCGGTGGCTGGCGATCTGCTCACCAGACCCCCGCTGAATGACATTGGCTCCATCTGTATATTCAGTGCAGATTTCCAACTGTCGCATGATGTCACGTATGTATTGAAAATGTGCTGGGCGGTGATTGGGAGGTTTCTATACTGATGATGGCAATGGAATGTCTTATGTGTGAATTATAGGAGTTTTGTATGAAGTAATGGCTCTGCAAGAGTCCCTATGATGCTTTCTCACTTGGCGGTGCTCCGCTGTCCCTAGTCAGCCACTGGTTCTCCTCACGTGTCTAGATCAGGGTTGGGATCATTGGTCGACATGCGTTAAGGTCGACATGACTGAAGATCAATATGGGTTAGGTCAAGACAAGCATTAGGTCGGCATGGTTGCTCACATTTTCTTTGTCCTGAATTTTGTCACAGTTGACATGGACACTGAAACGTAGCACTGCGTCCCCTTGCATGGCTTGCTGCATTCGCCAAGCTTCGGGCACAGTGCTTCACTACGATCGGCACAGGATTTTATTCTCCCACCCTGCCCTGTTGGATGATAGGGCGTGAAATACCATATGTAGGCTAATTTTTATTTATTTTTTTTTTTAACTCCATGTCGACCTAATGCTTGTGTCGACCTAATGCTTGTAGACCTAGAGACCGTATCCCCTAGTATAGCGGATCACCACTGATGTGACCTTCACTGTACGTTAATGGGATTGTGATTTTACGTAATTGTTTCAACAGAGTCTGTTTAGCAGAGGATACATCTCAGATGGGGGGGGGGGGGTGTATATTAGAGCCCAGGCTTTCCAGCGATATGTACACGTGATCGGCATTATATAGATCCCGGTAACCAGTAGTTTAAACAGTCACCCAATATCACAGATCTAGTGGTGACATTCGACATAATATTGTGGAATATGGAGATAATATCTCATATTATACTGTGCGTGTTTGATATAATCCAGACATCACTCACATCATTTGTTTTCATGTATCTGTCTGTTGTCATATATGTGTTGTAAGTGTTTGTTATTCTTCATTATCGAAAAATTAAAAGTTATGTTTTAAATAAGACATAAACAAAACTAAACAAGTTGTGCCCCCAAAACCAGAGAGTACTTTCTCTTTCTTGTTTTGCATTGTTCCATTTTACTCTCAGGGGAGCAGTCTATTCTTAGTTGTATTTCAGCAGATTATCATTCTATCAATACCGATATAAATATAACCTGATGGACAATAAGTGAAGTGCGCAGTTTACGTACTATGTCCGTAAACTAATACCTTTTACTCCTAGCTACGTGCGAACAAAGCTAGACTGATACCTATAATTTGGTATCCCTTCGCAGTACTTAGTACCCAAACTGTGTACACCTTTTAAGGACAGTGTCCGTATTACACCTTTGTCGCTATATGCGAATAAGAGTCAAGGCAAGGGATTAACTCAAAGTAAGGAGATAGTCTCCAAATAATGTATTTAGGGGGTTATTCTGGTTCACTCCTTCAGGCAAATTCCTTCTCAAGTGGACAAACCCATGTGCACTGAAGGTGGGGTAGATGTTACTTGTGCAGAAATAATTAAATTTGGGTGGGGTTTTACTTTAAAGTGAGATCTATATTGCAGTGTAAAAATAAAGCAGTCAGTATTTTCCCTGCACAGAAACAAAAAAACTCACCAAAATCTAATTCTCTCTGCACCTGTTACATCTGCCCCACCTGCAGTGCACATGTTTTTGTGCATTTGAGAAGGAATTTGCCAGAAGGAGTGGACCAGAATAATCCCCTTAGTCCCTAGCAGACAGCAGTGGGGTACAGAAAGAAGAACACAGTATAACAAACGATAACAGTTGAATTAACAATACTAAATATGCTTTACACTACTAGTGGAAAAGAAACCGATACATAATATAATCAGCCATAACTACATACAGGAATACAAATGTTACCGTCATATCAATAGCGCAGCGCGGTCCGGTCAAGCTCACTAGGTTCAAATAGAACTTAGTCCGGTCAGGATGGAGGGGGGGAAAAAGCAGTGATGAAGTGACCGAGCCAGCCAGGGATCGCTACTTTTATAGTGTCCACACAAAGAGAGGTCAAAGGTAGTTTTCATTGGTCCAAGAGTTCAAATGTCAGGTCCTCGTGGATTGGAGCAAAGGGGATGTGCTCCTGTGTCCTTTGTTAGCTGGCATCGTCATAGGGGGGTCGTAAATCAACCACAAGAACTGGGTACAACCTGATCCTTTGTCTTCCTCAGTTCACATGGAAAAATTACATAGATTATGGATTTTGTCCGTAATTATCAGACATTAGGACTTGCGAACTTTTCGCTACGACCGAAGTGCTGTGCATAAGACACGGAACATAAAGATACTAAACATGTACAGAGACAATCATGTATTATTGTTTAAACTATGTGCTGTGAACTAAACCTTCATTTAACTATATTTTATTTTGTGTAAGTGTGGGATATGAATTTATGTGTATTAGTATGGCTGCGCTCTAGGCTCGCTTCGCTACACAGAACTTGGGTATTATACTTTATTTGCGCAACTCTGCGAACCAAAATGGCGGCCATACCAATCTAAAATGTCGTGTATGTAATTCGACTTAAACAATTCGTATTGTGGATATATATTTTGTGTTCATACAAAATTGCATATATTAAAGTGTCATTAGCTTGTGCATCGGTACCCGCCGCCCACCTCCCCACCCCTTTGTTCAGACAATTTTATATAGGTCACATCTGAAAAAGGCATTCATATTGTTCCTGTATATAAAACTGCACACAATAAAATATTGCAAATAAAATAAAAAATAAAAAGTGGCGCCTCACACAGTGAAAGGCAATAAAGGGTCCAATCCGTTCCTATGTATGCCTCAGGTAGTATAGTCAATGGAAAATGTAATTACCATCCACCTTAATGGGCCAGGGGATCCATGAATCTCCCAAGGATCCATGAATCTCCCAAAGGTTTTAAAAGCGGAGCATAAACTGCTTGGGATGTCATCCAAAGTGAGGGAGTTTTGGTCCACAACTGGAGTTAGGCAGGGTGGCGGAATGTCCAAAGTTCAAGTGGATGCAGATGAGACGGTGAAACGTGTCAGAGGTAGCTGCCCACACTTTTATTGGACCTAGCCGAACCAGCCTCAGATGCCATTGCCTTGCTCCATCTGCATCAACTTGAACTTTGGACATTCCGCCACCCTGCCTAACTCCAGTTGTGGACCAAAACTCCCTCACTTTGGATGACATCCCAGCACTTTATGCTCCACTTTTAAAAACTTTGGGAGATTCATGGATCCTTGGGAGATTCATGGATCCCCTAGCGGCCTAGCCCATTAAGGTGGATGGTAATTACATTTTCCATTGACTATACTACCTAAAGCATGCATAGGAACGGATGGTCCCTTTATTGCCTTTCACTGTGTGAGGCGCCACTTTTTTTATTTTTCATTTTATTTGCAATATTTTATTGTGTGCACTTTTATATACCAGGAACGATACGAATACCTTTTTCGAATGTGACATATATAATGCCCCTTTCAGACCGCACTTTAAAAACGGTATATTGCCGTTTTTTTACCGTTTTAAAACGGTAATGTGTGCGGTCTGAAAGGTGCAGGACCACTTAACCGGTTAGAAAAAAACGTTTTTTCTAACCGGTTAAAATGCAGGGTCCTACCCGTTTCAGAACCGGTATTTTAGGCTCAAAATCGGTTCTGAAACGGTATTTAGGACCCAGCCAATGAGCTGGGTCCTAAATTCAGCACAGCGCTCATTAAGTATTCACAGCACTGGAGCCCCACCCCCGCGCGTGTCGACACCCCCCGCGCGCGTGTCGACACCCCCCGCGCGCGTGTCGACGCCCCCCCCGCGTGTCGGCGCCCCCCCGTGTCGACTTACCCCGTGCCGGTATCTCCGTTGTGGTTCCCGGCACTGCAGCTCAGTATGCTCGGAAAGCACTTATGAAAAAAGTGTCTTTCAGAAAATGGCTGCCCCCATACGAAAACAGGGTTTCCTATGGGGCAGCCATTTTCTGGAAGACACTTTTTTCATAAGTGCTTTCCGAGCATACTGAGCTGCAGTGCCGAGATCCACAACGGAGGTACCGGCACGGGGTAAGTCGACACGGGGGGGGCGCCGACACGCGGGGGTGGGTGGGGTGGGGGCGTCGACATGCGCGGGGGGCGTCGACATGCGCGGGGGGCATCGACATGCGCGGGGGGCATCGACATGCTCTCGGTCAACACGCGCGAGGGGGGGGGAGCTGCACGGAGGGGAGGGCTGAAGGCTGCACTGGCTTTGACCCTGTATTTGGAAAGTTTCCAAAAACGGGTCTGCCAGTGTCAAAAAATCGGCACTTAAACGGTAATATACCGTTTAAGTGCTGCGGTGTGAAAGGGGTTTTATCTGGCAGACCCGTTTTTGGAAACGTTTCCAAATACAGGGTCAAAGCCAGTTATGCGGTCTGAAAGCAGCATTATTGGATTTTATTGTAAAATCAATCCAATCTTCCATTTTTAATTTCATTGACCAATTTTCAAATAAGTTAAGGAATTTCCTTTTCCCTGATTTAAAGAGACAGTGCTGCTATCGCTACCATTTCTTCTGTGCATCCATTTCAGGTCTAACCAACCTGACCCCAGCAGCTGCTAAGCGAAACACCCCAGGTCAAGCGCCACCTTTTTCCAAGGGGAATACTCATTTTTGTCAGCTCTGGCTTTCCAATATACCCCTGTTTAGACTATCATTGTCTCTGCTGCCTGCCTCATTTTTCTCCTACCACAGTGTTCTGATCCTACACACTGCCAGATGTTCCCAATTCTAACCTCTCTTTTTGTGGGGCCGATTCAGACCCATTCGTACGGCTTCAAATTTGCCCTTGTTTTCGATGGTGAGGGGGTCTGCATCTGTGCATATATTTGCATGTGCAGAGACCCTCCCTGAGAACTCCTTTGGCGACTATCGCTGCTGCACAGGGCGGGCAGCTGACATCACATGACATTAGAGCCCGCCCCCTTTTCAGCCATCTCAGTCTGGGGCACACTTTCCTCTGTATTCTCTGTTTATATACGTAAGGTTTTGTACTTTATATATCCAAATTGTTGTATGTTCCTCTTTAAGGTACAGTGCGACAGAACAATTCTGGGGCTATATACATGAATGAGAGCACTTCTAATCCTGGTAATACGCTGAATGAATTCAGAATAGAATTAGTTGAATTCAAACAGTTTTTTACAATATTTTGGTTTAACTGAATCCGGTTATCTTGAATTAATTATTTCATAGCTGATAAGATTTTTTTATGTCAGTCAAGATATTTGGTTCACATTTTATATTAAAGATTCTATTTAACCTAGTCTTTTGTAAACCCAATTCAGTATTTCAAGAAATTATAACATTTAGTTTTTGAACAACCCTAGGATAAATGATGCCTAGTACCAGTTCACATTGTTACTCAGATTGTGTGTTGCTCATTCAATATAAAAGCCCATTACAGGACCTAGACAAGAAAAAACAAACCAATTCCCCCAGCACTCCATAATTAATTTACCAGAAAAAGACTTGCCAGGGAATTCATTTAGCCACAGTAATTTACAGCGGGCTGATTGATCCCCGGGGAGTGTTCAGTTAGTCCCAAATACAGCCTGCTGCAGTTAAATGGGGATTTCGTTTTAGGTCTGAGCAAATCTGAAAAAAAAATAATCTGTGACATTGCCTGTTATCACATCAGTCATGTTGTGCCGGCATCCTTTAGCTATGCCTGTGAGCAGTGTGCTTAGCAGAAGCCTGCAAAGTGCAGTGTTTTTATCCCTGACCCACTGGCCATAATCTTTACATTTACACACAGGAAAGCACTGCACAGATCACACTGACCTGTGCATGCTTCTCCAAACACGCTCCTTACTAGAGTCCTTAAGTCTATTTGAAAAGTGTAATTTGGTCCGAATGTGCTCAGTGTTTATAAACACACTTTCTCTGACATGCAGCAGGGACCACTGTAATCACATCGGGTATTAGAGCTGGGAATGCTGGGAGCTAGGCACTTCTTAATATTAATTAGGGGATACTGGCTCCTCCCCTCTAAGACCCACAATCCCCCAGTGAGAAAATTGTGCCAGGGAGTTAGGTCACAATTTTTCTGCTCCTGCACTTTTTTCAAGCTTTTTGCTAGATATATTTTTTTACAAGTACTTTTTACTTGGTAGTAGTTGTGAATCCCTTCCCCACCTATTGAAAGGTGTGGGTCCGGGTATTCAGCGCCCCTGGAGATCCAGGTCGTCAGTCAGGACCTCGCTAAAGGTGCCTGCCTGCACGAGTTCCGTGCTCCTGCCGCCCCTCCAGCAAAGGGGACGCCAGTCACGACGTGGAAGCCTCCGGTGGTGAGTAGGCGCTGAGCGCTCTTTCCACACGCCGTCCCCTGCTCCCCGTCTGCCGCGCTGTGCGCGGTTCCCTGCAGCGCTGTGAGGCGCCGCCATCTTGACGGCGCGTCCTCGTGTACAGGTCTCACGCGGCAGATCTAAGTGCCGGTGCCGTTACACGGAGGAGCACTACCAAGCGGGTGGCTCTGGGCGCTGTCAGGTCTGCACACGCTGGCTAGGTAAAAGGGAGAGGGGACACGCTTGAGGCGGGCATGGCGCGGCCATTACGCAGATACACAGTAAGGCTGACTCTTTCCTGTTCACAGGTGACTGCAGCTTAGAAGGCTCTGAAAGAGGTTTATCACTGACACAGCGTGTTGCGCTGTATTGGTCTTGGTGTAACAGGGCTCATTCTCCTCCAGGTCTCACGGAACCCTGAGGTTTTTGGCTTGTGAGAGGTGTATCTGTACTCAGTGTGTGTGTGTAAGATTCTGTATCGCACGCTGTATTGGACCGGGCGAGCAGGGATCATGACGGGCAAGTCCAAAGCCTCTCAGAAGGTTTTCGCTTGTACTGTTTGCACAGCAACGTTTTCTCAATACACAGCTGAGGGTAATGCCACTGTTTGTCAGTCATGTTCAGGTGCTGAATCTGCATCACTGGCGGGGTCTCAGGCGCCCCAGTGGGCCTCAACCTTAGTGGGAACTATGTCAAAACTCACTTCTGAGTTGGCGCTGGCTCGCAGAGCTGAGCCTTCATGGGCTACAGCCCTAGCAAGGTCTGTGGAGGGGTTAGCTAGCTCCATGAACAGACCAGAGAGGCCTTCCAAATCCAGCAATAAGCGACCTTATCAGGCTATTATTGTGGAGGATGATTTAGAGGAGGAACAGGATCCATTTCACGAAATGGAGGATGGTGAATGGGAAGAGGTTCAGGATGTCATTCCTGAGGGAGAACCTACTCCTTTAGGGATAGAGGCTCTTATTATGGCGGTAAAGGAGGTTCTTCGTTTACCGGAGGATCCCAGACCAGAGCCGCAGGAATTTGATCTGTTTGGTGGGGTTCAGAAAGCATCAGTAGTCTTTCCCTGCCCAAATCAGGATCAGCTTGTGGCAGCATGGAGGAACCCGGACAAACGGTTCCAGATTCCCAGACGTTTTATTTCTCTGTATCCCTTTGAGCCAGCCGCCCTAAGCAAGTGGGAGACTCCGCCTCCGGTGGACACCTCAGTTTCCCGGCTGTCCAAGAAGACGACACTGCCAGTCCCGGGGGCTTCGGCCTTGAAGGATCCCTCTGATAGAAAGATGGAGGCTACTCTCAAGGCCATTTATGTAGCAGCAGGGACTCAGCTCAGACCGGCAATAGTTTCGGCCTGGGTAAATAGGGCAAATGTCAAATGGGCGGAGTTAATCATCGAGGGATTGGAGGCAGGTATGCCTATGGATGAGATACGCTGCTTAGCAGAACACATTAGGGAGTCTGCTATGTTTTTAGGAGAGGCGGCTAAGGATGTATCCTTGATCTCTTCTAGAATCTCAGCAAGCGCCATTTCTGCGCGGCGAGCCCTCTGGCTTCGCTCTTGGCAGGCGGACGCGGAATCTAAGAGGGCTGTGGAGGGTCTTCCCTTTTCTGGGGACATCCTCTTCGGCCCTGAATTAGATAAATGGATCTCACAAGCGACGGGGGGGGAAGTCGGCTTTCCTACCGTCTGCAGCTCCTCCCCCTCCTAGACGACAGTTCGCAGGTCCGTCTTTTCAGTCCTTTCGGACTCAGCGCCCCTTCCGGGGCAGAGGTAGAGGCTTCCAGTCATCCAGAGGTTCCAGAGCCAGAGCCCGTCCTCAGGCTGCTCCAAGAGTCCAGGAACCTAAGCCCCAGCAGAAGCCGGTGGCATGACGGTTTACCAGCTTCCGTCAGCAGTTTACCGGTAGGTGCCCGTCTGTTGGCCTTCGGAACCCAATGGTTCTCCCTTTCGGAGGATCCTTGGGTTCGCAGGGTAGTTTCAGAGGGGTACCGTATTCAGTTCGAGGCCACTCCTCCGGTACGGCTCTTCACAACGGCTCTACCAACATCTCAGGAAAAGAGAACGAGCCTGCTAGAGGCCATTCGGATCTTGCTGGAGGCTCAGGTAATCATGCCAGTCCCAGCAGCTCAGAGGAACACAGGGTACTACTCAACCCTCTTTGTAGTTCCCAAGCCGGATGGGTCAGTCAGGCCCATTCTCAACCTAAAGCCTTTGAATCTGTTAGTCTCATATCAACCATTCAAGATATCCTTGGATATCAAGGATGCTTACCTACACATCCCGATTTGGATCTCTCACCAGGCCTTTCTCCGTTTTGCCATAGGTCGGGATCATTTTCAGTTCAGGGCTCTGCCCTTCGGATTATCGTCAGCTCCCAGAGTATTCACAAAGACTCTATCAGTAGCCATTGCATACCTCAGATGTCAGGGGGTGACAATCATCCCCTATTTGGACGATCTCCTAATCAAGGCTCCAACGAGGGAGCTACTGGAGAGGTATGCAAGGTTAACTACTCAGACGCTCACCAGCCTGGGGTGGATAATGAATTTCAAGAAATCCTCTCTAGTCCCATCCAGGAGGATCTTGTTCCTAGGTCTTTGGCTAGACACAGAGGCTCTGAGGGTCTTCCTGCCGGAAGACAAGGTCCAGGCGATTTTGCTCCTAGTTCAGAGGATCTTACTTCCACAGAAGATCAGCCTCCATCTGTGCACGCAACTTCTGGGGAAGATGGTGGCAGCCTTCCCAGCTCTGACGTGGGGACGTTTCCACTCAAGACCGTTTCAGTGGGATCTTCTCAGAAAGGGTGCGAGCTCGCACCTGAATCTTCACAGAAGGATCCACTTGTCGGCCGAGGCGAGACATTCACTACTGTTGTGGCGACACAGAAAGAACTTGATAGAGGGTCGTCGGTTTGCAGTCCAGGACTGGATTGTCTTTACGACGGACGCAAGCCTCCGCGGCTGGGGTGCCGTAGTGCTTCACCTCTGTCTCCAGGGCAGGTGGGACCTGCAGGAGAGTCGCTTGTCCATCAATGTGTTGGAGATCAGAGCCATATACAATGCTCTGCTGGAGGTTTAGGAGTTTCTTCAGGGTCAACACATAAAGATAAGGTCGGACAATGCCACGGCAGTCGCCTATGTGAACAGGCAGGGTGGCACGAGAAGCAGCATGGCCATGAAGGAAGTAAGGAAGATTCTTCAGTGGGCGGAACGGTCAGGAGTAATTCTGCTGGCGGTATTCCTTTCAGGCCGGGAAAATCTAGAGGCCGATTTCCTCAGCAGGGAGGACCTACACCCAGGCGAGTGGTCTCTCAACCCCGGGGTGTTTCGGGAGCTCACCGACAGGTGGGGAGTTCCCGAGGTGAACCTGATGGCGTCTCAGAAGAACCACCAGCTACCAGCATACGTGGCACGTACAAGAGACCCTCAGGCCATAGCGGCAGACGCTCTGTCAGCTCCGTGGGAGTTCAGTTTCGTCTACCTGTTCCCTCCACTTCCACTTCTGGGCCAGGTACTGAAGAGACTCAAGAGGGAACCAGTGCAGGCTATTCTCATAGCGCCCTGGTGGCCTCGCAGAACGTGGTTCTCAGACATCCAGAGGTTACTGGCAGACGAGCCAGTTCGATTGCCCCTCAGACCGGATCTGCTCCTTCAAGGACCCTTCTTTCATCAGAATCTGCCACAGCTACATTTGACGGCGTGGCTGTTGAGACCGAGGTCTTGCGGGAGAGGGGAATTCCAAGAGCGGTAATCCCAACGATGTTAAGGGCCCGAAAGCCGGCCTCAGCAACGCATTATCACAGAATATGGCGCTCATATGCGGGCTGGTGCGAGTCCAAGGGCTGGCCATTCCGAGTCTTCAAGTTGTCCCGCCTTCTATTGTTCTTACAGAGAGGGTTGGACGGGGGTCTGAGACTGGGTTCTCTTAAGGTCCAGGTCTCAGCCTTGTCTGTCCTTTTTCAGAAGAGATTAGCCCTCATGCCTGAGGTACAGACATTTTTTCAGGGGGTTCTTCAAGTCCAGCCTCCCTTCGTACCTCCCACAGCTCCTTGGGATCTGGATTTGGTACTAGCCTTCTTGAGGTCTGAGACCTTTGAGCCACTGAACAGAGTGGAACTGAAGTTCTTGTGCTGGAAAACAGTAGTTTTGCTAGCCCTTGCCTCAGCTCGCCGGGTTTCGGAGCTGAGTGCTCTGTCCTGTAAGCCTCCTTATTTAATTTTCCACGAGGACAGAGCAGAACTGCGTACTCAGGCCGGGTTCCTTCCGAAGGTGGTATCTTCATACCACATTAACCAGCCTATTGTGGTTCCGGCCTTCCAGGGAGATTCTCCGGAACAATCCTCTTTGGATGTGGTCAGGGCTCTTCGGATTTACGTCAAAAGAACCAGGTCTATATGCAAATCAGATTCCTTATTTGTACTCTATGACGCTTTCCGCAGGGGGTGGCCTGCGTCAAAACAGACAATTGCACGATGGATCAAGTGGACGATCCGTAGTGCTTATCTTCATACGGGACAGGTGCCTCCTGTCTCCTTGACGGCGCACTCTACCAGATCAGTGAGTACGTCGTGGGCCGCTGAGAGAGGGGCTTCTATCTCTCAGCTTTGCAGAGCGGCCACTTGGTCGTCTCAGAACACGTTTGTAAGATTTTACCAGTTCGATACCTTTGCAGCTTCGGCTTCAACTTTTGGTCGTCTGGTTCTACAGAATCCTCAGCACTCTCCCTCCCGGGGCTTGGTCTTTGGAACCTCCCCGATGTGATTCCAGTGGTCCCTGCTGCATGTCAGAGAAAAGAGGATTTTGGTACTTACCAGTAAATCCTTTTCTCTGAGATCAGCAGGGACCACTGGACACCCGCCCGGCTGTTGGATTCTGCCTGTTGTGGTTGCTGTTGCGGCCCGGTCCGGTACCCGCGTGTTGTATGTATGGTTATGTTGTTTATGGTTTTCTGTAACCCTTTCCTCTGGTGGGCCAATTTCCTCACTGGGGGATTGTGGGTCTTAGAGGGGAGGAGCCAGTATCCCCTAATTAATATTAAGAAGTGCCTAGCTCCCAGCATTCCCAGCTCTAATACCCGATGTGATTCCAGTGGTCCCTGCTGATCTCAGAGAAATGGATTTACCGGTAAGTACCAAAATCCTCTTTTTTCTTTGCTGTATAATTTGGTACTTGTGTAGTTTCACGGCGGCAGTTACGTAGTCAGCATAGTATCCCTGTCAGAATTAGCGTAGTGTTCCCGCGGCCAGCATAGTCGGCTTGTGTCTGCGACTGTGTACGTTCACGCCTAACCGGAGCTTACACAGTTAGCGTAGTTAGCACTTATTACGTTGTTTGGTAACCATTGACAATTTTTCACCTGCCTGACATGATGGGTGTAATGTGTTCCTGAAACACCCCCACTATCCACATCAGCCCGAAGCGTGGGACGACGTACGCGTACTCCCGACCGGTTCGGAACCCCACTATCCACGTTGGCGTGGAGTTGGTTTTACAAAGTGTGGCGAGTGGAGGCGTAAAACGAGCCCGACGCGTGACGAGCGCAGCGTATTACGACATGTATTCCGCGTCCCCTCGCATTTTGAAATGGAGGCATTTGACAGTATGTAATATGGAGCACTGGTGAATGCATCCTTTATTGTGCATGAGACGCACTTGTGCACTGCACCCGCCTTTGTGCAAGAGACGCACACGCTTCCGAACCCTTAATCCTGGCCCTCTCCCTGAATCAGACACGGCAGGGTTGCCGTACCCTGCCGCACGGATTACTGAGGCGCAAAATCGTATGAGACGCTCATGAGTCTCAGGGAAATGGAGCGCCTCTCTGCCGGCGCCTGCATGATCCCCTACACCGGCATCCACCAGCGCAGGGGATCTGGTGGTTACCGACGCTGTTTGAGAGGCGCTCACTAGGCTTGGCGGGGACAGAGCTGCAGCTCACGGGGACAGTATAGTGTCTGACTGGGACACTACGCTGACTACGCAGGGCTGCCACTAGGACACTCTGCTAACTAAACTAGGCTGCCGTTGGGCTACGCTGACAGCGTAACGTAGCCTGCCACCATGAAACTACACAAGTACTTATTATTATTATTATTATTATCATTATTATTTGGGAGGGGGGTTCTGTTTTAAAATGGAAATTCAATGCATTCATGATATTTTCTAAATGGTGTTTTACTTTATTTCTGCAGGGAGGCCTGGAAGTCTCTGGGTGATTACAGCCGCCAGCAGGCAATGCAAGATTATGTTGATACTGTGAAAAAACTTGACCCAGACTGGAGCCCAAAGGTACAGTATCGTATAAAGTTTTAAATACTGTTCCATGTATACACAAGTCAGAAACAAGGAATTTGGTACTTACCGATAATTCCCTTTCTCCAAGGCAGCAGGGGACACTGCAGTACTGACGTATGAGATAGAGTGGGTGCGTAGGAGGAGTCGGCACTTAAGTGAAATTTTGTCTGTGGCTGGCTCCTCCCCCCTCTATCTCCCTCCAGACCCCAGTCTTAAAAAACGTGACAGAGAGAGGAAGGGGACAGGCAAAGCGGAACCACAGACTGGAAAACAAAGAATAATGAGTAACACCTCAACCAACAGTCATGCATTCTTCAAACCAACCAACAGATAAATAATACAATCTGCAAAAATACAGAATTAGCAGAACCCCCAAACAATCATGGCAGGAGCGGGACTGCTAAACGGAACCAAAGCGCTGGGAGGGCGTGCAGTGTCCCCTGCTGCCTCGGAGAAAGGGAATTATCGGTAAGTACCAAATTCCTTGTTTCTCCTACCGCAGCAGGGGACACTGCAGTACTGACGTATGAGATGATACCAAAGCCACTACACCCGGGAGGGTGAGCGCTGAGGATCCTGTAAGACAGCTCTGCCAAAGGAAGATTCTTCCCTGGCAAACCTATCAAACTTGTAAAACTTAGCGAAGGTGTTGGAGCCTACCCACGTGGCAGCTCTACAAACCTGAGTCAATGACACTCCCCTGGCAGCCGCCCAGGAAGTACTGACCGATCTAGTAGAATGGGCAGAGACATTTGGAGGAACCTGAACGTGGGCTTTTGCATACGCTTCCTTAATAGTAAGGCACAACCACCTGGCCAGAGTCTGCTTTGATGCTGGCCATCCCTTCCTTTCTGCCCCAAACAAAACAAACAAAGATTCTGTCTTCCGAAAAGAAGCAGTCCTATCCACATAGATGCGTAATGCTCTTACGACATCCAAATTCCCTGAAGACCCAGACAGGGCCGGAACCACGATCGGTTGGTTCATGTGGAAGGAAGAGACCACCTTGGGAAGAAATTTAGGATGAGTCCTTAGTTCTGCACGGTCTCTGTGAAAAACCAAGAAAGGAGGGCGACAAAGCAGAGCCCCCAGCTCTGAAACCCTCCTGGCCGAAGCCAACGCCAAGAGCATCAGAGTCTTCCATGTTAACCATTTCAAGCCCACTGAATCCAGTGGTTCAAAAGACTCAGATTTGAGAAACTCCAGCAGGAGTCCCAAATCCCAAGGTTCAGTCGGTGGAACAAACGGAGACTGCAACTGTAACGCTCCTTTAAGAAAAGTTTGCACTTCCGAAATAAATGCCAATTTTCTGTTGAAAAATACAGACAAGGCGTAAATTTGGACCTTAATAGATCCCAACCGAATGCCTTTGTCCAGACCTGCCTGAAGAAATTCCAAAAGGCGGGGCAGCTGAAAAACCGCTCTCTCCACCTTCTTCCTCTGACACCATGCCACATAAGACTTCCAAATACGATGATAATGCTTCGAAGTTACCTCCTTCCTAGCCCTGAGCATGGTGGGGATTACTGCCACTGGAACACCCCGCCTTTTTAACAAATCGGCTTCAACAGCCACGCCGTCAAATAAAAACCTAGTCTCCCTGAGGAGACCTTGCCGAGGAGACCGACTCCTCCGGCACTTTTTTAAGACTGGGGTCTGGAGGGAGATAGAGGGGGGAGGAGCCAGCCACAGACAAA
Source organism: Crinia signifera (assembly GCF_055691185.1). Lineage (NCBI taxonomy): Eukaryota > Metazoa > Chordata > Amphibia > Anura > Myobatrachidae > Crinia > Crinia signifera. The sequence goes on along the minus strand of NC_139224.1, from coordinate 132,192,204 downwards.
ATTTCACTTAAGTGCCGACTCCTCCTACGCACCCACTCTATCTCATACGTCAGTACTGCAGTGTCCCCTGCTGCGGTAGGAGAAATTAAGTTTTCAGAGCCTTTAAAAATATCTGCTCCATTGCTGCCAGGAGTTCCTACTGCTCCTTCACCTGTTACTGTTCTACCTATATGGACTGATCACTTGGCTTTATTTAAGCCTGTTACTCTGTCCTTGTTCCTGGGAGGCTTTCCTCACTTTTAGTGGTGCAACCCAGGAGTCCATCTACAGAAATGTAATGGGCAACTTTCAAGCCAAGTCATCCTATTTGTAGGCCATACTATTTTGTATGCGTAAATGAAGAAATCTAGCAGCACTCATTACCGTATGCAAATAATGAACAATGCAGATTGTACAAAGGCACTGCCTAATTTCCAATTACAATATGATTAGAAATCTGCATCCAGATGTCTGTTGCAAACTCTTTATTCAGCCATTCGTAAAGGCTAAGGCTCAGTCACAAACTCGGTCAGTCCATAATCCTACAGTGTCATGATCATATATTACAAATAATTGGAATTGATGAGTGTACACCTACTACTAAATGAATTCCTGTTACTCATAGTTTGTTTTAAATATTCTATTTAATTGCGTAACATGTTGCTACAGATGTGTCCTCAAACATTATTGCTACAGTCGAGCCCCTCTTGGCGCGCCAGGTCCCACGAGGCTCAGCTAGTGTTGGATGTCTTTTTTTGCTGAAAATGCATGCTATACATAACGCAATGTGGATAATATGTACCCAGAGACTGCTGATTCATTTGTATGCGACTCCTGTGTATCTGTCTGACTGAGTCTTTGAATCTGCACAAGTGTTAGAATGCAGCTGCTGTGGCTTTTTTTCTATACCAAGTTCTGTTGTGCTTCATATATAGGCTCTGTCACTCACAGATATACAAGTGTTCAATATCCTATCAGAACAGTCTCCTGGTGGGTTCTAGCTGCATGCCCGATGCTATTGGAGTTGCACAGACCTGTCAGTTCAACTGACATCCAGCATCTCCTGGTGTGTGGCGTATTGAGGTTAGATGTATAAGGACACATCTGTATATAGGTCTAATATATATATATATATATATATATATATATATATATATATATATATATATATATATATATATATATATATATATATATATATATATATATATACACTACACAGGTCTAGTTTGCATATCAGTGCTGTTATACAGATCACACTGTGCTAGAAACACTACAGCAGACAGCAACACCCCAGACAGGGAAGAGGAAATGGATGGGTTTTCAAATATGGCAGGTGCTAGAATGAACACTAGCTGTATTGGTGGATGTTTAGGGAGAAGTCTAAATAGTTTATAATGAGAGTCCTTATCCCTAGCAGAATGCTTGTGATTGGATGTGTAGATGTACTCTGCTGTCACTTCTTGGTGATCTCTGTCACAATTGTGTACTTGTTTGCTAGTGTTCCCGCTAAGCTGTTTTAGCAGGACGCTGTGCCCTGCCGGATTTTTAAAGGGCAAAATGCGCCCTGCCCCTCTAGCAGCGCCCCACTAAAACAGCCTGGTGCTGGCCCCGACGGTTTGCACAGGGAAGCCCAGCGCCACCATAGACGGTGATGACCGGTGCTTCCCGGCAGCTCAGTAACTTCGGCGGGGCCTGCCCCCTTTAGTGACAGTGGTGGCCGGGACCCTTTTCATGATGTCGTGGCCCGGGCACGACCCTTTTGTGATGTCGGTGGCCCGGGACGCCCACAACTGTGATGTCGGCGGGCCCGGTCCGCCCCCATTGCGCTGCCCCTGTGCAGCGGAGCCCTGCCCCAAAAAATTCCTAGAGGGAACACTATTTTACGATGACCTATTTCTAATTAAGCTTTTAGCAATGGTGCCTAATATTAAATGCATTTGTTTAACTAAATTAAATGTTTGAAAACATAGGTGTGAATGTATGTGACGTGTGCCTTGTATATAACCCTGGCACATTCACCTTGCACCCATATCTGCATGAGTTCCTCAAACTTTAAAACTCTGTTGCGTTAAGAATCATTTAAAGTGTATTTGTAATAAAAATACTGGTCGGCCTTTGTTTATCAGCTGATAATTATGGATAGCCGGCATGCACTTTTAAATCAGGCAGTAAAACATTAGAATCTAAGTGCTGCCAAAAATAAAGGCCCTCTGAGCTCTGGCCTTATTTTATTTTCAAGAAAACCTTGTCTGTCCAAAGCGATTTTGAATTCCCTTATACTGTATTAACCTTTTGCCACCTCCTAGCAGCTTTCCGATTTAATTTAGCACTTAGATCATCTGTAGTGGTTGTATTGTTTCCATAATGGCCGCAGTACCGCCTGTATTCACTAGGTGCTGCTCTAGCCTTAGCCAAAACACTGCAGTGACAAAATAGGCAGAGGAAACATACAAAATACACACATGGCTAAAGTGCTGTGTGGCAACCATGTTACCTACTGTTCCAACAAATCTGTCCCAGGGGTGTCTTGTCTAAGTATTGCTGATCTCTCGCAGCAACGGCACTCAAAGGGGTAAGTAACGTTGGTAAAAGCAGCAATATTATTTTGTGACAATACCAAAATAAAATGCGAAGTTGGTAAAGATGGATAAAGTCCCTATATACAATTTTTTTACACAAGTCATTTCAAGTAAAGTTATTCCTGAATACATCTAAAAAATGAGCAGATAATATATTGAGTTATTTATTACCAGTTATTTATATAAAGCTAACATTTCATAGCGCTTTACAAAGAATATTTGGCCATTCACAGCAGTCCCTGCCCTATTCCAGGGCTGTCTTAACAGAATCGTAGGCCCTTTTCAAAACTACGCACCTATTCATTGGAAGGAAAAAAATAAAAAATATTAACCTATCCCTCCTGCGGCTCTGCACCATCCACTACTTGCTTTCATACAATGAATGGCTGTCAGCACTCTGATTGGTTGATAGCTCCAGCCATACACTGTCTGGAAGTGGCAAGTAGAGACTGTTGCCTGGCCACGCTGAGTAATTTACAATCAGCGGCAGCAATCTCTGCTTTCTTCCCAAGATGCTCTGCACGCAGAAGTGTGGGGAGCAGATCCCCGAGGGCCCCTAGAATTGTGGTACCCTAGAAATCTGCTCAGTGTCCCCATACAGAAAGATGGCCCTGGCTCCACTTGTGGAATAGGCTGCTGTATATACAGTACCATTTGTAAATTGACCAAATAAAACTCAACATTTGAAGACTTTGTTTCATAAATAACATTTGTTTTATTCAGAATATGTAACACTAGCAAATGATATTGCAGAAATATTTTGTTGTATCCCTGTTTTTTTTTATTTATTTTTTTATTTAACTATGATTTATTTAAGCGTTTTATAGATTTGCAGTAACTGGAATCTAAGTTGTATGTTAATAAAATACCCCATTCATTCTGCATGCCATGCTTTGTAGGAAGTCGTAATCATTTCAATTGACTGCAGGGGGCAGTAGAACTTTTTTTTTCTTTTAACATACCATTGTTTATCATAGACTTTTATTGCCTCTTTTGTACTTTGTAAAGATTAATTAAACAGATTCTCAGTTTAGTAGTTTAGGGATGAAAAATCTATAATATCACTATAACATATACAATAAAAGTTGATCACCCTAAAGAAAATGGTCCATTACACAAGATGTCTCTTGGTTTCCAGGTGTATTAGTTGTGTATAGCTGCTCACACGTGCAGTGATTTGACAACTTGCGTAATTCCGGTCAGTCGTCATGCCTACAAACACAGCAGGACAATTATTTTCCCACAACTATTTATAATACAACGTTCAGTTACTTAAGGCGTCACTAGTGCGATTTGGGCCCTTTTCATCCGATTCAGATGGATTGGGCCGTGAAAACGGGTGGAATGTGGCAAAATCGCAAGTGTTTGACATCGGCTCCAATGTGTGGGCCGGTTCGCATCGGATTGGAGCCTGAAGATTGTAAGACTGCACTATGGATCGGTCTGATTGGGCAGCCTCCGTCAGACTTGGCTGGTATCGCTTAACGATATGGTATACGAGTCTATGGGCACCTTTTAGGCTTCATCCCCTCTTCTTATAATGGAATGCAGATGTTTCCTCAGACCCCTAGGGGTACATTTACTAAGATTGGAGTTCTTTTTAAGATAGGATGTTGCCCATAGTAACTAATAAGATTCTATCTATTATCTTCTAGAAGGTGCAAAATAATGAAGAGGTAGAATCTGGTTGCTATGGACAAAATCCCATCTTCAATAGAACTATCTTAGTAAATGTACCCCCTAGTCTCCATGCTAGAGACACTGGGCTATGCCTGTGACTGTTCAGAAAATGACGCAGATGAAGCACCATGGAAGTTTGCATGTAAAAAAGCTGCGGCAGAGTAGCACTTCATATACAGGGTGAGACTCCTTCATATACAGGGTGAGACTCCTTCATATACAGGGTGAGACTCCTTCATATACAGGGTGAGACTCCTTCATATACAGGGTGAGACTCCTTCATATACAGGGTGAGACTCCTTCATATACAGGGTGAGACTCCTTCATATACGGGGTGAGACTCCTTCATATACGGGGTGAGACTCCTTCATATACGGGGTGAGACTCCTTCATATACGGGGTGAGACTCCTTCATATACGGGGTGAGACTCCTTCATATACGGGGTGAGACTCCTTCATATACGGGGTGAGACTCCTTCATATACAGGGTGAGACTCCTTCGCACACAGATGGACAAATGACGCACATCAAATTGATCAGTTCAGACTAGCTACGTAGTTTTGTTGCTTCAAGTTTTATTTCCGCAAACTAGGGTGTAATTCAGGTTGGTTTGCAAATGGACAAAACCATCAGCACTGCAGGTGGGGCAGATGTAACCCGTGCAAATAGAGTTAGATGTGGATTGACCAAGGTGCCTGGGACCTGTTATGAGGGGCTGTGGCATGATTGGTGAAGATCTGTATAATTATACATCTGAGGTCACATTCGTAGACAGTTGAGGATATTTGGAAACACAAGCTTTACATCTGTATTTAGTATACCTGTCTTCTCTTTTCGTTAGCTGAATCACCATCTATCACTTTGCATGGAAGTATGAGAATACTGCCAGTCCATGCTCCAATGTCCATAATTGACTATAGCAGTAGGACACACTTTCAGTGACGGTCTTTGTAATACACTTTAATTTTTGTTTATGCAGGTTTTTAATACAGGAGATGATTTTGACATTCTAGTTTTTAGCTTCCCTAGATTTTCACTCTGCAACGTTGATTCCAGGACTAAGAAAGCGTTCCGATACCTGCGCCCATCAGCGTATTGTTCTCTACACTAAAGTCTAGTATGATCATGTGGATTTCTCTACCCGAACTCTCTCTGGCTTCTGTCTGTTTCCCATCTCCCTGTAGGCAATGCCTTAACGTTTGTCTACAACAAACTAAACCTCTTTTTACCTTCTGCTCGCTTTGATACCACACATGCGATTGTTGCCATCTAATCTCCAGAGACGCACTAGTTCAGTGTTCTAAGATCATCATAAAACAATACAACTCTTCTGTAGATCAGTACACTTTGCTGTGTTTATATTTTTGGGTTTCACATTCCTTTACTAAGCAAACTGTTTGATCAGTCAGTGCTGAAACTGTTCCATCAGTCAGTGCTGCAGCTCTAGAATTTGGTTGGAACTAATGGTCGTTTTGTACAATATATATAATGCAGTCATTTGTTATACAGTATGGGTGGAAATGACCATCTTACGCACCTGATAGTGTTTATGGCAACCTTAAATATTGTTATGGTATAATAGGACGTGGTTCTGGCAGATGAGATACAGGGGTACATTTACTAAGATTGGGAGTTCTATTAAAGTTCGGATGTTGCAACCAATCGGATTCTACTTCTTATTTAGCCCCTTTTAGAAGATAATCTGATTAGTTGCCATGAGCAACGTCCCATCTTCAAATGAACTCCCATTTTAGTAAATAATCTTCAAAATGCCTTTACCTCCGCCTGTTGCTTTGGGCTCACTTGCACCATGTTTCACAATGACACAATTATACAGTCCCAATAATGTGACCTCTCCTAATATCTTTTAGTATAACCTGTACTTACCTGGTACACATGAACTGCGCTCTCCTCCTGTTCTGAATCACCGGATGCGGTTTAAATTACGTTAATTCTGTAGGGCAGTGGTTCCCAAACTGTGTGCCGTGGTGCCTCGGGACCAATGTTCCCTCTAATTTTACGAAGGCTGTGTGCGGCAAAAGATATTGGCTGTGCAACTTTGGAAGGAAATTAAAAATTTTGCGCGTCACATAACGTATAAAGGCCTAGGTTTTGAGTTCTGTTGAGTTAATAAAGCAATTTGAATGTTTACAGACTTCACACACCACACATATAGGCTATAGCAGTGATTTTGATTTTCAACCTTATTAAACTCGTGGCACACTAAACAAGATTTTAACCTTTGTGCGCTCGGTGTGTTGTGTGTACGCGCACAGCTTAGAGGGAACACTGCTCGGGACCCTTGCTGGGGTGCCCAGGTTGGTGGACCAAGACCAAATCCGATTATTTTTTTGTCATTGGAATAGGCAAAACCAGTGCTGGTAACGACAAATCATAAACTATGTGGAAGAACAGAAGTGAATCCTGTCCCTCTGCACATAATTAGACGTAATGATGACCTATAAACATAATTTTCTTAATCTTTATTTCTAAATCAGAAACTTTAATCTTAGGGGTACCGTGAAAAATTTTTTTGATGCTCCAGCTGCTGTGATTCAATAAAGTTTGGGAACCACTGATGTAGGGAATAGGGGAATTACTAGAGCTCTTTATTTGTTCATCTTTTCTATCTTGTACCCTTTTACAGTGATACAAATGTTTGCTAATGACATTAATGATCAGGTGTTTTGGAAATAGTGAAAGTGTGTCCTGCAAACGGCTGGCATTGGCAGCCTGGTCTCGGTGATGGCAGGGCAGTGATATTGCCATTGTCACAAGGACGTACATCTGTAATGCAGCAAAAGGATGGCTTTTATTTATAACGTTTACTTGTGTGCAGATGTGTCCTCCTACATCTCGGCTGCAGTCATGTTAAATAGTCATTTTAGTCGCTCCTAGTCATTAGCATAATGCCAGCCATTTTTTTGTAATTTTTTATTATTATTATTTTCATTGCTATTTGAATAAGATACACAAGCATCCTTTACTGATGAATGATATGATACAGAATGATATGCGACTTGTATATTTTCTGTATACACATACAAACTACAACGTTAAATTTTTTTTTTCCCCAAAGAAAACTTGTAACATATCGGTTCATATGCAGATACAGTCACACATAAAATGTATTTTTGTCCAAAGACACTCTGACGATAGCAAAGTTGCCCGGGAACTGCCCGCTAGCTGCAGCCAAACATCTCCTGCTGCATGGTGTATTGAGGCCAGATACCTAAGGACACATCTGTAGCAACAACATATTCTGTAGTGTTTTACTGTGGTGAGTAAATGCCATTCATTAGAATACTGAGACTATTGTATCAGTTTGTAAAGACAGGAGGCAACCCGCGTCCCCTAACACCTTCCCCTCTCACCTTCTTTATGGGTACCACCATAGAGCAGAAGGTGAGGTCACAAAGGGTTGGCAAGTTGCCCCCTGTGGTATTGGTCACTAGACAGAGATTAGGATGGTTCATTAACTTTATTAGGGTTCTTCTTATGGACACTGTTGGGGAAACAGACAGGTTGACAGTGTGCAAGCATTAAACTATGTAGGGATAGAATAATCCAGTCGGGATGACTGGAGTGTGAACTACTCTCAGGCTGTAACTGGTGCGATGAGAGATAACGGAGGGAAGAGTTGGGCACCAAATATAATCTTAGTATTATTCAGCAGCTATTGGAATATGAAATTCATGTTCTAGAACAGGTGCCATGGCATGTCCTGGTGCCGTACTGGCCAATCGGACCCCGTGCTTGTCCAACCTTTCTGTTATTAGCATTATGCACACTTTGCTGTGTTTGGTAATACCAGGTAGAGGTGACAGGACTTGCTGTGCGCAGTACTGATCACCCGACCTCTTTAATCTGGGAAATGATCTCTGAAGACATGAAGCCATCTGCTGTGCTCTGCCCCCTCCCCTTCCAGCTCCGATACTTCACTCTTGCTTCCCAAGGGAGCAGTTTGTAAATGAATGTGTTATGGTTGCAGTGGGAGTTAGTTGTCTCTCTGTGTTTTGTTAACTGCCCATCTCTGATCTGTACACATCATTTCCCTGCTTCCCTGTGGGACAAGTAAAAACCTGAGTGGGTAAGTGGGTTGTCTCAGTCGTCCATGCTGGCCCTGTCACTGCTTGCTTTCCCTGCATTTGTTTGTTTCTCCCAACCACACACGCCACACACACTCCTGTCATCTGCCAGAGAAATGCAGGGATTTAGGCCAGGAGAACGCTACTCCTGGGGGATCCTTTGCTCTCCAACTAATTGAATTATGGGTTTGGTGTCAGTATGGTAGGAATACAAATCATATTGGAGGGGGGGGGGGGGGGGGGAGTGACAGGGGGTAGGGCTTGGCATCCAATGGCAGCATTGCTGGCTGTGTATTGCTTTATTGAATAAAACATCCTTGCAGGGAGATACAAATACAGATTGATAAATGTGTAACAATCTATAGGTTTATCGGGTCAGTTATTGGGTCTTGGTGGACAGTCTCCTTACTAGATTACACAGTATTGGCAGCGGGTTGGCAGTTGATTTGCTTCATATTTACAGAAATGTTATTGATTTAAAAAAAATCCATTGTTTTTGTCTTTTTTCTGATTTCTCCCCCGCCCTTTGGTTTTGGGATAAAGGCTTTAGTTCAGGTTTTTTTTTAAGTTTGACCGTTACTCTCCAATGCAGGATTTGTAGACAGGGGATTGGGCTGTTTCTGTGCCATACCACCAGTGTGGGCATTGCCAGGATGCAGATGGCTTGGCTTTTTGTACTGCGCTAGACTAGTTTTCAACCCAGTCTCATCCTCTTGAAACAAGCCGTCACAGCAGGACAGTCACCCAGAATCGGGCTCATTCCTGCTCTCTCCCACCTGTCCTTGCAGCATTACCTATCGGAGTAGCACCCTTATTTAATAATTAGCCCTCCCTCCCCCCATAGCCAGCTCTGACATTACATTGACAGCATTGACATTTAATAACTAGGCCTATATTCTCCCCTGAGCATATCAAATCTAAAAGTAAATGCAGTTTTCCCTTAACCAACTTTGACATTGAATTAATAGCATTTGCCTTTGATAAATGTGAATGACTATTCTATGTAAAGTGCTTTGTGATATAGAATTATTCACATTTTACAGGATATCTTCCGCAAGTGCGCTCCAAATACTTTAGAGTCAATTAAAAATGTGAAGTCACTGCAGTGTTGCACATAAACTCTGTAGTTTGAAACATACTTGCAGACTTGCTAGCTGTTCGTCTTGGATCTGATCTGCGAGGGCAGGTCACAGGAAGGTAGGCAGGCTGGTGGGGAGGGCCCTCTATTGCCATTGTACCAGCATTTTGCAGCAGGAGTGGGGCTGCAATGATGCAGTTGTGAGAGGTGTGTCCTTAGCCATCTGGGACCGTCTACTTTTGCTTGGTATGGGGGCAGCGGGCAGGTGGTTACTTGAAAGGGCAAATGTGTCCACTCATCCCCGTGGACTGGGAGCAGCACCTGATTTTCTCAAGCCTCCCTTTATTCTGGAAGACTGGGCAAGTATAGTATGAAAATTGTGTGACTTGCATATACAAAGTGGACCCCAAACAGTTGAAATAAAATAACAGGGCAGTGTAATATTCTTTAGTCTGGAAGAATAGAAGGCCGTTAAATGTCATTCAGAAGTTGATTTTTTTTTTTTTTTTTTATAAAGTTGTGGAAATGACGACTAGTAAGTGTATTTCAGCAAATAAGTGCATAGGACAGTGGTTCCCAAACTGTGTGCCGTGGCACCTTGGGGTGCCTTGGGGGACTTGCAGGGGTGCTCTGGGTTGGTGGTCCAGGACCAATTCAAGTTTTTCATGTCCATTATAATAGACCAATTGTGGACAAACAGAAGGAAATCCTGTCCATTACTACATAACTGATCCTAAGGATATAAACACAATTTATTTAAGTTAATATTTGTTTCTGACTTTCTCAATGAGAAACCTTTAGCCTAAGGCTGCTGCGAAAACATTTCTGATTCTTTGGGGTGCTGTGATTCAAAAACTTTGGGAACCCCTGGCATAGGACATTCTAATCTACATTAACATGTCTCCTTAGTTATTTGTGTGTGTGTTTTATACAACTTGGAACAAACACTTGCAACTCCAATCTGTAAGTTCAGAACCCCTTGCACAACCATGCACTACCTCAACAGCGTGTCCTATATTATTAGCACATTATTCTGCTTTTTAGAGAAAATGACCTCAAAATCCATACGTCTTCATTGGCCATATTTTTCTTATTTAGAAACCTTTAAATGAGTGTGTTACAGGGTAGAGTCTGTCTGCTTTAACATATGGTGCATCCACCTACTCGGGAGGTACGACTTAAGACCAATGTTAGAGTAGATTACTAGTGGAATGGTTTAGTGCCATGGGTTTTAACCTACATTAAGCAACTTGCTACGAATTGAATCTGGCTGCGATAGATCGAACACTCCCAACCTGGCCAAACATGGATTGGTTTTCACAGTTAATAAATAGATCACCTTTTTCCCCCACATTTATTTAATTGCTAAAGGAGAGAAAAAAATCCCAGCAATTAATAGTCCCATCCCCTCATTACACCAGCAATGAACCATTGTCTCCCACTCTTATATGACCATTAAATTAGGAGCTCACGCACCCACCCACGTTATCCAAAATGTCTTGGTTGCTGAAGCATTAAGACTGCCTTTCCCTGAAGATAAGGGGCCGAGCCCAAACCCTGCAAAGCAGTCCCATAACATTATCCCTTCTCACCAAACTGTTACCAAACACCCCCACCCTTTGCTGGTAATGTACCACACGGCACTACGTCAGTCATGCTCACAGAGTACTAGCTCAGCATCCCGCTTATGTATTGCTCATGCCCTTATGAACTTGTCCAAAGCGTCCATTCCAGTAGGTGACAGCTCAGGGCTTGTTCTCCATCCCAATCCTCCAAGGGGAGATGTACGAAGTGTTACAGAGTGATAAAGGGAAGAGATAAAGTACTAGACAATGAGCATGTAATTGTTACACGCTGTGTTTGAAAAATGAGTTACATGCAGGTTAGTAGTTTATCTCTCTCTCCACTTAGTTCATCTGCCCCTCACTACTGTAACATGGAGGAATCTTGGGAGGGGTGGGGGTAGGATCTGACAGGGGGCAGACTGCAGTTTGGCCACCTTTATATTAACCCCTTCCCGACATTTGACGTATATATACGTCATGGTCGGGAAGTACTTCCCGACACATGACGTATATATACGTCATGGCTGAAAACTGTCACTGCGTCTAGAGACGCAGTGACAGAGGGACAATGTCTGCTGTCCCTGACAGCAGACATGTCCCTGCGTGCCCGGGGGGGGCTGCGATGCCGCCCCCCCGTCGCCGATCACTGTGATTGGCTGTTCAGTGTGAACAGCCAATTACAGCGTTTTCTGTGTCACCGGCGAATAACGTTCGCCGGTGACATGGGATCGGAGGTGATTGGTGCTGTAAAGTACAGCACCAATCACCGTGGGGTGTAAGGGTGACACTGGTGTCACCCCACCTCACCCCGCCCGCCCCCAAAGGCCGTGATTGGTTCGTCGGACCGACGGACCAATCACAGCCATGGAGGGGGGTTTAAACTAACGGTGACTGCACTGCAGACGCCATTCCGGTCTGGAATTGCGTGCAGTGTGGTCACCGTGCCTGGCTGCCGCAGTATACTGACCTGATCCGTGCAAACCGTGCAAAATACTTACCTGATCACTGCCTGGATCTTGCTACTTGTGTTGTGCTGTGTTGTGCTGTGTTGTGCTGCTGCAGTTAGCTAGAGAGAGAGAGATAGAGAGAGATAGAGAGAGATAGAGAGAGATAGAGAGAGATAGAGAGGCCTAGTGACAGAGAGTGCTATATTTTGCTGCAGTGTAATAGAGTTATAGATAGAGAGAGAGATAGAGAGAGAGAGATAGAGAGATAGTGACAGATTGTGATATATATTTTTTATATAACTGACTGCTGCCCCCCCTTTTGTGCTGATCACTATATCTGAGGTGATCAGCAACTTTTTTGGGGGTGCAGGGGTTTGCTGCAGTGTCATAGAGTGATAGATAGTGAGAGATAGAGAGAGAGAGTGATAGAGAGTGCTAAATTTTGTGTCTGCTGCCCCCGCCTTTTGTGCTGATCACTATATCTGAGGTGATCAGCAACTTTTTTGGGGGTGCAGGGGTTTGTAAATTCCTGTCAGTGCTGCAGTGTCATAGAGTGATAGATAGTGAGAGATAGAGAGAGAGAGTGATAGAGAGTGCTAAATTTTGTGTCTGCTGCCCCCGCCTTTTGTGCTGATCACTATATCTGAGGTGATCAGCAACTTTTTTGGGGGTGCAGGGGTTTGTTTTTTAAATTCCTGTCAGTGCTGCAGTGTCATAGAGTGATAGATAGTGAGAGATAGAGAGAGAGAGTGACAGAGAGTGATAGAGTGCTATATTTTGTGTCTGCAGGAAATATATACCTGCCAGTTGCACCAAAGGTTGTGCACCTGCTGCCCCTCACCTTTTTTTTTTTTTTTGAGGGTGCTGTGGGTATTTTTACACACACTGTGATTTTGTGGGTGTCCTGTGGCCACTGTGCGCTGATCAGTGACGTACATCACTGATCAGCTTTTTCGGCACAGGGTTGATTTTTTTTTTTTTTTTATAAATTCCTGTTGCCTTTGAGCGCTGTTCAGTGACGGTCGTTACTGACTAACATCTGTGCTCAATTTTTGGTGCAGGACCTTTTTTTTTTTTTTTTTTTTTTAATAAATTCCTGTTGCCTTTGAGCGCTGTTCAGTGACGGTCGTTACTGACTAACATCTGTGCTCAATTTTTGGTGCAGGACCTTTTTTTTTTTTTTTTTTCTGCACTACATACACACTACCTGGTTGAAATAAAGTTTGTACCCCCCCTACACTATACACGTGTTGAAACATTTCACAACCACAAACACAAAAATAAAAATGGCATCCCAAAGGTCATCCCAAATGTCATCCCAGTCATCCAGAAGAATGTACTCAGCGGAGGAGGCATATGCCATGCTTGCCTCTGACAGTGACACAGACAGTGATGCAAGCGGGGAATTTGAAGGATTTGTGTTAACCTCATCTTCCTCCTCTAGTGATGAGGGACCCCCTCAAAGACGCCCCCGTAGAGCAGCTGAGACCCCCCCCCCAATGATTGATCCCGTATGGATCCCACCACCAGCCAATTTTGAGCCCCAGGTTCCTGAGTTTTTGGCCATCCCAGGAATCCAATTTGATTCCACAGGTCTCAGAGAAATTGACTTCTTCAAATTATTTTTCTCTGATGATTTTATAAATTTAATGGTGGACCAAACTAATTTATATGCCCAGCAGTTTATTGCTCAAAACCCCACGTCATCATTTGCTAGGTGGACCCCTGTAGATGCAGTAGAGATGATGGCGTTTTGGGGTCTGGTGTTTCATATGGGCATAGTAAAAAAGCCAGAAATTAGGCAATATTGGAGTACAGATGTTCTGTACAGCACCCCATTTTACCGTATGGCCATGACCCGGACTCGTTTTGAGATGATCCTTAAATTTCTGCATTACAGCGATAATGCACAGTGCCCACCCAGAGATGATCCCACCTTTGACCGGCTATTCAAAGTCAGGCCGGTCATTGATCATTTCAGCGCCAAATTTGAGGAGATGTACATCCCCCAACAATTCATTTGTGTGGACGAGTCCCTTTTACATTTTAAAGGAAGGGTTAAATTCCGCCAGTACCTTCCCAATAAGAGGGCAAGGTATGGCATAAAATTGTATAAACTGTGTGAAAGCACCTCAGGGTACACCCACAGGTTTAGGGTATATGAAGGGAAGGATTCAAGTATTGAACCGCCAGAATGCCCCCCCTCCCTCGTAGGTGTTAGTGGAAAAATTGTCTGGGATTTAGTGCACCCCTTCCTGGATAAAGGTTATCACCTCTATGTGGATAACTTTTACACTAGCATCCCCCTGTTTAAGGCCCTTGGTTCAAGAGGTACAGCAGCTTGCGGTACTGTGCGCAAGAACCAAAGAGGCCTCCCAAAAACGCACATTGCCCAAGTAATGAGAAGGGGTGAAAGCAGGGGAATATGCACTGAAAATATGTTGTTGGTCAAATATAAGGACAAGAGGGATGTCCTTATACTGACAACAATTCACGGAGACAGTACCACCTCCGTCCCTGTACGAGGTACCAGTACCCACACCTCAAAACCTAATTGTATCCTGGATTACAATAGGTACATGGGCGGAGTGGATCTTTCAGATCAGGTACTGAAGCCGTACAGTGCCCTGCGGAAAACAAAAATCTGGTACAAGAAGCTGGCCGTGTATATCATCCAGATGGCACTGTATAACGCTTACGTGCTATTCCGTTCTACCGGCCAGAGGGGGACATTTATGCACTTTCAAGAGGAAGTCATAAAGGGCCTGATATTTGGGAACCAGCAGGCAGAGGGCCCCAGTACTTCTAGTACTGGCCCCCGTATTGTACCAGGGCAGCATTTTCCCAACGAAATCCCCTCCACTGCAAAAAAGGGCAGGACACAAAAAAGGTGCAAAGTTTGTTATAAAAGGGGAATAAGAAAGGAAACTATTTTCCACTGTGAAACTTGCCCTGACAAACCCGGCCTTTGCATAAAGGAGTGTTTTAAAATATACCACACATCTATGGATTATTAGGTCCATCAATTCACCGTGCATCGGGGGTCTTGCTAATGCCACATAGCACCCACCATTCATTCCACCTGAATCTGAGCCGCAAAATCCAAAAATCACTCCTTCCCTTCTGAGTCCTGCCATGCACCCAACTGGTATTTTTTGGTCACATATGAGGCATTGCCATACTCGGGAGAAATTGGGGCATATATTTTGGGGTGCTTTTTCTCCTTCAAACCTTGTGAAAATGAAAAATTTTGAGCCAGAACTGCATTTTTGTGTAAAAAAATGTAATTTTGCCCAGTTGTATCAAAATTGGTGAAACCCCTGGGGGTTTGAAATGTACATTATACCCCTAGATGAATTCCCTGAGGGGTGTAGTTTGCAAAATGGGGTCACTTGTGGGGGGTTCCACTGTATTGGTGCTTGGGGGGTCTTGCTAATGCGACATAGCACCCACCATCATTCCACCAGAATTTGTGCTGCAAAATCCAAATATCACTCCTTCCCTTCTGAGTCCTGCCACTTTTTGGTCACACATGAGGCATTGCCGTACTCGGGAGAAATTGGGGCACAGATTTTGGGGTGCTTTGTCTCCTTCATTCCTTGTGAAAATGAAAAATTTTGAGCCAGAACTGCATTTTTGTGTAAAAAAATGTAATTTTTCATTTTCACTGCCCACTTGTATCAAAATTGGTGAAACCCCTGGGGGTTTGAAATGTACACTATACCCCTAGATGAATTCCCTGAGGGGTGTAGTTTGCAAAATGAGGTGACTTGTGGGGGGGTTCCACTGTATTGGTGCAACATAGCACCCACCATTCATTCCACCAGAATCTGTGCTGCAAAATCCAAAAATCACTCCTTCCCTTCTGAGTCCTGCCATGCACCCAACTGGTATTTTTTGGTCACATGTGAGGCATTGCCATACTCGGGAGAAATTGGGGCACAGATTTTGGGGTGCTTTTTCTCCTTCATACCTTCTGAAAATGAAAAATTTTGAGCCAGAACTGCATTTTTGTGTAAAAAATGTAATTTTTCATGTTCACTGCCCACTTGTATCAAAATTGGTGAAACCCCTGGGGGTTTGAAATGTACACTATACCCCTAGATGAATTCCCTGAGGGGTGTAGTTTGCAAAATGGGGTGACTTGTGGGGGGGTTCCACTGTATTGGTGCTTGGGGGGTCTTGCTAATGCGACATAGCACCCACCAAAATTCCACCAGAATCTGAGCTGCAAAATCCAAAAATCACTCCTTCCCTTCTGAGTCCTGCCATGCACCCAACTGGTATTTTTTGGTCACATGTGAGGCATTGCCGTACTCGGGAGAAATTGGGGCACAGATTTTGGGGTGCTTTGTCTCCTTCATACCTTCTGAAAATGAAAAATTGTGAGCCAGAACTGCATTTTTGTGTAAAAAAATGTAATTTTTCATTTTTACTGCCCACTTGTATCAAAATTGGTGAAACCCCTGGGGGTTTGAAATGTACACTATACCCCTAGATGAATTCCCTGAGGGGTGTACTTTGCAAAATGGGGTGACTTGTGGGGGGGTTCCACTGTATTGGTGCAACATAGCACCCACCATTCATTCCACCAGAATCTGTGCTGCAAAATCCAAAAATCACTCCTTCCCTTCTGAGTCCTGCCATGCACCCAACTGGTATTTTTTGGTCACATGTGAGGCATTGCCGTACTCGGGAGAAATTGGGGCACAGATTTTGGGGTGCTTTTTCTCCTTCATACCTTCTGAAAATGAAAAATTTTGAGCCAGAACTGCATTTTTGTGTAAAAAATGTAATTTTTCATGTTCACTGCCCACTTGTATCAAAATTGGTGAAACCCCTGGGGGTTTGAAATGTACACTATACCCCTAGATGAATTCCCTGAGGGGTGTAGTTTTCAAAATGGGGTGACTTGTGGGGGGGTTCCACTGTATTGGTGCTTGGGGGGTCTTGCTAATGCGACATAGCACCCACCAAAATTCCACCAGAATCTGAGCCGCAAAATCCAAAAATCACTCCTTCCGTTCTGAGTCCTGCCATGCACCCAACTGGTATTTTTTGGTCACATGTGAGGCATTGCCGTACTCGGGAGAAATTGGGGCACATATTTTGGGGTGCTTTTTCTCCTTCATACCTTCTGAAAATGAAA
Source organism: Crinia signifera (assembly GCF_055691185.1). Lineage (NCBI taxonomy): Eukaryota > Metazoa > Chordata > Amphibia > Anura > Myobatrachidae > Crinia > Crinia signifera. The sequence goes on along the minus strand of NC_139224.1, from coordinate 132,175,136 downwards.
AATTGTGAGCCAGAACTGCATTTTTGTGTAAAAAAATGTAATTTTTCATTTTCACTGCCCACTTGTATCAAAATTGGTGAAACCCCTGGGGGTTTGAAATGTACACTATACCCCTAGATGAATTCCCTGAGGGGTGTACTTTGCAAAATGGGGTGACTTGTGGGGGGGTTCCACTGTATTGGTGCAACATAGCACCCACCATTCATTCCACCAGAATCTGTGCTGCAAAATCCAAAAATCACTCCTTCCCTTCTGAGTCCTGCCATGCACCCAACTGGTATTTTTTGGTCACATGTGAGGCATTGCCGTACTCGGGAGAAATTGGGGCACAGATTTTGGGGTGCTTTTTCTCCTTCATACCTTCTGAAAATGAAAAATTTTGAGCCAGAACTGCATTTTTGTGTAAAAAAATGTAATTTTTCATTTTCACTGCCCACTTGTATCAAAATTGGTGAAACCCCTGGGGGTTTGAAATGTACACTATACCCCTAGATGAATTCCCTGAGGGGTGTAGTTTTCAAAATGGGGTGACTTGTGGGGGGGTTCCACTGTATTGGTGCTTGGGGGGTCTTGCTAATGCGACATAGCACCCACCAAAATTCCACCAGAATCTGAGCTGCAAAATCCAAAAATCACTCCTTCCCTTCTGAGTCCTGCCATGCACCCAACTGGTATTTTTTGGTCACATGTGAGGCATTGCCGTACTCGGGAGAAATTGGGGCACAGATTTTGGGGTGCTTTGTCTCCTTCATACCTTCTGAAAATGACAAATTTGGAGCCAGAACTGCATTTTTGTGTAAAAAAAATAATTTTTCATTTTCACTGCCCAGTTGTACCACAATTGGTGAAACCCCTGGGGGTTTGAAATGTACACTATACCCCTAGATGAATTCCCTGAGGGGTGTAGTTTGCAAAATGGGGTCACTTGTGGGGGGGTTCCTAACTTTTAGCATCTTATGGTGCCTAGAAACCTACATGGTGCCTAAAAAATAATCTCATAAAAAGGAGGCTCCAAAATCAAGTAGGTGCTCCTTCTATTATGAAGCCTGTGGTTTGGTCACCGTGCACACTAGGGCCACATATAGGATATTTATGAAAACAAAAGAATTGGGGGAATCAATTTTTAGTCACATTTCTCTAGTAAAATGTACTGTGTTCCTTAGAAAAATGTATTAAAATTGCAAATCTGCAAAAAAAAAGAAATTTTGAAATTTCACCTACACTTTGTTTTAATTCCTGTGAAACACCTAAAGGGTTAACAAACTTCCAAAATGCTGTTTTGAATACTGTGAGGGGTGCAGTTTTTTGAAATGGCATCATTTATGGGGGTGTCTCACATACAAGTCCCTCAAAGTCACATCAGAACTGAACTGGTCCCTAAAAAAATCAGTGTTTGAAATTTTCTTGAAAATTTGAGAATTTGCTATTCATATTGTAAGCCTCCTAGTGTCCCAAAAAATTAAAAGGAAGTTGAAATAATGATGTCAACATAAAGTAGACATATGGTCTATGTTAGTTATTCACTATTTTGAGTGGTAAGATTATTTGTCTCACAAGCAGAAAATTTAACATTTTGCAAATCGCTAAATTTTCCATTTTTTCACGATATTTTGGTATTTTTCACAAAAAAACACAGACTGTATTGACGAAAATTTACCACTAACTTGAAGTACAATGTGTCACGAGAAAACAATCTCAAAATCACTGGGATAAGTAAAAGCAAAAAAAAGTTATCCCCACTTAAGTGAGACATGTCAGATTTGAAAAAAATGGCTCTGTCAGGAACGCAAAAACTAGCTCTGTCAGGAAGGGGTTAAGGCAGTATAGGACAGTAGAGAGTATCTCGTCTTTTGTGTGAACGTATAGGCTGGACATGGCGGACTAGACCTGTGGAACTGGTTCAGTTTTAACCCTTCAGCAAAAATAATTCTTATAAGAAATTCATCTGCCGTACTTTGTTTTCTTGCCCAGGTTAGAGATGTAAATACACTCGTTATTTATTATTTATTTATTAACAGTTTCTTATATAGCGCACACATATTCCGCAGCGCTTTACAGATAATATTTGAACAGTCACATCAGTCCCTGCCCCAGTGGAGTTTACAATCTATATTCCCTACCACATGTACACGCACACACAAACATTCTAGGGTTAATTTTTGTTGGAAGCCAATTAACCTATCTGTATATTTTTGGATTGTGGGAGGAAACCGGAGTAAACCCACGCAAGCACGGGGAGAATATACAAACTCCGCACAGTTAGAGCCATGATGGGGATCGAACCCATGACTTCAGTGCTGTGAGGCAGTAATGCTAACATTACACCATCCATACTGCCCTGTTATGCTAGAGGATTACTAGAGGATTACTATAACCTCACCCTATGGTTCCGTTCACAGGTTGCTATATGGTCTTTAGTAGCATTGCTTCGAGTTTATAGGGATCATTGTACATGAGTGTACTTGGCACATAAGGAGTTATACACCCCCTCCCATTGCTCATTGCTTACTGCAACCTGTGGCTAGAATTCTGCATGCGATTTTATTGCCAAGCTCTTAGCGGCTAGAATTCAGGTATGTAAATGAGAGACCGGAGCAGACGTACATTTGCATAAAATAACAGCACCATTTAGAAACATCTGTCACTAGGGAAGTCTGTTGAGACAGAACTGCTTTTTGTTTGTTATCAGGGCCACATCCTACTCTTTAATCCATGCACCCCTCCCTCTGCCCACCTGGGAAACGTACCAAGCCAGCAGCAGACAGGCCTTTTATAGGGAAGGGAAAGCTGCCCAGTACAGATCTGTACAATCAGTGCTAGCGCTTCATCTAGTACAATCTAGAACTCTGTACTGATGTGGCAGAACACATACCTGGGCCACACATTCTAAAGGTGCATACACACTGTACAATTTTTTTGACCAATTTCATTGAAAGACCTTTCCCTTGAAGCCAGTGTCCTGAACGAAAGATCTAGCTACAGTTTATATGCTCTTTTTGAAAGATATCCAAATTGAGCTGTATGCACAGTTGACAAACAATCTTGATGAACAACTGGCGGGTATGCGCGTCATCATTTGTCGTTCGTCGCAAACGCACTCAAAGATATTTTGACCAATTTCGCTTAGAATGGCCGAAATAAACGAAATTGGTCAAAAAATTTGTACAGTGTGTACGCACCTTTAAACCAAGCCGCTAATAAGGCAATTCCATAGAGGAGAGTAAGATTCCTGGGACAGGTCTGACCGCCGGCAGTACAGATTGTTGGAAGAGAACATAGATCCATAAATGTTCTATAGAATCAGTACCTCGTGAGTAGGTCAGAGTATACTAGCAGTGATCGGACGTGAACACTACAAAGCAAGCAAGGGGAAATAATGCAATTAGCGTGTTTTGCTTATAGAACATGTAACCGTTTGCAATTATTAATAGTTATAATATACTGTACAGTGCAACCAGAAAGTATTCACAGCGCTTCAATTTTTCCACATTTGTTCTGTTGCAGCCGTATTTCAAAATGGAATAGATTACATTTTTCCCCTCAAAATTCTACAACTCATAATGACAACATGAATAAAGTTTTTGGGCTTATTGTATTAAAAATAAATAAAATACAATTTTTTTTAAAATCACATGTACGAAAGCATTCACAGCATTTGCTCAATACATTGTTGATGCACCTATGGCAGAAATTATTGCCTCAATATGATGCCACAAGCTTGGCACACCAGCCGGTACTTATGTATTATCTGGACTCCCATGTTAAATGCACCCCATTTTTTCATACCCCTACTATCCAACTATGCATGGAGTTGATTTTATATAGTGTGGCGAGCGCAGCGAGCCACCGTGCCCGAAGCGTGGCGAGCGGACACGGTCTCATAAGAAAACCGGGAGTCCAGATATTACATAAGTACCCACCAGCCTTTGGCCACTTTCACCCATTCCTCTTTGCAGCACCTCTCCGGCTCCATCAGGTTGGATGGGAAGCGTCGGTGCAGAGACATTTTCAGATCTCTACAGAGATGTTCAATCAGATTCAAGTCTGGACTCTGGCTGGAACACTCCAGGTTTTCATCCAGGTCGTCTCTGTGCATTGCTGTGTTCATCTTTCCCTCTATCCTGACTAGTCTACCAGTTCCTGCCGCTGAAAAAATTAATTTATTACATTTTGTAATAAGGCTGTAACATAGTTGCCTACCCTCCTGCATTCTGCAGGAGACTCCCTGAAATAGCAATCCCCCTCATTTCACCTAGCCCACATTATGTAGCTGTTACATTTTTTGGGGAAAAAGGACTGAGGGATACCTTTTATATTGAATCATCGGCACCATTTTCCAGCATTGGTGATAAAACACAATGATCCCGCAATGAAGGCTTCATGCATTTCTTATGGCTATTTATATGGAACTATCCCTGACCTGTATCAGTGACTTTTCTTTACCAAGTACAGTATCTCTTACTAACTGCTGTGGGGCTCATCTACATTTGGATATAAGTCATTTTAAAAGAGTCCTCTCAGATGTAGCAGTACACACCCACACTTCTAGGTGCCACGTTCACAATATCTCCATATATGGAACTAGACACGCCCTTTGGGTGGAGCATGACACACCCCCCTCAATGGGGCGCTATGTAAATCTATATTACCAACTATAATCTTCCTGAAACCAGTTTTAAAAAGTAGGCAAGTATGCTGTAACATAATAAAATGTGGAAAAAGTGGAGCGCTGTGAATACTTTCCGGATGCTCTGTATTTAAGCTTAGTATGAGTACCTCAACAGACAAGAGAAGTCTCACGTGCGCTAAAAAGTCCATATGTATGTAATCATTGGAAGGATTAAATTTCTTTTCTTTCTTCTTTCCCGTTTCACACAGTTCCGTATATATGGAGAAACAGAAAAAATATATATACCAATTAGTGATATATAAGCACTGGTTACTTCTTTTCCTTTCCCAGTGGGATCTAGAAGAACAGAGAGCGTGTTCCCAAGATTTCCAAAGTGATCCAAAGCGGTTTATAGGGTCACCCCACTCGTGTGTATAGGGACTATGCTCACATGTATGCTTACACAAGACAGGGTGTGTGAACTCTTATAAAGGTATCTTTTTTTCTCTCCAAATATGACTCCAATAGTCACGACAAATGCAAATTCCTTTTTATTCTTTAAAAATCACAGCAGGGCAGGGATAATATAATGACAGCCTTTCTACCATATAAGATAAAACTACTAACCTGCATGTAACTCATTTTTCAAACACATACATACATGTGGATCTGAGGACACGTTTTGGAGTGTCTCCACAGGACCTCTTTGGATACCCACATATTTCCTGACCTAAAACGTCTGACACTTTATCTTGAAAAAGGCACCGCAGCGTGCTGAAACGCGTAGAAAACTTAGTGTCTGGTCAAATTCATGTGAGCAGCAGAGTTTGTGGAGCAGTATTTGGCAGTATCTGGTACCATATTCTACACCCGGGTTACATCTTATATGGTAGAAAGGCTGTCATTATATTATCCCTGCCCTGCTGTGATTTTTAAAGAATAAAAAGGAATTTGCATTTGTCGTGACTATTGGAGTCATATTTGGAGAGAAAAAAAGATACCTTTATAAGAGTTCACACACCCTGTCTTGTGTAAGCATACATGTGAGCATAGTCCCTATACACACGAGTGGGGTGACCCTATAAACCGCTTTGGATCACTTTGGAAATCTTGGGAACACACTCTCTGTTCTTCTAGATCCCACTGGGAAAGGAAAAGAAGTAACCAGTGCTTATATATCACTAATTGGTATATATATTTTTTCTGTTTCTCCATATATACGGAACTGTGTGAAACGGGAAAGAAGAAAGAAAAGAAATTTAATCCTTCCAAGGATTACATACATATGGACTTTTTAGCGCACGTGAGACTTCTCTTGTCTGTTGTAGTATTGTCTTTCTGAGGTCCGGTGACCTCTTTTTGAAGTATCATATGCAGCTCTAAAGATTGCAGCGCCTGGAGTGAAATTCCCTTTTTCGTAAAATATCCTTAGTATGAGTACCTGGTTTTAGAAGCCTGATAGAGATTAACAGAAACCTTCTGTAGAAACATTTCCCCAACTCACATACACTCCCATGTGGCTAGGCTGCTGATGAGTACATTTATGGAGGGGTGTTCAGACTGGTAAAATACTTTCTTTTTTAGAGGGTCTTTTGGCTGGTGTGTAATGTTGTCTTTGATATTTTTAGGGGCACTGACTGATGTACTACTTACTATTCAGCAGGAGGAGAACAGGTTATATATTAGTTGCAAGCTAATCTGCAGTGTGTTGGTTGCAGCCTTAATGTAATACTGTACCATAACCTTTACTGGGCGTTGTAAGATATGACATTATAGCTGTTTGTCAGTGCCTAGTATAGGGAATGTATAGAAATATATAAATAGATTGATATTTCTTTTAAAAATTGACTTTTATTAGATCCTGCAACAGACTTTGGGACAGATGTACTAAGTCCTGTTGAGAGAGACGTTACCATTCATGTTGCTTCTAACTGTCATTTTTTGAATGAAGTCTGTACTATGGTAGTTAGCTAGTTTGTTGTTTTTTTATCTCTCTCTCTCTCTACTTTATCACTGTACAAGGCTAGGGAGGCCAATCCCGGGCCATTTTTTTCAATCCCGGTATTTGGGATTGAAAAACTCTCACAATCTTGTTGGCAGGCAGCGCAGCGTGATGTTAGAGGTCATGCTGCTCAACCACACAGTGTTCAAACACCGCCGCGTCTTCAAAGTTAACCGCCTCCTCCCCAGCCCGCTCAGCAGTACACATGAGAAGGGGATCAAATGCACATGCGCATTTGGATCCCGTAATTCCGGGAATGGACCCTCCAATCCCGGGATTCAAATCCCGGTCAAAAATGCCCTAAATCCCGTGATCCCACCTATCCCGATCCTGGGATTGGCATCCCTATACAAGGCTTTTTCATCTCCCCCTTTGAGAAATGTGTACGTGGAATCCGTAATATATTCTTCCTCCTGTGCTCTGTCGGTCCTTCTACCTGACTGCTGCCTTTTAATGTCCTGTTCAGTGGGAATTTACAGCTCTGCAGCTTTATTTATTGTCCTGTCATCCTGCTGCAGATGGACACCTGAAATATGGCATTGCCTGTCACTGGAAGAGTGCTGTGTGCTTTTTAAACACAAGACTAGTCAAGTTCTCATTCTAGCATTGCACAGTGATGAATAACATTCTTGGCAACGGGTTTGCTCATAATTGTCAATTAGTTTGGTTGAGGAGCTTTATAAGCTGGAAGTGATAATCTAATTGAAGTAGTTTATCAAGTTACTCAGTCCTCCAATCATCTCTTCCGGTGGCGGTGCAGGAGGGATCACAGCAGGGATCGGAGATTACTGCTGCGGTCCCACCATGATACATTGGCGTGATACTTAATATTTGTGGCTAACCCCCGAAAATGGGTGGTTTCTGGGATTTAGCTGCAAATATTGAATGATAAATGGACCCCTATATCTACATACAGTAAAATGCTATAATGACAGCTCCACATCACACAGTATCACCCTCACCCACTGGCCGTCAGACATGCACCCCATATCAGCCCTGAGCATCCGGCCGCCAACATGGCGGCAGTGATAAACTGCGACAATCCCTGAAAGCAGTCTGCCCAGGCCGCTCTGCCTCCTGCCACTTACCTGTAGCATAGCACAGGCCCCGGCAGCATGGATAGACCTCGCCCTTCTCACTACGGCCTTGTACTGGCGCTGCCCTGGCCAAGCTGCCTCCATTCTCTCTTGGCCTCCCCTCACTGGTCTATGGCTATGGTCATAGAATAAGCTGGCAAAGAATAGCCGATACATTTGCTATTTAGCCTATATATTTACCATATGTGTGACTGTTCAAATATGCTTTTTTTCTCCCTATTTCACCCCTTTCAGACCGCAAATGCTGGGTCGCTCTTGGCATAGGGGCACGGGTCCACTCGGCTTTTGCAGTGACCCAGCCTATTTTTGGGTCACTGACGTCACACGGGAGCAGGGCGGCAACAAAAAAGCCTGAAAGTCGATCATGGTCCCCCGAATCAGCCACCACAGTCTAACTAACGTTACTGCTGATCTAGCTTTACGCGTCTAACTAAGCCGGTCAACTAAGGGTGGTCGGCCATACCATGGTCAGTATACACCCTGTCGACTTGCTATAACACAACTGTAATAAAGCACCCATTTCCAGTAAATTGGCAACTTTTTTGGCATAAATCACATTTAAGGCTTCACACATCTGTGAGCACATGAAGCCATCGGTGTTCTGGATAGCAGTGACAATGTCCTTGTATCACACACCCTCATTCTTCTCTCTAGTCGTTCCTCCATGGTGGTTGGAAATTGATGACGTCACTCCTTCATGCTGTGAAGCGCAGCCTCCGTGATCTTGCTAGACTCTTCTGGGAGATCTCCCTGACACTTGACGGGTCTTAAAGGTGCGTACACACGGCCAAAAACCGCTGGCAATATGGTCTCTGAGCGACCATATTGCCAGCGATTGGAGTGTGTGCCGGCGATAAATCGCCGGGTGCACGCTCCCGTTTTCAGCTCCTTCTTCTGACAGTGTGTTATTTACACAGAGATGGTCACTGATGAAATTGGGACACTGAGAAATATATTGCCAGCGATCATATTGCCCCATGTGTACACCGCATACGAGTCTGAAAGTAAACCTTAAAGGAACTGTTGCCAATGTCAAGGAACTGTTGCCAATACTAGGTGTAAGGTAAACCTTTTTTTACTCTGGTTACTATTTCTGCTGTAAAACTCATGAAAGGAAAGCGCTCTAACACTTTACATAATGCAAAATAAATTTGAAATATATACCAATCAACCGTAACATTTACACACTTACAGGTGAAGTGAATAACCTTGATTATATCATTACAATGGCACCTGTCAAGGGGTAGGAAATATTAGGTAGCAAGTCAACAGTCAGATCATGAAGCCCAAAAAAATGGGCAGGTGTAACGATCTGAGCTGCTTTGACAAGCACCAAAATGTGACGGCTTGATGGTGAGCATCCCCAAAACATTAGAACTTGCTGATGGAAAGAAGGAGAGCAGGTGGAGCATTTGATGATCTGGGCAATGTTCTGCTGGGAAACCTTGGATCCTGGCATTCATGTGGGTGTTCATTTGAATGTTACACCTACCTAAACATTGTTGCAGCCCAAGTACACCCCTTCATGACAACCGTGTTCCGTGGTGGCAGTGGCCTCATTCAGCAGGATGTGTCCTACCATACTGTAAACATTGTTTATGATTTTTTTTAACCCCTTCCCGACATTTGACGTATATATACGTCATGGCCGGGAAGTACTTCCCGACACATGACGTATATATACGTCATGGCTTCTAACTGTCACTGCGTCTAGAGACGCAGTGACAGAGGGACGATGTCTGCTGTCCCTGACAGCAGACATGTCCCTGCATGCCCAGGGGGGGCTGCGATGCCGCCCCCCCGTCGGCGATCGCTGTGATTGGCTGTTCAGTGTGAACAGCCAATTACAGCGTTTTCTGTGTCACCGGCGAATAACGTTCGCCGGTGACACGGGATCGGAGGTGATTGGTGCTGTAAAGTACAGCACCAATCACCGCGGGGTGTAAGGGTGACACTGGTGTCACCCCACCTCACCCCGCCCGCCCCCAAAGGCCGTGATTGGTCCGTCGGACCGACGGACCAATCACAGCCATGGAGGGGGGTTTAAACTAACGGGGACTACACTGCAGACGCCATTCCGGTCTGGAATAGCGTGCAGTGCGGTCACCGTGCCCAGCTGTCGCCATTTACTGACCAGAACCTTGCTCAATACTTACCTGATCACTGCTTGGGATCTTGCTTCATCTTGTGACATCCTGTGCTGTGTTGTGCTGTGTTGTGCTGCTGCAGTGTCATCGAGTTAGAGAGAGAGAGAGATAGAGAGAGAGAGATAGAGAGGCCTAGTGACAGAGAGTGCTATATTTTGTGCTGCTGCAGTGTAATAGAGTTATAGATAGAGAGATAGAGAGAGATAGAGAGAGAGAGATAGAGAGAGATAGAGAGATAGTGACAGATCGTGCTATATATTTTTTTATATAACTGACTGCTGCCCCCCCTTTTGTGCTGATCAGTATAAATTAACTGATCAGCAACTTTTTGGGGGCGCAGGGTATTTTTTATATATATATATATACCTGCTGCAGTGTCATAGAGTGATAGATAGTGAGAGATAGAGAGATAGAGAGAGATAGTGACAGAGAGTGATAGAGACTGCTATATTTTGTCTTCTGCCCCCCTTTTGTGCACCCCCAGCAACTTTTTGGGGGTGCAGGGGTTATTTTTCATATATATAACTGTCAGTGCTGCTGCTGCAGTGTCATAGAGTGATAGATAGTGAGATAGAGAGAGATAGTGACAGAGAGTGATAGAGAGTGCTAAATTTTGTGTCTGCTGCCCCCGCCTTTTGTGCTGATCACTATATCTGAGGTGATCAGCAACTTTTTAGGGGTGCAGAGGTTTTTTTTTTTTTTTATATATATACCTGCCAGTTGCACTGTCAGTTGCACCAAAGGTTGTGCATCTGCTGCCCCTCACTGGTAATCAGTGTCGCATCACTGATCACCTTTTTTTTTTTTGTGTGTGCTGTGGGGTCTTTTTTTAATTTTTTTTTTACACACACTGTGATTTTGGGGGTGTCCTGTGGCCGCTGTGCGCTGATCAGTGACGTACATCACTGATCATCTTTTTCGGCACAGGGTTGATCTATTTTTTTTTTTTTTTTGATCAAATTCCTGTTGCCTTTGAGCGCTGTTCAGTGACGGACGTTACTGACCAACATCTGTGCTCAATTTTTGGCGCAGGACCTTTTTTTTTTTTTTTTTAACCCCTTCAATTTTTTTTTTTTTTTTTAAACCCCTTCATTTTTTTTTTTTTGTATAAAGTATTTTTTTTGCACTATTTTTTCTGCACTACATACACACTACATACCCCCCTGGTTGAAATAAAGTTTGTACCCCCCCCCCCTACACTATACACGTGTTGAAACATTTCACTACCAGTAACACAAAAATAAAAATGGCATCCCAAATGTCATCCCAAATGTCATCCAGAAGAATGTATTCAGTGGAGGAGGCATATGCCATGCTTGCTTCTGACTCTGACACAGCCAGTGATGCAAGCGGGGAATTTGAAGGATTCGCCTTAAGCTCCTCTTCCTCCTCTGGTGATGAGGGACCCCCTCAAAGACGCCTCCGTAGAGCAGCTGAGACCCCCCCCCCAATAATTGATCTCGTATGGACCCCACCACCAGACAATTTTGAGCCCCAGGTTCCTGAGTTTTTGGCCATGCCAGGAATCCAATTTGATTCCACAGGTCTCAGAGAAATCGTTTTTTTCAAATTATTTTTCTCTAATGATTTTAAAAATTTAATGGTGGACCAAACTAATTTATATGCCCAGCAGTTTATTGCTCAAAACCCCACGTCATCATTTGCTAGGTGGACCCCTGTAGATGCAGTAGAGATGATGACGTTTTGGGGTCTGGTGTTTCATATGGGCATAGTAAAAAAGCCAGAAATTAGGCAATATTGGAGTACAGATGTTCTGTACAGCACCCCATTTTACCGTATGGCCATGCCCCGGGCTCGATTTGAGACGATCCTTAAATTTTTGCATTACAACGATAATGCACAGTGCCCACCCAGAGATGATCCCACCTTTGACCGGCTATTCAAAGTCAGGCCGGTCATTGATCATTTCAGTGCCAAATTTGAAGACATGTACATCCCAGATAAATTCATTTGCATAGACGAGTCCCTTATACATTTTAAAGGAAGGGTTAAATTCCGCCAGTACCTTCCCAGTAAGAGGGCAAGGTATGGCATAAAAATGTATAAGCTGTGTGAAAGCACCTCAGGGTACACTCACAGGTTTAGGGTATATGAAGGGAAGGATTCAAGAATTGAACCGCCAGAATGCCCCCCCTCCCTCGTAGGTGTTAGTGGAAAAATTGTCTGGGATTTAGTGCACCCCTTCCTGGATAAAGGTTATCACCTCTATGTGGATAACTTTTACACTAGCATCCCCCTGTTTAAGGCCCTTGGTTCAAGAGGTACAGCAGCTTGCGGTACTGTGCGCAAGAACCAAAGAGGCCTCCCAAAAACGCACATTGCCCAAGTAATGAGAAGGGGTGAAAGCAGGGGAATATGCACCGAAAATATGTTGTTGGTCAAATATAAGGACAAGAGGGATGTCCTTATACTGACAACAATTCACGGAGACAGTACCACCTCCGTCCCTGTACGAGGTACCAGTACCCACACCTCAAAACCTAATTGTATCCTGGATTACAATAGGTACATGGGCGGAGTGGATCTTTCAGATCAGGTACTGAAGCCGTACAGTGCCCTGCGGAAAACAAAAATCTGGTACAAGAAGCTGGCCGTGTATATCATCCAGATGGCACTGTATAACGCTTACGTGCTATTCCGTTCTACCGGCCAGAGGGGGACATTTATGCACTTTCAAGAGGAAGTCATAAAGGGCCTAGTATTTGGGAACCAGCAGGCAGAGGGCCCCAGTACTTCTAGTACTGGCCCCCGTATTGTACCAGGGCAGCATTTTCCGAACGAAATCCCCTCCACTGCAAGAAAGGGCAGGACACAAAAAAGGTGCAAAGTTTGCTATAAAAAGGGAATAAGAAAGGAAACTATTTTCCACTGTGAAACTTGCCCCGACAAACCCGGCCTATGTATAAAGGAGTGTTTTAAAATATACCACACATCTATGGATTATTAGGTTCATCATTTCACCGTGCTTCGGGGGTCTTGCTAATGCCACATAGCACCCACCAACATTCCACCAGAATCTGAGCTGCAAAATCCAAAAATCACTCCTTCCCTTCTGAGTCCTGCCATGCACCCAACTGGTATTTTTTGGTCACATATGAGGCATTGCCATACTCGGGAGAAATTGGGGCACAGATTTTGGGGTGCTTTTTCTCCTTCATACCTTCTGAAAATGAAAAATTTTGAGCCAGAACTGCATTTTTGTGTAAAAAAAATGTAATTTTTCATTTTCACTGCCCAGTTGTATCAAAATTGGTGAAACCCCTGGGGGTTTGAAATGTACACTATACCCCTAGATGAATTCCCTGAGGGGTGTAGTTTGCAAAATGGGGTCACTTGTGGGGGGGTTCCACTGTATTGGTGCTTTGGGGGTCTTGCTAATGCGACATAGCACCCACCATCATTCCACCAGAATTTGTGCTGCAAAATCCAAATATCACTCCTTCCCTTCTGAGTCCTGCCACTTTTTGGTCACACATGAGGCATTGCCGTACTCGGGAGAAATTGGGGCACATTTTGGGGTGCTTTGTCTCCTTCATTCCTTCTGAAAATGAAAAATTTTGAGCCAGAACTGCATTTTTGTGTAAAAAAATGTAATTTTTCATTTTCACTGCCCACTTGTATCAAAATTGGTGAAACCCCTGGGGGTTTGAAATGTACACTATACCCCTAGATCAATTCCCTGAGGGGTGTAGTTTGCAAAATGGGGTGACTTGTGGGGGGGTTCTACTGTATTGGTGCAACATAGCACCCACCATTCATTCCACCAAAATCTGTGCTGCAAAATCCAAAAATCACTCCTTCCCTTCTGAGTCCTGCCATGCACCCAACTGGTATTTTTTGGTCACATGTGAGGCATTGCCGTACTCGGGAGAAATTGGGGCACAGATTTTGGGGTGCTTTTTCTCCTTCATACCTTCTGAAAATGAAAAATTTTGAGCCAGAACTGCATTTTTGTGTAAAAAAATGTAATTTTTCATTTTCACTGCCCAGTTGTATCAAAATTGGTGAAACCCCTGGGGGTTTGAAATGTACACTATACCCCTAGATGAATTCCCTGAGGGGTGTAGTTTGCAAAATGGGGTCACTTGTGGGGGGGTTCCACTGTATTGGTGCTTGGGGGGTCTTGCTAATGCGACATAGCACCCACCAAAATTCCACCAGAATCTGAGCTGCAAAATCCAAAAATCACCCCTTCCCTTCTGAGTCCTGCCATGCACCCAACTGGTATTTTTTGGTCACATGTGAGGCATTGCCGTACTCGGGAGAAATTGGGGCACATATTTTGGGGTGCTTTTTCTCCTTCATACCTTCTGAAAATGAAAAATTTTGAGCCAGAACTGCATTTTTGTGTAAAAAAATGTAATTTTTCATTTTCACTGCCCAGTTGTATCAAAATTGGTGAAACCCCTGGGGGTTTAAAATGTACACTATACCCCTAGATGAATTCCCTGAGGGGTGTAGTTTGCAAAATGGGGTCACTTGTGGGGGGGTTCCACTGTATTGGTGCTTGGGGGGTCTTGCTAATGCGACATAGCACCCACCAAAATTCCACCAGAATCTGAGCTGCAAAATCCAAAAATCACTCCTTCCCTTCTGAGTCCTGCCATGCACCCAACTGGTATTTTTTGGTCACATGTGAGGCATTGCCGTACTCGGGAGAAATTGGGGCACATATTTTGGGGTGCTTTTTCTCCTTCATACCTTCTGAAAATGAAAAATTTTGAGCCAGAACTGCATTTTTGTGTAAAAAAATGTAATTTTTCATTTTCACTGCCCACTTGTATCAAAATTGGTGAAACCCCTGGGGGTTTGAAATGTACACTATACCCCTAGATGAATTCCCTGAGGGGTGTACTTTGCAAAATGGGGTGACTTGTGGGGGGGTTCCACTGTATTGGTGCAACATAGCACCCACCATTCATTCCACCAAAATCTGTGCTGCAAAATCCAAAAATCACTCCTTCCCTTCTGAGTCCTGCCATGCACCCAACTGGTATTTTTTGGTCACATGTGAGGCATTGCCGTACTCGGGAGAAATTGGGGCACAGATTTTGGGGTGCTTTTTCTCCTTCATACCTTCTGAAAATGAAAAATTTTGAGCCAGAACTGCATTTTTGTGTAAAAAAATGTAATTTTTCATTTTCACTGCCCAGTTGTATCAAAATTGGTGAAACCCCTGGGGGTTTGAAATGTACACTATACCCCTAGATGAATTCCCTGAGGGGTGTAGTTTGCAAAATGGGGTCACTTGTGGGGGGGTTCCACTGTATTGGTGCTTGGGGGGTCTTGCTAATGCGACATAGCACCCACCAAAATTCCACCAGAATCTGAGCTGCAAAATCCCAAAATCACTCCTTCCCTTCTAAGTCCTGCCATGCACCCAACTGGTATTTTTTGGTCACATGTGAGGCATTGCCGTACTCGGGAGAAATTGGGGCACATATTTTGGGGTGCTTTTTCTCCTTCATACCTTCTGAAAATGAAAAATTTTGAGCCAGAACTGCATTTTTGTGTAAAAAAATGTAATTTTTCATTTTCACTGCCCACTTGTATCAAAATTGGTGAAACCCCTGGGGGTTTGAAATGTACACTATACCCCTAGATGAATTCCCTGAGGGGTGTACTTTGCAAAATGGGGTGACTTGTGGGGGGTTTCACTGTATTGGTGCTTGGGGGGTCTTGCTAATGCGACATAGCACCCACCAAAATTCCACCAGAATCTGAGCTGCAAAATCCAAAAATCACTCCTTCCCTTCTGAGTCCTGCCATGCACCCAACTGGTATTTTTTCGTCACATGTGAGGCATTGCCGTACTCGGGAGAAATTGGGGCACATATTTTGGGGTGCTTTTTCTCCTTCATACCTTCTGAAAATGAAAAATTTTGAGCCAGAACTGCATTTTTGTGTAAAAAAATGTAATTTTTCATTTTCACTGCCCACTTGTATCAAAATTGGTGAAACCCCTGGGGGTTTGAAATGTACACTATACCCCTAGATGAATTCCCTGAGGGGTGTACTTTGCAAAATGGGGTGACTTGTGGGGGGTTCCACTGTATTGGTGCAACATAGCACCCACCATTCATTCCACCAAAATCTGTGCTGCAAAATCCAAAAATCACTCCTTCCCTTCTGAGTCCTGCCATGCACCCAACTGGTATTTTTTGGTCACATGTGAGGCATTGCCGTACTCGGGAGAAATTGGGGCACAGATTTTGGGGTGCTTTTTCTCCTTCATACCTTCTGAAAATGAAAAATTTTGAGCCAGAACTGCATTTTTGTGTAAAAAAATGTAATTTTTCATTTTTACTGCCCAGTTGTATCAAAATTGGTGAAACCCCTGGGGGTTTGAAATGTACACTATACCCCTAGATGAATTCCCTGAGGGGTGTAGTTTGCAAAATGGGGTCACTTGTGGGGGGGTTCCACTGTATTGGTGCTTGGGGGGTCTTGCTAATGCGACATAGCACCCACCAAAATTCCACCAGAATCTGAGCTGCAAAATCCAAAAATCACTCCTTCCCTTCTGAGTCCTGCCATGCACCCAACTGGTATTTTTTGGTCACATGTGAGGCATTGCCGTACTCGGGAGAAATTGGGGCACATATTTTGGGGTGCTTTTTCTCCTTCATACCTTCTGAAAATGAAAAATTTTGAGCCAGAACTGCATTTTTGTGTAAAAAAATGTAATTTTTCATTTTCACTGCCCACTTGTATCAAAATTGGTGAAACCCCTGGGGGTTTGAAATGTACACTATACCCCTAGATGAATTCCCTGAGGGGTGTAGTTTGCAAAATGGGGTCACTTGTGGGGGGGTTCCTAACTTTTAGCATCTTATGGTGCCTAGAAACCTACATGGTGCCTAAAAAATAATCTCATAAAAAGGAGGCTCCAAAATCAAGTAGGTGCTCCTTCTATTATGAAGCCTGTGGTTTGGTCAACGTGCACACTAGGGCCACATATAGGATATTTATGAAAACAAAAGAATTGGGGGAATCAATTTTTAGTCACATTTCTCTAGTAAAATGTACTGTGTTCCTTAGAAAAATGTATTCAAATTGCAAATCTGCAAAAAAAATGAAATTTTGAAATTTCACCTACACTTTGTTTTAATTCCTGTGAAACACCTAAAGGGTTAACAAACTTCCAAAATGCTGTTTTGAATACTGTGAGGGGTGCAGTTTTTGAAATGGTATTATTTATGGGGGTGTCTCACATACAAGTCCCTCAAAGTCACATCAGAACTGAACTGGTCCCTAAAAAAATCAGTGTTTGAAATTTTCTTGAAAATTTGAGAATTTGCTATTCATATTGTAAGCCTCCTAGTGTCCAAAAAAATTAAAAGGAAGTTGAAATAATGATGTCAACATAAAGTAGACATATGGTCTATGTTAGTTATTAACTATTTTGAGTGGTATGATTATTTGTCTCACAAGCAGAAAATTTAACATTTTGCAAATTGCTAAATTTTCCATTTTTTTACGACATTTTGGTATTTTTCACAAAAAAACACAGACTGTATTGACCCAAATTTACCACTAATTTGAAGTACAATGTGTCACGAAAAAACAATCTCAAAATCACTGGGATAAGTAAAAGCAAAAAAAAGTTATCCCCACTTAAGTGAGACATGTCAGATTTGAAAAAAAGGGCTCTGTCAGGAACGCAAAAACTGGCTCTGTCAGGAAGGGGTTAAGGAACTTGACCAAGTTTAATCCAATCGAACATCTGTGGGATGTGCTGGAAAAGTCTGAGCCATGGAGACCCATAACAAAATCTGCTGCGAATGTCTTTGTGCCAGATAACAAGGGATACCTCTTGTGGAGTCCATACCTCGGCAAGGCAGAGCTGTTTTAGTGCCACAAAGGGAACAGACAAGGCAGGTGGTTGTAATGCCATGCCTGATGGATTAGGAAAGGCGTTGTGTGCATGGGGGAGTTATAGCTACATATACACCCAAGTGTTTTAATGCATTCTCCTCGGCATACTCCATGTTAGGTTGGACAGAAAATGTAAAGTTCATGTTGTGTGTTAAAATATGTAACGTACGCGTGTGATTCAGGTTCGATTTCGACTATCCAATTTTGAAGATTCGATTTTGGCTAACTGCACTTTAGGTGTACTTTCGATTAAGCTGTGGACACATCATTAGATATTCCTTTCAATTTTGACTATATACTCAAAATCTAATTGAAATCAAATGGTTTTCAGCCGTATTCAATCCCGATCCAATGCCAATGCACGTTCCTGTTTAGTGTAAATGTATTAGAAAAATAGACTGTGCAGGCAGGACTATCTTGTAGAAATCTGGACTATATAGTCAAAATCAAATGTGTTTTGCTTGCTGTGTGATTTGATCCCGATTGAATCAGAATTGAAATGAATTTGAATTACACCGTGTCCACACCTTAAATGTCCATACACACTGGATGATTTTGCCCAGCGTGTTTGCAGAGCGATTAAGTGAAAATCGGTGGCCTGAAAATCGCTCAGTGCATCGATTTATCACAAGGGGAGAACGGCTTTCCATAGCAAGACGCCATGGTGGCCACCGGCAATGATGCGGGAGCATCAGGGCTCACCGCCCGGCCATACACACTGGGTGGCTTTTGAAAGCAGCTCAAGCGACAAAACTAAGCTGCTTTCAGCTCAAAATCACCCAGTGTGTATGTGCCTTAAGACTATCTTGCAATTTGGTACTAGGCCAAATACATTTTACAGGCAAGATAATCAAGCTAGTCCTGCCTGCACAGTGTATTTTTCTGTTCAATACTGACTAAACGGATGAGCACATCGGTATGGAAACAGCATTAAATCTGGCTGAACGCTGTTATTCAGACTAACTTTCTATTTGATTTTGACTATAAAGTCAAAATCGACAGCTAGAATCGAACCATGTATCCACAGCTTTAGCTTATGTGATTGGAGATACTTGAGATGGATTTTCTGCTATATCAATACAAGTAGTTTAGCACAATGAGGATGAAACCTCCACCTTTCTTTGCAATAAGTTTGCAGTGTGTGTTAAATGTCATTTATAAGGAAATGTTATTGCTCAGCTAACCTGTCCACTATTTTTTGCTCACAGGCATTCGAGGAACCTGTTGAAGAGCACAAGACAACTTTCGGTGGTCCAGTGGTCAGCTGTCTGTACCATGTGCAGGAGATACTTAGGTAATAAGAAGGCTCCGTTTATCAAGTCCCTTTCCCTTATTGTTCTCTTTATTCGTTTGTGACCCTATTGTCTCATCTCTTCATCTGAACTGTCTCCATTTTTATACTTCCTTTAATTCTCTTCACATAACCGGTCTCCCACATTCCACTGTGCCTCTTGTCCTCCCTCTCCTCTGTCCCGTGAGGCTTTGCAGTAATCTATCAGAATTGAATTAATCCTTCTCACTCGGGCAGCCATCTGTCCTCTTCTCTCTGCTCAGGCCCGACTAGTTCCACCAAGGATGATTGATGGGCTCTGCAATTGATTAGTTGCTCTGCTAGATAAATGGACTGTTTTGGCATGAAGTATCACAGGTCAGTCTGTGTGGTCAGGCAGTTAGGCTTTTGCTTTTAAAGCGAGGAGCACAGACTAGCAGAATTCATACTGGGCACATATAACGACATGTTCGTGTATGTATACCGCAGCCTTAACCCTGTGTTCTCATCCATGCAAGTCAATCAAAATAGGTGTATGGGGGGGGGCTACTTGCAAAAAGATTTCGTATAATAGATATGCGGGTATAGACCTACATCCTAACCTAATATGGACTCCATAGCATTATATGTGCACCTGTGTTCGTTTTGTAATGGTTAGACACCTGTTGCATTTGTAGTTATTTCCAGGACCGAAAAGTGAAGGAGTCGACATCCTGACAGATTCCCTGCCTCCTTATACTGGCGTGTGCTGGCGCAGTGTCTGCTATGCTATCCCCTAAGGCCATATCTCCCCACCTCCTGCAATGTGTTCAGCACTGTGCTCATGCAGCCATGGAGCAGCTCAGCTGGTGTGAATAATTGCATGAGTTCAGGGTGTGTGTGCTCCGCACTCAGGGGACTGCAGTCCCCCTCTGCCCGCATTCCCCCATTCTTATGAAAATGATCACTCGCGCACCATTGCCTAATCACACTAAGCAATTAAAAGCTCACTGCGCTACGGAGAGCTGTGGACGCTGCTCTTAATGAGCTTTTGCTTCTCCTGGCCCCTGAGCGGCGCTGAGCATCGGCTGATTAAAGACTGGAGATAATTACAGGTGATGTGACTCTGTCTCAGGAGTGAAAGCAGGAAGTTATGTGAGGACCATTTCGTGCACCTCTTTTCCTCTTCTCTATTCCTGATAGCTACTTTGGCCTGACTCTTAGGCGTGCATAGGCTTTTCTGTATTCCATTTCCTTTAGTCTTGCGCGTATACATTTTGGACCTCAAATAGATGTGTTGTATACAGTGAGCATTCTACATTCTTGTATCTCCTTGTGTCAGAAGTTGAATAACTGGGTTTTCAGTGCAGCCAGTCCCTAAATGTATGCATGTCCAGAACTGTGTTGGCACCTGAACCTCACACTTGTTGAACATTTAATTTCAAATTCTCAGAAAGGTGGTCTCCGTTCTGCTGCTATATAACAGGCATTGCACTCAGGGATGGCTTTCTGTTAGACCTGGAACAGGGCCGTGAGAATTTTCCTCCATTTGTATACAAAAGCATTAGGGGCAAATGAATGAAGCAGTGATCACCAGTGTTTATGCTGCTCCGCCAAAAGGGCTGGACGGGCGCCTTTGATTTGTCGCCACTGCCATAGTTTTCATGGTTGGCACTGACTGAAGCTGGGCATACACTTACTTATGCCATCGTTCCAACTCCAGATCAGACTTGTTGGTATTCACTCCAGGGTTTTTTTTTAGGGCAGAGGACTGATCAAAGAGGAGGGCACTTCATCATTTATAAGGGTCAATTTTATTTGTACCGTTTTTGTACACCCATAAAGGGTCTCAAGTGGAGGAGTTTGGTCTTAGGGCATACCCTTGTTTCGGTACTTGTTTCCTATCTGGGCGCCCGTCGCGGGCATCGCGGGTACATTTATGCCTGCCCGCGACGCGACCGACGCGATGCCCGCGATTTTCCCATTGAAAACCATGTTAAACCTGAAAAATCGCGTCGGTCGCGTCGCGGCCGGCCATAAATGTACCCGCGATGCCCGCGACGCGATGCTCACGATTTCCCATAGGAATCAATGTTAAAAGCCGCGATGGACCCGATTTTACTGTTAAATGCCTCAATCCACCCGATTTGGCCATAGGAATCAATGTTAAATGGGCCACAGAGCCCATTAACCCTTAAATGTCCCCCCAAATTTTTGACGCCACCCCACGATTGACGCCAACCCGAAGCGTGGCGAGCGCAGCGAGCCCGCGAGGGGCGGCGGTACGCGTCCTCCGACCTTTTCATGCCCTACTATCCACTAGGGCGTGGTGTGAGAATATAATAGTGTGGCGAGCGCAGCGAGCCACCGAGCCCGAAGCGTGGCGAGGGGACGCGGATACCTTCACAATTATGCGCGTCCCCTCGCGGCCTTCACAGTGAAGGTATCTGCGTCCCCTCGCGGGGCTCGCTGCGCTCGCCACGCTTCGGGCTCGGTGGCTCGCTGCGCTCGCCACACTATTATATTCTCACACCACGCCCTAGTGGATAGTAGGGCATGAAAAGGTCGGAGGACGCGTACCGCCGCCCCTCGCGGGCTCGCTGCGCTCGCCACGCTTCGGGTTGCCGTGGATCGTGGGGTGGCGTCAAAAATTGGGGGGGACATTTAAGGGTTAATTGGGCCTAATTCAGGGTTAATATGGCCAAATCGGGTCAATTGAGCCATTTAACAGTGAAATCGCGGTCAATCAGCCTTTTTAACATTGTTCCCTATGGGAAAATCGCGGTGATCGCGGGCATCGCGACCATCCAATTTTACCCGCGATGCCCGCGATGACCGCGATCACCGCGATTTTTACCCCCGATCACCGCGATTTTGATCGTGGGCGCCCAGATAGGAAACAAGTACCCTTGTTTCTATTACTCGGGGGCATGTCCAGTGCACAATGACACGTATATAGAGATGAATGAGTAAGGCACGAGTCACTGTACACATCACTTTCCCCATTGTCCCGTATACTCACACCATACACTGTGTATGGTGGTTGCACATACACAGTGACTTCAAGATAGAGACCGCAAACATGGTGACATCAGTGGGCATGAATCGGGTACATAGCCTGATGATCTGGAGTCAGCGAGGGGAAGTGTGGCATCCAAAAAGCGGTGACATAGCGAGGACAATAGAAAGTTCACCTGTATGTCTTCTAGCTGGTCTTCTCACATAAGGGCATGGTGCATTTTAGAGCTTTCAAATTGGGCAGGACATGGCACCCTGCTGAAACAGCCTTGCGGGAACACTAGTTTTACTGGAGACCTTGTCCATGTTATGCGTATACACCTGTCCACATTTTGTTAAAAATATCCTATACGCATTTTGGTCCCCTTACACTCTTCCAATCTTGGGCAGACCGGATACCATTTACAGCAATGAATTAGGAATAGTAATGGAGGAACCAATCTCAGGCACTTATATTATTCTAAATTGGACTGGTAATCCGTGGTCTTGTCAACCTTCTTTTTTAAATTTTTTTATAAAGAACATTGACAAGACCCGGCGACTAGTATTGGATGAAACCAGAGGTTGAAGGATCACACACACTTGTCCAATTCAACTGCCGGCCAACCAGTTTGGCAGACATTTTTAAAGGGTACACCTAGCTTTAGTGATGAAAATGTGTTCTCACTTCTCGGACCCCGATCTCTGTTTTGGAACATCTCCTGTATATTTGCTCATTGGGAGACTTTCTGTATTGCATCAGAACTAGGCCGGGCTGATGTACACGGGCCAGAGATCTTTTGAGAACACTATCCATGAGGAACATTTCATTCCTGACATGGGCAAATCATGTCCTGCCAGTATTGTATGTTTTTTCTTGCAGCCCGTGAATGTGAGGGGGGAAACCTGTACTGTCATAAATGGCAATATGTGCACAGCTGGGCAATGCTGCGATGCCCAGCAGCATACATTGCTGAATTGAATGCCCCAAATTAAGACTAACTGTGCTTATGCAGGTAGTTTGTAACAAAGTTGCAACCAAGGACAAATGCATCTAATCACAAAGGGTGACCTGAAATCCCTAATTTTACAGTTTTTTTTTTTATTTTTATTTTTTTGTGCCTTTTATTAGCACAATGGCTGCGATACCATGTATCCCCATTCTGCTTTGACAGATAAAAGACCCTATTACATTTAAACCTTCGATTGCAAGTCCTGGAGTAACATTTGTGAACAGTGGTATCTCACAGACCACGTGGGACTAATTTGGGGCCCCTGTTCTACAAGATGGAAGATTGGGGGCTCATAAAGAAAATGTAGTTCTCCCTAAGGGGTAGATTTATTAAACTCGGTAAAGTGATAAAGTGTCTGGTCTTTATCACCGGCCAATCAGCTGTAACTTCACATTTAGCAGCTGATTGGCTGGTGATAAAAATCAGACACTTTATTACTTCACTGAGCTTAATGAATCTGCTCCTCAATCCGTAAAATAAAATCTGAGTACCTTTTAATCTGTTATTATTTCTGTTTTTCACATGTAAGGTTTGTCTCCTATATTGATGTTTTGTAGGGATGAAGATAAAGATATCTTTGACTACTGCCGGGAAAACGATATCTCCCGAATATCTCAGGCTTTGGCTACAGGTGCCATTGATGTGAATGTGGCAGATGAGGAGGTAGATCTTTTTCATTGTGTTCTATTCTGTTCTGTCCTCTTGCTGGTTCTTCTGTACTGTATCTCCTGCATACTTTTATATTTAATATATGTATGTACTGGTCCCATCAAAGTGCTGACTGGCTGTGCTCGCTGCTTTCTCTGCGCCTCCTGAATAGGGATGGAATTATGAATTCATAGCCTGAGACACAGGGAATTAATGGGTATTGTGCTACCATCTTGTATGAAGCTCCCTGAGGTGTATGTGATATGATCCAGACCTCCAACTGTTATGGAACTACACATCCCAGCATGCCCTGCCACAGTCTTTCTGTTGGGGCAAACTAAAACTGTCATAGCATGCTGGTATGTGCAGCCACACAGCTGTGGGGACACATGTTAAATATCCCTGATCTGGACCATTCATAGGCACCCCTTGGCCCAGGTGTCCCCCTTCCAGATGCGAGTCTCTTCCTAAAAGCACTGCAGAGCATGCAGCAGCAGCCCAGCGTGCACCGACTCGCGAGATGACGTCCTCTCGCGAGTTTCTCTCTCCCTCACAAGCAGCCGGGCCCAGAGCTATTACCAGCAGCAGCAGCTACTGCTGCTGCAGACCCGTGAGATGATGATGCTACATCTCGCGGGTCAAAGGTCACGTCGGCGGCGTCCTTCCCTGCCTGGCTTCTCCCTCGGCCAGCCCAGCACTCCCCCGGCCGCTTGTCCTGCTTGTGAGGGGGAGAGAGACTTGCGAGATGATTACGTCATCTCGCGAGTCTCTCTCTCCCTCACAAGCAGGACAAGCGGCCGGGCCCGGGGCTATTACCAGCAGCAGTGGCTACTGCTGCAGCAGACCCGCGAGATGATGACGCTACATCCCGCGGGTCAAAGTGCACATTGGCGGCGTCCTTTCCAGCCTGGCTTCTTCCCGGGACAGCCCAGCACACTGCTCAATGGGGCTCTAATAGCGGACGGGCGGCTCTGGCAATGCTAATATGTTGGCGGTCATGGATGGTGCAGGGGAGTGCTTGCTTGCTGTCTATGGGGCCCGTGCCCCCCCAGCCGCCTGGCCCCATAGCAGCTGCATCCCCTGCACCCACGGTAGTTCTGCCACTGTGCTCTACCTTTTATTACTCACAGTGGGGGGACTTTTTTGGTGCACTAGTCCACTAGTTGGTCCTTGGTGTGTTAAGCACAATGGCTTTGGGTGACCTTTGTTCAATTTCTGGACTTTCAGTTGATACTATACAAGCTTGTCAGAACATAGGGGTAGATTTATTAAGCTCGGTGAAGTGATAAAGTGTCTGGTTTTTATCACCGGAAGCTCCTTCCTGACATTTTTCAAACCAAGCCTGTAACTTCACAGGCAGGAGCTGATTGGCCGGTGATTGAAACCAGACACTTTATCACTTCACTGAGCTTAATAAATCTGCCCCGTAGTCCCATATGTCCCCGGGCTCCCTGCAGCTTCAGATGAGCTGGAAGCAGACAGGTAGTCGCAGACTCTGTAGAATGGGAGGCTAAGAAATGAAGAGGAGCACACTGAGGTCCATATTATTATTATTACAGATTTTTTTTCACATTTTAAAATGTGCCTCATTCATGGATGTCGCAGCATGAAGGAGTTTAGAACTACAGTGCTAGACCTCTTTAAAACAGAGAACCGAAGAGTAGCCTGATATACCCAGTGAGGTCTGTGCTACTGGCTACCAACCATGCTCACCGTAAAATAATAGTGCGCAATTCTGAAGCTTGTGTTCCTCTCCAGAGTAAAAACAATGAACCTATTATGAGCAAATGAGCTTCAATAAAGAAAGGACCAGGGTGCCACTCATTTTATACCCCTTTTTCTCTACCACAAAAACCTGGTTGTTGCTGGTGAAATCCGTGCCTCCGCTTTGTTAAAGAATTAAAAATTAAAAAAAGGAGGTGTCCTGGCATACGGTTTATTGTACTTCTATTGAACTGTCTTGCAGTTTTTTTAAATAAAAAAGGGTACCTGAAAAATAAAACTGGGCTGCCGTTACTTGGTAATCTGACCAGGGTCGGGCCTGTGGTGGAAACAGTGCGACCCTGATTATACTATAAGTATGGAGAGAGCTCGGTGCCAATATGCTGGGTTCAGCCTGTGGTGCAAATGGTGTGACCCTGATTATCCTTTAAGCATGGAGAGAGCTGGATCATCGGTGCTTGGTGCCGTTGTGCTGGGTTCAGTCTAGGGTGAAAACGGTGCGACCCTGATCATGCTAAAAGTATGGAGAGAGCTGGATCATCGGCGCTTGCTAATGTAATCTCCAAGCATCCGCAGAAAAGGTAGAGTGCAACCTGCTGCCAATGTGCTGGGTTCAGCCTGTGGTGCAGTTGGGGTCTGTCACAGGTTGGACTTACCTTTGCAAACCCAGTATTCCAGTGGAAAAGAGGAGAATGTTGTCTACTGCTGTTTTAGACTTTAATGTTAAGCCCCCTAGCTGCATTGTATCCTAAATACATGTGTAGTATTTTGTCATTTCACTTGAACCCATTCAAGGGATATGTTCTGGTTGCTAATCAAGTGGCTGGACTTAAAGTGGAACGTGTCTGGAAAAGTAGCCTGTAATTACCATGAAAACCCCATAGATTACAGCAATCTGACATTGACTCTGTGTCGTCCTGGTAAGTCATGTAGCTCTGGACTTGGAAAATTATGTGTGAGGCCATTTTACAATTCCCTGGAACATTGCTGAATTAAGAACAAATGGGTTCTAGGCAGAAGAACCTTCCTCCTACTGTCAGGTTTTTAAAATAGTGAAAAGTTTGAGTCTTCTTTTTTTTTTTTTAAACCCACGTCACCCTACCCTTTGGCACAGAAAAGAATCCCGATTGACAGTCGACAGTAATTTAAAGAATTTATTTGTATTTATCCCTTAAAGATATAGCTGAATCCTGTATAAATATGACCTTTCTCTTTTGTTTTGTATCTGTTTAGGGTCGTAGCCTCTTACACTGGGCCTGTGACCGAGGTCGCACAGAGCTCGTATCCATTCTTCTGTTTCATAATGCTCACATAAATATGCAGGTAAGGACGTGTCGGTGACTATGTGGATTAAAGTCATTGTGTAACTGAGGGCGAGGAATTCTGCATCATAATTATATTTATTTAGTTACCCCCCCATAAATTCAATGTAAGGCTGCGCACCATGAGCTAGAATGCTCCTGAGAATTTCCTGTGTGTGGTGAGCTGCAACGTCGTCGCCATTACTAATCCTCTATAGAGGGATACTATCACATTTTGTAAATTTTGCGGGAATTAAAGCATAGAAATCGTCACAAATACAATAACTTCTTCCGACTAGATTGTATATCCTTATGCTGGCATTTGGTGTAACTACCAATGACTATATACTTCCCGGCTTGCCTTTCTTACGGTGCTAGATGAACACGATATGCACGACCATCGTTCATGACATTATCGTGCATATCATCTACTAGTGTGTACTTACTGTATTGTTACCGATGTGCTAGAGATGTTCTCTGTCCTATATATTTATGCATGACAACAGAGGATATTAGGAAGCAGCATGGCCACACCTGATGACTGCTGGGTACACATTGTGTAATGTGTAACCAGCATTAGGAGACAACTTCATAGTTCTAATCAAGAAAACTTGATTTTGCATCATCCAAAGTTTATACTTCAGCTCTGTACACACAGAGCAATTCGGTTGCTGCACGATTTTGACTTAATACCGCTCCCGTTTCCATCAGTGACCATATCCCTAGCGATATTGGCTAAAATCGCTCCATGTGTACGGTGCTTTATAGTGGTTGGTTTACAAATTAAGGATGCCTTAAGGACCATACACACTGGGTGACTTTGAGCTGAAAGTCGCTCAAAACAGCAGGCTTGAGCAGCTTTCAGCTCAAAGCCGCCCAGTGTGTATGCCCCAGTGATGAGCGGTGATAGCTGCTGCGCGCTCCCGCAACATCACCGGGAAAGCCGTTCATCTGCTGCTTATACAAGGAGATGAGCGGCTTTCAGGACGGCTTTGCATAGCGCTCCGCTATGCAACGCCATCCTCCCCCCTCCGTCGGGGCAGGGGGAAAGCCGTTCAATGTGTATGCACTGAGCGGCTTTCCCCGCATTGATGAATGCGATCATTGCTGGGCATACACACTGGGCATAGTCGCCCTTAGTCGCTTTAGACAGCTCTGTCATCTACACTGTAAGCTTGACCAGTAGTCCTGAGAATGAAAGCCTATGAACTGTAGTACTGCTAATGCAGTGTCACTGATGCACTGCACAATCACTGGCACCTTCTGAATGGATAGTTTGAATTTGCAGGCTATCCCCACTGTATGAGCCTAAAATACTGGAACGGTTTATCCAAGGGAATGTCAGTGATAGTTCTAGGTTGGTACCCAATGAATTTGTACTTTATGTACACAAGACACTACAGGGTTAATTTACTAAGATTAGAGTTCTATTAATGGGATGTTGCCCATAGCAACCAATCAGATTCTACTTATTTATTTAATACCTTCTAGAAGATCATGAATAGAATCTGATTGATTGGTTGCTATGGGCATTTTCAGTAGAACTCCCATCTTAGTAAATGTACCCCTACACCTGGTGCACACTGCACAAAGACACCTATGGCCCTTTCTTTGTGATAAGAGCACAAATCAGAATAAGAAACTATTACCGACTGTCCAGAAACCTAGCATTGTTTCCAGGCACAGCCTTCATATGCTGCCTGAGTAACTGCTTACTGGAGTGTTGTCTACATAACCGCACTCTGTGCTTCTGTACAGTGGGCAATAGGCACGGAAGGAAGTTCAGCCTCTGCTTGTCCACTGAGTAAAAGAAAAGACATGGGCATGTGCCTTTTGAAAATGGGAGTGTTTGGTTATATTCAGGTATTTTTTATTTTGTTCATATTAGAGAATGCCTTATCCACAATGCGAGACCAGAAGCATTTTGGATAACGGTTTATTCTGTATTTCAGAATATTTTAATATTTCAGTAAGATATCTTGCGGTTTCTTGCATTTATGTTGCACCAACACGTCAAGCACACAAATATTTTTTGTTTGCGCATGAAACAAGGTTTGCGTACCATATCAGGCACTGAATTTGCCTGATTAGTAGCGCCCCCAGTAGCGCCAGTTACATATGGCGCCCCCAGTAGCGCCAGTTACATATGGCGCCCCCAGTAGAGCCAGTTACATATTGTGCCCCCAGTAGAGCCAGTTACATATCGCGCCCCTAGTAGAGCCAGTTACATATCGCGCCCCTAGTTGAGCCAGTTACATATCACGCCCCTAGTAGAGCCAGTTACATATCACGCCCCCAGTAGAGCCAGTTACATATCACGCCCCCAGTAGCGCCAGTTACATATCGCGCCCCCAGTAGAGCCAGTTACATATCGTGCCCCTAGTAGAGCCAGTTACATATCGCGCCCCTAGTAGAGCCAGTTACATATCGCGCCCCTAGTAGAGCCAGTTACATATCGCGCCCCCAGTAGCGCCAGTTACATATCGCGCCCCCAGTAGAGCCAGTTACATATCACGCCCCTAGTAGAGCCAGTTACATATCGCGCCCCCAGTAGAGCCAGTTACATATCGCGCCCCTAGTAGAGCCAGTTACATATCGTGCCCCTAGTAGAGCCAGTTATATATCGCGCCCCTAGTAGAGCCAGTTACATATTGCGCCCCTAGTAGAGCCAGTTACATATCGCGCCCCTAGTAGAGCCAGTTACATATCGCGCCCCTAGTAGAGCCAGTTACATATCGCGCCCCTAGTAGAGCCAGTTACATATCGTGCCCCTAGTAGAGCCAGTTACATATCGCGCCCCTAGTAGAGCCAGTTACATATCGCGCCCCTAGTAGAGCCAGTTACATATCGCGCCCCTAGTAGAGCCAGTTACATATCACGCCCCCAGTAGAGCCAGTTACATATGACGCCCCCAGTAGCGCCAGTTACATATCACGCCCCCAGTAGCGCCACTTGCAGATCGTGCTTTCTGCTAAAAAAAAAGTACATTCCGGAAACTGGTTTTAGGAGTAATTTGGATGACTGATATCTGGATAAAGGATATGCAACCTGTACTACAAATGTGCCCCCAATGTAAATCTGGATTTGGTTTGAGACCGTTTCCATTCATAGCACTACGTGACTTCAAAGGTGATCTGTGTAGTGTTTCCAGATTGTATTTATGGCCTTTATTAGGGATAACTCTTTAAGTCCTATTTGAAATGATTGATGTTCCTGAAACACCTTACATGGAGTCATCATTGAATGCATGGCTCCGTCTAGACAAAGGGGCTTATTTTCTTTGAAGAGCTGCAGCTAACCAGTGTTTTTGCCCACAATACTATTTAAGCTACAACGGAGCAAAGGCCATTTGTTCCAACATCAGATCGTAAGCTCCTTGAGCCAGATTCAGTGTACACACTGGAAAACAAGTTTTTTTTTTAAATGAAGGACAGAATGATCATGTTCCATCTTCCATTCACATTATTATTATAAGTCGCTTATGATATTGCTGGGTGTTGTGTGCATCAGAACTAGTGACCGCGGGAGTTAATTACCCATATACACTCTGAGCGATGTGGGCGATTTGACGGCAAATTGAACCAGCACCACTCCAATGTTTACCCAACCTCTGTGCAAAACATATTTGCAGATGATGTGGGGCTTTGAAAATCAGCCATTTACATAATTAACTACACAAATTATAAAAAAATATAGATGAAATCTCCAGTAAACAGAACTAGATAGGACTTGGGAAGACTCCGAGACCATGTCAGTCGTTATGAGCATTACTGACCCATTCTTTTTAACCTTTTCCTTCATTTTAGAAATGGCTCTAGAGACGTGTGTTGCGTTATTACACTTTACTGAAGCTGGATATTATATACTAAAAATGGTTAAAAGTCCTTCAAAATTACGGCTTAGTCCCTCTCTGCTCCTACCACCAATCTCTGTCTTCACAGCTCCCTCTCTCCCTATCCAGCAGGTTTGAAACTGATCATTTTGCCTTTACTTTCTGTGAAGGAGTAACTTTTTTTCTTTTGAGTGGCATCTAGTGGTCCCTGGTGGTACTACACCTCAGCTGAGGAGTTTTTACCATATATATAAGTAGAAGCCATGCAATCATCTTTGGATCCGTCACTAAACATATATTACCAGCATGGCAGCTCTCACCAACCATGTTTTTATTCTTTTTTCCATTAAACATGTCCACAAACCGAAGGAAAAAAAAAACCCCATGAGAATGCATTGTTTTGGATAATATTCAGCTTTTTGATGCCTTTAAAGTTCATACAAGTAAATTTCCTTTTATGATCTGATTAGTAAGGGCTCTGTGCTGGCTAAGTGATTCTTGTCCTTCTTAGTCCAAGCTCTAAGTGCTTTGCTGTGTTTCACTGCAGGTCTTTGCTGGACATGTTTGCAGTCATAACTATAAAAGTTTATTTTGGGGGGGGGGGGGGGGGAATAAACCCGTAGGCCAGTTTCAGAGGTGACCCAAAACAAGGAGCCAGAGAGGGGAACCCTCCTGACATGAGACAGAAATGGCAAAAGTGCTTATAAATAGATTGCGTTGGGGGATAAAGTAAGTGGCAGGGTGAGGGGCTCTTTGAAGCTTTCAGAGGAAGACAATCCAGAGATAATAAATAGCAGAGTGAGCGTCTCCGCGGGGAGAGATTCTCACAAACAACATTATTATTGAACGCTCAATCCATTGCCAAATCCATCTCATTAGTGACAACAACCTGCAGCCGAGAGAATCCTGAGGTCTGGGAGATTTTCCTGCTCCCAAGTCTGTGCTAGCAGAACGGCAGCCGCTTTCCCGGAACATCCAGTGACCGGATCGCCATTACAGCTCGGCCTTATGTTGAAAAATTACAGCTCCTATTCAAATTGCGGATCGGGTATATTTAAAGAAGGATTGAGTCGTGCTCCCTGGAGGTGGATAACCGGCATCGGGCTATATCACAATGGGCTTGTAATGCAGACACTCACTAGGACCGCCAGTTTGTTCGAATGATGTACAATAAAAATGAGAGAATAGAATATTTATTACTTTTAGGGGGACATTCGGTTAGCCATGGGGTTCAGAAAGAGCTGGGTATAGTTAGAGGGGTAAGCAAAAACAATAAAGGTATTCTTCGCTCAATAAACACACACACCCCCTCACACACACACACACACCCTCTCGCCAGTGTACCCAGTTTAAAAGGAATCTTGCAAATCCACTTTTTGAACTGAGTGAATTTATTTGTTTTTTAAATGTAAAAATGCTGTGCCTATGCTTTATAGGGTTGTATATGTATTTTTCTTTGTGTATTACATTTCCCGCTTACATTTTGCTCGTTCTCCCTCATTCCAGGGAGGTTAGCGTCTGAGTTTTTATAAAACTGATGTCATGGCGGTTTGGTCAATTGATATTGGCAATGAATGAGTGATGCCACAGGCCGTCTATCAGTCAGGATCCCAGTCTGCTCCTTAGATTAAGTCCGGGAGGGGTAAAGAGGTCTTGGTAACTGTAATGAGCACAGGCAGAGTGAGGCACGAGGTCAGAGCGCCGGCTGTATTGGATTCAGATTCATAAGTTAATTGAGGGCAGAGAACCCCCTCCTAACTGCTCTCACCGCAGATCAATAACCATAAATATCTCTCCCAAAGGACACTACTCCACCTCCCATCTGTACCTTCCCAGCACACAGCTAGAGCCTGACCTACAGGTGTAAGACCTAATCACTCCAGCGCAATGCACTGTACTTGCCTGCATGCTGGATACATGGCAGCTGGTTTACATGTTTCACTTCACATGTACATATGTTACAGGTGTATTTATCCGTAAATATTCCATACACAAACTTCTGGTCTGCTGCGTGTTCTTGTCTGAGTTGGGGAACAGTGAATGTCTGTGGGAGTGTTAGAATGTGGATGTGATGATGGATGTCTGTGTTTGGTGGTTCCCGTATGATTTGGATGGGGTGAAGGACACCCTAGGATTAGTGTGCACAGGCATGTTTCTGTCCCTCACTGATTGGCAAGGTTACTGCTGAGAGACTGCAGCTTTCCCAGCTGATTTGATTAGACCTCCAGCTTTATCCCTTCCCCAGCCCCCTCCACCCAGCACCTCCTGATCCTTTTAGCACAGACCCTCACTCCAATAACCATTGCAGCATCTTGTGCTCTCTTTTCAAGCTCAATTCTAACATCTCACAAGGCAGATTAGGAAACTCTCAGAGAGGATTAGCAGGCGATAGCAAAACAAGCACCGTGACACTCCCTTTCAGCCTTTTTAAACACCCATGTCATTCTATTTTATAGCTTTCCAAATCCCAAGGGAGGAAGATACGATTACATATAGTACACAAACACCAAAACAATTACAATCCCATCCTGTATTACAACCGCTGCTTAAATGGACTTTCACAGTAGCAACCCTAAACAAATCGTTTAACATTTGTGTGTTGGGCCAAAGAAGCAAACAAGAAACGATGTCCTGCTTGTTCCTCCATACCAAAGGGTCTCTGCAACTATGGGACCAAGCTTCTGCCTACGTT
Organism: Crinia signifera; assembly: GCF_055691185.1. Taxonomy (NCBI): domain Eukaryota; kingdom Metazoa; phylum Chordata; class Amphibia; order Anura; family Myobatrachidae; genus Crinia; species Crinia signifera. Next base: position 132,141,928 of record NC_139224.1, on the reverse strand, counting down.
TAGGGGTAACAGTCCCATGAAGGCACTTAGTGACTAGTGTATTTGCTAGTTTGTTCGCCCACCCAACAGAGATGCACCACAATAGTAGTGATCATAGGTCCTTATTCAGGTTCATTCGCATGGGGCCAATGTTTTCTCTTTGCGCATGTGCTGGGTGTGTGCCACCATGGAGAACAAAATTCGCTGGGTGCACGCATCCATCCTTGTGAGGTTGGGGGGGGAATTAGTATATGGGAATGCCCAGCCTTTCATGGTCCAGATGTCAGCTGCCCGCCCACTACCCTCAGAATTCTCTGGATAACCTTAGATCTGTGTGCACGGTCCACATCATATGATGGTCGCCGACCGTGGCACCCTGGGGGACTTACAGGGGTGCCCTGGGTTGGTGATCCAGGACCAATTCAAGGTTTTTTTATGTCCATTATAATAGTCAAATTGTGGACCAATAGAAGTGAATCCTGTCCATTACCACATAACTGATCCTAAGGATGAGATATAGACACAATTTATTTAAATTAATATTTGTTTTTGACTTTCTCAATAAGAAACCTTTAGCCTAGGGGTGCTGCGAAAACGTTTGATGCTTCGGGGTGCTGTGATTCAAAAACTTTGGGAACCCCTGGGATATGTACTAAACCTCGGGGAATGACCGTGGAGAGATATAAAGGATCAGCCGATCAACTGCTGACTGCACAATTACCGACTGTTAAAAAAATGACAACTGATTGGTTGATGCTGTTTATCTCCACTTAATCACTTGTTAAACGATAATACATCCCACTCCCTGTTTAGTGTCCTTCTCATATCCGCCTTCCCCCAATTCACACATGCATGTGCGGACCGTAACAAAAAAACACATCCAAAAAGAAATGCAGTAAATTAAAAATACAAAAATCTGCTAGGATTGGCCATACTCTTACTGGCTGATAGAAGGTGGGCATGTATGCTGTCTTCCTTGCACAATCCTAGCAATCAAAGCATGCCGCCAGATAGGACACGCCTGCTTCAGGTGGATTTATGGAACCCAGCGTGTGGTGGGTGCTTGTCCAGAAACTATTGATGACAGGCGTGGTGCAGACCTTCGAACCATTAGCGGGATAGACTTCCACATGCAGTCCCATGGATTGTCAATATACCTGGGTGAAGTAGGTAGTCTGCCGCAGCTAAATGGCAAAGCAAATACTGTAGGAGACTATATAATTACCACTTGACTAGAAGTAAAGCTCTAGAAGGCACGTTAAGCAATGAGTCCTGCACATTTGATCTTGGAGCTCCTTCTGTGTGTCTGCAGCTCTGTGTCGTGCTGTTGGACTGAGATGATCATTGACCATCAGAAAATTCCTACCTGGGAGCTCCTGAGAAAGGAGTGATTGTGGTATGAGCCTCCCTTTAACCTGACTCTGATCATAGTACACACTGTATAAACCTGGCCAATAGAGCAAGAGGCTCTTTCTTTCTGATAAATGCTTGTATCTGCAATAGTCAGTTTGTTCCTCCTGCCGAGCTCCCAGGGCCTACAATTACAGGCTGTTTTCATTGAATATGAGAGCAGCACTGCAGGAATATCTACCCTGACCCAGCCCACCTGACCCTAGACAATGTAGTGCTGCTTAATATAGAGGACCATGTCTGTGATGATTTTATTAGTAGGCTTCTCTTCCTACTAGAGTAGTACAATCACAGGCTGTTCAGTGCCCTAGGAGCAAATCACTGAAAGCAGAACAAGAAGTTAGTCTTGCTGATGCCTTCTTTCTTTACTTTCACTAGGATAGCTGTACTGATCTCCCACTGACTGTTCAATGCCCATTTGGCACACGTTGAGTAGCAGAATCTGGAAAGCAACTCTCCGTTCTCCTACTATTCTTATGCTAGAGATGTATCAGTTTAAGGTACTTATGTAGTAGCCGGGCGCCCAATTTACATACGTAAGCTTGCAGAAGGAAATCGCATCGCATGTCCCATTTTAGTGCCATGCGATGGGATGCGATGCGATCCCAGTACTTCATATGCATACAGTACTGATGTATGCATATAAAGTACCGTCGCTTTGCTTTGTGAATAAACTTAAGCTACGTAAATAGCGTAGTCAGTCAGAAGTTGCGTAAGTGCTCCCGGTCCCTCCATTCTGAGGTGATAAGGTGTCAGTGATGGATGCTACTCAGAGCTCTTCCACTGTTTCAGTGACTGGTGCCCACAGCAGCATGGCAGGTGAGCAGATGTTGATGTTTCACCCTGCCGACATCAGAGGAGGAGGCGTTGGTGTTTTTTACAAGAAAAAACATTTGCTGCCAGTTACGCAAATTGGAGGACCTGGACTGGTGGTGTAGGTCAGTGAGACCCTGTTTTCCAAAATAAAGTATGCAGTCGGAAAGATGCTGCCCCAGCAATGGGTGTTCGGTGGCATATGCAGGGAGACAGGAGCCTGCTTCCTCACAGCCGTAGAAAGGAGAGACGCCACCACCTTATGGCTGCCATCACTGCGAATGTTGCCCCCGGCTCCATTATATACAGTGACTGCTGGAGAGCGTATTATACGGAGGAACTACAGGAGGCCGGCTAGGAACACTGCAGGGTCAACCACAGATACATTTTTGTGGACCCTGAATCTGGGGTACACACGCAGAATATTGAAAGGATGTGGGGGGCCGCAAAATGGCGCAATAAGAAACACAGAGACACTGCAAGACAGCACTTAAATTCATATCTGCAGGAGTTTATGTGGAGGAGAAGTGTGGGTGTAGAAAACACTTTTGAAAGTATTTTATATGCACTAACCCTCCTGCCGAAGGGTACTCCAGTGACCTCTGATACCCCTTTTCCACTTGCAGTCCCGGGTCATACCCGGGAATATGTTCCCCGATGCTTCCCGGGACACTACCCAGGAATGTACCCTTTCACACTGCAGTCAGACCTGGGATCAACCCGGGACAGCCCCATTCACACTGATCCCGGGAAATCCCGGGTGACTGCCTGTCACACCCCTTCCGGCACAGCTCCAGGCTCCTCAGCGGCACAGGTTCGGTTTTTACGGTCCGGCGTTCCGGAATTTGCTCCGGTGCCAGTTTTTCCTGGGCTGCCCACAGCCACACGAGCCGCTATCAGCAGCAGAGGACGTATAGCGGTGGCTGCAGCTCGCCATGAGTTGTCTCTCCCCCTGAGGGTGTGCGCTCCATGCTGCTCGGACAACGGGCGCCGCCTGGGTCTCTGGCTGGCCAATGTGCAGAGCTGGTGCACGGAGTAGCAGCTATCAGCAGCAGCAGATTCTGGGGTAGCGTAAAAGTCCCACGGGACCATTCACACTGACCGTATCCCGTGTTGATTCCGGGTCCTACCCAGGTCAGGACCTGGGTAGAGATCCCGGATTGCTGAACACGGGATATTCCTCAAAGACCCTTTCACACTGCACTAAAACCCAGGTTGATGTGCGTTCATGTGCAAAATCCCGGGATATTTTTGCAAGTGGAAAAGGGGTATTAGTGACTGGCTTTTTTTCATAATCTTCATTATTGTTCGTAATATTGTACTTTATTATTATTATATTTACTTTTCTTGATGTATTTGTGATTCTTCTTATATTTAATCATTATCTTTGCTATTGTTACTTATGTCATGAGTACTCGTTATCTTAATCATTATTCACTAAATTTACAGTTTGATGTTAACATGTGTCCACATTACTGTCTCAGATGTGTTGTATGGCTGCTGTGAATGTGTTCCTGAAACCACCCCACTATCCACGCCACCCCGAAGCGTGGCGAGCGGCAGCGGAACGTGTCCTCCCGAATTTTTAATACCCCCACTATCCACGTCAGCGTGGAGATGTTTTTATACAGTGTGGTGAGCCACCGAGCCAGAAGCGTTGCGAGCGGCGGCGGATCGTGTCCTCCCGAATTTTTAATACCCCCACTATCCACGTCGGCATGGAGATGATTTTATATAGTGTGGCGAGCCACCGAGCCCGAAGCATGGCGAGCGGCGGCGGCGGAACGCGTCCTCCCGAATTTTTCATACCCCCACTATTCACGTTGGTGTGGAGTTGATTTTATATAGTGTGGCGAGAGCAGTGAGCCACCGAGCCCGAAGCGTGGCAGGCAGACGCAGATTACTTTTCCTCCCGGGGCTCGCCACGCTGTATAAAATAAACTCCACTCTGACGTGGATAGTGCGGGTATGAAAAAATCGGGAGGACGCGTTCAGAGGCCGATCGCCACGCTTCGGAGTGGGGGAATGCTGCGCTGAAAAGGGCTAGAGGTGCCGTGGATAGTTGTGGGGTGTAAGGGATAGAGGGGGTGTGGATAGTGGGGGGGGGGGGGGTGTAGAAATTATAGTATAGTTAATGCCTCATCGTGTACTAAAAAATTGCATGCAATCACATGCGATTTTACTGAAGGTGCAATGACATGTGATGAGATAATTATGCGGGAAAAGAGCAGTGAATAAATTAGTTAGTAACATCGCATCTCACATAAAGTATAAAAGGCGGGAAAAGAGCATTGCATCGCATGCATCTTATAACACTAAAACGGGTTCTGCGATGCGATAATCTTACGGAGAATAGCTCACGAAGCAAACTGCTTAGTGGGCGCCCGGGTACTACAATAAGTAGCCATTTTTATTATGCAGCAACAATAATAAGAAATACAGTCCTGGTGCATTTTAATAATTGGTGCATGATTATTTTACCCTCTTTTGGGGTTTTACACATTCATTGCTCTTGTTATGATATTCAGTTCCGAGTCCATTCATTTAGCGTGTTTTAACCGTCCTGTTACTACCTGAGGGTGTTCTTTTTTTTTTTTTTCTTGTAGCTTGAGGATCAAAAATATGCACCATTGGGGGTTATCGCAAAGGGAAAATACATTAGGGTTGATCCTATTATATGCAAAGGGTGCAAGGTGCCATTGCAGCAGTGTTTAAAATCCAGCACCCAATTTTGCACCCTTCGGGGGTAGGTATCAACCTGAATTTACACAGGCTTGCTGTCATATGGGGCATCAAGCACTTTTGTGCAAATTCAGGCCACCGTAAAATACAGCCACTAGCGCGATGAATCGTACCCACAAATTCATTGCAGTAGGTGAGTTTTTCCACGTGTTAACCATGCTGCTATTTGAATATAGTAGGTATTGAAGGTAAAGGGGAGGGAGGGTATGGATCCGCACAGACTAGTACATGGTTTTTATTATCATGTGAAAAGCATCGAAAGAACCAATATGCTGGACTACTCCTATAACATCGAGGTAGTCTTGGATTGGTGGTGCGCCCAACACATTCAGTATTTGTAACTGAGTAAAGGGAGGTGTTTGCGAGAAGCAAACCAAAAGACAAATGTGCCTTTTTGGGCGCACTCTTTATTGTATAAATTAGATATGATTTTTACATTAAAACGTAACTTTTAATGGGCTTCTTATGCTAAAATATTGTGAGTATTCATCATTTTATGGTCAGTCGTTTTAATACATAATTAACTGCCAATCAAAAAAATTCACAAAAAAATCACATATAACATTAGGATACCACATAGACAAACAAACATTTAAGAGACATACTATGCTACTAGCTTGTCCTGATGTCCATCATAGTATTTCTGTGATATTTGAAATCATATTGGTATAATACCAATTATTCTAGTTATACAATCAGAAGATATAGTAAATGTTATTATTAATTGCCTTAGCAAAGAATGTCAAAGATATCAACTGATGGCTCAGCCGCTTCAGCCCGGACCATAACTCTTGCTCATTAGATTGAAACACCAAATAACTTGCTGTCCCTTATGGTCAGATGGGGAGGGGAGGTATCACTAGAGGGTGATAAAAATATTACAGATGAAGACGGGAAAAATCCCTAAGTGGTCATAAGAGATCAATAGAGAAATATATACGGAAAATTGTAAGAAAAAAGACCCCCGTGAATAGTACTCCTCCAACCGGTGGCTCCTGTGTATCTGCTGTTCATACACCCGTCTAAATTACCAGCCAGTCAGTTCACCAGGAGTCTCCTCTCTGGTCAATGAACTGGCCCCATCCAGGCACTGCTGGAATATGGCCTATAAAGGGGTATAGGTAACCTGTTGGACTGAGTGTTGAGTGAGATTATCAGGTTGGTTGTTGTAATGGAGTTAGGGTACAGTACACTTCTGCTTTCGATTTCAGCTTCGTGAGTCCCCCTGGTGCTTTTCAGTATTGCAGGGAGACACTACGGGCTGAGTAGATGAGAGAGTGTTTTGAAAAGAGTGAATCCCAGTATTAAGTAGTCAGTTGACCGATTCATTGGGCTTCTGCTTTCAGAGATCTGCAAGCATCGAATCTCCGATGAGAGAGTCCCAAATGAATGGCTGCCTAACTGACATTTAATTGTAAGATATAAAAGTAGGCTAGAGATAAGATTGAAATAGAGAGGATGAAAAGAAAAGAATTTTTTGTTGAAAGGTAAATTAAACAATGATAATCACCTGCAAATAATAAATGCTGTTGTTCTCTAGAAAGTTGAAATCCAGCACATCTACGGATCTCCCCGTGTGTACTGGATGTCAGCCGATCGGTTATTACTCCCTTGTTTAGATAGATTATCCCCTAGGGGGTATAGCAAGTACAATGGTTTATAATCAATGATCTATTATTCTGGTGATAGATCTGTGCTTTATATCAACAATGAATACAGTGTAACCTCTATGCATATGTTCTGACAGAAAGTATCCTTCTCCTGAGAAATGTTACATTTAAACATTTGCTGATACTTGTATGTATTTATATTGAGTAACTGTTTTAGAGGGAGAATCAATGAGTACACAGTTATATATCAAAACGGCATATACATATATTATGATGTCTGGAGTTTTCACTGTAACCACACAAGTTTGAAACCAAAGGAAAACAGTATATACTGCTATTAAAATTAACAAACCAAAGAGACAATCAATGAATCATATTGAACCAATTGCTGCAGAATTATACTGCCGGCCATCTCCCAGATGCTGCAAGGAGGATGATTACATCTGTTGGCACTAATTTTGCCAGATGTAAAGTAATGGGTTAAACCCAAAACTTTAGCTATCAGTGTGTAGAAATTAAATTCCGCTCACATGCACGTGCAAAAACATATGTGAGTTAGATCATTAGTCAAATCGACATAGACACACTGTTAGTACCAATGCTCAACCATAATATCTAAATGCATATAGGGACGCACTCTAAATGCAGACTGTAGCGCAGAGAAAGGGGAGACTAGATGGAACAGTGTAACACACTGAGTGTGACTGTGCGGTGTATCGCGCTCGCAAGCTCAGCTGAGTTGCGGCGCTGGTTACCTCCCGTCTGCGCTTGTAATTCTCAGCCGGGAACAGCGTCTGCAGGGTGCAGCGTCTTGCGGTGTGGGAGGCAGAGGATGGTCCTAGCAGCGTCTGGCGATGTGAGAGGCAGAGGATGGTCCTAGCGTTGGCGGCTGGCGGTGGCGGGGACGCGTTTCGCCTGGGGCTTCCTCAGTCCGCCATCTTGCTTGTGGGCTCCTGCCCACTTCTTATCTCAGGTCTCCACATTAGCCATTGGTGGAGAGCTGTGATTGACATCAACTTAAGCCTGTCCGTTTATGGCTCAGCGCGTATTGGCTTGAACCTTATTGAATGAAGAATACTTTTTAGCAGTGCAGTGACACTGTTGTATTAGTTAAATAACTATATATCCACGAATAGTTCTAATCCTGCTCTAGATATTTAGAGTTATAACCCTTAAATGGATTAACACTTGAAGAAAAAGGGGCTCCAGTGTGGTGGTGAGTGACGTATATTGAGATTAATCTCAATTGTAGTTGAAGCTGTAGTTCTCAGATTTTATCTGTTAACATACCATTGCTCATATATTGTGTTGTCTGCGCAATAGTTTGGTCGATATGATAGATGATATCATCACACCTGTCAGCTTTGCTGAAAAACATAATAGGACATAGAGACTCAGAAATTACTTATTATGATGGTAGATATAATTTCTACCTAGGAATAACTTGATAGGTCAAATCGCATGCTGGGGTCTGATATTAACAGATCATATATATAACTACTTCCGGATGAGATCGAATTCGATCTCATCCGGAAGTAGTTATATATATGATCTGTTAATATCAGACCCCAGCATGCGATTTGACCTATCAAGTTATTCCTAGGTAGAAATTATATCTACCATCATAATAAGTAATTTCTGAGTCTCTATGTCCTATTATGTTTTTCAGCAAAGCTGACAGGTGTGATGATATCATCTATCATATCGACCAAACTATTGCGCAGACAACACAATATATGAGCAATGGTATGTTAACAGATAAAATCTGAGAACTACAGCTTCAACTACAATTGAGATTAATCTCAATATACGTCACTCACCACCACACTGGAGCCCCTTTTTCTTCAAGTGTTAATCCATTTAAGGGTTATAACTCTAAATATCTAGAGCAGGATTAGAACTATTCGTGGATATATAGTTATTTAACTAATACAACAGTGTCACTGCACTGCTAAAAAGTATTCTTCATTCAATAAGGTTCAAGCCAATACGCGCTGAGCCATAAACGGACAGGCTTAAGTTGATGTCAATCACAGCTCTCCACCAATGGCTAATGTGGAGACCTGAGATAAGAAGTGGGCAGGAGCCCACAAGCAAGATGGCGGACTGAGGAAGCCCCAGGCGAAACGCGTCCCCGCCACCGCCAGCCGCCAACGCTAGGACCATCCTCTGCCTCTCACATCGCCAGACGCTGCTAGGACCATCCTCTGCCTCCCACACCGCAAGACGCTGCACCCTGCAGACGCTGTTCCCGGCTGAGAATTACAAGCGCAGACGGGAGGTAACCAGCGCCGCAACTCAGCTGAGCTTGCGAGCGCGATACACCGCACAGTCACACTCAGTGTGTTACACTGTTCCATCTAGTCTCCCCTTTCTCTGCGCTACAGTCTGCATTTAGAGTGCGTCCCTATATGCATTTAGATATTATGGTTGAGCATTGGTACTAACAGTGTGTCTATGTCGATTTGACTAATGATCTAACTCACATATGTTTTTGCACGTGCATGTGAGCGGAATTTAATTTCTACACACTGATAGCTAAAGTTTTGGGTTTAACCCATTACTTTACATCTGGCAAAATTAGTGCCAACAGATGTAATCATCCTCCTTGCAGCATCTGGGAGATGGCCGGCAGTATAATTCTGCAGCAATTGGTTCAATATGATTCATTGATTGTCTCTTTGGTTTGTTAATTTTAATAGCAGTATATACTGTTTTCTTTTGGTTTCAAACTTGTGTGGTTACAGTGAAAACTCCAGACATCATAATATATGTATATGCCGTTTTGATATATAACTGTGTACTCATTGATTCTCCCTCTAAAACAGTTACTCAATATAAATACATACAAGTATCAGCAAATGTTTAAATGTAACATTTCTCAGGAGAAGGATACTTTCTGTCAGAACATATGCATAGAGGTTACACTGTATTCATTGTTGATATAAAGCACAGATCTATCACCAGAATAATAGATCATTGATTATAAACCATTGTACTTGCTATACCCCCTAGGGGATAATCTATCTAAACAAGGGAGTAATAACCGATCGGCTGACATCCAGTACACACGGGGAGATCCGTAGATGTGCTGGATTTCAACTTTCTAGAGAACAACAGCATTTATTATTTGCAGGTGATTATCATTGTTTAATTTACCTTTCAACAAAAAATTCTTTTCTTTTCATCCTCTCTATTTCAATCTTATCTCTAGCCTACTTTTATATCTTACAATTAAATGTCAGTTAGGCAGCCATTCATTTGGGACTCTCTCATCGGAGATTCGATGCTTGCAGATCTCTGAAAGCAGAAGCCCAATGAATCGGTCAACTGACTACTTAATACTGGGATTCACTCTTTTCAAAACACTCTCTCATCTACTCAGCCCGTAGTGTCTCCCTGCAATACTGAAAAGCACCAGGGGGACTCACGAAGCTGAAATCGAAAGCAGAAGTGTACTGTACCCTAACTCCATTACAACAACCAACCTGATAATCTCACTCAACACTCAGTCCAACAGGTTACCTATACCCCTTTATAGGCCATATTCCAGCAGTGCCTGGATGGGGCCAGTTCATTGACCAGAGAGGAGACTCCTGGTGAACTGACTGGCTGGTAATTTAGACGGGTGTATGAACAGCAGATACACAGGAGCCACCGGTTGGAGGAGTACTATTCACGGGGGTCTTTTTTCTTACAATTTTCCGTATATATTTCTCTATTGATCTCTTATGACCACTTAGGGATTTTTCCCGTCTTCATCTGTAATATTTTTATCACCCTCTAGTGATACCTCCCCTCCCCATCTGACCATAAGGGACAGCAAGTTATTTGGTGTTTCAATCTAATGAGCAAGAGTTATGGTCCGGGCTGAAGCGGCTGAGCCATCAGTTGATATCTTTGACATTCTTTGCTAAGGCAATTAATAATAACATTTACTATATCTTCTGATTGTATAACTAGAATAATTGGTATTATACCAATATGATTTCAAATATCACAGAAATACTATGATGGACATCAGGACAAGCTAGTAGCATAGTATGTCTCTTAAATGTTTGTTTGTCTATGTGGTATCCTAATGTTATATGTGATTTTTTTGTGAATTTTTTTGATTGGCAGTTAATTATGTATTAAAACGACTGACCATAAAATGATGAATACTCACAATATTTTAGCATAAGAAGCCCATTAAAAGTTACGTTTTAATGTAAAAATCATATCTAATTTATACAATAAAGAGTGCGCCCAAAAAGGCACATTTGTCTTTTGGTTTGCTTCTCGCAAACACCTCCCTTTACTCAGGTATTGAAGGTAGTCAGTTTGCTAGTCAATGTTTGACATGTGGTCTTTACTTCCCTTTAAAGCACCTACGTCAGGCATGTCCAAACTGTGTCCCTCCAGGTGTTGTGAAACTACACATCCCAGCATGCCTTGCAATAGTTTTAGCATTCCCTAATAGCAAAACTGTGGAAAGGCATGATGGGACTTATATGGGTAGTTTTATAACAGCTGGATTGCCATAGTTTGGACATGCCTGACCTACTTCATTTATTATTTGTTATGTTCCATGTTTTAAGTGATATAATGGGCACTTCATAAGGTGTATCAACAAAAATTTACACCAGAGCTGGACTTGGTATAAACAAACGCACTTTGTAGGTGGGTGACCACTTAGTAAAACATCATAACACAAGGGTACATACTTAGAATAGAATAAAAATCCCTGCTCTACAGTATTTCTTCACTTGTAAGCACATGTTTGTTTAATACTAATAATTAGAAAGGAAATCCTCCAAAGAATTGTAATTTTATGTTTTGTTTGTTTAGTGATTTTATCACCCAAGGATTACTTTACGCTGAAGTAACCTTAAACTTTCATTAACTGTACCACAAATGGCTTTTGGACTCTGTCTCATTGTAATAACCAACGCTGTGGCAGATCAGCGCGTGTTTCTGATACCTGGTCTGTTTTAAGTGCTCCTGTGCTGTGAGGGTTGCTGGGGGCCTAGAACTCAGTCAGTGTGGGGAGGGGAGAGTAATGGAACTGCTCTTGCAATGTCCCTGGTAATAGGATAAATACAGCGCTTTACTTCAGGATGGTAAATGGGTGCAATCCAATTTCCGTGATTCCATCAGCAAAGGCTGAGCACTCTCAGCTGTCACAGGATGAAAGTTATTCTCTGCTGACCCTTCAGCCTGCTACGGAGACTCACAGGAGGTTGGACAGTTGTATAGATGAATGCCTTGCTACCCCATTCATACCTCCACTGTACTTCTTATAGCTCTGCTGTTTTCCTCTGCACCCCCCATTCACCTCGCCTACTGCTCTGTCTGCTTGGTACACTGCAACAGTCATCCCTAATATATAACTAATAGGCCTCCCTGCCTTTCTCCAGGCTTTGTTAATCCTCCCCACACCCTACTTCTCCCTCCCATTGTGCTCCCGCCTCTGATATGGCACAGCCGGTCCTGAGCTGCGATTGTGCTGGCTTTATGCTTCAGATTATACAAAGCAGATTAACCCTTCTAAACCCCTTAGATTTTAATTATTTCTGTATGTATTTATAAAATCTGCAGTCTGCTCTCGGCAGGTCCCACCTGTCCCCTCCTTCCGTCTTCCCAGTGCCCCCATTCTGTGTCCTGAATTCAGAGATGAGTGTGACAGATTATTTGGGGTGATGCGCTGGGTGATTTCACGACTCCATAGCCATCATCTGAGTCACGTCTATACTTGGAAGAGTTAGCGCTGGTGGTGTTATTATGCGAGCAGGTGGTTGGATACTCGTTCATAACACACATTATATTGCAGATTATTATATTATCCCCTCTCCCATGGGTTTTTCCTAATTGTTACAGAAATGTGTTTGCCAAAATTTATTTTAAAGGATGTATCCATGTCGTAATGTAAATCTCCTAATGGCCCAACACAGCGTGATCAGTTTGGGAGATCTGGTCATATTTCAGCTAAATGGTCTTCCCATTGCCCAGCTTGCAGAGCCAAAATGAACAGATGTATTGGTCATAATCCACACTGCGTCAGTCAAAGTTCTGTCTGGGGTGCTGGAAGATTTAGTCATGTCCACCCTCTTCATGATTGTAAGTTGGTGGCGGACCATGGCACTTGGATCATGCAAGATCATTGTGGCCGTCGAGGGGGTTAAATGGCGGGATCAGCGAAAACAAGCTCACCCTAGTCAACGTTCCGGGGGATTCTGACAGCGAGGTTTCCTCCAAATAAGGCTTGCGGCTAATGCAGGGCACCTGCATTTAGCTGCGAGCCTCACTGTTTTACTGTGTTTCCCCAATAATAAGACACTATTTTTTTTTTTTGGGGGGGGGGACAAAACACCATAGGGATTATTTTCGGGATAGGGCTTATTTTAATTAACATTGACAACATGCCCCTCACCTTATACTTTCAGCACAACTGCCGCTTTCCGTTCACGTTTTTCAGCCTTTCCACCGCCTCTCAGTCACTCCACTCCCGCCTGTGTACCGTACACATGCCACTCAGTCTTGTATGGTGCACGGTGATGTCACATGCACAATGCAACCCTGGGACCGCGGGTGCCAGCAGAAGCTTCAGTGGTACCAGGGCTGCTACCATAGCAGCAGCATTCATTTCATGCAGGGCGAAGCTGGAAGCATTGTAGTTTAGTGCAGGGACTGGGGAAAACTGAGATTTAGCTAGGGCTTATTTTTCGGGTAGGGCTTATTTTGGACCAATGTCCAGAGATAAGGGTAGGGCTTATTTTCGGGGTAGGTCTTATTATCGGGGAAACACGGTAGCAGCCGCATATGCTGCTTCCCCCTTGCACCAAAAACCAAGCGAGGGGGAAACGATGTGTGCAGGGGGTCAGTTAAATACTGACCCTGCGAGCTGTGACAGCGAGCAGTCGGCATTGCTCACTGTCACAGTTCGCAGAAAGCATTGAATACACCCCCTAGTCTCTCATCAATTGTCACTCTTTATGGGTCTGTGTAGCTGGATCCACCAGGTCCCTGGTGTGAATGAAGCAGTTTGGCTATTTACCTTTCAGAGTGGGCAGCTAGTACAGTTTGTGCATCTGCATGGCTTAACCAGGTATGGGATATTTGGGCTTTATAGTCCCTGCGCTGCAACTTGTGGTTTTTGATTGACTCGTTGTAGTCCTTTTTTCTAGTGCAGTTTGTACACCTTTCATTTAACTAAAGCTGGTCTTCTTGGGAAGTCCAGCGATCATCCCCTGCATGCTGCTTAGTCCTGCGAAGGTGGTTTCTGGGGGAAAGTCCGAATAACATTACAGAATATTGCTATCATGCTGCGTTGCTTTTGTGCAGAGCATGTGTAGCTATTAGGTCTTTCAGTGTAGCATCTGAACAACAATTTTGTGTTTAATTGTGATTCTTACTGTTTTTTTCTTTACGCTGTCTCCTTGTTGCTTTTTCACCAGAACAACCATGTGTGGTTGTAATATTAAAACACCATCAATAATTAGTTTAGTGATATCACTCAGGTGCTCGCAAGGGAGGGATAATTCTGAGTAAGAAGAACACACTTTGTTTCCCCCAGCAGCCTGAATGATACCAGTAATAAGATATAAATCCTATATGGTAACAGAATTCACAGATCTTGCTTACATATATAGGCTCAATTGGTCTTCAAGATCTTTAATGGCAACCCGAGTAGATTTCAGCAGTAATAGGGCTAGCTTCTATAAAGGGGATACGGTCATATTGTCTACAGCATTAGGTCTACACCACTAGGTCGACATGACTGAAGCTCCACATGACTTAGGTCAACAGGGTCATTAGGTCGTCTTTTATAAGGTCAACATGGTCATTAGGTCGACACGGGGAAGGTCGACACGCAAAAGGTCGACATGGGGTAATTTTACTGTTTTACGAGTTGACATGTGCCGACAGGCGGTATTTCATGCCCTACCATCCACTAGGACCTGGTGGGAGAATAAAATAGTGTGCCGAGCGTAGCGAGGCACCATGCCTGAAGCATGGTGAGCGCAGCGAGCCATGTGAGGGGACGCGGTGCTATGTTGACTGTCGACGCTTGAAAAACTGAAAATAAAAATAAATAAAAACCATGTCGACTTTTTCACTGTCAACCTAATGACCCTGTCGACCTTCAGTCAGGTCGACCTAAATGCAAGTCGACCTAATGGTGTAGACCTAATGCTTGTAGATCTAAATGCAGTGTGACGAATGATCCCATTCCCTATAAAGGCCCTCATACTATAGTGTGAGGTATTGCATATACATACCTTGCATTTAATACTCCGCCAAAGGTTGTGGTATGCACCTCCGACAGAGGGGATCCCGACGGGGGAAGGGGGGGGGGGGCGCAAAAAAGACCCTTGGGAACGAGCGCAAAGAAGACCCTTGTGGGCTCGCTGAGGTTCCCGGTGGCTCGCGCAGGTTCTATCCTGCCTCTATGGGGGTTGTGGACCTCCACAAGGGAGAATAGTCCCTGCGTGTCAGTATCCCACCTGTCGGAGCGTCATCCGGCACCCAGCCAACTACCTGTCGGGCAGCAGGATCGCATACGATACACCATATGCGCTGCTTTATCATTTGAGATGCAATTGACTGCCACAGGATCAGATAAATTCTTGTGGCTGCCGAAATCTCGTGAGAAAGGCCCATATTGCAGAATTGTCTGGGCACCATAAGTAGTGGTAGAACTTGTATCCAACAGCAGAATTACAGGTTGTTCAAAAGCTTTAACAGCTATATGGTAAAACGCATATAATTGTTTTCTTTCTTTGGTGTGCCGCATCACATAGCTTCTTCCTAAGTTTCATCTAATGGTGCCCATGCACTTACGCAATCTGACAACATTGCATCCGATTGCATCTTATTGTGCAACATGTGCCCTCTTCCAGCACCCGATGTCGCGTGCCATCGGCACATCGGGTGCTGGAGGAGGGCAGTGTAGGGTAGCACTGTGAAGGAGCTCTGGCGGGCGGTGGAGGGTCATCGCGGTGGCAGATTTTTAAGAAAAAAATTAACTCTGGGTGGCCCTCTGATTGGCTGAGAGAGCACAGCCAATCAGAGGGCTGCCCAGTGTTTTCAACTGTCTTGCCTGGCAAGTTTATTTCTGATTCGATCTTCCTGATCAAAGACCGTTACATGCTGCTCTATGCAGCATTCTCCCCTCCCTCCTGTTCGATGCCGGCCCTGCTGGATCCTGGCGACCGTCGAAATCGAATCGGTATCGAAGGCTGCTGCATCAAACCATCTGTACGCCCCTTTTAATTTACTAATGTATACTTTAAAAATGACTAAACTCTGATCACTGACCTAAAACCAAGGTGACATCAAAACAGAAACAAAAAATGTGACCCAAAAAGGTGGAATAAGGACAATTAGAAAACCATAGTGAACATTGTAAGGGGAATTAAAATCACACTGCTCAGTTGACCAACATTAAGGGATTTATTTACGAAGATGGTGGGCGTGCCCAGGCCGCCGCCGTCGTGCAAGGAGGGCAGACCTGGCCCCACCGAAGTCCCTGAGCTGCCGCGAAAGCCTAGCGCCGCCGAGATTGCGATGCCTGGAGCTTCCCTGGGCACACCTGCAAGATAGGCAGCAGGCTCTTTTAGCGGGGCACTGCTGGAGGGGCAGGGAGCATTTTGCCCTTTAAAAATCGGGCAGGGCGCAGCGCCCCACTAAAACAGCCTAGCAGGAACACTATATTATCGCGCTGAAGTGCTAACAAAAGGAACGGGATTAACCCAGAAGCAGGAATCCAGTGAATAAATTGTTTAGGAGGGGAATCCGGTTGGCTGATAGACAATATCTAGGTCGACATGCATGTTGTTGACATGGTCAAAAGGTCGCCACAAGCAAATATTCCACATGGCTATGGTTCACACGTTAGAAGCTGTGACAAGCCTCCTAAAGGCTGAATTTGCCCATAGCAACCAATAAGCTACCTAGAATTTTACAGAATGTGCTTAATAAATACTACCTACAAGCTGATCAATCGCTATGGGCCGCAGTCTCTGGTTTAAATGCAGATCAGTTGTGACGGTGTCCCACTTGTCTGGATTATGCCGTTCCGGTCTGGTTTGTTATTGTTTCATGCATCTGAATCGTTTAAACAAATAACATTTTTGCTTACTGATCTCTTTAGCAGAACAGTCGCTATAAGGTTTGGGCGCATATAGAGATAATGTGCGGAGTATTTATTTGATACATTGGGGCAGATGTATTAAGCTTTGCGAAGAGATAAACTTGAGATAAAGTGGAGATAAATTGGAAAGAGATAACGCACCAGCCAATCAACTTCCAACTGTCATGTTTCAAACACAGCTGATTGGCTGGTGCGTTATCTCCTTTCAATTTATCTCCACTTTATCTCAAGTTTATCTCTTCGCCAGGCTTAATACATCTGCCCCTCTGTCTACATTTATGGACCATTTTGAGACGTTTAGCTGCCATTCTCAGGCCATATGTGCAGTAGCTGATGGGACAAGACCTTTGTTACCTCCTGTGATCCCATCAGACACACTACTCATCTGTTGGACGCTAAGATGTTAATCCAATCAGGAACGCGTGGCAGGCCTCAGATGCCTGGCTGTTTAAGGGCTGGCACGAGTCTCCCATCCCAGCCTCCCACCCACATCATCTGTCCCCTATTCTCTCTATCGCAGCTTGGGTCAGGTGGAATTCTCAAACACAGTGGAGCTTTGTGTATCTTTGTATTCATTAACCTCTGTATTCGTTCTCCTGGGACAGCCCATTAAGAGCATTGTCAGTTTAATTTAACCACTGCACTACTGGGTGGTCTGAAGCCCATTAGTATTGTCAATCGTCGCATTCCTACTAGCACAGATCACTTGAAGAGTACAATAGAAATGTTTTCCTCTTGTATTTTATTTGTGTTAATGCACTGGTATGGGGACCCTGTTATGAGAGCAGAGATGTCCTTTGAACAGTGAATCTCGTCTTGTTTATAGAAAAGATGCTGCAAAAGGACCAAAGACTGCTATGTTGGAGAAGACATTCACTGCTTTGTAGCAAATGCAAAAATGCATATAAGAATGAGTCAATAGTGTATTCAAAATATTGGCATAGCATTTGTGCGGGATGCAGTTAAGATCCCGGCGGTCGGGATCCCGGCGTTCAGAATCCCGACCGCCGAAATGCCGACACTTTCTCCCTCCTGGGGTGTCCACGACACCCTGGAGGGAGAATAAATTAGCGTGCTGAGCGTAGCGAGGCACCGGGCCCGCTGCGTGGCGAGCGCAGCGAGCCCGCAAGGGGGGGCGATCCACGTCCCCCCCTTGTCGGCATTTCGGCTGTCGGGATTCTGAACGCCGGGATCCCGACCGCCGGGATTCAATACTGAATCCCATTTGTGCATGTAGTATTGTAAAAGAAAAGCAAATTAATACTTTTGATACAAGGAAATGCCGGACAAATAGGATTTCTTCTTTTTTTTTTTCTTTTTTTTTTCTTTTTTTTTACCGATTTAAAAATAGACGCAGTTTTTAGAGAATGGTACTTAACCCTTTGAGTGCCAACATCTCTGAGAGCTGTGCAAATTATCTGCTAAAAATGCCAGCGTCGCTCACATTTGTTATGTAAATTCAGATAAAATGTGGGGTTTTTTTTTTATTTAATTTTTTTAATGTATTTCCTATATAAGTTATACATTACAGGTTATTATGATGGATAAAAATGTTTGCTTGCCAATTTTCACACCTATTTTGACAAATTCACTTGGCACGCAAAGGGTTAATAGAAATCCATCCTGTCCAATTACCTTTGCATGTTCTAAGCACATCGTTTTATTAATGGCCTCTCAGAACTTCTTTGTGGAATTGGACACCAGATTGACTGTCTGTGTGCAGTTATGTGCCGTTTTGTCCTGTCCTACCCAACCCACCGGCTCACTGTCAGGTTCAGCGGATGTGCTGCTATGGGTGTTAGTGGAGAATATAGTCCAGCTTTACATACGATTGGCATACAGAGCAATAAAAGCATAACCAATACATTCCGCATAAGCATGAACAGACTGTTATATCTGCATCTTTGTATTTAACAATGTATGGCACTAACCGTAGTATACATTAACGTTAAACACTATAATGATATTGTTAACAATATCCTTGTACATATCGTTCAGTGCGTACCCACTATATCATTAATGCCTGCTCCAGTGGATCAGTACAATTATCTCTGATGTCATCAGTGACTTCGTGTTCAATCGGGATCCCGGTGACATCACTGAACGATATTGTTCTGTGTTTACCCGGCAGGTCGATTGTTTCATGACGTAACAGTCCAGGTTTTAGTGATATCAATGTTTGAGCACAGGTGACTTCATTAGTACGTCCGCTATTTTGATTTAACCATCTGTGCTGAAGCCTGGATATTGTTAAAACCTGCACTGTTAGTGTGCCTGGAGGATGGAGGTGTGGAATGGATGTAAACATGACAACCAAGGACTCCTAACTGAGGGGTAGATGTACAGTATGAAGCAGTGATAATGGAGGAGAAGTGATAAAGTGCCTGGTACTTTCTCACTGGCTCCTGACTTACAGGCTGGGTTTAAAAAAGGAAAGTCAGGAGCTGATTGGCCGGTGATAAAGTAACAGGCACTGTATCACTTCTCCGTTATCACTGCTTCATACATCTACCCCTGAGTTTTAAAATAAATAGCCAAATAATTGTCAGCATTTTCAGGTCATACCATTTGCTGGAATGACGGGACTGTGTCCCCCAGATTGGTACAAAAGGAGAGTGCTGTACTGTGTTGCTTATCCTATGTGCAATGTGATCTATACCATATAATTTGTATTATAGAGGTGGACAGATAAAGATCACGTGTGTGTATATATATATATATATATATATATATATATATATATTAGCAGGGCAAATACCCTTTTCATGACAAATATTGTGTTCCAAACCTTTGCCTGTGCCCAGTAACCTGCAGCAGATGCCTGTTTTACAAACCGTGTAGTGGTTCTGAACATACCAAGTAAACAAAGATGAAAGTTCCGCTTTGACACCATGGGGAAGCTGTATCAGAACTTCCAAAGAGGAAAAGTTTCAGCTGTTGCCCATATTAATCAAACTCGCCGCTGTGGCCAATTTTTTCTTTATTTTTCCGCCAAAGATTTGATACAACTCCCCCCATGTTACCCAAGTATTAAAGCAATATGCACAACTATAGAATCCACCCTCATATTCAAGAAACTCTTCTGATCACATCTAATTAGCTAGCATGCTCATATGTGGAAAAAGGGGTTATGGTCGGGGGCAATGTCCTGTATCTACCAAATAGGATGGAACTTGGTATGCTGGCCATCATTGGTATCTCGATTTGCAGAATCCCAACACCTGGGTGGTCATTCGAAACCCCCCACCCCAACCTTTCATTCTTGCAGCCTAACCATTACTGTACCCGCTTAGTGTCCAACCCGAATCCTCTCTTAGTGCTTAACCTGCCGACCTGCACTATTCCTGTGGCCTAACCCTAAACATCCCCTATAATGCCCCCCTCCACTGGTGACCTATCCGTAACCTGCCCCGGCATACTTGCATTTCAGATGCCCACAGTCCGGCATTGTGAGTTCCGGTGCAGGCCTTCCGAACAGTGCTGCGATTCTGGCATTGAGTTTCTGACTGCTGGGATCCCTTCCCAAACATATGTCCGTAATCTACATGCGCATCATGACTACCGTTTCGCCATCTCTGATCATAGAGGGTAGAGATAACTCTGAGTAGTTATCTAGTCCTCTATCCTTTAGTCCTCTGCTAAGCTATTGCCCCAGATATAAGTTATTGTATATATCAGGAGAAGGGTTAGAAGCACGGTCACTCACTGCCAGGAACTACTTCAGAAGGATGACCAAAGTGCAGTCCTCGCTGCTGTACACATTTTACAATTTAGTGGACATCTACTGTGATGATTCTTTCTAATGCTGTATTATTGTACTTGACTATTGATAAAAATATCTGAAAAAAATTCCGTATAGAAACAAAGAAAAAATATAATGCCTTCAGCTTTTTAGGAACAGACGTCTGTTCCTCTGTATACCGGCCTTATGTATAGTTCTGCTAGCTGATGATCCAGAATACATTAACGGTTTTCCAGCCCATGATGTGACGTTTTATCAATACGCATTGAAGCTAGTGTACTCTTATAGGGATCTTTAGGAGTTTTGCCAATCCATTTAGTACAGCTTTACGTAGATTTGTATAAACCATTGATCCTTATGTGTTTTTATTTTTTTCTTTCCTCCCAGGACGATGAAGGACAGACACCCTTGCATTACGGTAAGTAGCCACCTTTGCTGCGGAATTTTTTTTTTTTATTATTCCGTCATTTGATAGGTGAACAATAATGTTGCTGATTAAAGTTTAATGTATGGAGTGTCTCGATACACGATGCTCAGAATTTATGGACCGTATCAAATACCCATGTCAAGTAATCACAGAAGCTAGTGCAGGGGAACAAGTGAAAACATGTCTGGGGTTAGCGATGATGTGAACCATTGTTACTTGGTACTTAGGATATTGTCGCGTGTGAACATTTTCTTAAGGGGGTTTTATATTCTTTAATATGGCCCTTTTGCTCTGGATCTGCAGTTCTATCCGCAGCAGAACCTAAAAGTAACATCTGCCTGTCCCTAAACTCTTTATGTGCCAGGCAGCTCCATTGTCATGAGTTATCCATAACCTGACAGCAAGTGGTAATAGCAAAGGTCAAGCACCCCATAAAATGGTTATAAATCTGTCTTTCTTTCTTCTGACTATCCAAGGTCAGTATTCCGTTCCCCCCTCCTCTAGGTTCCGCCTCTATTCTCGAGAAGCCCTGAAAAAGGGGTATAAAATACTACGCTGAGGATCTCCCAGTGGAAATCATTCTTTTGCAGGCGGTGAGAGAGGCTGAAATCAGACCAGTCCCCATCTGGCTCAGGGGAGGGGGCAATATACATCTCTCCTGTCATCACTGTGAAAAGAAGTTCAATCAGGATTTTAAAGTGCCTGTGTTGCTTAGAGGAAACCAAATTACTTTCCAAAAAATTGTTGCAATAATATTTGAGGAGCCTTTTAAAGATGTCATCTAGAGAGCATTATGTTCCAGGCGGCACCACTATATCTATATATAGCTCCTCCAGGACCACTGCAACTTTCATAGGTAGTCTATAGTGCGTGCTGCGTAATAATACTGGTCACACCACAGACCAATACACCGCAAGCAAACAGGGGACATGTGCTGGTGATGGCACCTCTTCTACATTAGAAACAAAGGGCCTGATTCGGACCTGTTTGCTAGGCAGCCTATATTCACTGCCTAGCTAGCAGGTAAATGCTGATCGCGCGCCCAATGTGTTTTCACTCACCATCGAATGAAATTGTTTCTCCGTTCGTGGAAAAAAGTAAGTATATACCTTTTATCCTCGATGGAGATGGCCGAAAATGGGGCAGCGCTAACGTCATGTGATCCCCAAGCAGGTATCGACACACCTGCGTCTGCAGGGGTATGCCCAGTTATGGGCGCGCCCATAAAACGCTAATGCTGGAAGTTACCCTGCATTTCATGCCAGCCCACCATTGAGCCATTGGGGATGGATACGAATTTGGCCCATTAGCCATTCTGAGTTGGCCCCAAAAGTTTGAAAACCTACCTCAGGGGTAGCCAACTTCAGTCCTCAAGAGTTACCAACAGTTAACATTTTCCAGGTCTCCTCACAGAATCACAAGTTACATAATTATCTCTACCTGTGGATCTTTTGTAATTGGTCAGTGAGTAAAGAGTGCACCTGCTGGGTGGTCTGGAAAACAAGAACTGTTAGTAGCTCCCTAGGACTGGATTTGGCTACCCCTGACCTACCACATTGCCCCATGTAATAGTGCAAACCATTTTTGTGGCAGTATTAGTTTTGTTACAACGCTTTGTGAAAATGGCTATAACACTGGCAGGTGCGGAATTTTAATGGGGTGGTACAGCTGTTAAACTCTATATGCAGGTGTCCTAAGACAAGCTCTGGGACAGATCGCAACCTCCCATTAAGTCTAAACTAAGTTAAGGCTCAATTTACGTATTAAAAAGTTCGCAACTGATTTTAAATATGCAATAATTGTTCTCTGCATGTTTTGGCTAAAACACCCTCCTGTCTGATAGAGGGGCCCTAATGGTTCTAAAGATGCCGGCTATTGAGGTAGTTTGCACCTCAGAGTTCTCCCTTTCAGTTTGGAATGTTCTAACATCATTTTGCCCACGTTGTATTGCTTTGTAAAGTACTTTTTTTTTCCTCACGCAGCCTCTGCTTGCGAGTTCACGGACATAGTGGACATTCTCTTGGACCATGGTGCCGACCCTTCTCTTGTGGACAACGATGGATTTCAGCCACATGAGGCCACAGACAACAAAGAAATTTCAGATATGTTAAAGCATCATGCCACATTCGGGGAACATGACAAGCCACCAAGCCTTTTAGAAATCCCAAAATAAAGCTCACGATGCAAGTTTTTTTTTGGGCCTTTTCAAGTGTTTTTGTTTAAATTGATGAGCAATAGGTTGTCAGTGATCTCCATACACCTTGTGTCCATCACTTTTAGAAGTTTAAGCTCCAAATAATGGATGTTGTATTTAAAAAAAAAAAAAAAAAGATGAAATCACAATGTTCTGTAGCCCCAGTGCTCACAACCATCCCGTATACACTATGCCGAAGTTACTGAGCACAACATGAATTATGAAGTCAACAAACATATTACATTACAATACAATTGGCAGTCCAGATGGGAATAATGCAAGTCTACTAATATGCATGGTTTGACAGTATGTATTGGGGTTACACTCTGTGGGGTCGATCTTATTGCCAAGAGTGCAAGGTGCTGTTCCAACGGTGTTAACACCGGCAGCGGCACCCAATCTCACCCTTCATAGGCTGGTTTCATCAAGAATTCTCTGAAAATGTCTTGCTATCCTATGGGGCACTGAGCACTTTTCTGCTAATTCGGTCCACCGTACAGTGCTGCCACTGCTGTGGTGATTCGCACCTGCAAATTCATTCCATCTAATAGTATCGACCCCTATATTCCCACACACACTTTTTTATAATTTATTTAACGTGTTTGATACAGATTTTTATGAGCACAAGCGTTCCTGAAATAATGGTTGGCAGCAGTGCTGGGCATATAACTGGAGCCAGATTGCCAGGGAGCTTCAAGAAAATAGATTCTTGGTGCCCAACTTTTGGGAGTATTGAGGCAAATTGATGCACATCTTCCTGGACTCCACAAGGTTCTTCTGGCTGAAAATTTCACTGGCCGTTGAATTTGATTTACTTTTACCCCTCCCCCCTCCTCCCGTCACCTCCTTCCTCCTCTCCGTGTTTTTTTTTGAAGGACCGCTGACCCACAAACCCAGAATAAAGTACAATGTTCAGCATTAACCTGGCATGTCTCGGAGGTTCTCTCTGAAAGTAGAGTTTCCTGCATACTCCATTATAAGCCGCTGCAGGTGATCACATGTATTAGAGAGCTGATGCAGGTAATGTCTGGTTCACTGACCGGTAGGCAAGCGCTACCTCTTATATGGTGATCTGCTGGGAGTGTGAAGGACATGATTACGTAAAAGCTCTTCAGTTTTTTCATGTATGTTATACGACTCCTTTAATAAATTCCATTTTGATATAAACGTCCAATTACTCGTTCATTGCGTACCAATGTTTGAATACAATTTGATTTGTGTTTCAGGACCTTTTCAGGTGCTCATTACCTACAGTATATAAGGGATGGGGAACCTTTGACCCTCCAGCTTTTGTAGCATGGCCACATAGCAAAATTGGGTACTTGTGAGTTATCCGGGCTGCCGATTTCTAAATCGGGTCGGATCGGGCACATCGCATCGCATCGCATGCGACCATCGGATGCGATGACCCGATTTTTCCATAGGAATCAATGTTAAAATTGACTGAGTCCATTTTAACATGGAATTCAATGGGAAAAAGGGGTCCTTTTCATACCCCTACTATCCAAGTGGGCATGGAGTTGGATATAAACCTGTGGCGAGCGTAGCGAGCCACCGAGCCCGAAGCGTGGCGAGCGTAGCGAGCCCCGCGAGGGGACACAGAATACCGTCCCCTCGCGGGGCTCGCTTCGCTCGCCACGCTTCGGGCTCGGTGGCTCGCTACGCTCGCCACAGGTTTATATCCAACTCCATGCCCACTTGGATAGTAGGGGTATGAAAAGGACCCCTTTTTCCCATTGAATTCCATGTTAAAATGGACTCAGTCAATTTTAACATTGATTCCTATGGAAAAATCGGGTCATCGCATCCGATGGTCGCATGCGATGCGATGCGATATCGCATCGCATCTGATTGTATGCCTTAACTTAAAAATCGGCAGCCCGGATAACTCACAAGTACCCAAAATTGTAACAAGGCATGCTGGGATGTATAGTTCTACAAGATGGTTCCCCATCTCTGACCTATATACTGGATGTTACAGATCCGTTTAGATGGGAACATTGTGAATATCCATACATACAAACCTTAAAGCAAACCAGCCTAGTAACGTTGGGGTAAATGTATGTAGCGCTGCTTTCGTCTGCTGGACTTAACGGGGTGATGGTATTAAATGTAAAACCTGCCTTTATATGTATTTAAAATGATTGTCCTTCAAATCAAACAACCTAACTGCTGATTTCCCGGTGGCTTAGCATAGCGATGCTTAGTAAATGTTCCCCTTTGTGTCAGTACCTCAATGAGTAGATGTTCTACATATTTAATGCTGTATATACCTCAGAGAAGCTGAGCTCTGTATTCAGCAGATTATTATTTATTACCTGTCTGTACAGCAGTAGAAAACCAGCTCAGTCTCCTTAAGTGTGTAAGGTGATTAATGCTAATCTGTCATAACTGATGCCTGGTGGTTTCTGGGGGGAATATGGAAGAAGTGACATTTCCAAGTTTCACATATCAGATTTAGATTGCAAGCTATCATTGTTTCTTGTTGCCTCAAAGCTTGAGATATAAATCTGGTGAAACAAATTGGGGCACTGGGAGCTGGGAGAGGGCACAGAGTGGTGGGAAGGGGAAGCCAGGCAGCGAGTGAATGTAAAAAAAAAATAAACCATACAAATGAATGAGCAGCCAGTGATTGGGAAGCCAGTCAGTGGCTTCCTATTCATCTGTATGGGAGTTTTTTTTTCTTTGCAGCTTGGCTCTCCACAAAACCTGCCCTGGCTCCCTCCACCTGCAGCTCCCCGGGAGTTGCATGTGATAAATCGCATGCAATTTATCACATGCAAAACTTGGCACATCAAGTGCCAAATAGTGTGTCACCTTTCCGGGATCTGCTGAGGAAATTAGGTATGTGGGCCTTAACACTGTACTTTCACCTCGCTGTGTGCTATTCCTGTAAGGTGTTCCACCACTGATTGCACACGATGCCAGCGGAGACCTGTGCAGTTCACTGCAGATGGTTGCCTCGGATAGTTCCCTTGCATGTAGGATGTTCTTCACGTGGTACCATGCTGGGTATATCATACTACTACACAAGTGCCCGTTTTCCCATATATGCATTGGGCTCTTGTATGGCTTACCTCCCACAGTGTAGCCTTGTAGTGCTCCCAACATGGTTGCCTCATCTGGTGCACTTGTGGAAGGTTTGGATCATTGATCAAATTAAGGTCCACATACATTGGGTTGACCACTAAAGGTCGACATGCCTAAGTTCAAAAGGCTTAAACGGTCGAAATGGGTTTTAAAAAATTTTTTTGTCCCAAATGTCTACAGTCGACATGGGCACCAACGTGCATTGCGTCTAATTGCCATTCTTTGAGCTCGGTGCCTCGATACGCTTGGCAAACAATTATATTCTCCCTCCACACCCTGGTGGATGGTAGGGCATGAAATCCCGCCTGTCGGCTCAAAAAAGTGCAAAACACATGTCGACCTTTTGACCCTGTCGATCTAAGGCCTGTTGACCTTCAGTGGTCTACACAATGTATGTTAACCTTAATGACCGTATACACTTGTTGATGAGGTGAAAAATACATGGACCTGACTGTTTTGATGGGACCCTACTCCGGCCATTAGGAAGCTGTAATCACCCCATATTGTGTCATCTCTTCTAGAGATGGACTATTCCACTCAGGGTAATCCTACACCCTTGATGGCTAACCTTGACACTCCAGCTGTTGAACTACACATCCCAGCATGCTCTGCTTCAATTTTTCTATTTGGTCATGCTAAATCTGATGCAGAGCATGCTGGGATGTGTAGTTCAACAACAGCTGCAGTATCAAGGTCCTACACAGTGCACCCAAGATGGCTGCCTCACCTGGTACCTTGCGAGGATGGAATACACAATTGGTTAAAGTTATTACCCTTTCACTAATCCTGCATTATGCTTACTGTGCTGTCGAAGTTGTTGTTTTTGTTTGTTGTCTGTGTGGCTTGTTTATTGCTGTATTTATGTAGCTTTCACATCACACTTTTAAAACGGTATATTGCCGTTTTTTTGCCTTTTAAAACGTTTAAGGCTGCAGTGTGAAAGTGTCATAGTTGAAATACCATTTAAAGTTAACTGGTATTTCAACACGTTTAAAAAGCAGAGTCCTACCCGTTTTAAAGCCAATTCAGAGCCGTTTTTTGTGCTGTCTGAATGGCACTGAAATGGTATTTAGTAAAAAATAAAGGTTAGAGCACTGTGATAGGCTGTCCCTTGTCTTGTGTCCCTTCCCTGAACCAGGAAATAAGCTGTGGGTAGAAACGTGTTCAGAGGTTAAACGGCTTGACTGGTGATGTGAATTGTACTTAAACGGTATTTTTAAATGGTAATCTGCTGCAATATGAACACTAGACCCGTTTAAAATACCATTTAAAATTACAGTTTTTCAAAACGTTTCAAAATGTTTTATGTGATGTGAAAGCTACATAACTGTTTCTGTATTATGTACATTGGTTTTGATGTCTGTAAAGCATCCTGAGTCCTGTTGGAGAAAGAGCTCTATATAAATAAAATACTTCATATTCTCATCTCATCATGAAGCATAGACCTGTATTTTAAAAACAAATTTCAATCATTGTTTAGATCCCTTGTTCAAACTTAGTACCCAGGAATACGAAAGTCTCCTGACAAAATCACTAGAGAAATATTATTCTATTCTAGTTCACTCTTAGAGGCAAATTCCTTCTTAGCTGGACAAAACCATGTGCACTGCAGGTAGGGCAGAGGTAACATGTGCAGAGAGAATTAGATGTGGGTGGGGTTTTTCTTCAAAGTGAGATCTATATTGCAGTGTAAAAATAAAGCAGTCAGTATTTTCCCTGCACAGAAACAAAATAACTCGCCCAAAGTTAAATCTCACATGTTACATCTGCCCCCTGCAGCGCACATGGTTTTGTCCAGCTAAGAAGGAATTTGCCGCTAAGAGTGAACTAGAAGAAGGCCCCTAGTCACTGGTATGGTTAGGCTCTATTCTACAGACCTGTCTGAACCACTTTAAAGACTGTGTTTAAATGGGAAATGGTCATCTGTCAGACCAGACTTAGGTAGACAGTCATTAGGTCGACTGTCCCCAAGGTCGACAGGGTTAAAGGTCGACAGGGTTTTTGGTCGGCAGTCATTAGGTCGACATGAGTTTTTCACTGTTTTTTGTAGCCGACATGTGCCGACAGGCGGTATTTCATGCCCTACCATCCACTAGGGCGTGGTGGGAGAATAAAATAGTGTGCCCGAAGCGAGCGATGTGAGGGGCTGCGGTTCAACTCCAACTGTGTCCATGTCGACTGTGTCAACATTCGGGTAAAAAATCAGTGAAAAACTCATGTCGACCTAATGACGGGCGACCTAAAACCATGTCGACCTTAAACCATGTCGACCTTGGCCCATGTCAACCTTAAGTCATGTCGACCTTGAGCCATGTCGACCTTTAACCCTGTCGACCTTGGGGACAGTCAACCTTCCAGGGTCAACCTAATGACTGTAGACCTAAGTCTGTTCTGACAGATGTACCGCTTCCGTTTAAAGTCGGTCAGACATGTCTGCAGAATGGGAGCCTAAATAATCCAGGCTGAAATGGTGTGATAATAGCACGTGATGCTCCAAAGAAAACATGGCTAAAGCAGATTGCAATAGACCAACCATTGCACTTCCATATGATGCCAAGCAATCTGCCCTAACCTGATCCCATTGGCATGTGATTATTAGAGATCCATGCCTTTGGTTGTAACAGTGATATCAAGCTTCAGGCTCCCCATATACTATGCAATTTGTGCCAGATTTCACCAGATTCTGAGAAATAGGGTAAAATCGTCTCAAATCGCATGTGTATGACATGCCATCCAATGCTCAGTCCTGTGAGCATCGGACCAGTGTCAAAGCTCGTACAGGCTGAACATAAGATAGATGTAAGCTTGCAGCAGGGCCCTCTTACCTCCATGTCTGTCGGCTGTTACCAGTTTGTTGTATCACTGTCTACAATTGTAAAGCGCAACGGAATCTGCTGCGCTATATAAGACACTGTAGAAGTCGTACGTGTGGCACATTGAGGGTGCTTTATAGCACCATGATGTATCGCATCATATCTGCAGAGCAGGGAGCGCTGGGCAGGAGTGGCGCTTTCCCTGCTCTCAGCGGGCAGAGGTATTTATAAAAAAGCATACAAAAGAATGAGTGGCTGCTGTGAGCCTGCAACTCCCCGTGAGTTTTATCGCATGTAAAAATGGCACATCAAGCTACAGGGCGGCTCACGGGGGGAATCTCCCCATGGAGAAGTCGCATAGTGTTTGTATAGGGGCCTTTACACTAGTGGTGCTAGCACAGTTTAGTCTAAGTAAGTCTAGGCCACTTTGTAAACCTGAACTGTTTGGCGTCCGGAACTGTTGCTATTTATCTGACAGGTGTAAGTTACTTTGATACACTACCCGCTGTATAAGGTAATTTTAGCAATGCCCATGATGCTGGAAGTAATTACCCCTGTTGTAGAGGCCATCATGATTTAGGCATGCATCACTGCTGCGTCTCAGGAAAGGGTTAATGTTTCTCTCCCATGCCATATGCATGCGAGTTGTGAGCTGCCCGAACCATTGCAAATGCTGCAGCCTAATCTGCTTTACAGCAGAGCGCTCTGCACATATATACACTGACACGCACACATGCTCAACTCTAATCCCTCTCCTTACTCTTAACTACCGCTAACCAAAGTGCTTAATGCACAATTTAAGCTGGATCCACTCTAAAAACACTTTAATTGAGGAGCATTAAATGTTAAAATGATTAAAAAATATGATATAAATAAAA
This sequence comes from Crinia signifera, assembly GCF_055691185.1. Lineage (NCBI taxonomy): Eukaryota > Metazoa > Chordata > Amphibia > Anura > Myobatrachidae > Crinia > Crinia signifera. The sequence continues at coordinate 132,112,095 of NC_139224.1, read as the reverse complement.
CCCAGAGAGAGAGGCTGTGAGCAGCATCTGCAGTGATAGGGGAGGGAGGGGGAGTGCTGGAACTGCCTAGCGGCTCATAAGGTTCCAAACACTGAAAGAGTCCTGCACTGTGGTCCTGACGTGCAAACACCCCTTCCCCCCAATTATATGTCTCTCTGAGACATATTGCAAATTACTATAGTTAATGTTACTACAGTATATAGTCACACAAAGTTGGTGTTTTAGGAAAATGTTCTACTTGGTGGCGTTTTTTTTCCATTTTATAGAACAAACTTGGATGGTTAGAATTGACTGTACAACATCATACATATTGGCCATTATTCTGGTTCCCTCACAAAGGCAAATTCCTTGTCAAATGGACAAAACCATGTGCACTGCAGGTGGGGCAGATGTGACTTGTGCAGAAAGAGTTAGATTTGGGTGGGGTTTTCCTTCAAACGGATATCTATATTGCAGTGTAAAAATTAAGCAGCCAGTATTTACCCTGCACAGAAACAAAATAACACCCAAATCTAGTTCTCTCTGCACAAGACACATCTGCCCCCCCCCCCCCCCCCCCCCTGCAGTGCACATGGTTTTGGCCATTGGAGAAGGAATTTGCCTTTGAGAGTAAATCAGAATAAGGGCCATTGTCTTGTTTATAGGTGATCATTCAGCATCACTTCCCTTCTCAGTGCTATTTGCTGGCACAGTCCCTGAGCTATGTATACTGGGCTCCTATTGCTGAGCCTTTCCTCCACACGCAGGTTATCACAAGCTGCTGAATCTTGCCGTATCAGACTTCTCTATCCCCAGTTTGCTCCAGGATAACATTTTGTACCCGAAGTCAAAACCATTCCATACTGCGCCATCAGGACCAAGTTTTACCCGCGTTCAACAATAACCACTGCCTGCTCCCTTGTGCTTAAATATGGACTCTTGGAAAACAGATTTAGTACTATACATGCAGCTAGCCTATGTCATACAGTAGCACCATGTGGATTCTATCCGGCTTTCTTCCACAGTCTTTGACCATTTAATAGTTCGCACAGGCCTACCTTCCCTTATTAATCATTACATTCACTGCTGTTCTAGTAGCGCCCATGTAGTGTTGCCCTGAGGGTAAATGTGTGTGGTATGGCCGCTGTCCCGACTGCGGACTCGCTGCGCTCCCCACAGGTTCTATTTTCCTTTTAAGGGAGTCGTGAGCCCCCACGAGGGAGAATAGCCCCTGTAAAACGGGATCCCAACTGTCAGGCATTTAACAGTCGGGATTACGATGCCAGTATACTGACCATCAGAATCCTGACTGTCGGAGGTCATCCGTAACCCATGTGGATGCCCATTGTTTGTTCTACTTGTAATCTGATAAGACCTCTGTGGTCAGGTAAGGGAAGCCAGACACTTGGTGCTGCTTGGCATTGGAGAGCATGTTGCTTTACTGTTTTCCCCTGCTTGCTTTAACCTACCTGCTCACCTATGAGGTGATGTACCACCACTGACCACTAGAGACCACTTGACAGATGAAATTACTCCTTTGTGTGCTAAAAGATGTAACTGACACTGATCGGTTTCAAACTTGCTGGATATAGGGGGTGATTCTGGTTGATCCGCAAAACGGCGAAATTCACGGCTTTAAGGGTCCTCTAAATGATGAAACCCCCCCCCCCCCCTTACAGCTGCCCTCCCCCATCAATTGTCATGGGAACGCTCAAGAAATGCGGGCCGTTCCCATGGGCACGAATGACGGACCACCACCCCACGCCTCCCTGCTGTTTGTTGTGAACATGCATTTAAGTGAATCTCTCCCATTGTTTGAGCTCTTCTATACAAGCAACAGCACAACTGGTTAAAAAGGCAGAGTTTTATTTACATGGAATAGACACACATGGGGCTTTCTCAGACACATGACAATAAATACATCACAAGACTTTCACTGCATGGACTGTACAATATATACACTTTCAGGAAAGCCAACACTTTTGTGCAAACTCATCAATGTCTGAACGTGACAACACCTTGGAGAAGGCAATGGCCGCTGAATGTGCCTTAGTGCGTACTTTATGGATGGAGAGCATCCGTTCCCACTGCTCAAAATGGGATCATTTGGACTTGTTTTTTACTTGCGTTCTAAAACCACATTTTTATTAAACATAGTTTATATAATGCAAGTAAAATCCCAGCCTTTGAGATTAATGGACAACTTTAGTTCATGTAATCTGTGGAAGCATTTTAGGTCACTGGAAGTGGTGTGACATTTTATGAATCCTGTTTGGATGACAGTTTAGTGTATTACATTCAGGTTTCCTCTATTCGCTGCAATATAAAATAAAGGTAGAAGTAACAGTGGCTTATGTCTTCTACACATCCGTGCTCAAGGCTCCTTCAGTGGAGTAGAATTTGCTCAGGTAGAGTCCCAGATGCCAAACTGCGCGATATCTCGGGCATTTTTTAATCCATCCTGCAGTCTGCAAATCTAATGTGTGGTCATTACTCACAGCTGGTATATACAGCAGAGGTTCCCAAACGCGGTCCTCAAGGCACCCCAACGGTCCAAGTATTAAGTATATCCATGATTTGCCACAGGTGACTTAATTAGTAACTGAGTCAGTCTGATTTGACCATCTGTGCTGAGCCATGGATATTCTTAAAACCTGGACCGTTGGGGTGCCTTGAGGACCGCGTTTGGGAACCTCTGATATACAGTGTTCTTCGTAATTTTGCAATCAATACTGACCATCGTTTTCCAACACTGTTCTTATTAACGGTAGAGGCACTAGGAGCCTAAGGCCTGCATGATAGAGCGGTTCTCTGATGACGCATTCCACCACAGGAGTAGATTGCTACTAAACTCTCATTAACTGCTCATCTGACTGATGCATAGAAGTTAATTTTTGTCTTGTTTTTCGGTGTTTTGTTTAAACAAAAAAAAATCCTTACATTTGTGATGTATGTCGTTCAAGATATGGGTAGTACTGTGCAGGAGAAGCTCTGTGAGTAGTTGTGCGAATAGGTAAGATTGTGCTATGTCAGGATTGGGATAGGACATTGAGATGTTAAAATGGTTATGTGCTGTTTAAAACTAATGTACGGAATCCAGTGGCGGAAATAATTGTTACTACAAGATCATGGAGATCATTGAAGAGCAGTAATCAAAGAGACCATTAAGTCTTCAACCATCCTTGCTGTTCAAATGCAGTGTTGGTGCATTCGCCCAGGTGTCAAACAATGAGGAAATGTGAATTTTATGGGGGCGTTGAAAATATTTATTTTACAGCAATTAAATAAACTTGGGTTAATAAGTGACAATTAAGCTGGGTCACTCGAAGACCAAATATTGTACAATTTGTAGTTTTCAGCTGAATTCAATCACAAATTGGCCACATAGTCTAGTGCAGGCATGTTCAAACTATGGCCCTCCAGCTGTTGTGAAACTACAAGTCCCATCATGCCATGCCACAGTTTTGCTATTAGGGAATGCTAAAACTATGGCAAGGCATTCTGGGATGTGTAGTTTCACAACAGCTGTAGGGCCACAGTTTAGACATGCCTGGTCTAGTGTGTATTCACTGTTTTGCACACCTGTGTGTTCCTAGCATGTTCTCATCTGCTTGCAGGCAGCAACAGCTTACTTCTGGATGTTCCCATTCAACAATAGCACAATTTACCATTTAGTGCATACAGCGAACCTACATAGTTCTATCGGCTATGATCCAGGATCGTTTAGAATGTAACCAGCTTTATAGTAGTGAGTTTGACAGACAAAGCTCTATCAGAAGCGGTTGAATTCTGTATTTCAAATTTTTGAAATACTTGAAAAAAGGGATTACCAGAATCCCTTTTCGGCATTCTATGAAACAGGACGACAAAAGCAGTATGAGGCGAGAAAGTCTGGTTAATAATGGGGGCTAAGAGCGTTTAGGTGTATACACACGTACAGATTTTCTGTCTGATCTATCTGGTGGGAACAAAAACCTGGAAATGTATGGGACCATATGACAATCAAAAATTTTCACCCAAATGCAGGAAAACAGAAAAAAAATATATGCTTTGATAAATTTGTTATATCAGAACGATTAAACTTGTCTGATGGATCACTGTCTGTTTTCAAGTGTTTGGGAACAATTTTTTGATTGTCAGTTGCTCCCATACATTTCCAGGTTTTTGTTCCCACCAGATAGATCAGACAGAACATCTGTACGTGTGTACGCACCTTTTGATTTATTTATGAGGGCTTTATGACCATGTTTGAGAAAATACTGGACGTGTGATTTAGGTTGGACCTTCAAAACTGCAGTAATAGTCTACAGATTCTATGTACCTGTGTAAGAATATTCAGTTACACCAAGTATATTATATTATGTCAGTCATTCTTTGCTCACACCGTGTCCCATTCAAAGTTAGATGTTGGGACATTTTGAAAGTCAACTAATTGTACCAAGAAGTATGAAGCAGGGCTATATGGCAGTAGGACCATAGTATTGTTGTAAGAGGACATACATATAACATGGTCAATAAGTGATATGCGGTCGGCCTAGACACTGCAACCTTTTGATTCTTGACCCTTTTTAATGGTCATCCTTAAGTCATCACTCACCCCAAAATGTAGCTTCTCGTGATACATAAAGGTAAAATACAGCTTCATAACTGTGAATCAATTGGGGAACGATCTTAGATTGCTATCCACTAGCAGATCTATACACATCACCTGAACCCTAACTTTCTGTTGCTAATCCCCCTTACGATACATATGGAATACTTGTGCATTCAATATATTCTCTAGTTAGTGATCCATGTTGAATTAGGCCCATAATACATTGCAAACCATAAATACTATAGTTAAAGGGGCAGATAAAGGAGATTTACACTGATGGAAGATTTTTGGGTGGAGAGTTTCATTTTAAGTTATGGAGAATTTTAGACAAATAAGCCCCTCCACATGGAGTGTAGACCGTGGACTTCTCCCAGGATGTTCGCATATAATCCTGGCTTCTACTCACACTGACTGAACATCATTTTGGCTGATTCTCCAGACGACCGTTCTATTTTTGGAGAGGCTTATTTGAATATTGCTTCCAGGGAACAATGCCTGAAAGTCTCCCGATCATTAATCAGTTTATTTAATGAGTTTAAGCATGTTACTGATTTAGCATTGAGTAACATTATGATTTATTTTATATACTGTACTTCTTTAAGTTTATGCAGAGACCACAAACTGATGATGGCTACTGAGGTTTGATGAGATACTCTAGAACAGTGGTTCCCATTCTCGATCCTCAAGTACCCCTAAAAGTTCAGGTTTTCCAAGTCACCCAGCCAGTGCACCGTGTATCACCAAGTCACATTTTTTTAAAATCCACAGGTGACCTGGAAAACATGAACTGTTGGGGGTACTTGAGGGCAGGTGTTAGAAACCACTGCTAGAGTAAATTGGACTAACCACCAAGGTTTAAAGTATATCTATGCTTGGTCATATGTGACTTAATTAGTGACTTAGGGGTAGATGTATGAAGCAGTGATAAGGGAGGAGAAGTTATAAAGTGCCTGGTACTTTATCACAGGCCAATCAGCTCCTGACTGTCCCTTTATTAAACCCAACCTGCAACTTAACAGTCAGGAGCTGATTGGCCAGGAGCTGATTGGCCTCCCTTATCACTGCTTCATGCATCTACCCTTTAGTCAACATTGGTTTATCCATCTGTGCTGAGCCATGGATATATATACTTAAAACCTGTACCTCTTTAGGGTGTTCTAATGGGTTAAGTCACAAGAGGACTTTACAAGGCCATAAAGTTAGCGCTATGAAAAAAAATATGCTTTAAATGCAGAATTTGTTTTGACCCTTCAAATCTCGTAACAGTCTCATCTGAATCGTGTCACACCCCACAAATCTTAGTCTTCTATATTTGTCCCTTAGTGCTTCTGTAGTGATTTCTTGATTCATTACTAGTATTGAATGGTTTTAGTACCTGGATAATGGGATTTAATTTATCTAATCAGAATCCGCTATAACCTGACTTTTCCTATACTGTCTGATTGATAACTAGTGTCCTGTCTGCCCTACAAATAAGCATTTCTGATCCATGTAATAAAATCATTGCAGTCTGTCAATTGTCCGCATTGTTGTTCCACTCTGTGGTGGTCCGCAAGGCTCAGTAGCAGCTATACTGAAGCTATACAAGAATGCATTACAGGTTTTCATAGTGGGGAATGAGATAATACACAGATGTTTTCAGCTCACTGTTTAATTTATTCATAAACCTAAGAATCTGCCCCACAACAAATGCTGCATCATAATGGGTATAGATTGTCGGTTGCATGTCGGACTAATGGTCTATGCATTATACATAGGCCAATAGTATCATCGGGGGTGGGGGAGGATCCATCCTTGCGTGGCAAGATGACACAATTACTCATGAGCATGGACTTTTAAGAGTTGAGGATTGTGGGAAGACATGTCTGTTGATCCCCAGGATTAGGTAGGGAGATTCAAGACCCACAAAGTGCAAACATTCTGTTTTATATCAAGACATTGATTTTCCAACCATTGTCTGTGAAGGCTCCTCTATCTTGCATCACCAACACCAATTTCATCATGATGTGGTTGGTGTGCAATTTGCGTCAGTTTTACAGGGCTCCTGAATGAGGGAGCATGTGAATTAAAGAGAATTCCAAAGGCTGAGTGTGGTGTCTGCAGAGTTTGGCAAACTCAGTGATCGTCTACAAGGTCTAATCTCAAACCTTTTTTGTTTTCCTTTTAAAATGGAGGATGGTCCATCTCATCTAACCAGGAACCCGGGCTAGTGGGGAAATCTGGATAGCCCATGCTGCTTTCTGTTGAGATGTCAGAGGAGGGAGCGGCTGGTAGTGCTCGTAGAGGAGGGTGGATCAGAAGCCCCCCTGCATTGTCCATGTTGTATGGCAAGCCATGGGATGGGAGGGATGAGATAGAAGACGGTGACTGTGGTATATCATAGGGGCTGCCATCATGAAGATCCTGATAGGATTGTCCCGTTGCGTCTATTGTGAAACCTCCATTGACCAGAGGCACATTTACAAGGTCCCCTCCTGCACCGTAAATTCCGGCTGTGGATCCCAACTCAGACAAAATCTGTTCATCTGATTGAAAAAGAATAATATGACATTTACTGAAAAAGGACAACTAGTTTATGCACATTGCTTTCATAAACATATATATATATATATATATATATATATATATATATATATACTGTGTATATATAACTGAAGGATAGAGAGAGAAAACCAAATGTTATTTAGATGGCTTATGTATGAATGAATAGGTAGGGGAAAATAATAGACAACATAGTGAGATATGCAGGAACATGTTATTGTGGGCCCATTTAAAGTTTGTTAAAATTCCACTACTATCATCTATTTATCAACCCTTCTAAAGATTACAAGTGGAAAGCTACAATCTGATTGGTTACCCATTTCAACCAACCAGATACTAGGTATCATTTTATAGACTGATTAGAGTAGAGGAGCAGTGCTAGAAATATCTTAGTTAACATCCGTTGGTGAAATATATCTGCTGCAACTTACATGGTCTGATATTCACTACCAATTAAAGATGCCTTACCCATCTTTGACAGTCTATATGTTCATTAGTTCAACGTATGACAATTGTTATGTTTATTAAAACCACGTCTGGCAGTACCTGTATCTATTGGCCTGAACCAGTCTCGCTATTAAAGTCGGGAATTGACGTTGCATTAATAAAATCAGTACAGAACTTAAGGTACCCCTGATGAAGCCTGATTAAAGATGAAACGCGTTGGGTAACTTGAGGTCTTGAGCTAATACTGAAACGTTTCACTCATTAACCGGAAGGGGAGACGTAACATCAAAAGTGAACAAAAGCATTTGTATTTATGACTTATTAAGCAGAATTAATGTAATTATTATGTGCAATATTGAATTGTTTTAATAAATTATTGTAAAAAAAAAATGGAAGGTATTTTGGTGTACGCTACAATATTGGTTTTAGAAAGTAGACTTATGATCCATCAATAGCTCAATAACCGCTAACTTATAACTTCATGTGCTTCTTCCTAATACCCTTTTTTTGTTAGATATAGATATACTGTATATATACATGATACGGCAAAAACTTGTTTTCCAGGTACTGTAGTTAGTATTCGCTGTCTTCTAAAATCCAGTGCAGGCTTAGTGTGTCATTAAACATGTCAAGTCACACTATAAAGATCGTCTTTATAGTACACTAAAGCATAGATATAATGAAGAAATTAGTCTGATATAAAATAATAGGCAGCGGGTTTGAATTATAAACTGTTTAATATTCCAAACACACGAAAATCATCATAAACCGGTTGATGGCTGAACTAGAGGTATGATTAATGCTCCTTCCGCGTCCTTATTTATTTGATCAATTGCCTAGTTCACGGCCGTGTTTGACAAATGGACTGCAGGGAATACTACTCAGGTATTTACTGGAGATGGAGAGGATGTTGTAACTACCGATGGCTGTCATCTCTGTCGTGGCTACAACTTTCCTGCAGCTCTGGAAACCCGCTGACAAATACAAAGTTCATTACAATGCACTATATTTCATAACAACAGAGCATGAACTTCCATAATTCACAGTAACTTTTAGGCTCTGAATTGCTTTGCACTTTTTAAAATGAAGGGCAGGTTTCAGCTGTTGCTGGACTTGATTTTTCGTGAGCCGCAAACGTGGAAGATTGAAGTGCAATTTTTTTTATGGTGTTTTTTTTATGGGGGGGGGGGGGGGGGTGAGGGTCAGTTCATATGCGTAACTGCTCACATCACATGCCGAGTGCCTGCCAATCAGTAATAACTAAGCATAAGCTGCACACAATGTTATCACTACATATACGTTTTGCGGGTGCCGGATGGGATCCCGACAGTCATTTACCCTACGTCGGGATCCCCACTATCAAAACATTGTCAGCCGGGTGCCCGAAGGCCACCGGCTATTCTCCCTAGTGGGGGTCCAGTGCCTGCAGCATGGCGAGCGCAGCGAGCCCGCAAGGGGCTTTGTTGCACTCACCATGCTGTCTGAGTCCGGCCAGTCGGGATCCCGACGTCGGGCTAATGACTGTCGGACCCCTATACCACACCCACGTTTTGCCACCTAAAAATTACTCCGTATACATAAAACACATATTTCTCTTTCATTTAATCTGGGGGACACAGGACCATGAGTTGCTCCGGGGGACCATTGTAGCTGACACTTATAAGTGCCCAAGAAAGCTGTTCTATCTTTGTTCCGCTGCAGCCCGGGACCTTTAATGTACAGTATTTGTTCCAAAGTTTTTTTATTTGTAATTTCCATTTCCCGTTAGGCAGTGATGTGTGCAGCACACAACAGGTGATCCGGTGGTTTTCAAAGCCAGTTCTGCTGGAGAAGTGAATTGTGTCCAAACCACAGTATCTGCTGCCATCTGGGGCCCTTGCCCTTTCAGAGAGTAGCAGTTGCTGTACCAGTTTAGCATGCCAGCTGCGATCTTGGTTGGTTTTTCTCTGTGGCACACCTTTTCCAAGCAGGAGTATGCACTGGTTGGCTGCCTGGGAATAGGCTGCACAATTTGTTTCTCCTGAAGTGGAAGTATATTTGATTGCAGGTAGAATTTTCAATGAAGGCAGTTGAGAGTCTGTCTTGGATTGCTCCTTTACTATGTGACTAGAGTCACCATCCTGTGTCCAGAAGAAGACTATTCCTCAGCATTACAGATGCTGCTAGTCTCCAGGACAGTGTTCCTGACCCTAGTAACTCCTCGGTAACTAAGAATTTTAGTGAGGGCCAAAAAAAAAAAATCAAAGTACACATACTTACCTACTCTCTTGGAAGTTGTGGGAGACTCCGAATTTCCCAGTTAGTCCCCTACACTCCTGGACTTCCTAGTTAATTTGGCAGGATTGGGAGATAATGATAAACATTGTGGGTTTATAGGGCCCCGTCACTGCAGACGCAGTTTGATACAGGTAGAGTTCAATGTCAGTGATGGCTATCTCTGGCAGACGTGCTCTGTAAATGCATTCATGAGAGGTGAACTCTAAACATTCCCTTGTAGCACTTTCCTTCATGTGCGGCCTTTGGTATAGATTGTGTTGTGTAAGGGTTGTAAAAATACTTCCTTACCAGTTTCCACACTGAAGCCCAAAGGTCCTTATTTTAAGAGACAGGGCAGTGGCTAGACAGCAAGCATCCCATATGCAGTCATTAGATACAAATGCAAAACTCATGTGGACCTTTTCCCATGTTGATCTTTTTCATGTCTTTTTCATGTCGCCATTTTGCTTGTGTCAACCTTTGAACATGTCAACCTTTTCATGTGTCAACCTATTGGCTGTCAAACAATAGTGGTTGACCTTCTGACTGTTGATAGAAACTGTTGTCCTAACAATCCACACCCTAAGCATCCAGTGGTAGGCCATTTCCTGGATGCAGTGAGATCCAGCTAGCCTGTTAACTCTTATGAGTAGGGTCCTCCTTCCTCACGTACTCACCCTACCTCTTTACCTCACCAGTGCTTCTGCCCGGTTTTTCCCTTCCTCTACTTCATCTTCAATCTCCTCGACAATTTCCACACCTACTTCAGAACTGATGCTGATTTTAGTTCTACCAGCTATACCCCTATTTATGCTGTATTTTATCAACACACCCTGTACGTTACCTTGTAATTTGTTTTTTTGTTTGCTATGTACGGCACTGCGGACACTTTGTGGCGCCTTATAAATAAACGTACTACTACTACTACTAGCCAAGTAGGGGCTCAGGACCCAAGGAGCATGGGAAACTTAATAGTTGACAGGCTGGTTCCCCCTTGTATTAGACCAAGGTGGTAAGTTGCCTATTCCACTTCTGGGATAGGTGGGAGAGGTCCTCACAGATCGCTGGCTTTTTAGGGGTCATTCAATGTGGCCGGAACCTGAAGGTCCCCCCACACAGGAGATTTTTCTACATAGCTCATCCAAAGGACAATTTAATATAGGCAGTCCTGGGATCTGCCCAGTGCTTCTTTTCTGCCAGGCAAAGTGATTTATACAGTTCAGGCGGAACAAGGGTTTTACTCAATTGTGTTATTGGCCAGTAGCTGTACAGGTCTTATGGAGCCATTCCCAACCTCAAGGCACTCAACACCAGTTTGTGGGTAGATCAGTTTTGGAAGGAATCATTGAAGTTACTTATGTCTGTTATGGAGGCCAATTATTTTTTTGGGAGGGTTGTTCCATGGTCCAATGTTCTCCTGAAGTCACAAATGTTCAGCCTTTCACTGTGCAGGTACCAGTCCCTGCAGTTTAGTATGATTCCAGAGAATCTTTGGCAGGGTCTTGTCTTAGGACACTGTCTGGGGTCAATGTCCCAGGGCTGCCCACCTTCTGGGTTGGGTGGCATCTTCACCTGCAGTGCCTTTGGTTTCTGCCAGATTCAGGCCATCCCATCACCAACTCAGAGCCATTTACCTTGCATTGACCAGATCTCCGTCCAATAGCAGGAACATCTTGAATATTGACTCTTGCAGAATTCTTGATGGTTTGCAAGTAATACTATGTTGCTCAACCTAATTTTAGGGCTACTTTTTAAATATTTAATGTTGCCACTTAGAAATGGTTGGTCTCTTAAAACATTTGCTTATTTTGCCTGATCTACATTGTGTCCTCATACATCTAACCTCCTTATGCCACACAGAGGGCATCTTTATACGCACATAGGAATTTGACATGGAAAAAAAAACACAGCTGCTGTATTGTAGCACTCAGTCCCATATCAAATTAATCTGCACAATCTTCTGGTGCGTCCAAGTCGCATTTTGATTAAGACACATTTTCTGTTAAAAAAAAAAAAGGGCCTAAGCTGAGTCTCATGAGTCCTGATGTCTTGGATGAACTCCTTGCTGCTACTGTAGGATATATCTGTACTTCTGTCATTGTTTCCACTTACATCTGTACTATTAAAATCACCCATGACAAGGACAATACTTTTCTAAGTTCTCCTAATTTTTCTACATGTGATTCTGTGAGGAGATCTGGAAAACATGCAACCCTAATGGGCTATTGAGCACTGGTGTAGAATAATGGGACGCAATATCTGATGGGAAGCACAGTGTAAGGAAATTATATATTCATAGCAGATTCTTAATGAAAGTTAGGATATTTACCTCTGTAGCTTAATTCACTGTCGCTTATCCCACAGTCCTCTGTAGAACTTTCTTTCCCATGCTTTCCTACCCGTGTTTTTCTCACACTCTTGTAGAAGTGACCCCAACGTTGTCGGCCAGCGTCTTTTTTCAGCCGTTTCTCTTTAGCGCGTCTGTTCTGGAACCAGACCTGAGGAGGGGAGAAGAATTTGAGTTCACTGACCCTGATGTGTAAAATGAAATGGGTAACTGCCCAAAAGAGGTGTTGCCTAATGTAATAACCAGTGGAACAAACCTCTGACTGCCAGAGCTTTCCCCTAAATTTCTGCACCAGTTTTTAAAACGCACCGATGGGGCTTCATTACAATGTGCAGGTAGTAGAAATACTGTAGCAGCCATGAAAGATCATACAACATACCCCCCTCAATACCAGTGAGAAAAAAGGCATTGACTTGGATATTTCCTTGAAAACTATGATCTAAGACTTTTCCCAGTATATATATAGGCCGAGTTATGTCACTAAAAGACAGATATCAATCAGGCGCTATATAAGATTTGATAATTGTATAATACCAATGACACACAGCCTTAGGTCAGACAAGACAAGACCTGGTTGCAGCTGCTCCCATATAGTAATAAACTACAAAACACAAGTCAATGAAAAGACCGATAAAGGGAATGCTGGAATCGTTAAAACATTAAAAAATCAAACTTATATACATAAATATAATATATATTTATTATGATATCAAATATGCAAATGATTAAAAGGCACAACAAATGTATAAATACTCTATACATTGACCATTTGTATAGATAAAGGGGGGGGGGGTAGTTCCCCTTAGTTTCAGAGTATAAAAGTCTATCTGTGCACATAGAATATGTAATATAAGGCACTTATATTAATTTTCTTGTGAACTAGAGTCCAGTGTTGGCTGCTCTGATATGACCCCTAACTGATGGGGCCATTTGTATTTTTACTCCCACCATTAAGGGGGATAATAAACCAGAGGCACTATAGTGAGGAGATTTCCACAATGGCGGATCTCCGGAAGCTGTGTCGCCAGTATATCACCCTTCCTTCATTGGCTTGGTCCCAGAATCAGCCGCTACCTTGCTCGGTGATGGCCAGGACTTTCTGGAGAAACCGCGGACATCTGCTGGTGAGAGCCCCCATTGTTGAAATCTACTCACTAAAGTGCTGCTGGTTTATTATCCACCCTATTGCCAATGATCAATGTATTGTAATACATTTGTCGTGCAAAATGTGATACATTGCTTATTTTATATCATATTAAATATATTATATTGAATTATTCATTTTTAAACAATTCTAGCACTCACTTTATTTGTCTTCTCATTGAGTTATGTCACTGACGTCTACAATGTGTATTCCACTACTAGTGAAGTGTATTCACAGTGTATTCACTACTAGTGAAGCCATCACTAAGAGTAAGACCAAAATTAACCATATACAGGTATAAGGCAATTTTTGGTGCTGCCTCCTTCACTTTTACACCCCTATCATATTATACTATATCCACGACTACACATTTTCCCTTGAGAGTCTATTACCAGCCAGATTTCAAATACAGTCCAACTGCTTTACACATGTTGCAAGCAAGAAACCCTTCTTAAACCATATAAGAAATTTGTAACACATTAGACTATGCCCCAATCCTTATAAACCACACTCTGATCCATAGAACCACACCCATGTTAGACTGTCATTACATCATATATAAGTTGCCAATATGTCAGTCACACCCCTGACCGAAAATCCTGATTGGCCCTAGAAATTGAGTGCCAGATAACCACATTGATCAGACTTTATTGCCAATGAGTCACATTGCACTTGCCCAAATGCTACTTAGCTTCATTACACTGTTTGAAGGCCATCTGAAAAACTGTTAAGACGACACAGGTCAAAAGTATTTGACACAGGGGACGACTTTGATACAGGACAAAGGTATTCAAGGTTGTTTAGCAGGCAATCTGATGTCAAACACCAGTGAATTTGCTAAAGCCAACAAGCACAATCCAACATTTTACAGTTAGGGCCTTCATTTTTCAGGACTCTAAAGATGTTTTTAAATATTTTCATAGTGGTGCCAACAGGTATGTAAAAGTGTGTTAGTCGGCTATTTTAAAGCTTTATTCATCCTAGTTACTGCCCAAACTGTATTACCTGCACAACACGCATGTCTAGCCCAGTCTCTGAGGACAGCTGTTCCCTCACGTGGCGGGCCGGTTTCGGCGAGTTCTTGTAAGCATTCTTTAATGTCTCCAGTTGTTTAGCTGTTATTGTGGTTCGAGGCCTTTTAGCTCCTCCCTCAGAGTCATCTGGATAAAGAGTGACAGATGTTTATAAGGTTTCATTCTTATCAAAGACTAAAAACATTTAAAATAGACTAAGATAGTTAAAAGCATTATGTATTGCAATAATTAAAAAAAAGCAATAAAATAAAAGCAAGCGCTTTTTAGCGGTTTGCTATTTCAGTGCTCAAAAGTGGAAAGTTCATATTTATATCTACCTTATTTTTAAGTACCATACATTTATTTTGGTCCATAGATGTTTCCTCGTATGCTAAATGCTGCAATATACTTGTATTATCTCTATACCTCCATAAGCTTCAGGGGCCCGGATGTAGCAGCACCGAGTTCAGTGGCTATGCAGGAGGGGTGAACTCGGATGTTGTTTTTAAAAGGGCAATCATTTACAAGTCAGAACCATGCCTTGTAAATGATTGCCCCTTTAAAAAGATGTCTGAGTTTGGCCGGAAACCGAAATGACTTCTATACTTTGGTGCTATTAGATTCGACCGATGACTCTACAAATTGCAATAAAAGCTGCACTTTATTATCATGAGCTGCAGAACAGTTCCACAATAACACTTTCTCTGTGTGTTAGGACACCAGTAGACTACATAGATAACATCATATTTCAGTTTTGCTTTGATCCGTGTACATAGATGGTGCCCAAACGTGTCTTCAAGATCTACCAACAGTTCATGGTTTTCAGGAAACTTGTGGATCTATAGTAGGAATAAATGCAGCATGTTTGAAAATGTGACAGTTAGTAATGACTACAGCTGTGCACCAGCTAGGTGATTTGGGTCATGTGACAGTTGGTAATGACTACAGCTGTGCACCAGCTAGGTGATTTGGGTCATGTGACAGTTGGTAATGACTACAGCTGTGCACCAGCTAGGTGATCTGGAAAATGTGGACCATTGGTAGATCTCGAGGACCGGCTTGGCCACCCCTGTTTTAGAGAATACCTATTCTAAAATCCTATGTCAAATACAGTACAAAAGTAAAAGCATAATTATTGCATAAAAATTAAATCGTGATTTAATTGCGATTTTTTTTCTATATCAAAAAGTTCAAAACTGTCTCCTTTATACCTCGTCACTGCAGAGGAAGAAAGCATCCGGTAAAAAAATAATTAAGTTTCAGTTTGATATAACATTTTAGGACTGTGAATGACAAATAGCACATTTGGGAAGGAGCTTCACCCACTTACAGAAAGCTTGAGTGATTTCTCCAATATGATGCTGGCAGTGATGATGTCATGGAAGGCTAATTACATTATAATCCGATTCAATACTCGGAACAACTATCCGAGCGTAGGTATAATATGTGGCACTTTACAAAGTGCTTGTCAGGTGGCTTGTTATATTTTATACAGGGAAATCTAAATTCTAACATTTAAAAAGTAATATATTTTCTAAGGGGTAAATTTACTTCAGATTTAAAAAATGGAAAGTTATGTTTCCCATAGCAACCAATCAGAATCTATCATTTCATTAGTGCATTCTAGAAAATGATAAACAGAATCTGATTGGTTGCTATGGGCAACATCACCTCTTCATTTTTAGAACCTTTATGAAATTTACCCCTTAGAATTGACAAAATTTGACTATTTAAACTTTGATAGCATTTAGCCAATCAAAAAGATTTGGTACATTCCTATAATTAGTTTGTTGACCAGAAATCCCTTAAATTATAGTTTGATACTTGTAATCTGTAACACATCTGGACTATTCACAATGGAACTGAAACAAAAGCCCATTAGCTGGATCTATGTACACGGATCAAAGCAAAACTGAAATATGATGTTATCTATGTAGTCTACTGGTGTCCTAACACACAGAGAAAGTGTTATTGCGGAACTGTTCTGCAGCTCATTATAAAGTGCAGCTTTTAATGCAATTTGCTGCTGCTAGCCACAATCCAGAGAGACTGTCAGCATTATATGGTTAAGAAGCATACAGTAAAGGTCCATACACACCATACTTGCCTACCCTCCCGGAATGGCCGGGAGGGTCCCGCAAATCGGGTCCCCCTCCCGGTCCCCCAGGAAGGGGGGCAAGTCTCCCGCATTTCCCTACAGCCCCGGCTCCCCCTCTCCCCGCGGTCTAAAAACTATGACTTTCGCGGGTCCGCGGGGAGGGGGCGGGGCTAAATGACGCAATTTGCGGCATTTCGCAGCATTTTTAGCCCCTCCCCCCACCCACGGACCCGCAAATTGAGGCTTCAGCCCGTCATGATGACATCACCCGTGCCCCGCCCCCAAAAACGAAGCCTCTACCCGCCCCCTTTCACTCCTCTCTGGGCTTATCCCGGAGAGGAGTATGCCAAAGTCGGCAAGTATGATACACACTGGGCCCAGCGTGTATGGACAGCGATGATGGGGGAAATCAATTCATACTGTACATACTGAGCGATTTTCCCGGGGGTAGACGACGTTCAATAGCAGGACGCTATGGAAAGCAGTCCACCCCGTATCTCATCTTCTGATAATACCAGCAGATGAGCAGCAACGGCCGGCGATGATGCAGGAGCGCACCATCGCCGGCCCATACACACTGGGCGTTTTTTGAGCTGAAAGGAGCGCAAACGACAAAACTGAGCTGCTTTCAGCTCAAAATCACCCAGTGTGTATGGGCCTTAAGCTGGCCATATATCAGGAGGACCTGCAGGTTGTGAAGTGGTCAAACGAGCGATTATATGGCCTTAAAAAGTACACAAGATCTGCTTACGACTGTAATGAGAGCCAACAGATGAGAGGTGCAGCACGTCTCATCTGAGGGCTGACCTCACGGCCTGCATGACCGCGCATCATGCGATCTTGCGCACATGATCTGTTGCACGACCAGTTGAGATTGGACGCTCGGGTCCATTGTCCTTCTGGTGTATGGGGGCCTTTAGACTGCAAATGTAAGCCTACTTTACTAACTATACAATGCACCAGTGCGTCTATTCTTTCTGCGTCGATTCCTTGCCAGCCTCAAAGTTCTGCAAATGTGAAACCTGAAGGTGAAAATGCATCCTCGGGTATTTTATTTGCTTTCCTGTATGTTCACTGACTTTTGGTGGAATGTTATTGCACGGTGAAAATGTCACGTGTATTATTATTATTATTTTATCCTGTTTTATTTTATTGTCTTTTACCGTTGACAAACACCTTGTTTTAAGTGAACTGTGTTTATACCTTTGTACACATTGTACCTCTATCTCATTGATCTGTAATGCTTCAATAAAAGAAAATTGATAAAAAAAAAAAAATGCATCCTCGGTTAACTGGAGAATTCAGGAAAAAATGTCACCTTTCTGTAGACCTGGGGTTGTCTCCTGAAATGCCCCTTCTCCACCCCTAACACGTCATTTACAAAAACCTGCTCTTGCAAAATGAAATCTCGTCTTTCTGCAATACTTAGCCAGTAATGCCCACTATACAGTATGTCACGTCTCCAATCGGAAGATAAACCTCCTGCAGCCAGCGCCATCTTGACCTCCAATTCTACATGTATACACTTCAAAACAGAAAGCCAGCTATGTGCCAACACAAAAAGCCACAAAAAGCCACATGCACCACAATTGTCTTCAATTACTTTCTTAGCTGACTTGGGATGGACATGTGGGGGGGGATGCAGTTAAGATCCCGGCGGTCGGGATCCCGGCGTTCAGAATCCCGACGCCGGAATCCCGACCGCCGAAATGCCGACACTTTCTCCCTCCTGGGGTGTCCACGACACCCCTGGAGGGAGAATAAAATAGCGTGCCGAGCGTAGCGAGGCACCGGGCCCGCTGCGTGGCGAGCGCAGCGAGCCCGCAAGGGGGGGCGATCCACGTCCCCCCCTTGTCGGCATTTCGGCTGTCGGGATTCCGGCGTCGGGATTCTGAACGCCGGGATCCCGACCGCCGGGATTACATATCGGATCCGTGGGGGGGGGGGGGGGATAACTGTGCTATACTTATGTACAATTGTATACCTTATCAAATATTGGGGCAGATGTATCGAGCTTTAACAAGAGATAAATCCAAGGGTGATAAGGAGAGATAAACATCCAGCCAATCACCTGCTAGCTGCCATGTTACAGGCTGTGTTTGAAAAAAGTCAGTAAGGAGCTGATTGGCTGGACGTTTATCTCTCCTTATCACCCTTGTATTTATCTCTTGTTAAGGCTTAATACATCTGCCCCCTAGTCCCTTATTTAGTATTTATGTATGATGACAAGTAGGGAAGGTGCCTATTTGTTTCTGTATAACGGCCTATTGGCGAATTGAGGCATTTCTTACCGTTCTGCTTTGCTGTCTCATAGTCTTCTTTGCAGACTAAGCGCCCATCCTCCATAAGGTAGAACTCGTCCCCGGTGGCCAGCTGCCTGCTGCAGATAATGCACGAGAAGCAGTGCAGATGATATACAAAATCCTGGGCTTTTCGAACCACCTGAGTTGGGGGGATTCCCTGCTGACAAGCCGTACACTTGGTGCCAAAGCGTCTGGAAAACAAAACAAGAAGGGGACTTAGGGCACAATGCAGGGAAAGGCAATAAGGGGCAGGTATCTGAACTTGTCCACAGTGATAACAAGCAATTGGGTGTTGCCATTTACTAAATTGTACTAGAAAACTTAGACTTAACCCTTTGAGTGCCAAGGGAATTTGTCAAAATAGGTGTAAAAATTGCCGAAGCAAACATTATCCTTCATCATAATGATAATTACAAATCTTTTCATGTTGCAAATAGTAACCAATCAGATCCTGTCTTTTATCTTCTATAAGTTGCTAAATAAAAAAAGTAGGAGCTGATTGGCTGCTATGGGAAAATCCCATCTTCAACAGAACTCCCATCTTAGTAAATTTACCCCTCAGTCTATTGGCTGAGGTACAGTAAGGGTGTTCTGTGACCACCAGCGCTGTCATAATATTTTCTATTTTACATGGTCTGAATATAATATGGATAAATAGCCAGAGCTTATCGTTTCCTTTTCAGACGTTATCATTAGATAACAGATCAGTATAGATAAAATAATAAATTAAATGAAAAACAGTTTGTTAGAGCATGACTATATATTATATTATATGAATTGGTCATTCTTGACCAGAAGTTAACCCTTCTTATGCCCCTTTCAGACCGCACTTTTAAAACGGTAAATTGCCGTTTTTTTACCGTTTTAAAACGGTAATGTGTGCGGTCTGAAAGGTCCAGTCCCACTTAACCGGTTAGAAAATGCAGTTTTTTCTAACCGGTTAAAATGCAGGGTCCTACCCGTTTCTGAACCGGTATTTTAGCCAAAAAATCGGCTCAGAAACGGTATTTAGGACCCAGCCAATGAGCTGGGTCCTAAATTCAGCACAGTGAATACTTAATGAGCGCTCATTAAGTATTCACAGCACTGGAGCCCCCCCCCGCGCGTGTCGACACCCCCCGCGCGCGTGTCGACGCCCCCCCGCGCGTGTCGACGCCCCCCGCGTGTCGACCCCCCCCCCGCGCGTGTCGACGGCCCCCCCGTGTCGACTTACCCCGTGCCGGTATCTCCGTTGTGGTTCCCGGCACTGCAGCTCAGTATGCTCGGAAAGCACTTATGAAAAAAGTGTCTTTCAGAAAATGGCTGCCCCCATACGGAAGACAGTTTTTTTAAACTGGGTTTCCTATGGGGCAGCCATTTTCTGGAAGACACTTTTTTCATAAGTGCTTTCCGAGCATACTGAGCTGCAGTCCACAACGGAGGTACCGGCACGGGGTAAGTCGACACGGGGGGGGGCGCCGACATGCGGGGGGGTGGGGGGGGCGTCGACACGCGCGGGGGGCGTCGACACGCGCGGGGGGCGTCGACATGCGCGGGGGGGCGTCGACATGCGCTCGGTCGACACGCGAGGGGGGGGGGGGAGCTGCACGGAGGGGAGTGCTGAAGGCTGCACTGGCTTTAACCCTGTATTTGGAAAGTTTCCAAAAACGGGTCTGCCAGTGTCAAAAAATCGGCACTTAAACGGTAATATACCGTTTAAGTGCTGCGGTCTGAAAGGGGTTTTATCTGGCAGACCCGTTTTTGGAAACGTTTCGAAATACAGGGTCAAAGCCAGTTATGCGGTCTGAAAGCAGCATTAGATACAGTACAACTTAAATACAATAAAGCGACAATATTTATTAAAGATTTTGGGGCAGATGTACTAAGCATGAAAAGTGATAAAATGGAGAGTGATAAACCACCAGCCAATCAGCAACTAACTGCCATGTCACAGGCTGTGTTTGAAAAATGACAGGAAGGAGCTGATTGGCTGTCAGTTTATCACTCTCCATTTTATCACTTTGAAGCTTAGTGCATCTGGCCCTATATGATTTGACTTTATTCCTAGTGTGTTTCTATGCTGCAGCATTGGACATTCACCAACATACCGCATATACCATGGATATTTGGCTGGCTAGTTCCTCTCTGAAACTATTACGGGAGCTCGAAACCATTTTATTTGCACAATTGTTCCTTATTAAGGTAATAAACACTACAAGGCTAAAAGTATGTGAACTCACGTGGATCAACCACAGCCATGCATAAAACCCAGCAAACAGCCATAGAATCTCTGTAAGCAAAGATTAGCAGTAGCATGGGTCATACTGAAGAGCTCAGTGACCGCCAACGTGACACTGTCATAGGATGCCACATTTACAACAAGTCAGATAATCAGCTGTCTGTAATTAGAGCTGGCCCGCCACCTGTAAGTTCTGTTATTTTGAAGTGGAAACAGGAGGAAAGCAGCTCAGCTGCAACGCAGTAGCCTTCACAATCTAACAGAATGGGACCTGAGAGTGCTGAAAACCCTCGTCACTCACTACTGAGCTCCAAACTGCCTGCTGACTGTTTGTCTAGAGCTTTGTAGATTGGGGTTCCGTGGCCATGCAGCCGCACACCAGCACAATGCCACATTAGATGAAGTCGCAGAAAGCATATGGTATCAGCCTTTACCATCTGTCAGTCTAATGGACAAATTTGGGTGTTGCGAATGGCAGGAAACCTAGGCCTTATTGCCCCATAAAGGTTCCTAAAATAATTTGGGGGGGGGGGGTACATATTTTTAAATGAAAAAATAGCCATTTATGCCATAACTTCCACAATGATGCTGTTGTCTATCAGGGCACCTCAAATACTCGCTCAAAGCTCTTTATCCATAGATTTGCTAAATTCTATCATTTGGATGCTTCGTTTTGGAGTTGTGTGCATTACCACTGTGACAGTTGGCAGCGGCGTAGCTATAAATTACCACCCTGCCAAAAAGTTTGTGGCGCCCCCCCCAGGCTTTTCTCCAGCGTGTTTCCCCAGCATGCGACATGATGACATCACACACATAACAGAGAAGCTGAAGCAGGATAGAGTTAGAGAGACCAGAAGTCACTGCCGCTTCCCTTGGCTCTGACGTATCCCAGGCCATCCTAGAACCCCATCCTCCCGCCCATCCTGTACACAGTAGTCAATAGCCGGCTCCCCCCCCCCCCATGGGGGGATTTGGCGTCTCTGCCTTAGACACACCTGCGCTGAGGCTAACTCGTCTCCGGTGCTCAGCCAGTGGGCAGCGGCAGGCAGCAGCATGTCAGTGCGTCGAGTGTGTGCCGGCACCCACATAGACCCCACATGCAGCTTGCTCCCCCAAGCGGCAGCTGAGGCTGCCTTACAGTAGTTACGCCAATGACAGTTGGTAATCTCTCCTTGTGCGTCTGCTGAATGACCTGGAACATGTGACCTGCGAGGTGGTCTGGAAACTGTGGAAGATATTTGCAGCCACTCACTAAGGATATTTCCAATTTTGACTCACATGAGCTAATTATTTATTATTAATCATTTCTATGGAGTCACAAGGGTACTGTTGTACCTAACAAAATACATAGACGAATGGGCAAAATAAAAAAAATAGTGACTTAGAATACTTGACAATGTAGGACATGTATATAAATAATGCTGCATCCGGGACATGACACGGGCATAAAAATCTGTATGGCAGAAACCAAGGGTTAGGTGTCTTTGTAGGGAATATGGAGTAAAAGAGAGGTTTAAGTATGGGGAGAGCGCAGACATGCAAGTGACACAGATGGGGTAGAAGTAAGCAGGCAACAGAGGACTAGGATCAGAGACCCCAAGTAACTGTCGGCTCTGACATAATATTAAGATCATGGATGACAGATTTTAGGGTTAGATAAGGGGGTAGGGTTAGACTGCAATGAAAGTTAGGTTAAGGTTTGGCTAGAATTAGAGTTACATAAAGGTTTGGAGTGGATGGTAATGAGGGTTTGGCAGGAATTGGGGTTTGGCAGGAATTGGGGTTAGCTTTAGACTGCAGAATGGATTATTTTACATTCAAAGTAAATGTGAAATTGCATTGTCAATATGCCATCTGTGGACATTCTGACAGAGTCCATGTGGTAAACGTCCATATTTGACACAGCATTGTGATTGTTGACATTCAGCCCATGTTGACATGACAGGGTATTGTCTAATCGCTGTGACCAACTATCCCCCCACAAATGACATAACTCTCTTGTTGGATAAAATTGGCCACAGCAGCCATCTTTATTGAAACAATACAATTTTAAACAATAATCCAAAAACATTCCCACGGAAGGTGGTCCCCGAGGCCCTCAATAAATATATATCCACACCTCTAAGCACTTCCAGGAGCTCTTACCCCCAGCCGATAGCGATTGGCTCGAGGGCACCAATTGTACACACCCAGTGCTCATTAATTATCCTCACCCAGGGGAGTCCAGCCCCCTCATGGGGCCCTCCCCGCCGCATAATTAAGCCTCAATGCCACCAACCTCGAGGACCCCCCTCCGCACAGGCCACTGTGACAAAAAGACATCCTATCAAATATTCTGCCTAAACTATAAAAAATAGGGAAGGGTGGGTGGGAGCTGTTGAGAAAATCTCCCAGTGACCCCTATTTCCTGCCTGAACCCTGCTTATAAACCCCTCCAACACCCCGTTAAGCCCCTCCCCCTATGACCCTCTCCTTAAGCACTCCTCCTATGACTAACTGCTAGTCAGCTCCCTACAAACCCTGTCAGGGGAGCCTACCCCCAGGCTTTGCCTCCAGTCCGGCTCCTACATGACAGGGTATTGTCTAATCGCTGTGACCAACTATCCCCCCACAAATGACGTAACTCTCTTGTTGGATAAAATTGGCCACAGCAGCCATCTTTATTGAAACAATACAATTTTAAACAATAATCCAAAAACATTCCCACGGAAGGTGGTCCCCGAGGCCCTCAATAAATATATATCCACACCTCTAAGCACTTCCAGGAGCTCTTACCCCCAGCCGATAGCGATTGGCTCGAGGGCACCAATTGTACACACCCAGTGCTCATTAATTATCCTCACCCAGGGGAGTCCAGCCCCCTCATGGGGCCCTCCCCGCCGCATAATTAAGCCTCAATGCCACCAACCTCGAGGACCCCCCTCCGCCACAAAGCACGAGGTTAAACCCTTAACCCCGTGCGCCCCCCCCCACATCCGGAACGTTGTTTCTATTCCTCTTGTAGTCCCAAAGACCAAACATCTATCCCCACAGCATTCATGTGCACACCGTCACCTCTCCAAAATGCCCCGGCACCAGACTCAAGTTCCCTGTGCCTCACCACAACAGCCCCGTTCCTGGCCATAAAACGCCCAATCGCCCTGTTAACTTTAATCCGTGCCTTATTGAGCTTGTCAGCCGACCTCGCATCCCTCCAATAATGGCGTGGCACGATGTCTGACCAAACCGTGATTAATTCCGGAAACATTGCCCATAACCGTAGGAGGTCAAACTTGATATCCCGTATCAACTCCCTAAATGGTCTGCTCCCAAGGTCATTCCCGCCCACATGCAGAACTAATATGTCGGGAACCCTATCGAGCCGAACAAAACGGTGAAATTCCTGTAACACTCCACTCCATACCATACCGCGCTTCCCCAGCCAGCGAACCAATGCCTCCTCTCTATCCAAACCTAGCTGGCGGCCGTTCGGTCTGACATCAGCCCGCAAAGCTCCCCATAAGACATATGAATGTCCTAAAATCCAAATCAGGCACGGGGACTGCCCTAAAATAGAAAGAACACAGTCAGCCTCAAAATTCCCCTAAACGAACATAGGAGCGAAAACGAGACGATTCCCACCGCCCAATACGCTTAATTAACTCATCTCCAAATCCCAGCCTAGCAGCCTCAGTTGCGGCCCCAATGCGGAAAGAGTGACCCGCGTATTCCTCCCCCTTGAGGCCCAACGTCCGCAGGACTGCTCTAAACACACTTGTGAACTGGAACCGTGATAAAAAGGATCCATTCGCATGCATCAGCAACGGATCCCTTTCCCTGCCCACTCTGACCTCTTTAAATATCCTTAGCCGTGCTACCGGGCACATATCCGAGCACCCCAATGCTAACCGGCACCCCACTGCTAACCTGCACCCCACTGCTAACCGGCACCCCACTGCTAACCGGCACACTATTACTGATTGGCACACTAACGGTAGCTGGTGTGCCCGCATTCTGCGGCGCCCATGCTGCCGCCGGGGACGGCCCCGCCCCCTGCCGCAAACCCACCAACCAATCTGCAAAACCACTCAATAATTCAGTAAAGCCCCTACTCATTTCCCCTTGGAGGGCTAACCCTCCCCCCCCTTGACTCTGTGCTAAAGCATTAACAGACATAGAGACAGACTCACCAGGCTGCCTGGGGGCTGTGAACCCAGCAGCCGCAGGTCCAGTGTCCTGACGAGACCCAGCCAGTGAAGAGGGACCAGGTATTTCTCCATCATCTGCCGACGCTGCCATCTCTCTTCTCCTGTCATCCCGACCCACAGGTATAGCACCAGCCGGCGTGACCTCGTTGGAGGCGGAGCCAGCTGTGCGTCTCTCGCTCCGTGTACCAGGCCTGCGGTCCTCAGCCTGTACTTCTGCCCCCCTGGCACGACTCACCCCGCGCTGGGCAGCAGCATGCCCCGCATGCCCCGCCGCTCCAGGTCCAGTACCACGCACCGCCGGATCTTCTTGCACGTGGGGGGGGGTCCCCCCCGCGCGGAGGGTTCCGCCTGCTGGTTGGATTCCTCCCAGACCTGGTCCTGCGGGCGGAAGGTGGCCGGCCCGCAGCCTGGCCTGGAGGGTCCCTGACGGGGCTCCTTGAACGGCGCTGAACCCTGGGGGACACAGATGGGCTGAAGCGCTCCGGAGGCCTGGACCTCCGAGGCCGTGCGCCCGCTGGAGCAGCCTCCTGCGTTGCTGCTCCCAGTCCCCCCAGCAGACCTGACATCTGCTGCTGCAGCCACTCAGCCCCTCTGGTGCCTGCTGCCTCCCTGAGGGCAGCCAGCGCTGCAGATACCTCAGCATCAGCGTTTGGGGAAGCCATGGGAGATGCAGTGCTGCTTAGCTGTTGAGAAAATCTCCCAGTGACCCCTATTTCCTGCCTGAACCCTGCTTATAAACCCCTCCAACACCCCGTTAAGCCCCTCCCCCTATGACCCTCTCCTTAAGCACTCCTCCTATGACTAACTGCTAGTCAGCTCCCTACAAACCCTGTCAGGGGAGCCTACCCCCAGGCTTTGCCTCCAGTCCGGCTCCTACAATATTGTGCCGACATCTGAATGTTAACATAATATACCACACCCTGCAAAACAATGGGGCCAATTCAGGTTGGCTCAGTAAACAGATAAGATCTCAGCTTACCGGGCACCTGAGGCGCCGCCTGTACAATTGTCTGCCCCCCCCACTGCCGCCGGTTCCCCTTATTAACATGCGAGCAGATGTGTAATGAAGACACCTCCCCTCGCATGTCTCCGCTGCAGGACAATCATCCAATGGTTGCTGACCATCGAATGATTTCTCCTGGAGCGCTGGGACGAAGACAGGGCGGTGGCTGATGTCCTGTGACAGGCAGACATTGTGCCATTTGCGTACCCATGGGAACGCCCAGTGTTTTCATGGGGATGCCCATAAAATGCTGGGCGGTCCCCGATGCCGTCTGCCCGATCTTTGCGAACGTCTCGGTGACGCTGAAGTGGCCACAGCAATTCTCAAAGCGGAGCTGCGCACAATAAACCAGGCGCATACTCAGCCCCCCAAAACATTGGGACAGGGCCGAACTTGTTACATAGCGAGGGAACTAGAATCACCCCCCCCCCAATGTTTCCAAAGGCCTGTGCAGCAGAGTTTTACAAAGGCAGCGCTCACAGGGGTGTGTTCGCCTTTCACCCAAATACAAAGGCAGAATGAATGGCAGAGTTCATGGTGTTATGTATTCCGAGCCCAGCTGTGACTTATGACACAGAATATTTATTACAATCAGCAACCCCCATAGTCCTCTGGTGCCCCTCCGTCACTGATGGTCACCCTAACCCCTCTAATCACCACTGAAGAGCTGCAGATAGCTCCTTTGTACTTGTGCCTCTGTCTGTTGTAGTCTGCTATACTGGAAGTGCCGGAGTCACTGAGCATATTCCGTGCAGCCTTGAAAATGCAATCCCAGCAATGCAGATTTTATCCTTGGAAGGTACCGAGATAGCTGGAAGCCGCCAGAGTCTTGACGCTGAGAATTTCAAGAAGCTTGGAAGGAATCAGAGACTGTAGCCAAGTTTAACAGTCAGGACCATTTAATCTGGGGTGAGGCTTAATTACATTTAAAGTGGTCCTGTCACCATGAATTAGCATTTTCTGAATCAATAGTCAAAAAATACATTAATATCATATAAACCATCTACTCCAGAACTAAAGCTGTTTACTGTTATTTTCTCTCTCCATTTCTCCTCATGCCTCCTAATATAGAGGGAAGCCTATTATGCGTATAGGACGGGAGACACAGGTGTACCTGTCTACTACTGCCGGGGAAGCAGATGGGTTTTGAGCAGAACCAATATACAGCCCATTTAGTCTCGAGACATTCACCTCATGCCCACTGGCGTAACTATAGCACCGCAGCCCCCGCCACCGCGGGGGGGGGGGGGGGGCGCTGTGCATTTCGCTGGTCCCGGCGGCTCCGTTCTTCTGCTGAGGACCACCACAAAATGGCCGCCCCCATATAGCACACAGTTCTCTGAAACTGTCTGCTGTATGGGGGCGGCCATTTTGTGGTGGTCCTCAGCAGAAGAACGGAGCCGCCGGGACCAGCGTGAAAGGTAAGGCTGCGGGGGATTGGGGGGGTTTAATGGGCGGCGGGGGCGCCCAAAACGTAGCTACGCCGCTGCTCATGCCTCAGATTCCTAAGGACCCGAAAGGCTGCATTCTCATTCATATTGATTCAACTCCCAAAATATCTGCCTCCATGTTTCTCATGGACAAAAACTGGCAGGAGAAACCCGAGGGTCCCGTTTAGGTGACACCAAACAATGGGGCAGATGTATTATAGCGGCGGCATATTAACATCTTGTCTGCCGAAGCGGGGGAGCGCAAAGAGACAACATGGAGACAGCGCTTCAGTTTAGATCTCCTTCCCCCCGACCTGCTGGACAGGGCATGCACAGGATCTCCAGCGCAGCCCAGAGCCAACAGCAGGGACAGCACTGTCCCTGCTGTTGAGATAGGGCTGCGCCACCCTGCTGCTAGCCAAATGGATACATACATTCGGCCTGTAGATAGGGCCCTGTCATTAACCGCTCATTCATACATGGGGAGAAGCTATATCAGTGCCAATGATACCCCTTCTCCTCTATAACGCACCGTCATACAGCTGACCCAGTGTGACCACTCAATATTTTTTATTTCTTCACAGAAAAATGGAATAATTTATTACAAACTAGCTTAGGGAACCAGCGTTGCCTGGGTTTGGTTGTGCAATTAGCATTACTTTATACTTCTTTTGTTTTAAGCTTATTCGCTCGCCATGCCCATGGTGTGACCGGCATACACCTCTCTGTGGTGGGCTCCCAGATCTGACCACAGTTTTTATTAAACCCCATGTCCTCTACCCCCTCTATGTTATGCAACTCTGCCATATCGCATCCCTGACCCACTTTGTGTAATGGCTGGACATCTTTGTGGGCCCCCGGTACCCTGGCGGTGTCGGGATTGCGGGTGTTAGTGGCTGTAAAACTTAATCTGGACCCAATCAGTGTCTTATACCCCAACTATGTTATGAAACTTTAACATATGTTGCTTCCCTGATCCACTTTGTGTGGTGGCTGGACCTCTTTATGGGGCCGAGGGACCCACATGGGCCCCAAAAAGATTGTCATATGTATACCAAGTTTGGTGTACATTGTTCCAGGCATTCCAGAGTTATGCTGGAACATACATAAATACATACATACATACATACATACATACATACATTTTTATATAGAGAGAAGATAACAAGTTGCTTTATGTGTATGGATGCTGAAATCTTGAAAATAGTCATTTGTAAGTAATTTCTGCATCTTTGAACGCAGCTGTGATGTGTTAAAAAGCTGAGGCTTCTGTATTAAATATACACCTCTTGCCAGTATCTGCCATCCAAGTGCTGCGTCTGATACACCATCAGTTCCACGTTGCAGTATCGATCATCTGAGTAAGCAGAAGCTAACCCACAATGACCGCCAGAACTACTCACCCAGGGCCAGGAAAACAGCGTCAGTAGACACAATCCCTGGTCTTGGCAATCCTAGAAGATGTGGATGACATGTTCTTGTTTTTTTGGGAATGTTGGCCAGCTCTACTTAACCCTGCCCCCAAATGCTGACAGCCTACCAATAAGACTACAGCTTAGGTAGCACTGTGAGGTTTATTTACTGAGATGGGAGTTATATTGAAGATATTGGGATGTTGCTATAGGCAACCAATCAAGATATTTACTTCTTATTTAATTAGCACCTTCTAGAAGATAATATAATCTGATTGGTTGCCCAAGGCAAGATCCCATCTTCAAAAGAACTTAGTAAATAAAACCCTAAATGCGATAGCCCAGGTCCCATTCTGTACATGCGTAGCCGCCCCACCATCTGACGGAGGCCCTAAAGTCATATCATTCCTTTATTTCTTCACTATCCCAATAGGGTATGAGGAAAAAGTCTTTATTGGACAGGGTGGGAATATCCGTCTGGGACACCCCACTTCCCCAGACATACTTATCAGCAGGGCTATTTTTCTGCAGGCTCCAGCAGGAACTGAGGCCCTTATTCTAGTTCACTCTTTCTGACAAAATATTTCTTAGATGGACAAAACCATGTGCGCTGCAGGTGAGGCAGGTGTTACTTGTGCAGATATAATTAGATTTGGGTGGGGTTTTACACCTGCCTCACCTGCAGTGCACATGGTTTTGTCCATCTAAGAAATATTTTGTCAGAAAGAGTGAACTAGAATAAGGGCCTCAGTTCCTGCTGGAGCCTGCAGAAAAATAGCCCTGCTTATCAGACTGATACACTAAGCTTCAAAAGTGATAAAAAGGAGAGTGATAAACAGCCAGCCAATCAGCTCCTATCTGTCACAGATTGTGTTTGAAAAATGTCAGACAGGAGCTGATTGGTTGACTGTTTTTCACTCTCCGTTTTATCATTTTTAAAGCTTAGTGTATCTGTCCCTGAATGCTAAATTACTTTGTTTTTAACATTATTCAGCTGCAATGACTGCAATCGAAGTTGGTGGGGAATTTGGAATTTGAAGGTTGCAGTTCCTATATCTATGTGATATCTTGTTAATGTTTATATATATTATTTTGGTTTTGAAAAGGGAAAATATAATGAACAGACAGGAAGTTATGGCAAAAAAATGAAGTGAAAATAAGCTTATGCTGGGTAACCACCGGAGCAAGATGGCAGACCCGCCATCACACCGGCAGCGACCTAGTCCGGTAAGAATACACACTTGCCAGCCGGATCTGTCATCCAGCTTGGCAGACATTTGAATCTACCTGCCCAGCTGTGATGTCAGTCTTTACTGTTAAGCCCCGCCGACACGCCCCGAGCGACGCGCTAGGCACAGATCGCTCAGCACATCCCGCGGCACTAGTGATGCACCCCACGATGCTGTGTGCTGAGCGATCCTGCTGAAAAGGGTTTTTCCTATTGTTTACAGGCAAAACCCCAGCAGGAAAGAAAGTGCAAGCACTGTGTTTCCCTGTGGGCGATCGCGACGCACTGGACCACCCATCGCCATTGCTGCAGGGCACACACAGAGCAACAAGTGAAGAAGTTACCCAGAACAACCAATCAGCTTCTGCTATTTATCTAGCATGTCTTTGAAATTACAGAAGCTGATTGGTTGCAACTTCTCCACTTGATCTCTTTCCAATTCTTGATACATCTCCCCTGAATTAATAATAACATTTGCTGCAGACTTTATCTCCATTAGCTGTTGCTATCTCTGTTACCGTTTAAGGGTGCTAAGTGGAGTTTCTATGGGATCTCTAGGTCACCAATGCCTCTGCCATGTGCTATATTTATCTAGGCGGAAAATGAGCAATCACCACAAGCTTTGTTCCATGAATGTCACAGGTAAAGAGCCCCTGCAGTTCAATGGATTATTTAATGGCATAATGAAATAGAGCAGTATGTAAATGGCTGTGTGGAAGAGCTCAGAAGTGCATCGCAGCTGTAGACATCAATAGGAATATACATAGTTACATATCGGAAATGGAAATATAATACCCCTTTCACATCGCACTTTTAAAACGGTATATTGCCGTTTTTTTCCCTTTTTAAAACGTTTAAGCCTGCACTGTGAATGCACCACAGCCAATTTACCGTTTCAAGTTAACTGGCATTTCGAACCGTGTAAAAAGCAGAGTCCTACACGGTTCCTTGCCGTTTTTTGTGCAATGTGAATGTGTACAGTTTGTCTGAAACGGTATTTCAGGCAAACAACACAAGCACAAGCACAATTTGTGGCGCCCCCTCCCCTCCTATATGTCAGCAGGCACCGGGGATCGAGCGGGGTAGGCTGGACGCAAATAGCCAGCGGAGGTGAGCGCTGGGGCTTGGAGATCTCTCTCCTCCACTCTTCTCCTCTCCCCGTCTCCCTGCTTACTGCGTCCGTGCTGACAGCTCAGTTTTCCACCAGCCGCGCTGTTCCTGGCCACAGTGATCAGACAGCCTATCTGATCACTGTGGCCAGGAGCGGCGAGGCAGGCAGAAAACTGTCTCAGCTCACCTGCGAACTGCCATCCCCGTTCGCCTAGTACATTCTCCGGGGGGCGGGGGGGGGGGGGGAGGCAGACTGGAAGGAAAGCCCGGGGGCTGTGTGATCAGCGGGTGAGTCACCCGGATCGGGTCACCGCCAGTCAGCCACGTCTCCTCGGTGCCATCCACACAGCTGACCCCTCCCCCGGCTCACAGCTGACACATTGTTGTCACTCCGGTTAATCAATATGCGATCAGCAAGGTCGCGGCCGCCGCGGGGTCACAGGGGGCTGATTCGCCGCCGCCGCCTCCCCCAGGACCGTGCGCGACCCCCGCTCCCCTCAGCAGTCACTCAGCTCACTGCCCTCCCGAGCTAATCCCACGGCCATCCTCCCTCTCCCCGACTGGTATTACAGCATCGTCACCCCGCTCCTCGTCATACCCCCGCCCGCTACATGTAACCGAGGCTCTGCCGCACGCCGTCCCAGGGCTCCATCTCCCCTCCGCGGCTCTGTCCCCCTCTACCCCCGGCTTCACTGCGCAGCGCGACCGCCCGAACCATCAGAGCCCCGCTGGGACATAGGCAGCTGGGGGACACTCGGGAGGCTGCACGCATCAACGTGCCCGCAGGGTCAGAGGACAAGTGTCTGCCCGGGACTCGCTGCTGCCCGGCTACCCTGCTCCTGTCACCCGCCGCCCTCCTCAGTCTCTCACCCGACTGTCACAACAACACAACACTATCTGTACTGCGGGCCGACGGGTCACGTGTCCCAACAACAGCCAATCCCCTGGCGTCACTTCCTCTGGCACTGATACTCATATGACAGGCAATCGTCACACACTGCCTTGAAACGTGTTCTGGATGAAACGTTTCAAGTGCTATGTGAATGACACTTAACCGGTATTTAAAACGGTAATCTGGGTCACTGTTAAGGCTCTGACCCGTTTTAATTACCGTTTTAAAATACCGGTTTTTAAAACGTGTCTGCGATGTGAAAGGGGTATAACTGTCTCTGCAAGGAGTAGGTAACTGGCTGGGCACCGTGAGGCTCTGGGTGTTGTACTGACTATGGGAGCGGGTAAAACGTGCAATACATTGGCATTTTCTGTGATATGCATGCAAAGCTCAGGGAACAGCAGTAATCCCCCATTCCTGTAGCTGAGCAAACCACACAGATACTGGAATAAGAGGAAGAGAAGACTCATTTCCCCCATCACTCTATTATTTACTATTGTCTTCCACATTAATATCACACTACCGGCCATCATTCCCATGTGGAAAATGAGATGATGTGCCTCAGCCAGAGGCAGACGGGACCCCAAGACACCAGTTTGAGGCCCTATTCTCTCGAACAGTCCATAGCACAATTTTTGTTGCTGCTAATTGCACTCGGCATTGATAGAGTACCGTGGCCTGTGTACAGTCTACCGATAAATGCTGAGCTGTGTGAACATCGGCATTGCATACAAATCTGAATCAGGTTCTAGGTCTTTTGGAAGTAGGCTCAATACCTGCATCACAATTCAAGTACACCGACTGCCCTCATACAGGGGATGGCCCCATTTTTTGTGTCAAAACAATTTTTATCCTAACAAAGAACATCAAAAGGACTTTGGGAGCAGCAGTGCCATCTTTCCTATTGGCTTAATGAGCAGTTGCCCAGGGGCCCAAGGATTCTAGGGGCCCACCCCAATGGGGAAGACGGCACTACCCGGGGAGCTGCCTGCGACTGCGGTGACGTGCAGCGGGGATCCGGGAAGCGGCGGCTGGAAGCTTGTAGTGCTATTTGCCGGGCTGCGGGGCCGGAAGCGTTGCTGATTTTGAAAAGACTGGCCGTACGCTGTTTGGCTGGACGCTCAGCCATGAGTCTTTTCAAAATCAGCAGCGCTTCCAGCCCAGCAAATAGCGCTACAAGCTCCCAGCCCCTGCTGCCCGGACGACGCTGCAGCACATTGATAATGTCACGCGGTAGTCATTCAGTGCTCCTCTGGGAATGTATTGGAGAGTCAAGATATCTTTATGGGGCCCCTTGGGAACTGCTGGACCCTAGGCAGCCACCTAGGTTGTCTTGTGAAAAATCCACTTCTAGCCCCAGTCCATAAAAAAACAACAACACCCTCACTTTCCCATCAATGTCCCCACCGTTTTTTTGTGGAATGTAAATTGGGGTTCTCCTGCTTAACACTGGAGTGTTATCAGGTATGCAGGATTTCATAGTATTTTCATGGAAATACTTCCCTGAATATACATACGTGTGTGTGTGCACGCGCCCACAATACTACCTTCTGAATTTCCCACAGTATAAATAGAGGCCATCCTGCTCGATTTTCCACTAAATACATTTATCATTTACTATTTGCAGCTTATTCCACCAAAACACACATTATCAATGCGGCTGGTTACCGCAGATATTTAGTGTCACCCCATGTATAAAAGAGGGCCCACAGCAGATACCTTTCACAACCCTCCCCAGCAATAGCCGCCGCGCATGTGTGGTCAGGAGACTGTAAATGACCAGCAGAACCAGCACTGAAGTGAACACATCTCATTAATATCGTACCCGTATTGCATTGCAAATGTGATTATTGATATATGGGCCCAATAAAAAATCATCCCTACCAGTGTTCCCTCTAAGCTGTGCGCACGTGCGCCCGCACACAACTCGATGAGTGTGCGCACAGACATGATAACAGAGCGCACAAAGCATCAGTGGTCCCTTTTTGCAGTTGTGGATTCAATTAATGTGTGTTTCACCCATTAACTACATTGGGTGCTGTGTTTTGAATGTTTACATGTTTAATATCATTTTGAAGTAAAGTTAACACAAATGCTGAACGTCATTTTCCAGTTATATATGTGACGCACAAAAATTTTAATTTCCTTCCAAAGTTGCACAGCCAAAATCTTTTGCCGCACACAGCCTTCGTAAAATTAGAGGGAACATTGATCACTACTGCATTTTGCGATTTCACATCACTGCTGAATTTCCTGATAATTATATAGGGGCCCATTTACTATAGTATCGCATAATCAATGCTCTCTGGGAATCTATGACCCAGGATCGCAGTGCAATATTCGATCCTTTCGGGCAACGTCCCTGCAGGTGCTACAATGGGCTACTGCAGTAGCCCCGGGACCTGCAGTAGCCCCCGGACCTACTGCAATGCAGTATGATATTGAAACATCTGGCAGCATCGCATCCTCCATAGAAACCCTATGGGGGAATGTGGCTGGCGGCAGGGCAGGAGGGATCGCAGCAGGGTACCAACTGTGGTACCTCCGTGATCCATGCTTTTTTTTACTAGGTAAACCCTACGATCAAGGGAAATCCAGTGCTAGCAATGTGATAGCAGGTGATAGCGACATGCGGGACCACGCATCACCATTGCTAGAGGGCAAACACACGGAGTGGTCCATGCTCTTCAGATCGCTTAGAAAAGGGGCTGTGTGTGCCCCTTAAGTGTTTGGCTTGAACAAGGTAACAATTTCCTGTTATTACCAGCACAAGTTTCCTAATTGCACATATATACAGTATATAACCTAAATTGCCCATGAGACCATGACCACGGACACAGTGGGTGACATTTAATAGGATGAGAGATTTAGTCACTATCCGAAATTGCCCATTATCACACTTTTTAAGATCGCATTTTTTTTGCTGCAAATTCGCATATTTAATGAGCTGCGTGTTCCAGGCAAAAAAGTGTGATATGGTGCGATAATGGGAGATTTTTAGTCATGAAAATGTGCGGGAAAAAAATTACGTGAGGTACCCCCTCCTGAGCATAATCAGCCCTGGGCTCATTGAGCCGGACCTGGTTCCAAAAATACGGGGGACAACAAATCTGGGGGTTCCCCGTATTTTGAAACCAGGTCCGACTCAATGAGCCCGCAGCTGGTTATGCTCAGGAGGGTGGACCTCACGCCATTTTTTTTTTATTTAACATTTACACATTTTTTAAGACAGGCGGATGCACAGATCTCAATGATCTGTGCAGGGTTCTGGCAAATTGACCTGTCAGAACCTGGTCTGCATGTGTTATTTTTAGTAACATTTTCCCGTTTTCGCATCTCAAATATGCGATTTGTATACTTTATAATGGAAAAACATCTGGATGCGAGTTCCGGCGTTACTAAAAATCACAATTTCTCATCAAAATCCACATTTTTTGCTGTTCTTTGCATCTCATCAAATATGCGATTTCGGAAAAACTTGCGATTTCATCCGTTTTTGTCACAAAAAAAATCGCACAAATTAAATTTTCGCATCTCATTAAATGTCACCCAACATGTCACACATAGTATCATGCACTAACAAAGAGCAGACCAAATCTATTGTTTATCCAATTACATTTCTTTTGTTTGCATACCGGTGCTCAGTTATATCCACTGTGACTCTAGAATGGTAATTCTAAGCTGGTGAAATTGTGTCATTTTGGTGATAATGGTACAATCATTTTGTTCAACAAATATAGAAATTTTACATAAAAGTTATGTATAAATATTCCACAGCAACAGACACAAAATACATTAACATTGAGTTAAGGTAATTATATCATTGTTTCTTGTAAAGACCACATGTTTCTGACCACATTACCAAACCATAGTAATATATGTATCCTACCCAAGATAATTTTACATTTATGGTCCTATACTAGGGAACATAAATACAGTGTTTTATCTTGAACCCTTTATTTGAATACTAAAGGAAAAATAAATGTATTCAGCTTTATTACATTGTTAAAGATACTCAATATGTTCATGTCTGTGTAATCACACAATGCTTCTCAGCCAGTACATGAGGAAATAATAA
This sequence comes from Crinia signifera, assembly GCF_055691185.1. Classification (NCBI taxonomy): domain Eukaryota; kingdom Metazoa; phylum Chordata; class Amphibia; order Anura; family Myobatrachidae; genus Crinia; species Crinia signifera. The sequence continues at coordinate 132,075,815 of NC_139224.1, read as the reverse complement.
AAACATGTTCTCTAAGGAAAAGCAAACGTAATAGTTCCCGCTCTGTAATCACTCTGTAATCACTCCGGAATTGTATAAACCCCTTTGCAATAGGGTTATACATAGTGAGTTAGAGATTCCAGTGAATTTCATCCCATATAACAATGATTGCTAAACAGTATAGCAAGACAGCATTCGAACAATCAAACACATTTTCAATTAGATTTTAACAAATGCTAACACAAACAAATACATTGTGAGTCCTCTAGACAACTGCTTCATTGACACATCTGTTTCATTGACAGACTCTGTGGGGAATATTTACTAAGCTTGTCATTGGTTGTGGAGGCAGTTTTAAGAGTAATAAGATTAAGTGCAAACTACTATGCTTATGTATTTATTATTATTTATTGGCCTTTTCATTTTCGAAGCAAGAACCATTGACAATCTATAGCTATAAAAAGCAGGCCATATATACATTTATCATTATATATTTACAGGCAGTAACAGGTGTTTTCCCCCCAAAAAATTGCTACAATAGAATTACTTTTAGGAGTAAATTTACTAAAGCTTCTAAAAATTAAAAGAGGTGTTATTTCCCAGAGCAACCATCAGATTCTACCCCAGGTGCAATTTGGGCCTTCCTCCTCCACTCCAACCCATGTACACAATATTCCACACAGCAGTGGGCCTCTTAGTCCTGAGGGGCCCCGATGCAATGCACCTGTTGCACCAATGATACTTCTGCCTCTGGGGGTATGGATAGGGCAAGGGTAGGGTAAAGAAGGGCTTGTAGGGTATGGGGTGGTAAGTCGCAGGGAGGAGACCTGATCTGGCACCCAAACAGCCTGTACAAAAAGTAAGGGCAGGAACACAGTTGTAGAATGGACATGGAGATAAGGAGCACAGTTGTCATGGACAATGGTAAGGAACAAGAGAGAAGAGGGTTGTGGCTGTGAGGGTGTATAATCCAATGAATAATAATATGTGTTTGGTGGGTGGGTGCGCCATGGGCTTATTGCTTGCCCACATTTATATCCAGACAATAATAACCATAATGCAGAAGCTTCTTTGCTGGCCTAGAAAATTCAGAATGAGCCTCTTTTTCACATGAGAGCATTTGACTGCACAAAACCCTATTAAAATACCCATAGATTAGCAAATTGTTTTATTTAAAATATAAGAATGCACCTATCCTTCAGATTCAAGTAATCCAATTGGAAGTGCAGGAAATGACTCCTGTTTGTTGTAGATTGTTGTTAATTTCAACTCTCGAATCTGTCAGAATTGGTTTGTTTTATTTTTTTCCCTCAAATAAATGGTCTAATTCATGGAATTTGGAGCAACGTTTTAATCTTTGCCCATCTGCTCATTTTTTTTGTATATAAATCTCCCGAGAAGATACTGAAATGTGATTAAGGGTTTGGAACTCACTTGAAGAAGTCGTCTTTGCAGTAAACATTTCCCGCCCGGGAGAAGCATCGTTCGGCCAGGGGTACCTGGCACTCGCAGCACTTCAGGCACGCACTATGCCAGTGACGATCTAGAACCTTCAGGATGAATTTATCCAGTATGTGTTCGTTACATCCAGAGCAGCGCGGGATCTCTGTGCAAAGAAGAAAGCAGACAGCCATCAATGGGAGACACAGTAACGCTCAAATATTGCTTCTGTTCTCACAGCACAACGTGTTGCTAATATGTCATCCAACACCTTCTGACATGCTTATTAAATGCCGTTTCTGTTCACATGGTGAATACAAACTCATTGTGCAGCTAACACACTCACAAGGTAAAGTCAACAGGATTGGAAAGCCGACACAAGTATTAAGTCAACAATGGCAAGGTCAATAGTCAAAGGGTTGACATGAGGTTTTCACTATTATTTTGTCTTGAATGTCGACATAGTCAACATGGACACTAATACCGCCTTTGCTTGCATGGCTCGATGCGCTCACCATGCTTTGGGAACGGTGCCTCGCAGTGCTCGGCACACTATTTTATTCTCCCACCATGCCGTAGTGGATGCTAGGACATGGAATACCTCCTGTCGGCACATGTCTCAAAAAAAAAGTGAAAAACTCTTGTCGACATTTTGATGGTCGAACTTGCCATTGTCAACCTTCAGTGGTAGACCTAAATAGGGTCGACCTGGTGACCGTACCCTGCATATCATAGCAGTAAATGAAAAATATATATATTTTTGTCCTTTTTATCAATCTAGCTAGGACATTTGTAATCTGTAATGACCCCATGTATCACCCAATGTGAAAAAGTCATATAGAAACATGAGACGACAAGGCTCCCCCCCTCCCCCCCCCCCCCCCCCCCCCCGGCAGCACAGCCCCACCAACAGTTCAGCTCAACCTACAGTACAGCCCCACCCACAGTGCAACTCCACTTGCAGCACAGCCCCACCCACAGTACAGCCCAACTAACAGTACAGCCCCACCTGCAATGCACCCAACCTACAGTACAGCCCCACCCACAGTGCAACTCCACCTGCAGCACAGCCCCACCCACAGTGCAGGCCACTCACAGTGCAGCCCAACCTACATTACAGCCCCACCTGCTGTGCACCCAACCTACAGTACAGCCCATCTGCAGTACAGCTCCACCTGCAGTGCACCATGGTGTTACAAAGATGCAGTTTTTTTGCCTTTTTTACATTATTTGCAGCTCTGAATCAGCCCCTATATAGCTTTCACCCATTAAGTAATGCCTAACAGATTGAAATAGCATGAATGGTTTGCTCTAGGCTTATTACCACCATTGCTTTCTAAAATGTGAATGTAGTAGTATTTAACATTTTCAGAACACAGCACAACCTGTTACTTGTGTGTTTATGTGGTAACAGTCCTTATCGCCAGCATCTCAGCAGCAAAATGAGTTATCTGCCTAGTAGAAGGTCTAAACTATCAATATCCTGACAGGTTCTAGAGGGGTGACTAGTGAGGGAATATGGGTGTGAGAGGTCATTTCAGCTGAAATGTCTACCTCCCAAATAGGCATGAAACTAAACATAAAAAAGGATTTGAAATGAAACACTGGAGATGCAACTGAAGTCCACAATTTCACCTTTTAATTCAAGCGGTTTGCCAAAAATATTGTATTCAAAGTTTAGGCATTTCATCCATTTTATACACAGTGTCTTCAAATGTAATTAGACAGATTAGCATAATCACAAATAAAGAAGTACATTTTTATTGGTGTGTTGAGAATGATTTCCAGGCAATTGCTGCCAGAAGTCTGCAAGCCAAATTCTGGGTGTCCTCCTTTGTTGTACTCTGTTAGGCCTTTACTGAAACTGTCTTCAATTGTTTATTTAAGGGTCTTTCTGCCTTTTTTTTTCTCCATAAAGTAAAATGCAGACTCGATCTAGTTCCGATTAGGTTATTAATTGCAGAATATCCCATTTATTTGCCTTAAAAGCTCCTGAGATGCTTGCACGTGTTTTGGGTCATTGACCACCCAATCAACTTTAATGAATTGGCTGAATCTAAGCAGCTTGTATATCTCTATATACTTCAGAATTCATCTGGCTGCTTCTGTCATATCATCAATAAACAATAAACCCTAGTGCCATTGGAAACCATGCATGCTCATTCCATCACAATGTGTTTTACAGATGAGGTGCAGCCATCCCAAGCCTTCCCCATACTTTTAACTTCCCCTCATTCTAGGTTCAGGTATTATCTATCCAAAGAATGCTGTTCCAGAATTGGGCTGGCTTTTTTAGATTTTTTGGCAAAGTTTATTCTGGCCTTTATATTCTTGAGGCTTTTGAATGGTTTGCACTTTGTGTTGGACCATCTTGACTTTGAACTCATGAAGTCTTCTCTTTATGATACACTTGTATATCGATATGCCTACCTCCTGGAGTGTTCTTCCCTTGGCAGGATGGTGTGAAGAGGTTTTTCTTCAATGCAAGTTCAGATCTTGGGCCTTATTCTGGTTGGAGCGGCCGGGCCGTACGCGCACGTCCCGGGGTTTTTAATGATCTGCGCATGCGTACATTCGCTAATGCGCAGGCGCGAACACTCCACAACGCTCACGGACGGGTCTCTACGTGCGAAAAAACCTGTACGCGAGTGTACGGGCATTGGGGGCGGCATAGGGGCGTGTTGAGGGGAGCGGCCCAAATAATGAGGGAAAATGGGCGTAAATATGGGCGTACACGGGGGTGTGCACCAAAAATGAGCGGTGCTACTACCGCACGATCGACTAAAGCACCGTTCATTTCGGACACAAAACAGGCGGCCGCCAACCGCCATCTCAAACCACCCCTACAGATACCGCATGCCAGCGTGCGCCTGGGTTAGCTAATTTACGCGGATTACTACCAAACACATACACCTGAATGTAATAACCAATGCTGCAGTCTATTAAGTCCAAACCATGATTTCACTACCTGCAAGCCACACACAGCACTCTAACACATTGGAAGCTTATCTTTCTATACTTCTCTTCATTTAAAGGTTTGTTTAATTTAAGGTAAGAATCTTTGTAAGACCTGCTTATATATGCAAAGGTAGGTATTTGTTAAACAGTTAGACACATTCACTACGTGCTTTCATAGACTTTACACAGTAGCACACTCAATCGACACAAGTCGACATGTGTCAACGTGTTCACTCTAATACAAACATAGGTTTTGTATTTATGATACAATAACATAAACCACATCTAACACCTACAAAGGATGTTTCAGCAATGTTTTAATCCCATGGCCACTATTTTGCACATTAATTAATTCAATTAATTAATTAATTTTCATAATTATAGTTGAAAGGGAAGATATGCTGGTCCATATATGTGAAGGGTATGTCAGCGTACACGGACGTACGCTCACTCTCACGAGCGGTGACATAAGCTGACTTTTCTATTGAAAACAATAGGGACCCGTCCGTGCAAGCTGGCGTACGCTCAGATAGCCGCAAGAAGACGGTGGGAAGACGGCCGAGAGACGTCCGTAAACGGTGGTGTACGCTCAATTGTACGCCAGTTGTCGGAGTGTAAGGGCTGGCCCGTCCGTGTACGTTGGCGTACGCACATTTGTACGCCACTCCCCTTCGACGTTGTTTCTGTCCGTACGTATGCGGCTGAGTTGTGGGTGGACTTAACCCCAACGGCCGCGTGCGGATAGCGTACGTTAATAGCGAACGTACGCACGTTTGGCCGCTCCAACCAGAATAAGGCCCCTTGTGTTTTCTAGCTCACCATTGTCAAATCAAATAATGGAAAGGCACTGTCCCTCATAATTGTCCACTTCATAATGAGAGTAACCAAATAATTCATTATTTTTTCGCCGATTTTATCCTCCCCCCATATTTCCAATACAAGAAATTAAAACTATTGGACGCTGAAATGCCTGGATAAAAATTCTTCAAAGCAGCAAAGTAAAGAGCCTCTTTGGCACCCACCTGGTGATTGATCACATAAGGGTTTCTTTAAGGTTCGCGAACTCTCTCTGATTTTTTTTGTCAAGCCTACGGATGGCCTGCTCACTTGAATTGAGAGCTCTGTTGAGATTGCATGTTGTTGATTCACTGCAACAACTTCCTTCAAAATGCAAATGTCACACTTGGAATCAACTCCACACATTTTCCTGTTTCCTTTTTAAAGAAATAATGAAGTAAGAACCCAATACATGGGGTCTGAGGGCCCCTGGAAGAATGATGGACTGGCAGTGGATGAGCAATACTATGTTGAAAATATATAGGAGGCTAAAGTGTTACAATGTACTGCGTACTCACAAAAGTCAATGCAGCCACCACAAATGCAACTTCTGGGGCTTAGCCCATAGGGTAACACATAGGGTGAGATTTAATAGGATGAGAGATTCAGAAAGTGAGAGATTTGGGAAGAAATCTCCTGGTTTTTTTAAAGCGGCAATCATTTACACTGCAAAATCAAACTGGTTTTGCAGTGTAAATGATTGCCGCTTTAAAAAAACTGGAGATTTCTTCCCAAATCTCTCACTTTCTGAATCTCTCATCCTATTAAATCTCACCCATAGATTCTGGGCACTTAATGTGGCATCTAGGGGTTACAGTGCATTATCCTAGGGCAGGGGTCCTCAAACTATTTTGCTCTAGGACTCCATAAAATAACACAATAAAAATAATGACAGGACCCCAGCAAGTTACTGCAGAAGATCATCACATCACATGTGTAGTCAGCAGACAGCACATACATAGAGGCACAAAATGATGGGAGGAGTCTAAAATAACAGACAATTCTACAGATTTTTCAGACTCCTTGAATTACTGACTGAGAATAGAAAAGTCATAGGCCTGATGGTCAGCAACATGGAGTCGCAACCCCATGCTGAGAAGGTCGGGACCCACTTTGGGGTTAGGACCCACAGTTTGAGAACCACTGCCCTAGGGTTAACCATGTAGAGAAATTGACTAAGAATTGAATAGCTCCTTCAATTAAACCCAGAGCTTCACCCAGAGGGTTGCATCTGCCCCACAGAAACTAAACAGAGCCCAAGCTATCCAACATTTCAGATTGTATTCATTCTGTCATCAGGGATTTGTTAGAATAAATGTGTCTCAAAGAGCATATAAAACATTACAACATTAGGATTTTTTTTTCACGAACGACCACGAGGATGGACAAGTAGGCTATTGGCTATGCAATTTACTGCCCTAGAAATGAAACTAGACTTATATATTACCTATTGCCCATTTCGGTGCAATGTATATACAGTACACACATACAGCTTGATTTAGGACTAGGAAGTTTCTTTAAAATAAATAAATAAAACAATCTTGCAATTAGTTGCTACTTGGCTTCTATAATAAAACTGTCTGCCAATATCAACTCTGAATCATGGGAGATTGGGCGCTCAATAATATTGATTTATGAGCTAAAGAAAAAAAAAAAACACTTTCCTGGGACGTGGAAATCCTTCTCAGAGGCTATACGATACAATAAAACACAGCAAAACCTTGCCTTTCTTCTAGCAACCAAACAAGATATGTTCATAAGAGTTATTGTATACAGAAATCTTCTTTTAAATATTAAAACAGCAAGAAGAAAAAAACAACATAACAGTGTTATTCCCATAGCGATATATATAAAGGCAAGTGCTCATATACTGCTAACTGTAAAGGTTTGATTTAGTGTACAGTGAAAGTCTTGTGTGATAAACCTGCTGCTCTCATGGGTTCTTAGTTAACAATGTAAGATAACGGGACGGGTGTGTAATAAATGAATAATCCATCTTTTGTCATGAATGAATTATCTATATAAGCCATAGAACAGGACTCACCTGCTTTCATAGTAAAATGAGTCTTGGTTTGGATGGTTAGATGACTATAGTGCTGGACTCAAAGATGTGTCTGTTATTTTTGGTCTCTTCACCTATGCTTCAGTGAGTTAAGGGACAGAGCAGAGCTGCTGCACGTGCCCAGTGTACCAGCTTCTTCTACCACTTTTTCTGTATGTGTGGATCTGAGCCCTCAAACATTGCAATGGACCAGAGAGTAGCTGCCAGGAGGAAGAGACAGGAGCCTTACCATGAAGTGGGAGAATGTAAACTTGGAAAGTGCAGTACTGGTTCTATTATGTTTGTGTATTTTTTTTATTTATTTATGTATTTATTTATTTATTTATTTATTATATGTTTAACCTTTTTCTGAACACTTATTTAATATTTAAATGTTTGAAACAGCCTATACTACAGACCATCTGTACTGTTAAATAGTTATACTGTATCCAGCGTATAAAAAGAACAATGTTCAGGGATGTGACCTCTACCCCCAGACTCCCGTACTTACTCCAATGCCCTGCATTGCCACTGTGAAATAGTAGGAAATCTCCCTCCTCCCTGAAGCCTCTAGAGTTCTCTCTGATTGCACCGTACTCACATTATGAAACTGCTATGATTTAAGGGGGGTGGGGATAAATCATAATTATATACATTCAAATTGGATCATATTAATATCGCTATGGCCGCGCATCAATATCGCTATGGCCCTACACACGGAGCGATTCTACCAACAGTGTCATAAAATCACACAGACACTACCTGGCCTACCAGAATAGTTAAGTAGTAAATGTATTACCATATCTCAGGTAATCATATGTTATTTATAAGGTGCCACAAAGGTTCTGCATTTCCGCACAAGGTGATAAGACTGACAAAAACAATAACTAGAAATTCACATAGCTAAATAATTCTAGTGAGTAAGTTACATAATTATGTGCATAAGACAAAGGAGAGAGGTCACTGCTCAGAGGAGCTTGCAATCTACAAGGGTTAAGTAGGCGCCATGGGAGAAGAGGATAGTAATGCTTGCTATGGCTTCCAAACCTTTTTTTACTTGCATGTTATTTTTCAGCTCTTTGCATTGTTTTATACCGTTGTATCAGTTTATTATTGGTAGAAAATGGAATGAATATTTGGGATTGCAGAATCTGTAAATATACAGCAGAAGACAGATTCAGCACATTGGTAGTAGTTTAAAAGGAAATGTAACTTAGACCTGTTTTACATTACGCCATATCATTCACCAAGCAATGTGGTCAGAACATGCTACTACAGTAGTTGTAAAGTACACAGAGGGTATTTATTAAAGCACACAGAGAGAGAACAAATAAAACAGAGATAGAGAGAGGGATAAAGCACTAACCAATCACATTCTTACTCATTTTGCAGACTGTGTTTGAAAAAGTACTGTAGCTGGTTAGTTGGTACTTTATCTCTGGCAACTTTATCTCTCTCTCTCTTTCTGAGGCAAAGTACATAGTAGTACATACATCTCTGTGTTTTTTAAATGAGAGATTAGTGCTTTATCTCTTTACTTATTTTTTTTCCCAAGCTTTAATAAATACCCCAGAGGGATGTAAGGATCAATGATTTCTATGGTCCCCACAATATAGAGCACACTTAGGGGAACCAGCCTGGAATTAGGTAAAAAAAAACATAATTGCTACCAGTGTATATAATAATAAAGTATTATTAAGGTTGCAGCTACCATAGCAGCCCAGCAATGTGACGTAATATGAATTAGGGCACTACTGTGATTCAGAAAACAAACTAGGACACTATTATGGGGCATAAAATGAACAACTGATGCAAAGAGGTGTCTCTGGGAGCATTTGGAACATTTAAAAAATCTTTGCTGTGGGACCTACACAGTTGTGGCTACACCCCTGATTATAATGCACTACCGTGTATACAGCAGGTGCAATCACCTACAGTCTAGGGACATTTGGGAATAGATATATTAAACTTTCTACAGAGAACAAGTGGTTTCCCATAGCAACAAACCAGCTTCTAGATATCATTTTATGGAATGTACCAGACAACTGATAGCTATAAGCCGATTGGTTTATACACCACTTCTTTTCATTTAAAGAAGGTTCGATACGTAGACCTAGTCATCGCGCACTATTAAACAAAGAGTACAAAAGTGTATTTCAGTCTTAGATCATCCAAAATGCATCTTACCCATATGGTTTTATGCCAAAATAATGCAGAGCAGTGGCATAAATCCGTCCCAGTTTCCAGGAGGCAAGATAAATATTGGTGTGTGTCCCCCCACATACACACACACCACCGTATATAAAATATATATACAGGTTGAGTATCCCGTATCCAAAATGCTCGGGACCAGGAGAATTTTGGATAACGGATTATTCCGTATTTCGGAATATTTTAATATTTCAATGATGTATTTTGAAGTATCTTGCATGTATGCTGTATAAACACATAATATACACACAAATATATTTTATTACCACATAAAATACACACAAATATATTTTAATTGTTCAAAAAACAAGGTTTCAAAACGTGAAACAAAATGTGTGTACTATCTCAGCACTGAATTTGAATGCCAAGCAATCATTGTCTTGCACATATATAGTGCCAGTTACATATCATGTCCCCAGTGATGCTGTTACAAATGTCCCCAGTGAGTTTTTAGCAAAAAAAAAAATTTTTTTTCACTTTCTGGAATGTCCGTATTTCGGAATAATTCGGATAACGGATACTCGGATACGGGATACTCGACCTGTATATGATTGGTGATACACCGTCTCTAGAGTCTTTTTTCCAAGCCGCCGCGAGTGCCATGTCTCCCGCACCTTACATCATCCCCTCTCTGACAGGGGCACCGGGCGCAGTTATTCTGGTCATTTGGAGTGCCGGGCTTTTGCAGTTGTATATATATATATATATATGTAGAGGGGTGGTGGGGCAGCACATCCAAGCTTAAGTATAAATCCTCGCTCCGGTGCCAAGCTTTAGAGATACCGCGGTATCCAAACAAAGTAGCCAGGTAAGCGGCACCCGGAGACTAATCAATAAGGTAAACCAAACGTGGATGGGATCAAACGTTTTCGAAGTTTATTCACTTCTTCATCAGGATGCAAAGACACAAATGAAAACACATACCTATATCAGGAACACCACACCACGTGAAGATCATCCCGGCGACGCAGGTCCTGAATGACGCGCCCACTGATGACGCCATCATCCCATTCCCGTTGCCCGGACAACCATCTAAACAAAAACGTAACAGTGAAAAATATAATAAACATAAAATATGCGTTAAAAACATGAGAAAGTTCACAATAATGTAATGCGTATATGAGGTAATATATATGATGGCGGTCAAGCGCCGCTACTAAATAAACACAACAAATAATACGCAAGCAGCATGGATGTGCTGGTTAGAGCACTGCGTCCACATGAAGCAGGCAGGTGTGCATGAAACGGAAAGAGTTACAAGAAACAGTGAAGTCCTGCGGACTCGTTGAGCCCTCGTGGGGCAAGTGTCCCCAGGCTATGGATCCAACGGGACTCTCTTTGTAACAGTCGTAATGACCTATCCCCTCCCCGTTTATTCACAGGCTCATGGTCAATGATAATATATTTTAATTGATTTATGCTGTGGCCGGCAGTCACAAAATGCCGTGCTACCGGTTGGTCGCTGTGTCCACTAAGCAACGCAGCACGTAATGTCGACTTGTGTCCGGCAATCCTTTCCCGCAGAGTGCGGTCGGTTTTGCCGACATATCCTTTACCACAAGGACACATGATAAGGTACACGATGTACTTGGTAGTACACGTGACCACATGGCGGATAGAAATGCGTTTGCCAGTCAGGGGATGTGGGAAGTCACTGCCAGTCATGAGTGCACTACACACTATGCAATTTAGGCATTTATAACACCCGGGTCTTTTAACCAGGAAATTACCCTGCACCGATTGTAACCGGTCCAGTCCACTGATGTCGGTCTTCATGACCCAATCCCTGAGATTTTTGCCACGACTATAGCATGGCATTAATCTCTTTTCCCCTAGTAGTAATTCGGGGTCAGTCTGCACAATGGGCCATAGGTTATTAGATACTGAGCGGATGGTGTTGCTCATGGTGTTGTAATGGTTGACCCATGGGAATCTTTTGTCCATGTCAGTGTTTTTACAGGAGGTTTTAAGTGTTTCCTCTCTCTGGCACCTAAGAGCTTTGTCTTTTGCTAGTTGTAATTGTTTGGCATCATAGCCCCTTACTACAAAGTCAGCCATCATGGTGTCAATATGTTCAATAGCGATTGCTCTATCAGAGCATATCCTAATCGCCCTAAGAAATTGTGAATAGGGTAATGAAAATTTGAGTTTGGGGGGATGGAAACTGGTAGCATGTAATGTGGTGTTTCTGTTCGTCGGTTTACGGAACAATCTGGTGCACAACAGACCGTCACTGATGCTCACCTGAACATCAAGGTAGTTAACACTGGTTTCACTGATATTATGTGTGAATTGTACAGGATGGTTAGAACTGTTGTGTACCGATATGAACTGTTCAATGCTCTCCTTAGGACCAGTCCACAAGACAAATAAGTCGTCTATATATCTTACATAAAATAGTGCATGCTGGACAAAAAGAGCATTGGTCATCATAAGATCATCCTCAATCATGTACATGTAGGCGTTGGCGTACGATGGGGCCACATTGGACCCCATCGCACAGCCAGACGCCTGCAGGTAATACACACCATCAAACATGAAAAAATTGCACGTAAGCACCAACTCAAGTAAATCAATAAGTACATCAATGTTCGGACCCTTATATGCAGGGTTACCAGTCACCAATCTGCGCACTGCCTCCAATCCGTCCACAACTCAGCTCTATACCTTGTGTACCTGATGGAACTTTATTGTGCAGTCTTGACATTTCCAGTCTTTATACTATAATACCCAACAAGGACGGATTGGAGGCAGTGCGCAGATTGGTGACTGGTAACCCTGCATATAAGGGTCCGAACATTGATGTACTTATTGATTTACTTGAGTTGGTGCTTACGTGCAATTTTTTCATGTTTGATGGTGTGTATTACCTGCAGGCGTCTGGCTGTGCGATGGGGTCCAATGTGGCCCCATCGTACGCCAACGCCTACATGTACATGATTGAGGATGATCTTATGATGACCAATGCTCTTTTTGTCCAGCATGCACTATTTTATGTAAGATATATAGACGACTTATTTGTCTTGTGGACTGGTCCTAAGGAGAGCATTGAACAGTTCATATCGGTACACAACAGTTCTAACCATCCTGTACAATTCACACATAATATCAGTGAAACCAGTGTTAACTACCTTGATGTTCAGGTGAGCATCAGTGACGGTCTGTTGTGCACCAGATTGTTCCGTAAACCGACGGACAGAAACACCACATTACATGCTACCAGTTTCCATCCCCCCAAACTCAAATTTTCATTACCCTATTCACAATTTCTTAGGGCGATTAGGATATGCTCTGATAGAGCAATCGCTATTGAACATATTGACACCATGATGGCTGACTTTGTAGTAAGGGGCTATGATGCCAAACAATTACAACTAGCAAAAGACAAAGCTCTTAGGTGCCAGAGAGAGGAAACACTTAAAACCTCCTGTAAAAACACTGACATGGACAAAAGATTCCCATGGGTCAACCATTACAACACCATGAGCAACACCATCCGCTCAGTATCTAATAACCTATGGCCCATTGTGCAGACTGACCCCGAATTACTACTAGGGGAAAAGAGATTAATGCCATGCTATAGTCGTGGCAAAAATCTCAGGGATTGGGTCATGAAGACCGACATCAGTGGACTGGACCGGTTACAATCGGTGCAGGGTAATTTCCTGGTTAAAAGACCCGGGTGTTATAAATGCCTAAATTGCATAGTGTGTAGTGCACTCATGACTGGCAGTGACTTCCCACATCCCCTGACTGGCAAACGCATTTCTATCCGCCATGTGGTCACGTGTACTACCAAGTACATCGTGTACCTTATCATGTGTCCTTGTGGTAAAGGATATGTCGGCAAAACCGACCGCACTCTGCGGGAAAGGATTGCCGGACACAAGTCGACATTACGTGCTGCGTTGCTTAGTGGACACAGCGACCAACCGGTAGCACGGCATTTTGTGACTGCCGGCCACAGCATAAATCAATTAAAATATATTATCATTGACCATGAGCCTGTGAATAAATGGGGAGGGGATAGGTCATTACGACTGTTACAAAGAGAGTCCCGTTGGATCCATAGCCTGGGGACACTTGCCCCACGAGGGCTCAACGAGTCCGCAGGACTTCACTGTTTCTTGTAACTCTTTCCGTTTCATGCACACCTGCCTGCTTCATGTGGACGCAGTGCTCTAACCAGCACATCCATGCTGCTTGCGTATTATTTGTTGTGTTTATTTAGTAGCGGCGCTTGACCGCCATCATATATATTACCTCATATACGCATTACATTATTGTGAACTTTCTCATGTTTTTAACGCATATTTTATGTTTATTATATTTTTCACTGTTACGTTTTTGTTTAGATGGTTGTCCGGGCAACGGGAATGGGATGATGGCGTCATCAGTGGGCGCGTCATTCAGGACCTGCGTCGCCGGGATGATCTTCACGTGGTGTGGTGTTCCTGATATAGGTATGTGTTTTCATTTGTGTCTTTGCATCCTGATGAAGAAGTGAATAAACTTCGAAAACGTTTGATCCCATCCACGTTTGGTTTACCTTATTGATTAGTCTCCGGGTGCCGCTTACCTGGCTACTTTATATATATATGTATGCATGTATGTATGTATGTTACAGTATGTATTTTATGTTTAAAATAAAGACAATGTAATGTCTATGGTCCTGCTAGGAGGTGGAGTCAGCCACAGAAGTGATATTGATGGCTTTCAATTAACTGATTCAAATTCACAGCGGAGGAGAGGTGCCCCCTTAGGAGCAGGAGCCCGGCAGCAGATGACTCCATTGACTCCCAGAGTTCTGATTGCAGATTTATACCCAAATGCTTTTATCTTTGCCTCATGCATGCGTTTTAAACAGTCCTATGAATAGTTGTTTCCTGCCTGCAAATTTCTACTAAATGGCTAGAACATTTCATTTGTGTCTATAGCAATACCGGGTATACTGTATGCTGCACCACTGCTGTACTGGTCAGCAGCCAGTATCTGAAGGTAAAACACTAGCGGCTGCCTGATGAGATTTTATGACAATAAATCAATATAAATGATTTCAAGAAGCCTTGCATATTAATCTGCACATTGCATTTGAATTTCCCTAACAGTCTATAAAAGCACTCAGCAGGCAAGTGGTTAAATCTTTTAAGATGACACATTGCCTAAGTTTATTATAGGTCCCCAGGGCAATGGGGGATTAGGATTAAGGTCAGATCACAATCTCACCCCCAAGATCTACTGCAAAGAATTAGTGGAAAATCTTTCAAACACTGAAGGATGCAGGGCAGAAATACATCTTAAGGAAATGCTGCTGCTTATCTGTAAATAGGATTTTGTTTGGCATTACATACTGTGCAATAAGCGTATACTTTCTATGAACGTCTGGAATATGCTAATGTCTGGCAGATTGGTGTACATCTGTGTGCGTGCGTGCGTGTGTGGTGGTGGGGGGGGGGGAGTTAAATACACATATACAAGAAACTGAATGACATCATTTTAAGCACATGGCCATTGCTGCCCTAATCCCAGTAATACTGCTGCTAACACTGCTGTAGAGATCATTCATTGGGGCCTATTTACTAACACACTGCTTTCCAATGCAAAATGTGCCCATGTCACCAAATCCACAATATTCTGGTTTCTGTCTAGTGCAAGTAACAGATAAAAGCAAGTACCTGGTTCGTTGCTGTGATTTGGGGGGTGCTTCTGTTTCATTCGGACGGGGCGGAATTCGGTCCCGTTCTGATGTTTGGGACTCTGCGCATGTGCAAATAGCTTCTACGAGTCTCGAGCCGTGTGCAAGGATCGGGCTGTGCGGGAGGCAGATGGTGGCAGGGACAGGGGTTGCCCATGGGAACGCCCAGCATTTTATGGGTGTCCCCATGAAAACGCTGGCCAATCTCATGGGTGCGTGGATGGGTCGTCAGCTGCCCGCCCCATATTTGTCCCCGCAGTCGCAAATAAAAGTCAGTTCCCACCGACTTTAAATTTGAGAATCTTCTATTTGAGAAACCTGGAGAAATCGTTCGATGGTCACTGACCATCGAATGATCTCTCATGCAGCGGAGACATGCGAGGGGATGTCTTCCTTATGTCTGTGATGTGTCCCTGGCATGTAGATGAGGGATTCGGCAGTGGGGGGGGGGTGGTGTTTTGGACGGGCAGCATCTCTTGTGCTCGGTAATCTTCGCAGTTTACTGAGTCAAACAGAAGAACCCCCTTAGTGCAAATGTGACCTGTGGATGCAGTGCTTGTAAATTAGTACTAATAATACAGAGTATAATGAGTACCAGTGGCATAGGTTCATCATACCCAGGATTAGAACCTGTGACCTGTGTCACTGTTGGCAGACAAATTAGCTATTTGCTTCTGCGAAGTAAGCCTGCAAATGAAGCTACTACACTACATACCTCTGCTTAATAGTAATGGTTTTGAACTAAGAGAGTGACACGTGTATTGGAGTCAGCCACAGAGGCGATATTGAGGTCTTTCAATTAACTGATTCAAACTCGCAGTGGAGGAGAGTTGCCCCCTTGAAAGCAGGAGCCCAGGGGCATATCACTCCATTGCCTCCCAGAGTTACGCCTCTGATGAGTACTAATAGTAGTGGAGGTCCTATAGAGCCAGTCTCCCTTCCTTACCACTGCTGTAAGACAACTGAACCCACACACAAGCTGTGGATGGTTGTGGTAAAGCCCCCCCCCCCATTCTTCACACAAAGTATCCACAGAGGGGCATGCGCCTCCCACAAATCCCAGCTTAAGCTGTTTGTGCTTACTCCCAGACTCCCAGGAAAGTAGGCCGCCCTTAGGTAGCCAGCTTCTCTTTTATGTGGGAAGTGTTTGGGGCAGTGATGATGCTATTGATTACACAGCAGATTTTTTAAGCATGGAGAAGTGATAAAGTGTAAGGTGATTGTTCAAGGAATGGGCAGAGAAGGGGATCATGGAAATTAAAGACGTATATGACCCGGGGGGCACCATGTATACCTACCAAACATTAACTGAGAAATTTAAGCTGGACAAACCACGATTCTATATGTATCTACAATTAAGACACTATGCCCAGAGTATAATGACCTCACATTCTACAAATATAAATAACAATGAATGTAGGAAAATAGAGATATTATTAAAAATGAACATTCCTTATAAAACCAAATTCCTATACTGGGATTTGTTCACGGAAAAAACACAAAAAAATTTGGGCAACACTAAATAAGGCCTGGCAAAAAGATTTCCCTGAGGAATCTAGATTAGAAGAGATGATCACACACATAGGGAAAACACTAAAAATAATACCCTCGGCAATGTTGCAAGAGGTGCACTTCCGCACGGTACACAGAGCCTATATTTCACAAGGCCAGCGCAAATACATGACACCAGAGGAAAAAGGCACATGTCCAAAATGCAATACACCCAACGCACTTTTTAAACACAATTTTTGGGAATGCATTAAACTCAAACGATATTGGTATAAGGTGGTAAACTATATTAAACACACATTCCAAATACATGTAGAATTAGATTACAAGGCATTGCTGTGGGCAGACTTCTCCGAATGGAATATAACACAGGAAAGGAGGAATTTGAAATCAATATTAATAATAATAGTAACGATAGCAAAAAAAATTATATTAAAGAATTGGACAATAAAAACAGCCCGCAGGTTAGTTTCTATGAGAAACATGCTAATGAAAACCTTATATATGGAAAAAATACAATGCAGTGTTGGAAATAGAAGAAGGGGGGAGAAGATTTTACGAGACTTGGGGGGATCTTATAAAAACGTTAGATAAAAAAATCCAAAAACAAATTCTACACCCCTTCAAGGAAACTCAATGGCATAGAAGTCTTCCCGAATCAGGGGATGAGTAACAAATCCTAATATCAGTGCAAGTAGAAAGGTAATATGAAGGGCAATCAAAAGGTCCGTAAAACAAGAAGAAATACGAAATAAAGATAATAGTCCTATCGCATCCTTCCCCATTGTGTCTGTGTTGTTTTATGTATATGTTATTGAATTGTTGATGGCAATAGCTTTTGTATTAATAGAAACTAGAGAAGAGATAGTAGGTAAAGTAATACTGCTTTCACATTGCAGAAATGGGTAATGACCCGGTATTCTTAAATGTGACTTTAAAACGGGTCTGAGCCTTGAGAACTTTCACATTGCAGGTGAAAACCGTTTTAAAAATCATTTAATACCATTCAAACATTCAACCATTTAACCCCCAAGGGACACGTTTCAAGCCATTGAAATAGAGCTGTTCAAACTGCCAAAAAAATGGCTTTAAAACGTGTAGGACTCTGCTTTTTACTGTGTTGAAATACCGGTTAACTTTAACCGGTAAATCAACTCTGGCACTTTCACACTGCAGCCTTAAACGTTTTAAAATGGGAAAAAAACGGCAATATACTGTTTTAAAAGTGCAATGTGAAAGGGGTATAAGACATACTTATCACAAGTTAATTTAAAATAGTTAGTGGGAATCCATAGGGATCTTGTGAGAATATGCCAATTTTGAGAACATGTATTTTTATACTTTTTTGTATGATGTATGTATGAAGTTAAAATATGTGAAATATGCAATAAAAATAATTTAAAAAGAAAAAAAGTGTAAGGTGATAACGCAGCAGCCAATCAGCTAAATTAAATTAAAGATTTTGTTCCCTTAGAAGGTAAAAAAATATATTCGGTCAGGGCAGTTAAATTGTGGAACTCCCTTCCTGGTGAGGTGATGTTGGCAGACACAATAAATATGTTTAAAATAAGGTTGGACAAACATCAATTGCGTAACCAGTGGTACCAATAACAATAATAATCTGTCTTTGAATAAATCAGAAAACACTACATATAATAAGGGATGTAGCAAATGGATCATACACACCAACTAAGTTTGAACTCGATGGACGCACGTCTTTAGTAAATCTTAACTACTATGTAACTATGTAACAGGCTTAATACATCTGCCTCTGAATCACTGATCTGGGAAATGAAGATGAAAATGCATGTCATTACGTCACCAGCATTTACCATGTGGACCTACCCATAGGCACTCATAGAGAAAAAGACTAAAATTCTGCCAAGTATGCCTTGAACCCATTGCCGTCAGTACCAACTGGCACCTGAGGAAGTAGCTGGTGGTAATGCTGTCTTCTCCGCATACAATGCTTATGCTGACTGGTAGCAGCCTGCTGCATGCAGGGAGCGCTGGAAAGCTGCATAATGCATTGTGTAGGGGCAGCTGCAGCATGTGGGTGTAGATGGCACTGGGCAGTAGGTAAGTAAGGTTTTAGGGGAGTGCATGTTTGGGATATTTTAAGGTACTTGTACCTATTGGCATGCAGCAAACAGCGGGGGGGGGGGGGGGGGGCACATGAATGATTGTAAGGGAAGTCAAACAGACATACAGTTATATAATGTACCAAAAACAGAACTTGGTGTGTCTCTGAGCGCTCATACTCTAGGAGATGGATGTTCCCCACTTTTCAGGATAGTTAGAGCCAAAAAGAGAGAAACAGATACAACAAGATAGTGAAGTATCGTTAAAACATTAAATCTACAATTCCAAAGTATATCATAGGGTATTCACAACCCGTACCGTTGAAGGTGGTCTACAAGGAAAGTAGACTATTGAAGCATTTGGAACAACACTGATGTCATTATAGGCAACCAGCTCCCACGCTCCCAATGTATATGTGTCAATAAAATAAATCACATAATAGTGCAGCACATTTTTTAGGTATAGAAGTTAACGCAAGGGCAAATACCAGTAATGAGTCCATTGCAGGCAGTGTGGGTGTTATTACAGCTTACTTGTGTGCGTCTCTGCATTGGGCCCATGAGTGTATACAGTGTCAGTGTAACGCAACTCTTACACAAATGTGCTTCTAATACAGTTACTACACTGGCTCCCAAACACTACCATTACACGTCAGGTCTTAAAGATATCCATGATATTAAGTCCCCTGAGCACTATATATATATATAGTCCTGGGTGTGTCCTGTCCGGGAGGGCAGCCTATGACAGCTGTCACCAGGGAGAGGAGGAGGGGGAGAATAAAGCCTCCCTGTATGGCCCGGCATTGTAGCAAAAAACTGACAGTCCGGACCACACGGGGAGGCAGCAATCTCCCCTTCCCCATGTCCCTGGTGAAAGCTATCACTGGGACCCCCCTGGACAAGACACCCCACGGACCGGAGACTACAAGCTCCGGACTGCAGATTTTGATGTCCGGTGGCCCGGGGTCTAGTCCGGGTCCGGTTTTTACATAGTCCCATATTCTTCCACCCAGCACTCTGTGTGCGCAGTATCTCAGTGCTTATGGGCACTGTCAGTCCAAGTCCCTGGAGCTATATACTGTATACTACAATAATTGGTAAACTTCCATTCTGACTTTTCACAGTCATCCATTCAATTCTCATAGAAACGCCACATTGTCTTCAGTTGCGAAATGTTGCGGAAATATTTTATTTATTTATTATCAGTTTCTTATATAGTGCATACATATTACGCAGCGCTTTACAAAGCATAGTTATGAGCAAAAACACATAAAGAATTACAGCACATGACAGTTTAGGATGGGATGCGGTCAATTTGCCGGCGGTGGGGATCCCGGCGTTCAGAATCCCGACCGCCGAAATCCCGAAACTTTCTCCCTCCGTGGGTGTCCACGACACCCATAGAGGGAGAATAAAATAGCGTGCCGAGCGTAGTGAGGCACCGGGCCCGCTGCGTGGCGAGTGCAGCGAGCCCGCAAGGGGGGGCGATCCACGTCCCCCCCATGTCGGGATTTCGGCGGTCGGGATTCCAACCGCCGGGATCCCGACCGCCGGGATTACGTATCGGATCCGTTTAGGACAAGTACATGGTAAATACAGATAGTTTCCTATCCAATTACATCCTTACTATACAGCACAAACATGCTCACCTATATACTCTCTTGTTTTCCTCCTGACCCCTGGCTTACTGTGCTGAATTACCATATCATTCAGCCAACCAAGAACCTCTGTAATCTGGTGGACCATTACAGAATACCTATCCTTGTGTATTCATGCCTTTTTTCCTTATAGATTGTAAGCTTGCTACCATTTCACTGTCTGTAACTACCCAATTTGTTTTATCCCTATTTCTATTTGAAAAACGCAACGGAATCTGCTGCGCTGTATAAGAAACTGTTAAGAAATAAATGTGCCTTCTTGAGAAAACCTCTATCCCTTAAAAGCAGGCTGCCTCACTGTCTTGTTTAGCTAGAACTGTCCTTGGTCCTGAATTTTAAATCGGTATCCAAATAGGGCTTTCTGAGCAATATTGTGAAAATATGGGGTGAGATTTAATAGGATGAGAGATTCAGAAAGTGAGAGATTTCGGAAGAAATCTCCAGTTTTTTTAAAGCGGCAATCATTTACACTTCAGAATCAAACTGGTTTTGCAGTGTAAATGATTGCAGCTTTAAAAGAACAAGAGATTTCTTCCCAAATCTCTCACTTTCTGAATTTCTCATCCAATTAAATCTCACCCATCGTCTTGTGTGTACACTCCATATCATTAATGGTCAGCTGCCTGAAGTAGTCTATGGTAAAGCCAGCCCTGACCCAGAAACTTCAACGCATACACTCCTTTTATACATTATTGATTATTGTGATTCCTGTCTTCCCTTAACTACCCCTCTCATTTTTTTCTAAATGCATGAATCCCGTGGCTGTACTTATTCACCTCAACAAATTCACTTATATTACTAATATGCTCTGACAGTACCTGCATTGGTTACTTTACCAAGTCCAACAATAACTAATAAAACTGCACCAACATAATTGTTTGTTTTATTCTAATTCCAATGCGACCCGCTCTGCCCATGGTCTGCTTCTGTCATCTGTGTTCATTATCTGCTCTCCTCAGGTCTGCACATACTGGCCTTTATTCAGATATGATCGCAGTACAAATTTGTGGGCAAAACCATGTGCACTGCAGGTGGGGCAGATGTAACGTGCAGAGAGAGTTAGATTTGTGTGAGTTATTTTGTTTCTGTGCAGGGTAAATACTGGCTGCATTTTTTTACACTGGAATTTAGATTTCAGTTTCAACACACCCCACTCAAATTTAACTCTCTCTGCACATGTTACATCTGCCCCACCTGCAGTGCACAAGGTTTTGCCCATTTTCCAAACAAATGTGTACTGCAATCAGATCTGAACAAGGTCCACTGTGTGGAATACCCTTATTCTCTCACACAAGACTTCACCTTACCTCCAAAGCAATTCTCAATGCTCTACCTCAGTGGTTCCCAACCTCAATGTTCAAGTTTTCCCAACAGGTCCTGCTTTGGGGATTTCTGCCTATAGCTGGTGGGATAATTACTGACAAATTAGATAAACTCATCTGTTATTGTCAGCAAGATCTGTGCATGATTAAGGATATCCCAATAACATTAAATGTACCTCTTTAGACCAGTTTATGAAATGCTAACCTATTCTACTGTATGTACCACCTTTGTGCAGCTTGCAGATGGCCTTTTGCCCCCCAAACCAACATTGCTCTATGATGTAATCAATCAGCTCTAGAAACGATTGTTCCAATTTCTGGATGGACCAGATTGCAATATGTGGCTCTTATTGTGGCATCATATATACTATATACCTGTAAGCTTGTGAGCCGGGCTTCCTAGCTCTCTGTTTGTTTGTGCCCAGCTTTGTTTTATTACCGTCCTTGTTCCCAGTAGCAAAGTGCTGCAGAGTATGCCGGTGCTATATACATGTTAATAAATAACGGTGCTAAGCAGCTGAAAAAAATCACTCTGCCTCTATCACCCTCAACATAACGACATGACTGTCATCTTTACACACTTGTCACTTGTGTTATCATAAATAACACAACCTAAAAAGTATTTTAGGTTGTGTTATTTATGATATGTCTTTCTACAAATTGAACCAGATATGGCTCTGCACCTTAGTCTTAGGACCAGATATGGCTCTACATGTTAGTCTTAGGACCAGATATGGCTCTGCACATTAGTCTTAGGATTGGATATGGCTCTACACGTTAGTCTTAGGACCAGATATGGCTCTACACGTTAGTCTTAGGACCAGACATGGCTCTGCACGTTAGTCTTAGGACTGGATATGGCTCTGCACGTTAGTCTTAGGACTGGATATGGCTCTGCATTTTAGTCTTAGGACCAGATATGGCTCGGAATGTTAGTCTTAGGACCAGATATGGCTCTGTACTTTAGTCTTAGGATCAGATATGGCTCTGCACGTTAGTCTTAGGACCAGATATGGCTCGGAATGTTAGTCTTAGGACCAGATATGGCTCTGTACTTTAGTCTTAGGACCAGATATGGCTCTGCACGTTAGTCTTAGGACCAGATATGGCTCTGCACGTTAGTCTTAGGACCAGATATGGCTCTGCACGTTAGTCTTAGGACCAGATATGGCTTGGCATGTTAGTCTTATTAGGACTGGATATGTCTCTGCATGTTTGTGTTAGGACAGATATGTCTCTGCACATTAGTCTTAGGATCAGATATGGCTCTGCATGTTTGTGTTAGGACAGATATGGCTCTGCATGTTAGTCTCAGCACATTAGATGTCTGCACTTTAGTTTTGGGAACAGATATGGCTCTGGGCATTAATATATGGGATCAGAATTAACTTTTGATCAGATATGGATATTTTCAATAGTCTTTGGACCAGGAATGGCTCAGTCAATTATTCTTGGCACCACAAATGGTTCTGCGTGTGCTTTAGGACCAGATAAAGTGCTGCACATTAGTCTTTGGACCAGATGTGGCCCTGCACATTAGTTATAGCAGAGAACTAGGGCTGCAGCAACCCCTGTGATCAGGGTTCAGAGATATTGAGTTCATGTTTAAATACTCCGAGCAGAACGGTTTGTGCCATCTCATATTAGGAAGTTGCCCAATAGTATCTCAGCTCTTCGATGACCTTGCAGCAGCAGTGACGATTGTTTTGCTTCATGTATTGGAATATATGGGACTGGTGCAGCGTTAGCAGTAAATATACCAAAACCATTTGTATATGCATCTATCTATTAATGCTGGTCAGCAATGATAGCTGTGCCACGCTTATGCCAGGCACATATCACATACACTTAACCCATGGGTATAACCATCTGTTTTGGTTACAACATACATATTTGTTATAAAGCATCAATAAAGCTTCAAATACATCATTATTACATCAGACACAGCTGCCAATCTCATGGTGACAAAAATCCAAAACAGAACCATTACTTAAACACCCACATGGAAGTATAATAAATGTCAAAGTTACAAAGGAAGAACCAATCATCACCAACAGTGCATTCATAAACGCGTGTTTCGTCCTGGTTGCCCAGAGGCAAGATAAATATTAGTGTCCCTACAATAGTTCAATCAGTAAGGTGGCTGTCTTCAGTAAGACAGGTCATGGGTTCTAATACAGGGTGTGACACTTTTAATATAATATATAAATTATAGAATATATAATATATATAATGTGACAGATTATATTAGGAGGGGGAGTCAGCCACAGAAGCGATAACAATGACGTTCATTTATCTGATTCAAACTGGCAAGTGAGGAGAGGTGCCCCCTTGGGAGCAGGAGCCCGGTGGCAGATGACTCCATTGCCTCTCAGAGTTACGCCTCTGC
Organism: Crinia signifera; assembly: GCF_055691185.1. Classification (NCBI taxonomy): domain Eukaryota; kingdom Metazoa; phylum Chordata; class Amphibia; order Anura; family Myobatrachidae; genus Crinia; species Crinia signifera. The sequence goes on along the minus strand of NC_139224.1, from coordinate 132,051,695 downwards.
ATGGTTAATAAGTGCTGGAAACTGTCATCACCCTCATCTGCAGTTAATAGTATCGCTTTAATAATTATCTTGGAATGAATAATATGGCTTTCACAAGAAAATATTAATCTGTACTCAGATCTGTATCGTGTATGCAATGAGGCAAACGCCTTTCTACATAAGCTGGCGTAACTTCCAGGCAGAAACCGATCTGCAAAGGGGCATAGGCATGCACTGACTTGTCTAAGCACGTGCATAGTCATTACCCACAGGAAATGTTACATTACCCAGCATGGTGCTCGCTCTGCGTCAGGCCCAGAGTGTGTACAGTTCTGACATATGAAACATCCGTGATTTCCTTTTCTACTGATCTAACCTTGTTATGAATTCGGGTTCCGGATGATGGTCATTTCTCCGACATCGGAATCCCAACTGTAAGGGGCCCCACAGTCAGAATCCCAACTTACATGAGCTATTTCCCCTCTATTGGGGTCCACGACCCCCACAGAGGGAGAAAAGAATAGTGTGGTGAGCGCAACGAGGGGCTTGAATGCACTCACCCCCCTATCGGGCTCCTGATAGTCGGGAACTTATATCATACCCATACAATAGTGGTAGTTCTGCCACTGCCTGAATCCACATTCAAGTCAGCCCATTAAAGTTCTGATTCTGGGTCACTGCACATGCTCAGGTCCCCTGCTTGGGTAACACAGGAAGATGGACAGCATTGCCTGTAACCGATGAGACCACTTAGAGAATCCACGAGTAAAATGGTTGATTGCTATTGGTGTGTTTAGTTACTAAACGATTAATGGCCATATTTGATCATTTGGAATTTGGATATCTTCCCTGAAAGAGAACCCCTTCTTCCTCCTGATTAATAATGCTCTATTGAAAACAGAGGATTTGTAGCGATTTCACGGCTGGATTGAACCCCACTGATTGACAAAACTGAAGGCCACTGCGTAGTGTATCCAGTCGACATGCGCAAGGTCAACATAAACAAAAGATCGACACATGAAAAGGTCAACATGCATTTTTGGGAATATATTTTTTTTTCTTTTTTTTTACTTTTCATACGTTACCCTCCACATTGACTCTAATTGGGCCAGAAGCATGAATTCGGTCCATTAATTTGGAGTTCATAGGCTGGATGTACTGCGGTGGGGGTCCGGCGGCCGTTCGGGACGCTGGATGAACTCAGAGGTTTTTTTATTCACCTTTATGCATGTCGACCTTTTTGTGTTGACCTATTAACTTTCGAACTGGACACTGTCAACCAGGCCCTTGGCCCTCCAGCTGTTGTTGAACTCCACATCCCATTATGTCCTGCAACAATTTTAGCATGGCCAAATAATAAAACTGTAGTAGTGCATGCTGGGATGTGTAGTTCAACAACAGCTGGAGGGCCGAAGGTTCCCATCTCTGCTCTATACCATAACTGCTGCTTAAAAAGCAGAGGAACCGCACTTTACAACAGAAGCTGTCATCCTGATTTTCCCCATAAGAAGGATGTATACAGATGGAGCCGGGGCTGACATTTCTACTGGTCATTGGAAGGGGGCACGCAGACACAAGACGGTTGCGCGCCCCATTCCGACGGAGCTCCCCCACCACCTCAATGCCCCATTTCGATGCCTGCCCCCCTCCCTGCACCCCCCCAACCCTGCCCGTCTCCCTGAAGCAGAGACAGGCAGGGTCTAGGCGAGAGACTGGGATGCATGTGCGCGTGAGACACACGCGCGTCCCAGTCTGATGGAGTCCATCTCCGCCAGCTTTCTCCAGCGGGGACAGTCTGGCGAGAGCCAGGCAAGGAAGAGAGGGGCTCCATCTGTACAACCAGATTTGCCATGGGGTGAGTAAGAACCAAACCACAAAACATTCATCCAGGTGTTTTGTGTGAAATGCTGAATAGAAGTGATGTTGCCAATAGCAACCAATCAAATTTTGACTATCGTTTTCTAGGATGCAACAGAGAAATGGCAGACAATCTAATTCAGGCATTTCCAAACTATGGCCCTCCAGCTGTTGTGAAACTACAAGTCCCATCATGCCTTGCCTCAATTTTGCTATTAGGGAATGCTAAAACGATGCAAGGCATGCTGGGATGTGTAGTTACACAACAGCTGGCGGGCCACAGTTTGGACATTCCTGGTGTAATTCATGCTTCTAACATCACCTCTTTTAATGTTTCGAAGCTTCAGTAAGTTTACCCTTAGGAATCTGTGCAGTCTTCTTTATTTCATTTTGTCAAAAAAATATACCATTAAAATGTGTTCCTAATGTTACTGAGAACATTATGACATGTACCAATAACCAAGCAAAAAGTAATATGTTCTTATTAAACAATACAGCTGGATTCATTCTCCAACAAACCTACAGAACCCTTTATGTAAGTGCTACAGAGCCTTTAGTTTATATCTTAGCCCTTTGAGTGACAACATCTCTGTGAGGGAGGCGCAAATCTGCTAAAAATTCCAGAGTCGCTCACATTTGTTATATAAATGTAAACAAAAAAAGTTTTGTAAAAAAAATAATATTTCTATATAAGGTTTACAGGTCATTGTGATGAATAAAAATGTTTGCATTTCAATTTTCACACCTATTTTGACAAATTCCCTTGGCACTCAATGGTTAATAACTGTGTATACAACCTAGACTTTGTGGCTGTAAGCTCAATTCATTTTTAAACTTGTTGGGTATTACAAATGGTGCTCCAGCCAATCAGCTCCCAGACTTAGTGACATAAGATCCATGGGTACTTGTGAGTTATCCGGGCTGCCGATTTCTAAATCGGGTCGGATCGGGCACATCGCATCGCATCGCATGCGACCATCGGATGCGATGCGAGCGTAGCGAGCCCCGCGAGGGGACACAGAATACCCTCCCCTCGCGGGGCGCGCTTCGCTCGCCACGCTTCGGGCTCGGTGGCTCGCTACGCTCGCCACAGGTTTATATCCAACTCCATGCCCACTTGGATAGTAGGGGTATGAAAAGGACCCCTTTTTCCCATTGAATTCCATGTTAAAATGGACTCAGTCCATTTTAACATTGATTCCTATGGAAAAATCGGGTCATCGCATCCGATGGTCGCATGCGATGCGATGCGATATCGCATCGCATCGCATCTGATTGTATGCCTTAACTTAAGGCATACAATCAAAAAATCGGCAGCCCAGATAACTCACAAGTACCGATCCATGTGGGCCCCATACCGTCCCCTCGCGGGGCGCGCTTCGCTCGCCACGCTTCGGGCTCGGTGGCTCGCTACGCTCGCCACAGGTTTATATCCAACTCCATGCCCACTTGGATAGTAGGGGTATGAAAAGGACCCCTTTTTCCCATTGAATTCCATGTTAAAATGGACTCAGTCCATTTTAACATTGATTCCTATGGAAAAATCGGGTCATCGCATCCGATGGTCGCATGCGATGCGATGCGATATCGCATCGCATCGCATCTGATTGTATGCCTTAACTTAAGGCATACAATCAAAAAATCGGCAGCCCAGATAACTCACAAGTACCGATCCATGTGGGCCCCATAGCAAAAGTTTGTAAGAGCCCCTATTAATCACCTAATGCTGAAAAATGTATACAGCACATGATACTTTGACAGGCAACGTGGTCCCCTCTCAGCTCTGAGCCCCATAGCAGCTGCACCCCCTGCACCTATGGTAGTTATGCCCTTGCTCCCAGCTCTCAGTTTTCACATGACGGGCTGATTACCTTGGTTACCTTTATCAGACATGAGCAAAATCAAATCGAATCCTAAACTAAATTGAATGGTTTTTGTGTCACTTTCGATCTGCATTCAATTTGATGCGTGCTCCTGTTTTCACAAAATCGAACAGAAAAATCTACTGTGCAGCCAAGGAAATATCGAATTTGATCTAGTAAATCGAATGTGTACAATGTACCATGAATGTATATCGAATTCGATATCTAATGCAAAAGTACCGATCTAATGCCAAATTGAATGGGAAGATCTCATGCCAGATCTAATAAAAAATCAAATCTAACATCGAATCAAAAGCAAATCAATGTGTGTGTACAGGCCTTTACACTTATTGATAAATGTGCACCTATACATGAAATATACCATAAAATACATCTATGTGTCTGGTGAGGGATGGTTCACTAGGAAAGCTCATAATGATGGACTGTACAGTATAGAGTATTTGTCAGTTTGGATAAAAAGTAAAAACACAAAACACCTGGATCTGATAATCACCTACAGCTCATACATCACATTATTGCCCAGCTGAAAGGTTGTGTTATTAGCATTGATCTACCAATACAGCAGAGGTGTCTACAAGTACCAAATATACGGGATGTGTTTCACTAGACAAGTCCATGCTGATCAGACTACATTGTGATTCCAGACGAGGAGGGGGGAGGGGGGGCATAAGCTGCCTTAAGTATCTCTACGTCTATCAGGCACCCATACCTGCCATCCTTATATATCTGCAAGCTATCATGCATTTAAAGCCATGTTATATAAATAAGTCACTGAATATATGCAGCATACGTACGTTCACTGGCAGGATTTTTTTTTTCAATGTCATATTTAAATACTCATCATTATATATTCATTAGTGGTAGTTGTTCACCTACAGTACGAGAGAGAGAGAGAGAGAGAGAGAGAGAGAGAGAGAGAGAGAGAGAGAGAGAGAGAGAGAGAGAGAGAGAGAGAGTCTTTGTATACAGATATCTATCTATCCATCCATCCATACATCTATCGATATATGTATGTATATATATATATATATATATATATATATATATATATATGTGTGTGTGTGTGAATATAAATATATAAATAGTTATATAAAGTGATAGATAGATAGATGGATAGATAGATAGATAGATAGATAGATAGATAGATAGATAGATAGATAGATAGATAGATAGATAGATAGATAGATATATGTATACATATATGTATCTATATATACGAATATAAATATATGAATAGTTTTATAAAGAGATAGATAGATAGATAGATAGATAGATAGATAGATAGATAGATGTCTGGGTAAATTAATGTATTGTAGTAGTTGTTTAGGAACAAAATTACACAATAATTTATATATTTAATAATATTTTTATACTAAATCGTCGTTTACTTATTATTGAACATGTTTATATATATATTATATGCAAAACTCAATAAAAAACTATTGAAGAAAAAAAAATCGTCTTTTACTTATTTTGTTAAATAAAAAATAAATAGTAACGAATGTAGACCAGAAAGTAGATTATGCAGAACCCTGTGTTGTAAATGGGATTTGTCTGACCAACCAAGCAGGCGGCGTTCTCCACTGTAACCCACGTGTGTCTGTTACACAGCAGGAGTGACACGCGCTAGTAGCCTACTCTGTATGCACCAGGGACAGATGTCACCTGTCCCTGGTGCATTTACTGAGTACACGACATCATACAGTACACTGGTAGGGTTGCTGCTGGTGTTACTGTGTACAGCCCTACACATTGCAGTGCATTACTGCCGGGTTTTCTTGAAATAAAGAAATGAATGTGCAACTTCCTCTTCCCTCAGGATTCCTTCATATCCAGTGCCCCATTATACAGCCATCCTCTCTTATTGCCCTGTAATCTATTTACTAAGATCTGCCCGGTATATGGAAATACTCCACACTTATTTCCAACAGCAAAAGAGAATAAACATTCCATATAATATATTATATATAATAATAATATATAATAACAACAATAATAATATATATAATATTAGATGTATTATAAACAACGTAATCGCTACATTATCTCATATATAATATGGATATCTTACACTGTCATTGAGACCCTAATAGGTATTATACTCACCTGCCCCAATTTCGATGTAAATTAATCTATACCCTGCATGATTATGAATACATTTTTTGTAAATAAACACAATTAAATGTACTGATTCTATAAAAGGCATGTGATATACTAGATTATTTATATATATATATATATATATATATATATATTTGTTAACCACTTCATACTAATGTTAACCCTGCAGATCATTATGGTTCATGTCACCCCCCAAATAGCTTTGCCTGTTACCCGATTGTCTGGCATGTTACCCTGGGTCTGCGTACCTCGTACACTATACGGTAATAATATCATTGTGTTACATTCAGGGAACACGGTGCAGGTATTAAATCTTTATTGTGCTCTTGTAAGGAGAACGAATAAATTATATTTTAAATACATCGTCATAAAATCATATTTATCGGTGCGCTTCAAGGATATGGATTTCTGTGCTAGACCTTGGCAAAATATATTAGGATTCCAGCAGGGGATTGTGACACAGCAAATAGCCCTACTGGAGGATTATTGCTACAGTGGTGGGGTCCTGGCTTTCTATAGACGTGCCCTAGCATAATCTTCGTATTTACCTGTTTTTTATATTTATTATATACATTTGTAAATGTGTGTGTGTGTGTGTGTGTGTGTGTGTGTCAATCTCTCTCGATCTATATCTAAATACCCATCTATATGCATACATACTATATACACTCACATAGCTGAGATCACTTAATTTGTAAGCGATTTGTAGCAGTAGTTGTTTGGAATGGTAGTGGTTGTGTTATATGATTGTTGGCAGTGGCATACGGGATGGTGGCAGTGGTTTTGTGGTGTAGTGGTGGCAGTGGTTGTGTGGTATGGGGGATAGGGCAGTGGTTGTGTGGTGTGGGGGATGGTGGCAGTATGGTGTGGTGTAGGGGATGGCAGCAGTGGTTGTGTGGTGTGGGGGATGGCAGCAGTGGTTGTGTGATGTGGGTGATGATGGCAGTGTGGCTGATGGGATGGCAGCAGTGGTTGTGTTGTGTGTGTGGATGGATGAATGGAAGGATAGTGGCAGTGGTTGTGGTGTAGCGGATGGCAGCAGTGGTTGTGTGATGTGGGTGATGATGGCAGTGTGGCGTAGGGGATGGCAGCAGTGGTTGTGTTGTGTGTGTGGATGGATGGATGGATGGTGGCAGTGGTGTGGTGTGTGTATGGATGGTGGCAGTGGTGTGGTGTGGAGGATAGTGGCAGTGGTTGTGGGGATGGCGGCAGTGTGGTGTGGGGGATGTGGCAGTGGTTGTGTTGTGTTGTGTGTGTGG